>NC_056629.2:149870750-150555750 GCF_002870075.4 Lactuca sativa
TAGCTTAATCCTCTTAAAACTGATATCTTCATTTTATCCCTTTCTC
The DNA here is from genome assembly GCF_002870075.4 of Lactuca sativa. Lineage (NCBI taxonomy): Eukaryota > Viridiplantae > Streptophyta > Magnoliopsida > Asterales > Asteraceae > Lactuca > Lactuca sativa. Next base: position 149,870,797 of record NC_056629.2, read on the forward strand.
CGCACCTTCTCATATGGCCAATGACTTCACCCCTCCTTTACTTCTACTAAGGAAAAATCCTATGAAATCAACAACATCAAAGCCTTTATTTCTTTGGTTTTTGTTCTTATCATCTATCTTATGTTTATTTTTTTGGAAAGAGTTCTTCAAGACTATTTCATCTGCCTCGGGTGATCAATCACATCGATAATTTATACAACTCTCCAATATGGCACTCAAACTCCATTTCATCACTTATTCTAACCTTAATTCAAGACTAGTTATGAAAATTTTGGTCATTGTGACGATTATTTTTTTTGAAACGAAAAACTAGCTAATCTAATCCTAAATATCTATCTACTCTTAAATAACATATATATTTCCTAAGAGACTTGAAGCATGATCTATTATTGAGAAAATCACCCCTTAATGTTAGGCCAAAGGCCCTTTAGTCATTGTGACACTTATAATCCCTAAGTTTACGGTCTATAAATTCTAATAACTTATAAATCTTCATTATTCTCAGCTGCTACTTATTTATTTACTAATTATAATATCATTTTCTTATTTACCCCAAATACGGATGATATAGTTATAAAACTTCATTATTTTGATCTACAATTATTTATTATTTCTTTACTATTAAATCTCTATCATTAATGGACTTAAACCTTCGAAGTAGTAGATGATGGACACATTTCTAATAACAAATAGCATTAGGCGACAAACCTTTTGATGTCTATAAACTAATAATGTCTATAAATAAATGTTAATTAAAAAATTGGATCAGACCGGACTAAATGGATCACACCATGACCATTGACCAGAACAATTATAGCCTGGACTAGTTCGAACCGGTGAACCTAAAACGGTCGCCCATTTTAGTATTCGGATCGTTGAGAACATGCCCAGGCTGTTTCGAACTAACATTAATCAAGCTTTTCTGCACCTGGAATTGTGCACTTCTAGAACCTTAACATAAAGTAATTTTTATACTTTATTATTGATTATTGATATTACCAAATTTTCTTTAAGATATATATATTTTTTTATATTCTATTGAGGAAGAATGATAATTGGGATGTTTTCCAATAAATTAGGTGGTTTGACGAGGGGTGGAAATTTGTCCTTTAGCTGCGAATTGTTGTGTGAACGAGGTGGAGATTTAGTTTAGGCAGATCGCAGCCCACAATATCAACATCTTAATGATAAAGTCCAACCTTCTAGACCAATTATGGCAATTGCTTCCTTTCGACCAGTTCTAACTCATCATTCATATATATATAAAAATCGAACTCAATGAATAAACTACACACAAATAAAATACACTGTCGATTAATATTTTAGTTAAACGTGTATTTTTCCAGTATTTACAAACATTTGTTCTATATATCTGATTAAACAAGAAACTCGACTACGGACTACTAAAATATTGAAGAATCTGTAAAAAGGTCCGTATATTTTGATTCCATTGACAAAAAACTGAAAAAGTATTTTTATTTATTTATTTTTTAAGTTTAGCAATTGAAATTTGTAAACACTTACAAAACAACCATTGTAACAAGGGGTACAGACGCATGACTTTGTAGTAGGTGTTGTCGGTGTCATATTTTTTTGTAGTGACAAAATAGTAAAAAATATGAAGAATTCGAAATTTTTTACATTTTGTCAAAAAAAAAAAAAAAAAAAAAAACGGGGGTGTCCGCCTGTCCGGTGCCACTATGGGCACCATAGTGGAATCGCCCCTGCCGGTTAGTGCCGATTTTAAAGGTTAATTTGCAAAAATAAAATAGAAAATGGATGCCTTTTTTGTTAATAAGGTTAAAATTTAAGGATTTTTCAGGAGATTTTCTTTTATATATATATATATATATATATATATATATATATATATATATATATTCGATTTATTTAGAGAAAACTTATATTTATTTATTAAAAAACATAAAATAAAGATACCATCTACAATAATAATGATACTTTATATATCATTTTTTGTGATTTTTTAAAATAAATATCATTACGACAATCATAAAGATATCATCTAAATGCAATGCCTAAATTGAGCTTCATGATATATATGTGGGGAGCCTAGAAACGTACTCCTTACGATAAATCAACAAAACCTATTAATTGTATTTAACATGTATTTTTATAACCATTATAACTCTTATATTAGGTTTATCGCAATAAAAACCCTTATATTTACATGAAATGTATGGTTATGTCCTAAGTCCAAATTTATGTTCATTAATGTCTCATATTTAAGTAAGTTTTGTCCTTTTAGGCTTTTTATCAAACATTGAAGAGAAAGAACAGGAGGGGGACGATGGTGATTGATATTTGCATATTTATTCTTATATTTTACGCATTATCTTAATATTTTTTAGCTACAATTATGTTTATTTTAGGACAAAAGGTGATTAATGTGTTTAAACTCTATTTTATAGCAACAAATACATGCTCGTGATTAAAAGGAAGCTAAATGCAAAGCTGGAAGCAGGAAAAACTGGACCAAGTCAACCGAAGTCAAAGAACTCAAGAATTCTGAAGCCCATGGTGTGGAGATTCATTGCCATGCCGTGGTGATGTGGTTATTCGCGATCAGATCAATGCTTTGGAGAATACTTGTTTTAAATGATCACCATGCCGTGGAGACTATTTGCCACGACATGGGAAGCGAATTTTTGGCAACTATTCATATCGATCTTTAGGTCGAATTTAAGGACTTTGCTTGGGAATTAGGTTGAGAGCCGCGACTAAAACCCTCTGGAAAATATTTTGAGGTTCAAAATTCGTTTGGAGCTTAAGTGTTGAAGAGATCTAGAAGAAAACAACATTAAATCTTTTGGTTTGCTAGCTTTAATCATGTCTAGTCTTATTTGCTTTGATTTTATGTGTTCTTTTGCTATAATTACGGGCCAAAACCCTTCTACTTTCGTTGCTGATGATTAACCCTTTGAACTATGTGTTGATTTTGTGACATCCCGAAATTTAGATCAAAGATCGTGGATGGTCAATTCACAGTAAATCTCTTGGCAATTTGACTCGTTGAGTTTAAGTGCATCTTCTGTAAAATAAATGACTTCATTACTACTATTATAAGATACCATACAGTATCTTACTTCCAAATATGTAAACTAGCAAACGAATCAAACAGCTCAAACTGCAACCCTAATTAATATGTCTGAAAAACTGAAATTTCTTATTAAGCAATTGTGAGCGAAGCAAACACTCTAGCCTCTTAGTACATGTTTCCATGTTTCAGAAATATAAAGAACGTCCAAATCGGAGTTTGTAAAAGATACGACCGTTTTAAGAATCTAAAACCAGTATAATGTTGATTTTCTTAAAACTTCTTAAAATGTTTCTATCTGTTGAGGGACTTGCACACCTCAGATGGAAATTCCGAAAGCATTTTTGGACTCAGGTCATAGGCTATTATTTAATTTCATACTAGAAATATTTTTAGCAAAATATTTGCAAAAGTCAAAAAAGCGGACGTTGCAAATTAATTAAATGTGAATCTTTAAACGTGATTTCCCGGAACTCTACAACTCGAAAAATTAATTCGTCTGAGTGTATGAAATTCTTGTAACTTAGACCATCATTCTCCATTTTCAAAAAAATTATTTGACATCAAGATCGATGACACATAAATCGAGAAAATTAGAAAATAATTATCAAAGTAATAAAGAATTAGTTCCTAAATGGTTTGAGACCTATACATATGTTTATAAACATAAGCTATTCATGAATTCCAAAGAATAATAGCAATTATATATAATAAATCTTTGAGTCATACTTATTTATAAACACATACATTTTTATATATACATCAAAGTTGTATAATTAAAAATATTAATGAATACACATGTATATCAAATGAATAAATTATGACTTTTAAGGTTATTAATACGTAGACACCTGTTTGCAATATATATATATATATATATATATATATATATATATATATATATATATATATATATATATATATATATATATATATATATATATAAGTACAAGAATTGTCAACTCCAACTCTACACTATACCACACCTACATATTAAATTAATAAAATTTCTCAAATATACATACACAAATAATGGAGGTCATGGCTATAATTTTTATAAAAAAACGCAGTATTTGACAAATGGTCATCGAATAACAAAATGTTTATAAGTTATGTAATGGCAAGGCTACTCTATATATATATATATATATATATATATATATATATATATATATATATATATATATATATATATATATATATATATATATTTGGTGTCATATAGGACTTCAAAGGATCCAAATTAATCACATACAACAAATGTGATTTCCTCTTACATGTAATCTTGAGTTTTCCATATAACACTCACATAAATATAATAAATTAATATTAAGAGTATATGTGAAAAAGGGTATAAATGATTTTTTAAAGTTCGAAACAATCACCATTTTGATTAGAATTCTACTGGAAGTCTAAATGGTACTTAAAAATAACAAGTTACTATTCTCGATCATCATTTCCAAATCACTTACCCCACACACAATCTCACTTATATCACAAGTACTCCAGTTAACACCAAAAATCTTCCACAATCTGCTTTATACAACTGCACATTCAAAGAATCTTCCTTTACACTCATCTTTTTATAACTCTTGTACTCCATCTTGTTGGATTAGGTGTCTAAATTCGTAACTATTTCTGGGATGTACTTGACCCGGTTGGCATGGTCCATTTAGGTTGCACGGCATCATGCATTTGGATAGACTAAAATGAGATAAATAACACTTAAGGTTTATTAATATATTATAAGTTCTAATATATTAATAATATTATTTAATTAGTATTGATCAAGAATTAATTTGGAATTAATTTAGTGATCAAAAGAAGACTAATTAAATATATGGGTTGATTGTGTAAATCACCCATACTTGTATAGTGGGCTAATGCTCCATGGATTATCAAGTTAGGCTAAAACCCATAGGATGCTCCATGGTGTTTTTGAACCCATGGATCATGGAAATGAAGATCCATGTCAAGTTAGGGTTTACATGGTGTAACCCTACTTATGACACACTATAAAAGGAGTATGTGAGCAACCAAAATCGGGACTAGTGAGAACAAGAGGGCATAGCCGATTTTAGAAGTGTTCTATTTCTCTCAAGGTTATTCCAAGTGTATTTGGTGTTGTGTGAGACATTTGAGGCATCACACTTGAGGTGCTAGGCTCACAAGGTTTTCAAGGAATCCAAGCATTTAAAAGGTATGTCTTTCTTACTAACTTTTATGTTTAACAGTTCCCCATAGTATGCTAGATAGGTTAAGAACCTTGGAAAATCAATTTTGCATGTATAATAGTAAAACATAGATCCAAGGTTTCTAGGGTTGCATGTACACCTTAGGAGTGTTAGAATGCTCAAAACCCAACAATGGTATTAGAGCCTAGGCTTGTTTTCTTGATATTTGATGCAATCTTGCTAAAAAACTCGAAAAATTCGCTGTCTGGACATTGGAATCGCCGAGTCCATGGGGGGACTCGACAAGTCCATGCCTATATTCAACCAACTCGACGAGTCAGTTCATGCACTCGACGACTTGGCTTGTCAGAGTGCAGTTTTTCGACTTTTGCTGCTGGAAATGGACTAGAAACATTACCCTAACTGTTTTGGTCTTATAAAACTTGTTTTAGATGGTGTAATGGTTATGCTAATCCATTTTCAATAGCTATTATCAAATTTTCAAGTTTTATATGGTTAATTTTATGATTCTTGAAATTGTTGATATGCATGTTCATGAACTTATGAGTTTAGAAGATCATAGAAATTATTTGTAACTTGCTTGTTAGTTTAATTCTTGATCATTATGTGTTTTAATGAAATCCATAATTTGTCCTCAAGTTATGGATTAACAAAAGTCACTCTTTTAAAGTCCATTATGAAACACATAGGTTACATAAAATGAAAAGTCTCTCATTTTAATAAACCATTTAACTCATAAGTTGTGAAAGATGAAAAGTTTTGAAAGTTACAAAACTTGCCTTCAAGTTTTGGAACATGTAAAATCACTTTAGAAACTTTAGTTCCAACCCCTAGAATTTTAAAAGTTAAAATTCAACCCTTATACTTTATAATATTATAAGTTTAATAATAATTATATATGTATAAGAATAAGTCGTTTTACCATTAGTAGGCCTCATTCACGAAGCCAATCTATAAGGGGGGAGGGGGTATAAGGTTGCTGCCTATAAAATGGCAGCTTAATGGGTGTCCACTCTCACCCACCGCTTCCTTGATGGGTGGAGGGTCGTTAGCCGAACGGATAAGACAAGAACTTTAAATCTTCATTAAAAGTATGATGAATATAAAGTAACTAAATGTTTTTATAAATTCCCAATCTTAGTTACTTTAGGAAAATGTGAATAAGGTGCTAACCCATGAAATTACACTTTGCACTTTGCTTAAGTCGGTTAGTGGAGCACGTGTGGTTAACTTGCACACTGGCTAGAGTTAACAAAGTAGGGTAAATTAATGTTTTTCATTGTATCGATGGAGCGCGTGTGGTTAACCGGCACATCGATTGAGGGGTAAACATTAAGGGTACCAAGTAATTTGCATGGTTACTTCACACCTTGTTTTGTGATTCTCATTATCCCAGTCATAAAACCTGAAGGGCACACTCGAGATTGAAACATGCCATTGAAAAGTTCAATGAATCTCAAAGAATCTCAAAGAATCTAGGAGTTTCAAAACCAATTAAAACCTAATAATTTATTTCGTTTTTCATGGTGGAAATTGGTGAATCGTCATTCGCCTACCTTCAAATATTCTATAACTTGGATTACGACATCCTTCTTCCAAGTTATAAAATATTGTGTTTATCCTAGCCTTAATATTTCATATTGAGTGTTATATTAAGGACTTTAAATCAACTATCTTGGATATCTCCCAAAAGATGTCTGGTTCAGACAATTATGATATTCCCAAAACTCTTGGAACAAACTTTACTAATGAAGATGATGTCCCGTGACTGGATGATAGAAATCATACTTCAATTCCTCCACCTCCTCCAATTATTCTCCCTATCCCACAAGTTCAAGGTCACTTAAGCCCTATTGGCAAGCAAGGTCTATGCGTGATCACATCTTGGAGATGAAGTCACATATTGACAAGCCGGGAGAGTTGGGTGTCAAAGTCTTGAGAAAGTTGGTTGTTCAATCACTTTCTAAGTCACATAGTGAGTTTCTTTGGGACTACTATATAAAAGACTATGACATGACTCTTAATGATCTTATCTATTTGCTTGGTGCTGCTGAATCAACAATGATTTGGAGCTCTAGTAAAGCAAATCTGATTAGTAGATCAACTTCCCAAAATACCATGGACATTGATAATTGGTAACATTGGAAATCCAGAAAGCTTTCTCTTCCCAATGGAAAGGGATCAGCCATAGTTAACTCGGTTGACCAAATTGTAGAGAGAAAGGCTAAGTTTGAGATAGTCCTGTGTACCATTCCCAAAGGGTCCATATGGTTCTATTGCCAAAACGGAAGGGACATTGGTTGCGAAGCTGCCCTAACTACCTGAAAGATCTAAGAGAAAAGGTCTAGTAAAAAAGCTTGACTCTGCTTCAGGTAAGTCCACTATCTAACTCAATTAAGTTCCCATTTGGAGATTCTTAATACATTTTGATGTATGGCAGGATCAAGTAAAGGGAAGGAAACTTAAAGAAGAGTATGTTGAATCTGATTGCAAAGATGGATTTCAATCGCATGGTTCGAAGATCTTATTCTTGAGCTACTACTTAGGAGTTATGATAGATTGCTAGAAAATATGTAATAGCATAGTTTTCATTTAAAGTTATATTATAAGGAAAAAGTTTTTTCTGCATTTTTATAAATAAATAAAATTTTGTTTTAGGGATTTTTAACTCGGACAATCCCTAATGTATGTTTTTGTTACGTGTTTGGTCCCTAGTAGACGTAAAATAACAAGATTACCCTTATTAAATATATTTTGCTTTATTTATCTATTATTATAAATTATAAATAAAACATAAATTAAAACAAATTAAAAAAACCTAAGAAAATATACACAGTTCGTCATCATCCCTTCATCCTAATTTCCTCTTCATCACCGTTCCTTCTTCCCAATTTCTAACTTCCATAATAAGTTCGTCTTTTCCATAGGACATCGCTTTATATACCGCCACCGACCACCTTCGTTGACTGAAATCGATTCTTCCGCAGGAAACAATACTGTTCATATGGTGAAGATCGATTGCCATACACCTCATAATTAGACCATGGGGTTTACAGTGAGGTTCAAATCCCCAAATGGACTCGATTTCTTCTTATTGGAAGCCTAATTGAGTTGACCTGGACTCGATTATGTATGAAAAGAGCATGAACATGGTTGATTCTTTAGGATTTTCAGCTAGTTTGAACCCAAATCGATCAAGTGGGTTTTATGGGGTGTAACGACAGGGAGAAGACGAAGGAGAATGAAGCGGGGGTTAGGTTGGACGTCGGGTTCCGAAAATCGATGGTTTCATAAGGGGGTAGACTTTGAGGTGGAGGTTTGCGAGGAGAGCTTGAAGGAACAGCGTCGTCGATGTCGGTCAATGTTCCGACCGAAAATCTCCATCTCCATTTTCTTCAAATAATTTACTGATCAACACCAGTAAATGCCATTTTTGTTCCCCAATTTGTTGATCCATATTAGCAATCTCTTCATTTTAGTTTGATTTTGATTTTTGTTAATTGTGATGGTGAATCCGTTTGTTGGACAACTATGGGAAGTGAGAATCGGTAGTCAATTATGATTTAAGAATGTAAATTCTGGATTTTGATATGAATTAGAGATAGGTTTTGAGTTTTGATCAAAGTGTTTCTATTTGTTGTAGAAGTTTTCAGATTTGTTTTTTCACCTGATAAAGTTGAACAGTGAGGAAGCATCATCCCAGTTACAGGTTTAGGTTAACTGCCAGAGAAGGGTGTGTTTGGGATGGCTGTTTGAACATAAAAGTCCTTTTTGTAAAAGGACTTTTTGTAAAAGAACTTTGTGGAAAAGAAGTTGTTTAAAATGTGTTTGGTTTGTCTTGTATGACTTTTAAGTGATAAAAGCTAAAAGTCACAAAAAGATAGGAATTCCTATCTTTTCTCCAGCCAACTTTTCCTACTTACTAAAAGTTGGTTTTAAAAGATCTTTTTAAATTGCCAAACAACTTTTAGTAATTTTTAACTTTTTGGAAAAGTTTAAAGCCCAAAAGATGATTAAAAAGAAATGCCAAACACCCTCTAAGTATTGATTTTAACTCCGAAGATAGGAACGGTGGTGGTGGTACAGAAGACCGGCGATGGATTTTAGGGAGGTGAGCCAGCCACATTATAGGATACGAGAAAAGAAGAGGAAAAGGTGAAAAGAGGGTTGTAGGGGTAACTGGGTGGGGGTTAGTTGAGGATAGGTTTATTTAACTATTTAATATTTAAAATATATATTAACTAAAATAAAATTATAAAAGAAATCAATAAATATTATTAAGGGCAAATCAGTCTTTTTAACTTGACCAGGGACCAAATCCGAGACAAAAACAAAATACAGGGATGGTCCGAGTTAAAAATTATTTATAGGGACCAACCACGCAGATTACCACAAACCATAGGGACCAATCGTGTAATTTACTCTTTGTTTTATTTTATTATATCTCCTTGCAATGGCTTTTATGGAAAATTGATGTTTATATGTTTCTAGCAATAATGGAAATATGAATTTGATTCTTTCATTTGTGGTAGTGTCTAAATTTACCAAATAAGGAAAGATTTTCATCACCCAAGTCTCAATTGGACCAAAACTTGGAATCATGCAATTTGTATAGTATGATGAATGAGAACTTTCAACTTTGGAAAATTAAGACTAATTCCTTGTTCACATGTATATGTGAGTCAAGTGAAGGACTAAGGGATCAAGTACACATTCTTGTGCACTGGTCAAGTCCACCACAAAATATCGATAAGATTATTCGTCATGATTTACTAAAGTTTAGTAAATATGGTTATACTTACCAGTTTAAGTATAATTCTAAAACATTGGAAAAAGTTTCGATGTATGGCAGAACGAATGAGAAGAATCAAATTAGGCAGAAAGATAAAAGTTTCTCAAATCTGAAAAGATGGGAGAGTACTTTAGTATCATGTTTTGTGATCATCTTAATGATTAAGAAACCATATCCGAATTGGTTCTCTAAGGACATCGTAGTGCATTCTTATGGCTAAGAAGAGGAATCATGAATTGTTGAAGTGGTTAAATCAAGAAGACGAGTCATACTTCGTTCCAAAACAAGTCTTAGAGTCATACTCCAAGATTGTAACTTGAGTGATATATCTTAAAAAAAGGTTTACAACACTTGTAAAATGTAAGAGTAAAATGTGCCATACTCTTGTACATTTGAAATTGGTAAGTTGTGATGTTTTGGATAAAACAAAGACCAACTAAGGCCAATTGTGTGAAGTGTTTGTCTTGATAAAGAATCCGTACTATCTCTTGAATATTTGGCAAGTGAGTCTTATATGTCAAGAGGACAGTGGGAGTCTTAAAGATATTGGAAAAGCTTACAGATCTAATCAAGAAGAAAAAACCTATAGTTTACCACTAGCACACAACTTGAGGTTTATAACATATCGTGTTGACATATTCCTATTTCTGTGCTCATTCCAATTAAAGTTGGCTTTGCATATGAGTTCTGAGAGTTCTCAATGTTGGGTTTTGAGCATTCTAACACTCCTAAGTGTACATGCAACCCTAAATACCTTGGATCTATGTTTTCTCTATTATACATGCAAATAAGAACTTCCAAGGTATTATCCTAATCTAGCATACAAAAACAATGAATGTAACAAGATAGAATACATACCTTTTTGATGTAGAAAGTCTTCATGAAGCTTGAGTGCCTAGTGCCCCAAGTGTGACACCTCAAATGGTTCACACAACACCAAATACATATGGAATGACTTGAGAGAATTCTACACTTCATGAAAATCGGCTAGCCCTTTCTTACTCTCTCTAGTGGCCGATTTTTCCCAAGAATGTGATCTTTATATAGTGTTACAATTAGGGTAAACTCTTAATTGTCATGGCTTTCCATTTCCTTGGATCCATGGGTTCAAATACACCATGGAGCATCCATGGACCATCCTATGGGTTTTAGGCCAACTTGATTATCCATGGAGCATTAACTCACTATACAAGTATGGATGATTTACACAATCAACCCATATATTTAATTAGTCTTCTTTTGATCACTTAATTAATCCTAGATTAATTCTTGATCAATACTAATTAAATAATCTCATTATTCTTATTATTAATATACTAGAACTTATAATATATTAATAACCATAAGTGTCTTATTTCTCTCATTATAGTCTATCCAAGTGCATGATGCCATGCAACCCAAATGGACCATGCCGGGTCGGGTCAAGTCTTACCAATTATAGTTATGGACTTAGACATTAATCCAACACTCAAGTGGTTGCATAACAACTTGGAAGCAATGGTAGGCCCTTGTGCTGCCAGGTGGCAAGAAGTTAAGACTGCATAAGTTCAATCCATAAGATTTTGGGTTTGTCACTAACCTTGTCTTGTGATTATGGTTTTGACAAATTCACATGGATAGAAACACATACACCATAAAATCTAAAGTGTCACAAGGTTTCTCTCTGATTCATGAAAATTATGGTGAGGAAACGCTTTCACTAAGTAGATTTTAAGTAGATAGCAATTGTGATATTTGCATTCTCAAAGTCGTTAGTGGAGCGTGTGTGGTTAACCGACACACTAAGATGGACTTGTGAGAAATGGCAAAGGTCTAAACAATTGAGACTATGATTACAACATCCCTTTTCATAGTTCTAAAATTGTTTATGCACACATGTGTGCTATCTATGGAAAGGTTTATGATTTTGATAAAGTTATATCAAAGCATCTCGCATCAGAAATATGAACTTTGGTAAGAAGGTGAATAAAGTATTGATTTCTAGAAGTCCAGCTGATTTCTGAGTACATGTCAAAGCTAGTGGGAGCATAAGTATTATGCTAATAATCATCATGCAAGTGGGAGCATGATAATTATAATAAGCGTTGCAAGTTAGCAATGTTAATTATAGAAAACAAAATGTTTCAATTGGGAAAAAGTTGTTTTGCTATAATTAAGGGAGAGAAAAATTATACTTCATTTCAATTCTAAAAGCTTAGATTGAGGTTTTAATCATCTTTAGTCAAGGATACATATATGAATTTTATGTTGGAATGGCTCAACATAAGGAAATTCTATATATGGGTCCATTGTTTGCGTTCTAAAATTTGATTATGATTACGACATCCCTTTTCATAATCTAAATTATGAGAATTTGGAAAATAGAAATAGAAATATTATAGCAAAAGATTGGTCTAGTGTCATGTCTTTATGAATCTTGTCCCATATGCTTCAGATATAGGATCGATTGCATGCACATATTTATCTGTTCTAAATTTTTCCAAATGCCCAGAGCATTAAGAGGGAAAAGTACTAGAACTAGATATGACTAATTTGATTAAGCAATTGTCGAGGATAATCTAAGGTTTACCAAAGATTGGTTTCTTAGGGATAGTTGGAAGTATAGTGTTAATTATGGAAGGACCATATTGACATATTCTGAAAAGAGGCAACTCTTGTTCAGGAGTAACAGTCAAAAGGGGAATATGGAAATGTTCCCATAGGTGGAAGTTATTCATTAAATCTATGTAAGATTAGGAAACTTAATGCAAAAAGAATGTTCAAATCAATGAACTTTGAATATGAGACTTCGTTTCCATGGAGTTGATCTCCGTTGGAATACTCTATAATGTCTGTTGACAAGTCTTTGTGACTTTGTGCATAATCATTACAAGAGGACCAATGTATATAAGTTTAGAATCTAACAGATTTAGGTAAATGACAGGAATTTGGAATTCTTGCATTTGCAGTAAGGATTTGGGATTGTGAAATGAGTATCATTGGAATTATGTTCAATCGATCTATTTCACAGAGTAAAGATCATAGAAAAACTTAGTGTACATACCTGGTGTATGGCATAACTAATGTTTGGAAAAACATAGTGTGCATACTTGGTGTATGGCATGGCTAGTGTTTAGAAAAAAACCATAGTGTACATGCTTGGAGCCTGGGACAACTATTGTTTTAATTCAAATATAAAGTTGATAGTTTGAAATAGTGTGCAATGAATAATGTGTAATCAATATGGTGATAAATAAAAGATGTTTTATTTATATTGATAAGTTCTGAGACCATATTTGATTTGATTATTCTTGTGTTTCACTTTGCATGTTTTGACTTCCAGAATAACTAGGTCATTCTTCATGAATGACCAATTTATTCATACCATCCACAGTCGGTCATATGTTGAAAGTAGATATGAATCAAGACTGTCATGAAGCTGGATTGCAGATGTCCAAGGTATGGGACATAGCATGAGTTGCTGCAATATTCATGAGTGCTCATAAGTTCTGAGTATTGGATTCAACCCACGCTCACTGGTATCACTTCATGGAATTTATCTCGAGTGATCGTGAGACGGTAATATCATATAAGTATTCAAACCTAGAGATATGACTTGTTGCCTATGAGTTGGTTATACACTGATTGTATGTAAACGTATTGGTAACTCGATGTTACAAAACGTGCCTTTGTGTATGATTCAACAAGTAGTAGAACAATCATATGAGTCAAAGTTCATCTGTTCCTTCTTGAAATAGAAGTGATATCTAGGCCCCTCAATGATTTTTTGTTGATCCATGTACCAGGCCCGGTCAGAACTAAGTTGATGTGTTCAAATAAGTTCTATGTCAAACAAATCGGAAATCGGGAAACAAACTGCTGGACAATAAGTAAGACATTGTTCCATGTATTTGTATGACTGATATCTAGAACAAAAGATTATATGATCACTTATCTTAAATGACGTATCATCATGATCTCAGTTCCGCGAGATCTTGAAAGAGCTACGATTGCTGATCAGTTCCTGAAGTTATTCTTGCAGATATAGTTATTAGACTTATCCAAGTGGGAGACTGTTGGGTTAGGTGTCTAAGTTCATAACTATTTCTAGGATGTACTTGACCCGGTTGGCATGGTCCATTTAGGTTGCATGGCATCATGCATTTGGATAGACTAAAATGAGAGAAACAACACTTAAGGTTTATTAATACATTATAAGTTCTAATATATTAATAATATTATTTAATTAGTATTGATCAAGAATTAATTTGGAATTAACTAAGTGATTAAAAGAAGACTAATTAGATATATGGGTTGATTGTGTAAATCACCCATACTTGTATAGTGGGCTAATGCTCCATGGATTATCAAGTTGGGCTAAAACCCATAGGATGCTCCATGGTGTTTTTGAACCCATGGATAATGGAAATGAAGAGCCATGTCAAGTTAGGGCTTACATGGTGTAACCCTACTTATGACACACTATAAAAGGAATATGTGAGCAACCAAAATCAGGACTAGTGAGAACAAGAGGGCGTAGCCGATTTTGGAAGTGTTCTATTTCTCTCAAGGTTATTCCAAGTGTATTTGGTGTTGTGTGAGACATTTCAGGCATCACACTTGAAGTGCTAGGCTCACAAGGTTTTCAAGGAATCCAAACATCTAAAAGGTATGTCTTTCTTACTAACTTTTATGTTTAAAAGTTCCCCATGGTATGCTAGATAGGTTAAGAACCTTGGAAAATCAATTTTGCATGTATCATAGTAAAACATAGATCCAAGGTTTCTAGGGTTGCATGTACACCTTAGGAGTGTTAGAATGCTCAAAACCCAACACATCTCTCTTCCTCTTGTTTTTGACCATCATGCAGGAAGGGAAAGAAGAAACGATGAGATATCAAATTCACATCCCTATTTCTTCTACTTCTTCCTGTCAATTTCAAGCAACAAAACATCCATGAGATCATTGTTCTGATCTATTTTCTGTTCACATTGAACAAGAGGTAGTTGCCTCTTCTACTTCACCCTTCTTCTCCTTTGTTTCCTGTCAAGAACCACCGAAGGTGATGATTTTGACCGGTGAACAAGGGGAAGCAACAGCTCCATATTAGTTAATTGAAATTGCCCAACATTCCCTGAAGACAATACTGTCTTCAGCTGTGACATCCCCATTTTCACGTTTAGAAAAGACCGATTTTTTTATGCTTTATTTTGAAAACCAGAGTATCTTTCAAAGAAATATGTTGCGGAATTTGTTCCTAGAAAAACAGGATAAATATATTATCAAAGCATTTCCGAGTATTTTATTCCTTTTTAAAACATTGGGATGTCATCGTTAATACAGAAACATAAGCATAAACAGACCTTACATTCATTTACACTAGTGATCTACATCTCCTTAGTCTCTCAGTGTAATGTAGCTTCGTATCGACACGTGTGATACAAATAAACTGAGTGGGTCAGGTTGGGAAACCTGGTGAGTACATAGGGGTTTCAATCCCACAATGTTATATCATATGTATAATTGAGAACTCAAAATATACAATTTCACCATATATATATAAACAACTCTTACCCCACCCCGTCCATCTTCACAACAACACTATGCATACTCTCGGACCTTAAAATATATCTCTTTACTTAATCCATACTCTCGGATCTAATCCATGCTCCAGAATCATTAACTGTGCCTATTCCGTACTCTCGGACTAGGGACAAATGTATAAATCCATACTCTTGGATTAATGTCAAATAACTATGTCCTAGCCATACTCCCGGACTAACGACAACTGACTATGTCTTAATCCATACTCCAAGATTAATGACAACTGACTATGTCTTAATCCATACTCCCGGATTAATGAAAATTGACTATGTCCAATCCATACTCTCGGACTACGGACAATGAATGTGTCTATACCATGCTCCCGGATCAATGCCATAATTTAAAGTTCTATTCTCTGTGTATAACTCACTCGTACTCACAAGAAGATACTACCCAATATTCCCCATAATTAATTTATGTTTACTCTTTACCCTAAATCATCATATATAATCAGGTATGTTCTTTAACACTTATTTCAGGCCACATCAAATAACTCACACATAAACATATATTTAATGCTTCAATCAATACTTGTATTAAAATCATGTTCATGAAAGGGACTATGCACTCCCTTGTCAAAGTGATGATTTCAAACTCGGGCAGCACTTTGCTTCTAACGATTCTATTATCCTTCGACGAAACCTAACATTATTATCGCTAAGTTTTAGTCTAATCTTTATTGCGACTAATTATTAGTCTAGATTCATCATTAAATTAAAGTCTACTTCATGATCTATCAAGTAAGGAACAACTAGGTAGGATCATATCGGAGGTAGGGTCCGTTTGGTATAAGAAGTATACTGTTTGAAAATCCCACTTTAAACACTTTAATAAATCACAGCCTAGCCATCATCCCCGTAATTAGATCAATCAGTATAACATATCTCACTTACAGCAGGTTTTGCTAAAAACCAGGATCAGTTGGAGCAGAGCTTTTGAGCCGAATAGCTCTTTTTCTCGGAGCCTTTAGGCGCTCCGGGTCTTTCCACTAGCAAATTTAGGTTACTAGGGATTTAGAGGGGTTTTGGGAGTGTAGAGAGAAGTTAGAGAGAGAAAGAAAGGCTTATGATGTGAAGAAAATATGAGTGATTCATCCTTTATTTATAGGGGTTTTATCGTAGAGTAGGCCCTAAGTTTCGTTCGTATCTTCCGCCTACGAGCTCTATTTTCTACGTTCTTTATATCCACACGTTGGTATTTACGATCACTACAACTTTTATTTAGACTCCATCGGCTAATTCTCATTCTATCTCCGATTTGTAAACTGTATCCAATTTATCGCGCTCGAAGAGTAGGGACTAAGTTTCGTCCATATCTTTAACATAGGAGCTCTATTATTGACATTCTTTATATCCACGTGATGGTATTTATGAGTACTACAACTTTCATTTAGATCCCGTCGGCTAATTCTCATTCTATCTCAAATTTACAAAACTGTATCGAATTCGTCGTGCCCGAAGAGTAGGGAGTAAGTTTCGTCCATATCTTTCACATACGAGCTCCGTTTTCGACTGTCTTTTTATTGTTGAAATCCTATTAACGATATCTTCATTTATTGTTTAGATTAGTTTGGCTAAAACTGACCGATCTAATATTCAAATTTCGGGCTGTGCACTACTATGCTAAATCTTAGAAAAATCATAACTTCCGCATACGAAGTCAGATTTGGACGTTCTTTTTATGAACACTCTCGGTTTAACATATACTACGACTTTCATTTAGATTGCTAAGGCTAGAAAGTATTTTATCATAAATTCACTTTTTACGATTCCCAATGTTGTGCCGATTTTGCTGTAAAACTTAGACGGGTCATAACTTCTTTGTTATAATTTGGATTTCAACGTTCTTTATATGTATGGAACCCTTGTGACATATACTATAACTTGGTCAAGATTATTTATTCTAAATAATCTTATATCAAAAAAATTATTTTTGACGATTATTGTCTCTAAATTGACTAACCCGAATCTGCGGGTGTTACAATTATCTCCCCCTTAGGATGATTACTGTTGGATTAGTGTCTAAGTCCATAACTATTTTGGTATGTACTTGACCCGATTATGAGCATGGTCCTTTTGGGTTGCCTTCACCATAGCAATATGCAGGATGATTTAAGGAGAGAAAGGTTTAAATATGATTTATTAATATATTATGAGAATAATATATTAAAGGAGAAATCTTATTGTTTAATTAATATTAGTCAAGAATTAATTGATAATTAATTTTGTGGCTAAAAGAGATTAATTAAATACAGGGGACTGGACTGCAATTATTGGATAATTGAGTTATTGGGCTAAGGAATGCTAAAGGATCAAGGGGTGAACGAAATTATGATGGAAGCCCATCATATTTTCGTCCATGGCCTTATCCAGAAGGTTCCATGGGCTGCTTAGAGTTTAAGCTTTCCATTAGGGTTTTGACTGAAACCCTAGCAGCCCACACAAGTACATAAAGGACCCCTTAGGCTCCAAAAATGTGGACAACTGATTCTCTAGGGTTTCTAGTCGTTTTTGGTGCCTCCCCTTTCTTCTCCTCTTCATCCAAGTTGTATATGGTGTTTGTGACTCCATTAGAGGTGCAACACTTGAGGCACTAAGCTTTTGAAGCCAATTCAAGCAAGGAATTGATTGTTATTGCTATATAACAATCAAAGGTATTTCTCTAAACCCTAATTCAGTTTATAATATGTTAGATCTAAGTTTATTAGTCTTGGATTCAAAGCATGTACAACAGAGAAACCTAGATCCAAGCATTAGGGTTTGTATGAGCACATAGGATTGTTCTTATGCCTAAAACCCATCAGTGGTATCAGAGCCTTGATTGGTTTCAGTTGTATGTGATGCTATGTTGAATTATTTACTGAAAAAACGATTTTTGGCCTCTGCCCGACCTGACTCGGCGAGTCAGTGGATGAACTCGGCGAGTCAGCCTGACTCGGCGAGTCCAGGGGTCAGACAGAGGGATTTTCGGGTTTTGGCTGCTGTTTTGACTTGGTTTTAATGCCTAATTCGTTTTTGAAGTTAAAATCCGTTTTTTATCTTAAATTAGTGATTATCCTTGCCAAAACAATAGATAATTTCAAATCTTTTAAATATTGGTTGTTTATATGATAAATATGGATTATTTCAAATTATTTGGTAATTATCTAGTGACTAAAATAAGATTAGGTCAAATATATATAATTATGAAATTAATTGTTTAATTTATGTTATTTGTTATTTGATCCCTAATGTTTTGAAATGTTTCAAAACTTGCCCTCAAGTTTTGGAATTTAAAATTTGATTAAAAGTTTAATTTTGAAATGTTAAATTCTAAAACCCTAGTAATTTGAAAAAAATTCAAATCACACCCTTATGGTTTTATTAATTAATTAAAGTGTATAATTAAAAATGATTCAATAAACCCATAAAGTTTTGGTTTACATTTAATTAAATTAAAAGTATAATTTTACTAAATTAAACCACCTGGTATTTTAAAAGTGTAAAATACACCCTATACTATATATAACATTAAAAGTCTAATATTATATATGTATGAGTAAACAGTCAGTCTTACCGTTAGTAGGCCTCATTCACGAAGCTGGTCTATAAGGGGTGTTTAAGGAAATTGCCTATAAAATGGCGATTGAATGGGTATCCACTCTTACCCACCGCACTCTTGACTAGTGGAGGGTCGTTAGCCGAACGGGTAGGATAGGACATAAACCTTCCATTATAAGTATAATGAAGTACAAAGTAACTAAATGCTTTTTCAAATTCCCAAATCATAGTTACTTTAGGAAAAATGTGAAATTGTATGCTAATCCATAGAATTACACTTCGTACCCTTGTCAAACGTTAGTGGAGCGTGTGTGGTTAACCTGCACACTAATTTGGGGAAGACATTGGTAGCGAAGGGTGACTCGATGTTTGTCATAGATCAATGGAGCGTGTGTGGCTAACCGGCACACTGATTAGGTGATTGTAGCATTGGGTGCACCACGTGATTCGTATGGTTATTCACACCTTGTTTGTGATCCTTGGCATCCCAGTCACAAATAGTAGGGCATAATCGAGATTAAACATGCCATTGAAAAGTTCAATGAATCTAAAAAGATCTAGGAGTTTCAATTCATTTAAAACTTAAACTTCCCTTTCGTTTTTCATGGTGGAAATTGGTAAATCGTCATTTACCTACCTTCAAATATTCTGCAACTAGATTACGACATCCCTCTTCTAGGTTGTAGAGTATTGTGTTGGATCCTAGCTTGATGTTTCATTTGGGTGTTGCATCAAGAATTCTAATAAACTTAACTTGAATTTTCTCCCGTTTTGTAGATGTCTACATCTTACAATGGTCTTCCCAAATCCTTTGGAACAAACTTTCCAAATGAAGATGACGTTCCGAGATACGATCAAGGAAATGAGAGTCATGCTTCACTTCCTCCACCTCCTCTAATTGTTCTCCCTGACCCACAAGTTCAAAGGCTTGAAAAGTTCAAGCTCACTCAAGCCCTTTTGGCAAGTAAACACGAAGATGGGAAACCTGTGTGTGCGCACGTCTTAGAGATGAAGTCACACATTAATAGGTTAAACATGTTGGGTGTCGAGATTTCAAGCGAGTTGGCTGTCGACTGGGTTCTTCAGTCACTTCCTGAATCATATAGTGAGTTCGTTAGAGAGTACTATATGATGGACCACGACGTGACCCTAATTGATCTCACCTATTTGCTTATAGCTGCTGAATCAACAATGATTTGGCGTGCTGGTCAAGCAAATTTGTCTGGTGAATCAAACTCCCAAACTTCAATGGACACTGGCAACATTGGAAGTCTAGAAAGAACTAAGTCTGTGATTGTCCGATGTGCTGTGCCAAAGGAGTCCATTTGCTTTTATTGCCAAGAGAAGGGGCATTGGAGACGAAGCTGCCCTAACTACCTGAAAGATCTAAGAGATGGGAGAGTCAAGACGTATGACCCTACTTCAGGTAAAATCCATTATCTAACTCTTTTAAGTTCCTATTCTAGATTCTTAATACATGATGTGATAAGACTGCATTTTGATGTTTTGTAGGATCGAAGAAAATAGAGGAAGCTTAAGGGAAGAAGTGAGCTGAATCTAATCGTGAAGAAATGGATTTCGATCGCATTACTTGAAGATTGGATTCTTGAGCTACTACTTGGAGTTAGAATAGATTGTTAAGAAATATGTAATAACATAGTTTTTCAATTGAATTGCATTATAAGGACAAATTTCTTCCGCAATAAAATAAATTTTGGTTTTTATCTTATTTGTTTATCCTTGCAATGAAATATATGAAAAATTGTTGTTTGTGTACTTCTATTATTAGCAAAAATGGATTTGATTCTTAATTATGTTATTTGTGGAAATGTCAAAAGTTTACCAAATAGGGAGAGTTTCTCATCGCCCAAGTTTCAATTGGATAGAAACTTGGAATCATGCAATGTGTATTGTATGATGAATGAAAAACTTTCACATTTGGGAAACTTAGACTAATTCTTTGACAAAGTGTCAATTGAAGGACTAGGAGATTAAGTACACTAGGTTGTGCGTTGATCAAGTCCACCACAAGAGTGACAAAGATATTCGTCATGATTTACTAAAGTTTAGTAAATATGATTATACTTATAAGATTAAGTGTAATTCTAAGTTGATAGAAAGAGTTTCAATGAATAGTAGAACGAATAAAGAAGAATCAAGTAGGCAGAAAGATAAAAGTTTCTCTTTTCTAAGAAGAAGGGAGAGTACCTTTTACTGTGTTTTATGATAAGTCTGAAAGATTAAGAACCGTGTCTCAATAGATCCTCTAAGTGAGTCTTAGTGCAATTGCATGTCTAAGAAGAGGTATCAAGTATTGTAGAAATGGTTAAATCAATAAGTCAATCATACTTCGTTCCAATATCAAGTCTTAGAGTCAAGATTGTGACATTGAGTGAAAAGTCTTAAGTAGGTTTATAACACTCATCAAATGTGGAATTTGGAAAAGTTTTCTTATTCTTGCACATTTGAAATTGGTAAGTTGTGCTGTCTTGGATAAGACAAAGACCAACTAGGACCAATTCTGTGAAGTGTTTTGTCTTGATAAGAACTACACTAACTCTTGAATATTTGGTTTGTCAAGAAATGTTTCTTGATAAGAGAATCTTATATGTCAAGGAGTCAGTGGGAGTCTTAATGATCTTGAAAAGTTTCAAGAACAAATCAAGAATAAACCTTATCGATCATCACTAGCACACGACTTGAGGTTTACAACTTGTCGTACTGACATTATCTTGTTTCTGTGCCATTCCAATTGAGTTAATTGCGTATGTGAGTTCTATGAGTTCTCATTTGAATGCATACTAGAGCCTTAGTCGATGGAAAGTACATTGATGTGTAAGGACAAGTTACTAAACTACTTGGAAGACATGGTGGGCACTCTTGTTACCATAGGGCAAGAAATCAAGATTAAGAAAGTTCAGTCCATATGAGTTTGGATTTGTCGCAAACCTTGGTTTTGGCAAATTCACATGGATAGGAACTCATACACCATAAAATCTAAGTGTCATAAGATTCCCTCCTTCATGAAAATGACTGTGAGGAAATACTTTCACTAAGAGAGGTTTTAAGAAGATAGCAATTGTGAAAATTATATTCTCACATTCGATTATGGTTACGGCATCCCTTTCCATAGTTCGAATTGTGAGATTTGGCAATTAGTTTGAACATTTGGAACTTAGTAACATAAATTCTAAATTGCTTAAACACACATATGAGCTATCTAAGGTGAAGGTGTATAAGTTTAAGAAGCTTAGATAAAGGCTTATCGAAGCATCTGGTATTAGAAATATGAATTTCAGAAATTCAATAGGCATTGTTTTCTGGAAGTTCATTTGTTTTCTGAATAAATGTCAAAGCTAGTGGGAGCATAAGTGTTATGCTTTTAATGATCATCATGATAGTGGGAGCATAAGTGTTATGATTATTATGGCAAGTATTGCAAGTTAGCAATATTAATTATAGAAAAACAAAGATTCAATTTGCAAAGTTGCATGGGTTGAAAAGGTGTTTTACTATAATTAAGGGAGAGAATATTATACTCCATTTCAAAATCTAAAGCTTAGATTAAGAAATTTTAATAGTTTCAGTCAAAGGATACATTGTGAGTTCTTAAAATTCGATTATGATTACGGCATCCCTCTTCATAGTTTGAATTATGAGAACATGACACATAAAATATTATGGCAAAAGATTGGTAAAGTATCATATCTTTATGTGAGACATTATGCATCGTGTCCTATACACTTCGGGTATAGGATCGATTGCAAATGCTATAATAATTTACCATTCTAAAATTTTTCAAATGTGTAGCACATTAAGAGGGAAAAAGGACTAGAATGGGTTTTGACTAAAATTATTAAACAACTATCAAAGGACGATCCAAAGTTCGCTGAGGATTGGTCGCTTGTGAGTAGTTGGAAGTATGGTATTGGATGGACCATATCGACATTATAATGAATAGATAAGATTCTATTAAGAATGAGTTGTCATATGGCAAATGTGGAAATGTTTCCATATTGGGAGTTGGATATTAAGAATCTATGTATAGATTAGAAACTTTTATGCAAGAAGGATGTTCAAAGGAATGTACTTTGAATGTGAGACTTCGCGTCTATAGAATTGTCTTGTAACAATTTCTAAGTAAATACTTTGTAATTTCATTAGCCAAGTCTTGGTGACTTTTGTGCTATGACTTTACGAAAGGATCGTTGCGTAAAATGTTAGAATCTAGCATATTCTAGTAGTGAAAGAACCTTGTGTTCTTACACTAATAATGGGGATTGAGGAATTGTGAAATGAGAATCATTGGAAAAGTTTTCAATTGTTCTATTTCACAAAGGATGGACCATAGGAAACAAAGTGTGCATGCTTAGAGCATGGGACAGTTGTTGTTGTAATTCAAGTAATGAGTTGACTATCCGAAACATTAAATGATAATAATGAGTAATCAATATGGTGGTTAAATAGAAGTGTTTTATTTACTCTCACAAGTTTGGGGCCATATAGCATTAAGTATTATTATTATGTTTCAGTTTGCATGTTTTGACTTCCAGAATAACTAGGTTATTCAAACATCCACAGTCGATCGTACGTTGGGAGTAGGTATGAATAAAGACTGTAATGAATCTGTCTGTAAACTGTCTGAAATGTTTAGACATGACACAAGTTTGCTGCAGAGTTCGTGAGTGCTTTGATAAGATTAGAGTATTGGATTAAACCCACGCTCACTTGGATCACTTCATGGATTTATCACGAGGGATTAGTGAGACGATAATATTGTATATTCTTGAAACCGAGACGTGTGAGTTGTTATTTGTTGGTCGGTTGCACATTGATAATAAGTAAACGCACCAGTAACTTGGTGTTATAAAACTTATTGTTGTGTGTGATTTGATCAGTAAATGCAAGCGAGCATATGAGTCGAAGTTTATCCATTCCTTTTACCCAAAATAGGATAAAAGCGATATCTGTGGGCCTCTCGATGATCTAGTGATGACACCTAAGCGCTTGGCCAAGCCGGGACTAAGTTGATGTGTTCAATTGTAGTCTGTTATCAGTCATCATAAATCGGAAGTCAGGAAACAGTATAGAGAGAATGATTGAAATTCATATCTTTTGTCTATATGATATCTTGAGAATGGAGGAATATATAATCCCTTATCTAGAGGACACGCTATCTGATAAGATCAGAGTTGACAGCGGCTTTTGAAAGCTACGATTGCTGATCAGGTTATGAAGTCATACGGACAATAGTTATTAGACTTATCCAAGTGGGAGACTGTTGGATTAGTGTCTAAGTCCATAACTATTTTGGTATGTACTTGACCCGATTATGAGCATGGTCCTTTTGGGTTGCCTTCACCATAGCAATATGCAGGATGATTTAAGGAGAGAAAGGTTTAAATATGATTTATTAATATATTATGAGAATAATATATTAAAGGAGAAATCATATTGTTTAATTAATATTAGTCAAGAATTAATTGATAATTAATTTTGTGGCTAAAAGAGATTAATTAAATACAGGGGGCTGGACTGCAATTATTGGATAATTGAGTTATTGGGCTAAGGAATGCTAAAGGATCAAGGGGTGAACGAAATTATGATGGAAGCCCATCATATTTTCGTCCATGGCCTTATCCAGAAGGTTCCATGGGCTGCTTAGAGTTTAAGCTGTCCATTAGGGTTTTGACTGAAACCCTAGCAGCCCACACAAGTATATAAAGGACCCCTTAGGCTCCAAAAACATGGACAACTGATTCTCTAGGGTTTCTAGTCTTTTTTGGTGCCTTCCCTTTCTTCTCCTCTTCATCCAAGTTGTATATGGTGTTTGTGACTCCATTAGAGGTGCAACACTTGAGGCACTAAGCTTTTGAAGCCAATTCAAGCAAGGAATTGATTGTTATTGCTATATAACAATCAAAGGTGTTTCTCTAAACCCTAATTCAGTTTATAATATGTTAGATCTAAGTTTATTAGTCTTGGATTCAAAGCATGTATAATAGAGAAACCTAGATCCAAGCATTAGGGTTTGTATGAGCACATAGGATTGTTCTTATGCCTAAAACCCATCAATTACGTCCCAGAATCATCAACAAAACATGGCTTGTATAATGACTCCAGACATTATCTTTTCATACGAGGTAATAACTGTAACTCCTATGTTCCTACTAATGAGTATCTAACTCTTGGACTTTTGGACTGCAGGCGGTGCTCGATTTTGCACCCGCTCTCCATCTCACGTTGGACTTTCAATCGTGACCTTCAAGTCACAATCTCGATCCTTATTGGAGACTTCCGCTCCTTCGGAAACAGTATTTACTTCGATTACTGTAACAGACCAATGAGACATGTTCTAATGACATCTCGTCATATGATTCAAAGCTTAGACTCAGGTCTTTTAGAGTCAAATTCCAGAACAGAATATACCTTCCTTCATGTTCTAATGTGATATAATCACATTCTAGCATGTAGCACTTCTAGGTACAAGCTTCTAACCTTAACAACGGTTGTGATACTTCTATTTATCGCTTCGATTATCTTTCACTTCAATCTTCTGACTTAAGTCAGAAGCTACATCGATCTTGGTTCTTTGAACCACGTAACATACTTATCTTAGTCGGACTCGATTTGATATGACCAATAGGTTCGGATTAACAATCATCTTCTTCGTCATTACCGAAACGATGGTAACGACAGCCATGAACAAAACATAATCAATTACTAGTGCATTGGTAACCTTGTGACTTTCCCTGATCCAAGCGTGAGTCCTGTGCTTCCGGTAGTATAGGCCTCTACTACCATTCATACCTACTCATACTCGTCCCAAGTATTGTCCTGCAGTTTTTCCAAGTCACCATTCAAGAATTTCACATAATCATTTAACACATTAGATAACATAACGAAGCTTTATATTATTTCTTGAAACGATTACATAAATGTTCAAGTTCAACCTATACTAGGCCTCTAACAGGCTACACCACATGATACTATCCACATGGTTACTGTTGGGTTTTGAGCATTCTAACACTCCTATGGTGTACATGCAACCCTATAAACCTTGGATCTATGTTTTCTCTATTATACATGCAAATAAGAACTTTCCAAGGCTTTAATCCTAACTAGCATACTATGAGGCAACTATACTACAAATACTAGTTAGATGACATACCTTTTGGTGTAGCTTGATGTCTTCAAGATTTAAGAGCTTAGCCCTAATAGTGTGGAAGCCTCAAGTGGAATCACAAATCACCAAAAACACCTTGGAAGACTTTGAGAATAAGAATACTTTGGTTCTCTCTAGTGAAATCGGCTAGCCCTCTTAGTGTACCCACACTAGTGCCAATTTCACCAACCAAGGACATCTTTATATAGTGTGGAGACTAGGGTTAAACCCATGACCTTTCATTTCATATGATCAATGGGTTAAACACTCCATGGACTATCCATGAACGCTTAGCCCAACCTAAATGAACTTGGCCCATTCCATATATATAAGAGTCCATATTTAATTAGTTCATTTTGATCACTTAATTAATTCTAAATTAATTCTTGATCAATACTAATTAAATAATATGATTCCATATTAATATATTAGAACTTATTATATATTAATATAAATCATAAATATACTATTCTCAAAAGATTATCCACATAAATTATGTCGGTGAAGTGCAACCCAAATGGACCATGCCGGGTCGGGTCAGGTATATACCAAATATAGTTATAGACTTAGACATTAATCCAACAGTCTCCCACTTGGATAAGTCTAAAACTATTATTGAGTATGACTTCAAAACCTAAATGGTAATCGTAGCTCTTAAATCCGCTGTCGAACTCTAACCTTGTAAAGGACTTGTCCATTAGATAACGGATCATATATTCCTCCATTCTAGATATCATATGGACTGAGACATGGATTATAATCATTCTCTCTGTCCATTTGTTGTTTCCTGATTTCCGATTTATGATGACTGACTGATTGAACAAATCAAATCAGTCGCACTCACATGTATCATCATTAAATCATCGAGGGGCCCACAAATATCTCTTTTATCCCGAAGGTAAAAGGAATGGATAAACTTTGACTCATATGGCTTGTTCTACTACTTGTTGAATCATACACAAAGGTATGTTTTATAACATCGAGTTACCAATGCGTTTTCGTGCAATCAATGTATAACCAACTCATAGTAACAACTCATATCTCTAGGTTTGAAGAATATAAGATATTATCGTCTCATGATCACTCGTGATAAAATCCATGAAGTGATTCAAATGAGCGCGGGTTGAATCCAATACTCAGAACTTATGAGCATTCATGAGTGTTGTAGCACAACTTTGTCCACCAACTTGGACCTCTACAAGCCAACCCATGACAATCTTGATTCATATCTACTTCCAACATATGACCAACTGTGGATGGTTTGAATAACCTAGTCATTCCAAAAGAATAACCTAGTTATTATGGAAGTCAAAACATCCAAAGTGAAACACAAGAATAAATGAATCTAATATGGTATCAAAACCTATGAATATAAATAAAACACTTTCTATTTATCACCATACTGATTACTCATTATTCATTGTTCCGGCTTTATCAACTTTATACTTGAATTAAAACACTAGTTGTCCCATGCTCCAAGCATGTACACTATGTTTTCTAAACACTAGTCATGCCATACACCAAGTATGCATACTATGTTTGTCTATGATCTTTACTTTGCGAAATAGACCAGTTGAACATAACTCCAATGATTCTCATTTCACAGTCCCAATTCCTTACTGCAAATGCAAGAATTCCAAATTGATGCCATTTACTGAAATCTGTTAGATTCTAAACTTATATGCATTGATCCTCTTGTACTGATTATGCACAAATTCACAAAGACTTGGCAACAATCATTACAGAGTATTCCAAAGGAGATCAACTCCTTGGAAACATCCTTCTTGCATTAAGTTTCCTAATCTTACAGATTGAATACTTTCTAACTTTGAAACATTTCCATATTCCATTTTGACTATCACTTCTGAACAGGAGTTGCCTCCTTACAGATTATGTCAGTATGGTCCTTCCAGAATTAACACTATACTTCCAACTGTCCTTGAGCAACCAATCTTTGGTAAACCTTAGATTCTCGTCAACAATTGCTTAATCATTTTAGCATATCCGATTCTAGACCTTTTCCCTTCTTAATGCCCCAGACATTTGGAAAATTTTAGAAAGGATGAATATAACACATGTAATCGATCTTATATCCGAAGCATATGGGACACGATTCATGATGTCTCACATAAAAACTAAACCAGTCTTTTGCTATAATATTTCCATTTCTATTTGCCAAGTTCTCATAATTCAGATTACGAAAAGGGATGCCGTAATCATAATCGAATTTTAGAACGCAAATAATGAACCCATATATAGAATTTCCTTATGTTGAGCCATTCCAACATGAAATTCATATATATTATTGACTAAATACGATTAAGACCTCAATCTAAGCTTTTAGATTTGAGATGAAGTATAATTTCCTCTCCCTTAATTATAGCAAAACAACTTTTTCCCAATTGAGACCTTTTGTTTTCTGTAATCAACATTGCTAACTTGCAACCTTTATCATAATTATCATGCTCCCACTAACATGATGATTATTAGCATAACACTTATGCTCCCACTAGCATTGACATGTACTCAGAAATCAACTGAACTTCTAGGAAAAACAATACTTTATTGACTTTCTTACCAAAGTTCAGATTTCTGATACTAGATTGCCTTGATAAGACTTTATCAAAATCATACACCTCTCTTAGATAGCTCATAGGTGTGTCTAAGCAATTTCAGAACTATGAAAAGGGATGTCGTAATCATAGTCTCAATTGTTTAGACCTTTTTCCATTTCTCATAAGTCAATGTTAGTGTGCCGGTTAACCACACACGCTCCACTGACGACTTTGAGAACTGCAAATATCATAATTGCTATCTACTTAAAATCTACTTAGTGAAAGAGTTTCCTTACCATCATTTTCATGAATCAAAGAGAAACCTTATGACACTTAGATTTCATGGTGTAAGTGTTTCTATCCATGTGAATTTGTCAAAACCAAAATCACAAGACTAGGTTAGTGACAAATCCTAACTCATATGGATTGAACTTGTGCAATCTTAACTTCTTGCCACCTGGCAGCTCAAGGATTTGCCATTGCTTCCAAGTAGCTATGCAAACAATTGAGAACATGTAGAACTCAAATGTATAGCCAACTTAACTGGAATGGGCATAGAAATGTCAACACGATAGGTTATAAACCTCTAGTTGTGTGCTAGTGATGAAATACAAGTTTTATTCTTGATTACATCTTGAAACCCTTTCAGGATCTTTTAGACTCCCACTGTCTCCTTGACCTATAAGACTTTCTTGCCAAATATTCAAGAGATAGTGTGGATTCTAATCTAGACAAACACTTAACACAATTGGTCTTAGTTGGTCTTTGTTTTATCCAAAACATCACAACTTACAAATTTCAAATGTACAAGAGTAGAAAACCTTTACTCTTACATTTGACAAGTGTTTTAAGCCTTTTTTAAGACATGTCACTCAATTTACAATCTTAGAGTATAACTCTAAGAATTGTTTTTGGAATGAAGTATGAATCATCTTCTTGATTTAACCACTTCAACAATTTATAATTCCTCTTCTTAACTATCAGAATGCACTTAGAGGATGAATTGTGATAAGGTCTAAAAATCATTATGATGATCTTAAAACATGATACTAAAGTACTTTCCCATCTTTTTAGATTTGAGAAACTTTTATCCTTCTACCTAATTTGATTCTTCTTTTTCGTTTTGTTATACATTGAAATTTTTTCCAATGTTTCAGAATTATACTTAAGTTTGTAAGTATAATCATATTTACTAAACCTTAATATATCATGACGAATAGTCTTATCCATCTTTTGTGGTGGACTTTGGCATGTGCACAAGAAAGTGTGCTTGATCCCTTAGTCCTTCTCTTGAGTCACATATACATGTGAACATGGAACTAGTCTTAATTTTTCAAAGTTGAAAATTCTCACACATCACACTCAACACCTTGTATGATTCCAAGTTTCGGTCCAAATGAAACTTGGGTGATGAGAATATTTCCTTATTTGGTAAATTTAGACACTACCACAAATGAAAGAATCAAATTCATATTTCCAATATTGCTATAAACATACAAACATCAAGTTTTCATAAATGTCAATGTAAGGAAATAAAATAAAGTAAAACAAACTTTTATTTATTTTAAAATGCGGAAAAACTTTTTCCTTACAATGTAATTTGAAATGAAAACTATGTTATTACATGTGTCCTAGCAATCTATCATAACTCCTAAGAAGTAGCTCAAAAATCCGATCTTCAATCAAACGATAGAAATCCATCTTTACAGTCAGATTCAACATACTATTTCTTTAAGTTTCCTTCATTTTTTCCTTTAATTCTTAAAATATCAACATGTGACCCAGTCACACCATGTAATAAGAATCTCAGAATAGAAGCTTAATAGAGTTTGATAGTGGACTTTACCTGACGTAGAGTCAAACTTATTAACTTTACCAGCCTTATGATCTTTCAGGTAAATTTGGCAGCTTCGCAACCAATGCCCTTTCCTTTTTGGCAATAGAACCATTTGAATCCTTTGGGAATGGTACATGGGATAATCTCAGACTTAGCCTTTCTCTTTACCATTTGGTCAACCGAGTTGACTATGGTTGATCCCTTTCCATTGGGAAGAGAATGCTTTTTCTGGATTTCCAGTGTCACCATTTTCAATGTCCATAAAGTTTTGGGAAGTCGATCTTTTGATAAAATTTGCTTTACTAGCCTTCCAAATCATTGCTGATTCAGAAGCACCAAGCAAATAGATAAGATCATTAAGGGTCTTGTTATAGTCTGTTTCATAGGAGTCCCAAAGGAACTCACTATGTGACTTAGAAAGTGATTGAACCACCAACTTTCTCAAGACTTTGACACCCAACTCTCCCGGCTTGTCAATATGCGACTTCATCTCCAAGATGTGATCACACCTAGACCTTGCCTTGCCAATAGGGCTTGGGTGACCTTGAACTTGTGGGTTAGGGAGAATAATTGGAGGAGGTGGAGGAAGTGAAGTTCTAAGAGATTTGGGAAGATCATAGATGTCTGAACTAGACATCTACAATGGGAGAAATTCAAGTAAAGTTGATTTAAGTCCTTAATATAACACCCAATATGAAATATTAAGTCTAGGACCCAACAAACTATTTTATAACTTGGAAGAGGGATGTCGTAATCCAAACTATAAAATATTTTAAGGTAGGTGAATGACGATTCACCAATTTCCACCAAGATAAATGAAATGTATTATTAGGTTTTAATTGGTTTTGAAACTCCTAGTTCTTTTTGAGATTCATTGAACTTTTCAATGGCATGTTTCAATCTCGAGTGTGACCTTCAGGTTTTGTGACTGGGATGCCGAGGATCACAAAATAAGGTGTGAAGTAACCATGCAAATTACTTGGTACCCTTAAGTGTTTACCCCTCAATCGATGTGCCGGTTAACCACACACGCTCCATCGATACTATGATAAACATTAAATTACCCTTTTCCTACCTTGTTAAATATGAGTTAGTGTGCCGGTTAACCACACACGCTCCACTAACCGACTTAAACAAAGTGCAAAGTGTAATTTCATGGATTAGCACCTTATTCACATTTTCGTAAGTAACTAAGATTGGGTATTTATAAAAGGTTTAGTTACTTAGTATTTATCATTAATACTTTTAATGAAGGGAGAATTTATAGTCTTTGTCCTAACCATTCGGCTAACGACCCTCCACCAGTCAAGGAAGTGGTGGGTGAGAGTGGACATCCATTAAACTGCCATTTTATAGGCAGTAACCTTATACCCCCTTATAGACCGGCTTCGTGAATGAGGCCTACTAACGGTAAGACTGACTTTACTCTTATACATATATATATATATATATATATATATATATATATATATATATATATATTATTAACTTATAATATTATAAAGTATAAAGGTTGAATTTTAACTTTTAAAACTCTAAGGGCTAACTTGGAATTAAAGTATTCATAAGTGAAAAATTTTAAAATTCCAAAACTTGAGGGCAAGTTTTGAAACTATTCAAAACTAATTAATTCCATAACTTATGTGTTTAAAGTAGTTTTAATTAAAAAACTCTTCAAGTTCCATAACTTGAGGACAAGTTATGGAAGACTTTAAACTAATAAAAGAGTGTAACTTTTCTTTATTTTGTAACTTATGGATTTAATTAAGGTTACACATTTTAATACATAATGAAGTGACTCTTGAGCCTCCATAACTTGAGGACAAGTTATGGAGTCATAAAACCATTTAATGAGAACAAGACTCTTCATTTTGTAACCTTTGCCCACTTTTATGAGTTTTAAGAAACTTTAATGTGACATTTCATGTAACTTGAGGACAAGTTACACAAACACATTTTAGAATCATCTCTTAGATTAAAATAGATTGAAAACACATAATCAATTAACTTATCTATTAATCTAAGCAACTCATATGAACAAAGATAATTCACATCAAACTTTTTCATGTAATTAGCATAACTTTTAAACTAATACAAAACATGAATCTATTGACAATTATCTTTGAAATTGGATTAGTATGAACATTACCACATCAAAAACAAGTTTATAACTCCGAAAGTTGGACGTGTGTCTTAACTGTTTAAGACCCCAAAAACTAAGGAGTCTGAAACTAGGAGTTATGCGGGGCGTAATCCCAGTACGCGCGGTGTAGGGGGTCGCGTTCCCCGTTTCTATGAGGTCGCCGGGTACGCCCAACGTATAGGTTTGGTACGCGCAGCGTAACCCGGAGAGTTGACTTTTGTTAACTTTTAGGGTTTGGTCAATGTTAGGGTCTTTGAACCATGAGAGGGGTAAAATGGTCTTTTACCCTTCTGTGAGTACTAAGAGAGGGAATAGTCTATCCTTGAGAGTTGTATTGATTAGAGTGCTTATTCCATGTGATTAGGCGGAGGCTAGACCAAATTTTACCGAGTTACCCGAGGTGAGTCTTCTCACTATACTTTACCTAGAGTTGTAATTAGAGTCATATGACAAAGTATCTTGTACGTTATTTATGTGATTGTGATACACTGCATTATTTCTATGTGATTCATGCCGTGTATGTTCCAGAGTTTATAGAGTTGGAACCGGTAGGTTCACAGAGTTAGGACCAGAGGGTCCACAGAGTTAGGAGCGGAGGGTCCATAGAGTTATAGCCTCGAGTGGCTATTATGTGTTATATGTGGTATTTTGGGGAACTCACTAAGCATTTATGCTTACAATGTTGTGTTATGTGTTTCAGGTACCAGTGAGGATCGCGGGAAGGCGTCGGCATGATTAGTACACACATGAGGAGTTTTTATACATTATGATCTCGGGTTGTGTTTCTATGGATTGATATGTGATACAATGACATGACATTTTTATAATATTTATGAATGAAAGTATGTTTTTGAAAATGTGAAAAATTGTTTGAAAATTTTGGCCGTTACAGGTACTCAAGACCACTGAGCTGATTCAGCAAGTTCGGAGTAGGCTCTAGACAACTCAGAGTCGGAAGAAGAGTTATGCTGATAAGCTCTGATCAGATTTGATGTTCCTGGTGGGGGATATGGTTCTCCTGAAGGTGTTACCTTGGAAGGGTGTTATCCGGTTCAGGAAGCGGAGCAAGCTGGGCCCCATGTATATTGGTCCTTTCAAGGTTTTGGCTCGGGTGGGCCGCATTTCATATCGTTTGGATCTTCCAAATGAGCTCAGTCAGATTCATACCATGTTCCATGTCTCTTAGCTGCAGAAGTGTTTAGTAGATGATTCCGTAGTGGTACCTTTGGAGGATATTCAGGTGGATGATCGCTTGAATTATATTGAGAGACCGGTGGCGATGCTTGATCAGATGACAAAAACCTTGAGGAACAAGGTTGTTGAGTTGGTGAAAGTGCAATGGCAGCACCGCAAGGGTTCGTAATGGACTTGGGAGCCAGAAGATGAGATGAGAAACCACTATCTAGAGTTATTCAATGCAACATACTTCGAGGACGAATTCTGATTCAAGTGGGGGAGAATTTTAACATTCGGTAACCTAAGATACTAATTTATTCTTTCATTTTGCATATTAAGGGTGTTTGCAACATGAAGTCTTAGGGATCAAGTCATGACTTACCGTTAACCTGTTGATCCGCGTTTCTGGGAACTCGCAACGTGAGGCATAGGTCTCACGACGTTGGATCGGCTTAATGACCCAAAACCTTAATTTTCGGGTATTTAAGTGAATGAGAGGCTAGGGTTGTCGGTCCTTAGCCTCTCTCACCCTCTAAGCCTTTAGAAAACCCTAATATCGACTCTCTTGAAGTTTTTAAGCAATTTTGAGATCCTTGAAGCATTCTTTGGTAGTTTTTGGTTACTTGAAGTGGAAAAAGATCTTGGTTGAGCAACCTCTTGGCGTTTTGGCTTTCATCTTGCAATCTCTTGGAGCTTTTGGACCGAGTTTTGGTAAAGTTTAGGACTCCAAGTTTGAGTCTAGATCTCATTCTCCTACTTTGGTTGAAGGCTCATGATGGGAATTGTGCCCAATTTAGAAAATTATGCCATATTTGGGCTTGAGTAATCATTAAGGAATTTGGGCCTTATAGTGTAGTTAGTTGGGCCTTGGTCTTGGACTAAGCTAGATAAAAGGGTAAAATGGTCTTTTTATTCTAATTTACAATGATGGTTATGAATTGGACTCCAATTATTAATTGGATGATATTTTATTGATAACGAGGGGATTTAAGTGACCAACAGCTAGAGTTTTATCTATGAGGTTCAACAGTGTGAGGTGACTTTCATCACTGTGTTTAGTGGGTCGAAAGCACCAATAACAACCCATGATCAACAGTGTGAGGCGGTTCTTTACAAGCATATTTTTGATAAATTCAAATTTACTAGTTTTTGCAATTAATAGATGATTGTCAATAAAACATTGTTTGAAGTAACATATTTCTAATCCACGTATAATGGAATGAGTGTCATGTCAGAATTTTCATATTGATGTTTTATATCGTTTTAAGGGAAAAAAAATATAAACAAAAGCATGAACATTGTAGTTTGTCAATGACAAAAATATGAAAAGATACAAACAATGACAGGTTATGAACAAAAAATCCCTAAGATTTTAAAAGATATTACGTTTATTATAAGTTGTTTTTTATATTATATTATTAGGTTTGTTATTTTATGTAAAAAAAATTATAATAGATGCATGTAAACATTAGTTTTAAAAACACGGTATCTTTCAATGATTATAGAATCGAATAAAAATCAATAGTAAATAGGTTATATATATATATATATATATATATATATATATATATATATATATATATATATATATATATGTTCAGGTTCATTTGAGACCATGCTAATTTTGTGAAACCGTAAGACCAAATTTAAAAATAATTCTAAAATGCAAAATAAAAGGAAAACTACAAAAAAAAATTTAATTATTATTTTCGGAACTTTATTTACCTAAAAAAATTTAAAAAAAAATAAAAAAAAATTATGGTTTTTGTTGAAAAATACGTGAAATATTCTAATAGAATATTACATTGTACATTTCTAATATAATTTTTAGAATGTTTAGAATATTCTACTAGATTTTCCAGATATGTAGAATATTTTAAATATTCTACTTAAATATGTACAAAAATGTATTTTTTTGTACTTTTTTATATATTTTTTGGTGTATTTTTTTTTGGAAAATATATATTCCGAAAGTAATATTGGAAAAAAAAATTTCGAAAATTTTCAATTATTTTGAATTTTAAAAATGTTTTTGTTTTATCTAATAAATGAGTGGCTATGATTGCGTCTCACGGTCTCACAAAATTAGGCCGTCTCATATTAACCTATATATATATATATATATATATATATATATATATATATATATATATATATATATATATATATATATAGAGAGAGAGAGAGAGAGAGAGAGAGAGAGAGATGAGGGTTCAATTGAGAAAAAAAGGTTGAGAATGGGGGAATCATTCTCAGCCATTCATTTATTTTTGCCGCAAAAGCCTCCGTCTTACCAGCGGAAATGTCACACCCCCAAACCTGAACGGCGGAAACGTTCGGGGCGGATGACTTCATGTGGTAACGTAACAAATGAATACATAGTAAAGAAAGCAATACAACCATCATATATATAATCGAAAGTTTACATTTGTCAAAAGTTACATGTTCAAAACCAATTACAATATGATGTCAAAATATGAGATTAAACTGGCGCCGCAGCATCCCTTCTTCAAAAGCATATTGATACCTGAAATTACTGAATCCCTGGGACATACAAGTAGTTTCGAAAGAGTAGATCAACATTTAAGCTGGTGAGTTTCATAAGTATTAAATGACAATGTTTGTAAGAAATGAAATGTTTTGTCCTTGTTTGTTTGTTTCTTTGAAAATCCTATATTTTCTACTAGTATAAAAGTAGCCTTCTCTCAGGACCAATGTTTGTTTCTAAAAATGTATGTAAGTGTAAAATAACCAATATGTTTGAAAACCTCGTAAATCAATGCATTTTTAATACCCCATGTGAGTTTTATAACCATACTATTGACTCAGAATGCCTATACACAACGTTCTTCAGGCGTTGGAATGTTATGACGTTTGTCACCCCAAATGATGGACTGTAGCTAACAGTCAAGGCGTGGGTTGTCAAGCCCGTATAGATCTATACACAAACACCATGCTCCCCCTCCAAGGGATTCTGGTATATAATACAGAACTTGAAATGTGTACTCGAACGTACGTGAAGTTAATGTCTCACAAACTGTGGTATAAAAACAGATTTACGTGTTAAAATGTTCGTTTGTTCTTTTATATGAAAGTGACTTCTTGAAAATCGTGTTTCTAGTATGTAAAAGTTAGCAATATCCTCATAAAACTATACCTATTATAGTTTTCTAAAAGTGTGTCTCGTTTGTTTAGAATATCTAGAAAAGGAATCACTTGTTATGAAAGTATAGATTTTTGTAGAGCCTAAGATAGACAAGTATACATATAATCTAAGAAAATGTTTATTTTATACATGCATTACAACAATTTATATTTGAAAAGATAGAATGCTATTGTAACATATTTTATATACGAGAGTTCCCTATAAAGTTTATAAATCACATATGATTTGGTTAAATAAAAGCATATAATAATTCTTTATATAACACACGATGATACTCGTGTGTTTTACTTGTATTCCCCCCTTGAAAGCATATAAAAGCATTTATAGAACGTTTAAAAGGTTAATTAAGGGGTATGAACTCACTTTGAAAGTTTGAAGAAAGCGAGATGGAAACCGGGCAGAGTTTTGTCTCGGGAAACGGATTTTTCTCGGGATTCTCGAGAATCTCGGGAGTAAAATCGACCTTCGGGACTTGAGCAAAATGACCAGGGCTTTGGGTTAGAACGGGCACGGAAAACGAGGCAAGAACGCAAAGGAAATGAGAGAAATGGAGCCCTTTCTTCGGAACCCTCGCATCCCTTTTATAGGGGCTGGGAACCGCCTCGGTACGCAGGGCGTACGAGGGTACGCGGGGTGTACGCGTACGTCATGCATGACCGAGTCCTCGACTGCCTCGGACTTCGGATGGGACAAGGCTACTTCGCATAGACCGGGACGTGGACGATCCGAGGCCTTGGCCTTGAGTACGCGGGGCGTACTTCGGCCCTATCTGCTGACTCCTTCGGATAATACCAAGAGTTTATAATTAAATTTATATTTAATTTAATTAATAAACTTCTAAAATTCATATCTTCTTCATACGAATTCCGTTTTTGATGGTCTTCATATCCACGCATAGGTGAGACTACGCTCTACAACTTTCGTTTAGACTCCGTCGGCAAATTTCGAAATTATTTTTATTATTTATTTTTAAAGTGTCGTGTTTAAGGAATTTCTCTAAAAAATCATAACTTCTGTAAGGTCAAACCTTGAAATATGATAATGTTTCAAAGAGACTCAGCGTCAACACGTATCTCAGTATCAGCACCAGCGTGACAATTGTTCACTCTGTAATAGTTTAGCTTATTCAGTGCATTGTAACAAATCTTGTATTTATCCTGTTTCCATAGTTAGCTTATTTAGATAGCTAGCGTATCCCTGATTTGTAGGGATTGTCTAGAATAGCAGTATATAATCTTTTGTATAGGTTTGTGAATCATAACGTTTTTCACAAACCCTAATCGCTGCTTTGTGCACACGATAATCTCTTGGTGAGATTATCTTTCTTAGTGAAAGTCTTTCTTCGTGAATTCCTCTTGTTCTTACTTATCGTCATTGTTTGATATATTGATTAATCTAAAGGCCTCTTCAATTGGTATCAGAGCGGACTTCTCTTATCAAACAAATGGCTTCATCTTCTTCTTCGTTAAACTCATCAAATCATCCTTCTGCTAAAATTCCTCCTTTTGATGAAACAAACTTTGATATGTGGAAAATAAAGGCTCTATATGCCTTGGAGTCTGTTGATGAAGACATGTTGGACATCGTTGAGAATGGTCCTTATGTTCCGATGTATCAGCCCCTTAAAAATAATGTTCCTGATGGCACTATGAAGAAAACTCTCAAAGAAAAATGGACGGCAGATGACAAGAGAAAACATGGTCTAGATGTTCGTGCTCGTGCCGCAATCAGCTACTCTCTGCCATACAACATCTTTGGGCTAGTTCAAAATTGCATCTCAGCAAAAGAGATGATGGATACTCTGACTGTATCTTTCGAAGGCACTGAAGAAGTCAAGGCTACTCAAATAAATGATCTCAACCGAAGGTATGAACATTTTTTTGCTAAGAAAGGTGAAACCTTGACTCAAACCTTTAACAGATTCAATACTCTTGTTAATGATCTTCGGAGACTAGATCAGTTGAAGCATAGAACTGTTCTAGTGCAGAAGTTTTTGGATTCTCTGGGTGCAGGTTGGGAGAATCATGTTGATGTGCTGAAAAACAGTGAGAAGATCAATTCTATGGACTTACAAAGTCTCTACGAAAATCTTCGATACTATGAAGAATCCAAGCTTCAAAGAAAGGAACTGATGAAAGATTCTCAGCGTGAATCTTCTGTAGCTTTGTTCTCCAACAAAAAGCTAGTGTCAGATTCAGACACTGAAAGTTATTCATATACTGATTCATCTAAAACTGAAACTGATGATCTTGAAAAAGTTGTGGCTAGTGCAGCTTTGATTGTGAAGACTTTTGAAAAATCAGGTCGAAACTTTTCAAAGTTTCAAAAGAAGATGGGTTGAAAGTTCTCAAAAGGATCAGGAGGTGATAAAAGGCATGGTGCTGATAAGAAAGAGAAGGCTCAGTGCTTTAACTATGGGAGCACTGATCATTTTGCAAAGGAATGTAAACAAAAGAAACAAGGCTAAGATGAATACTGGAAGCAGAAGTACAATAAGCTGATTGAGAAGCTGAAAGCTGAGAACTTGGAACATAAAGTGCTTATGGCTGAAGAAGAAAAATGGAAAACTGATGAAGAGTCATC
This sequence comes from Lactuca sativa, assembly GCF_002870075.4. Classification (NCBI taxonomy): domain Eukaryota; kingdom Viridiplantae; phylum Streptophyta; class Magnoliopsida; order Asterales; family Asteraceae; genus Lactuca; species Lactuca sativa. The sequence goes on from NC_056629.2 coordinate 149,910,586, forward strand.
AGATGATGAAGTCAAATGTCTAATGGTCAAAATAGAAGACCTGGCTGTTTCTGATAAAGACAAAAGTACTTTTGATACTGATATGTCTGATGCTGTTGAAAATTCCAAGAAGCACAACACTGACTCTTCTTCAATGTACCAGGTTAAAAACTTTGTTTCCTATTCAATGAATGAAAAAATCAAAATGTTTGAGTATTTGGGTTTCATTAATTCTAAGAAGAATCAAACTATAAGAAATTTGCAAAATCAAATTGATCTTCTTGAAACTGATATATCCATGAAAAATAGCATTATTGAGTCCACTCAGGAAAATCTTAGAATTACTAGTCTGTCAAATTCTTCTTTGTCTGCTGAAATTGACAATGTTAAAAATCTTTTGATCAAAGAACAAATTGTGCTTCACACTTGGGCAAAATCTCATAAGAATGCTAACTATATTATTTCAGCTCAAATTCCACATTCATGTGAGAAAATTCTTGGGGGTAATTTTGCAGAAGCTGAAAAAGTTTTTAAATCACAAGAAAAGGATTCTGAGGTCTATTCCATGAATGAAATGAAAAACAATTTCAAAAATAAGTTTGTCAGTAACTCTTTTATTAATCAAAGTTTAATTGATGAATACTGTATTACTAATTCTGATGGTATTACTGAGTGTAATGTTGAAATTACCGGAATTGATCCGACCTCTTATCTTGCGCATCTTATAAGACCAACTCCTCTTACTGAGAATATTATTGCTTTTCCTATCTCAAATGGAGTGTTTCATGCTGTTCATGAACAACTTAAGCATTTCCCTGATTGCAATCCGTCTGTGAATGAGTCAAAGTCAGACACTGATAGCTCATCATCTAACACCGATCAAACAACTTCTGACACTGAATTCAGTCGTGACTCAATGATAAACAAAAGGACTCAAAGCTCTCTTGGTGAATCTTACATGTCAAAATGTGTTAAATCAAAAAATTTGCTCACCAAGAAGAACTTTGGTACTAGAGTTTGTTATAGATGTGGTGATTCCTCTCACAAGATCAGTGAATGTTCTTTTGATAAATCATCCTCAAGTGCTGAAAATATTAAAGTTAGAAATGAAAAATGGACTCTTAAGTCAAATTCTTTAAACTGTCTTCCTAAGGAGTGTTATAATCTATTATCAAATAACTTTGTGAATGACCCATCTTCGAATGGGTCAGTGTATTCTAACTAGTTTCTTAGCACTACAGGGTCAGGAGCATCTTTGGTACTTAGATAGTGGTTGCTCAAGACATATGACATGATCAAAGTCTCTTCTGGAAGATTATGTCAAGAAAACTGGTCCTGCAGTTACTTATGGAGACAATGGAAAGGGGTTCACTAAGGGATATGGAAATATCAAGTGCAACAACGTGGTTTTTCAAAACGTTTCATATGTAAAGGGTCTCAAACACAACCTTATTTCTATCAGTTAATTGTGTGATGCTGACTATGAAGTTCACTTTACAAAGAAGGAAGGAAGAGTTGTAAACACTGACAAGAACATCGTACTTTCAGCAAGTAGAAAAGATGATATATATGTTCTTGACATGTTCTCAAGTGACAAGGCACTGATGCAATGCTTCTTTACAAAGTCTCAGACGAATCTTAGCTGGATTTGGCACAAAAGGTTTTCTCATATGAACTTCAAGAATCTATCCAAGATATCCAATCAAAATCTAGTTAGAGGGCTCCCAAAATTCAGTGTTGTGAAAGACAAGATGTGCTCAGCTTGTGAACAAGGAAAACAAACCAAGTCCTCTTTCAAACCCAAGTCATGTTCCAGTATATCAGTCCCTCTTCATCTACTCCACATGGACTTGTTTGGACCTATTCCTGTTCGTTCACTAGGTGGAAATAAGTATACTCTAGTGGTCGTTGATGAGTTTACTCGATTTACATGGGTAGTTTTCTTAAAGAAGAAAAGTCATGCTGCACAGGAAATTATCTCACTGATTCGTAAAAACGAGACACTGACAGGTCTTAAAGTTAAGCAACTAAGAAGTGATCATGGTACTGAGTTCCGAAACTCAACTCTTGAAGAATTTTGTGATAATAAAGGAATTGGACAAAACTTCTCAGCTCCTCGTACTCCTCAGCAAAATGGAGTTGCTGAACGAAGAAATAGAACACTGATTGAGGCAGGAAGGACCTTGATGATCCATGCTGGTCTTCCTATGTCGTTTTGGGCTGAAGCTGTCAATACAACGTGTTTTACTCAGAATCGATCTCTAATTCATAGGATTCACAAGAAGACACCATATGAAATGCTGAAAGATCGAAAGCCAGACGTATCCTTTTTTCACGTGTTTGGATGTATTTGTTATATTCTAAATCAGCGTGACCCAAGATCCAAGTTTGAACCTAAGGCTGAATAAGGTATTTTTGTTGGGTACTCATCTATTTCAAAGGCTTTTCGTGTTTTTCATGTGAACAGGCAATGTGTCGAAGAATCCATTCATGTGAAGTTTGATGAGGAATCATACACTGATGAAAAAGTCACTCATTCTCGTTCTATTTTTCAAGAGCTTCTCTCTTGTCCATTCGATGAAGCACCTTCTGCTGGAGATAAGACTAGTTCCTCTGATTCTATCATTCCGGTTCCATGTTCCTTGAGTCAAGATACTGCAGCCACATCAGCAGATAATTCATTAGGTGCTGATGAAACCCTTGAAGCTGAAGACTCTCCTGAAACTGATAATGTGTCAGTGTCAAACTCTCCGGAATCAGCATCAGTCATTGAACATCGAGATCATCCCGTTGATCGAATTATAGGGAATATTCATGATGGTGTCCGAACCAGATCTAGTGTACTTAATAACTTTTGCATGTACGTTAACTTTGTTTCAATGATCTTACCTGAAAAAGTACACACAGCTCTTCAAGATGCTGATTGGATCAAAGCCATGCAAGAAGAACTGAATGAGTTTGAAAGGCACAAAGTTTGGACTCTTGTCCCAAGACCATCCGGGAAGACTATCACTGGAACTCGCTGGGTCTATCGTAACAAGGTTGATAAAGATGGAATCATCACTCGCAACAAGGCAAGGCTTGTAGCTCAAGGGTTTACTCAAATTGAATCCATCGACTATGGGGAAACTTTTGCTCCAGTTGGTCACATTGAAGCAATCAGACTGTTTCTCGCATACGCATCCTACATGAATTTCATTGTCTATCAGATGGATGTGAAAACAGCATTCCTTCATGGTGTGTTAGAAGAAGAAGTATTCCTAAATCAGCCCCCAGGCTTTGTGGACAAAGATCATCCTGATTACGTGTACCGGTTAGACAAAGCTGTTTATGGACTGAAGCAAGCTCCCAGGGCTTGGTATGAGACACTGACATCGTATCTACTTAAAAATGGATACAGACGAGGAGCAATCGACAATACTCTCTTCATCAAAAACAAAGGCTCAGATATGGTTCTTGTCCAAATTTATGTCGATGACATCATTTGTGGCTCTCCAAATGAGACACTGAGCAAGGAATTTGCAGAGATCATGTCTCAAAGGTTCGAAATGAGCATGATGGGGAAGATGACTTTTTTCTTAGGTCTTGAAGTTCAGCAACAAAAGACAGGTATTTCCATTTGCCAAAGTAAATATATTTCTGACCTGCTTGTTAAGTATTCTCTCAGTGATTGCAAACCAGCCTCTACCCCAGTGTCTAAGACTGATAAAATACACGCTGATCCCACTGGAACTGATGTCAGTCACTCTCTGTATCGAGGAATGATTGGATCTCTCTTATATCTCACAGCAAGTCGTCCTGATATCATGTTTGGAACCATTCTCTGTGCTTGATTCCAAGCTAATCCCAAAGAATCTCACCTCATGGCTGTCAAACGTATTTTTCGATATTTGAAAGGAACTCAAAACCTTGCACTGTGGTATCCTCGCGACTCAGCATTTGAACTTTATGGATACACTGACTCAGATTATGCAGGATGCAATTTAGACAAAAAGAGTACATCTGGTGGATGTCACTTCCTTGGCAATCGTCTCATCAGCTGGTCTAGCAAGAAGCAAACATCAGTAGCCATCTCAACTGCAGAAGCTGAGTATGTTGCCGCAGGGAGATGTTGTGCTCAACTCTTATGGATTCAAAATCAGCTTCTCGACTATGGGATCAAGTTCTCAAAGACTCCCATATATTGTGACAACACCCGTGCCATTCAGATCACACAAAACCCTGTTCAGCACTCGAAGACAAAGCATATCGAAATCAGACATCACTTCATCAGAGATAATGTTGAAAAAGGAAAAGTTGTTCTTGAACATGTCAAGACTTCGGAGCAACTTGCTGATATCTTCACAAAGGCACTGGATTCTCAATCAACTGCTCACATTATCGGAGAACTGGGAATGATCTCCTTGTAACTAATTTTGCTGTTTAATTGTGCTAATGTTTGATATTGTCTTATAAGCTGATGTACATTGTGCTAATGATGACATACTGATGATATTTGCTACTGAGCACTTTGGTTTGATTTCTTATCTTTATCTCTTCTTCAAGTCTTCTAAATAAAAGTTGAATGATTCACTGTATTAAACCATACACTGATAACAACTTGAAAATCTTTGCCGATGGTTAGATCAAAACACCAAGATCTATCACATGCAACTACCCCTTCTTACCAGTCTCACACTGACTCTGTGATTTGGTGTGCCAAAACACACACTGATGAGAGTCTAAAAATCTTTGTCGATGGTTAGATCAAAACACCAAGATCTATCACACGCAACTACCCCTTCTTACCAATCTCACTGACTCTGTGATTTGGTGTGCCAAAACATACGCTGATGAGGGTCTAAAAATCTTTGCCGATGGTTAGACCAAAACACCAAGGTTTATCACACGCAATAATCCCTTCTTTACCCTCCTCTTATTCAGTGTCTAATGATTCAGTAAGATAAACCACTCACTGATAAAGTCATAACACTCTGTGCCGATGGTTAGATAATGTAACTAGTATCTATCACACGCACCAATCTACTTGCTAACCCTGATTAAGCAAGCTGTACCTTGAATTGACGAAGAAATATTTTTCAGCATGTAACTTCCGTAACATTGATCTCAGCGCTTCCGCAAACACTGATTGATGTTTCACCTTCAGTCAACGGCTCTTTTATCCAACGGCTATTTTCTACTCTGACAGGTTGTTACGATGCACCGTTATTTTTAATAAAGATAATCATTACCTTTTTAAAACCCCCTTTTTCATTCCATATTTAAACCTCTCTCACCCTTGGTTTAACTTTTCCTTCCACAATTTTGAACTTCTCTCAAAACCCTAGAATTCTAAAATACTCTCCAATGGCGACATCTCTATTCACTTACTCCTCAACCTCTCGAAGGGTCGTTCCTGCCCCAAACTCTCCTCCACTTCCAATTCACATCAAGGCAACTAATGTCGTCTTCAACCCTGACATTCCAGAGGTTCATCGAGGTCTCGGACTCGATGATTTTGTCAATTTCTTAGCTTCTTGCCGCCTACGATATGCAATCAGTGATGTCCCGTCCGAGTTCTTCCCTGAACAAGTATGTGAGTTCTACTATACTGCAACTGTTAATGAAGAAAATAATGCCATCATCGGAACCATTGGCCATGGAAGACACTCTGTCTTCATCCGCATAACTTCTCAGTGCTGCTTTAAGGTTACCTATTTTTGAACCTTTTTCTGATCCTCCCTCTATTGAAAGGTGTAAGCGTATGTTTGATCAACTGGGTTATGATCACTCAAAGGCTGGTACTCGATCAGCTCTTATTTTGCGTCAGTGTATGACCCCAGGTTGGAAATTTTTCACCGGTGCTCTATGCAAGTGTGTGGGTCATAAGTCTCGTAGTGGTGATCAGTTGAGTAACTATGAGCAACAAGTCGTCTGCTCCCTTCTTCTCAACAAAAGACTGGATTATGGGGCTCTATTCTTTGATCAGCTTGTTCAGTTTCTTCGTGCAAATGTGCGTGCTGATCATGTTCCGTTTCCACGCTGGATTGCTCTGGTGTTCGACAAATTCTTCGCTACAAATTACTTTTCTCACTCCGGCAATCCCATCCAATGCCCTCGAATGTCTGTTCGTATGTATCAGGATGATCCTTTGGATACTGACATTGGAATCTCCGATAGGATGAGAGAATGGATTGCAAATCCATACACTGTGCCTTCTCTCACCGCTGACACTGATGAAGGAGGTGCTGATGGTAATCATGTGGATCATGCTGATCAAGAGGTTGAACACCATGATGGTGGTCATTTCTCTCCTCAACTTTCTCATCACATCATCTCGGATACTGACAAAGCTTCCTCAGCACCAAAGGATTCCATGAATCAGGGGGAGCAACCATCTCAGGGGGAGCATCCCTCGCGGGGGAGCAACCCTCACAGGGGGAGCAACCGTCACCAGCAGCTCACCACTCTTTTCCGAGGATGCCTCCTAGCTCTCCAGTTGCTCCAGTTACCTCAGTTGTTCAAATTCCCGCTTCAGCATTTTCTGAACTCATGACACTGACTCGGGACATGAGTCAGCGTTTACTTCGTATTGAGGCTGATGTTCAACAAATCAAGGAAGTTCTTACTTACTCCTCCCTCTAGTCCCAAATCTGATGATGCTTAAAAAGGGGGAAATACTGATGATGATGCTGATGCTGATGATCATGCTGATAGTGAACCAAACAATCATGAGAAAGATACAGAACCTGCTGACAACACTATCATTCAACCTGAATCTCCCAAGCCCATTCCTGAGTCTGATTCTGTGGGGCATAACAGTCCAACTGCTACTGAGAAAGTATTTGAAGATAGTGAGCATGATGAAGATGATGAAGAGCATGATGAACCTGATGATGAATGTCAAATTCTTGATATGAACTTCATTGATCCTCTTATTCCAGTTCAGCAAGAAAGTTCAGATGACCTTGAAGAATCTCATCCGATATTAGCCAATCCTATTGCTGATCCCATCTTTCCGGTCCAAGGAGAGGATTCAGACGTTGCCAGTGAATAATCTCATCCGCTGTCTCGAAAACGTAAGGTAGCAGATACTGACTTGGATCATTCTCAAACTGATACTTCTCTGACTGTGAAGAAACCCAAGTCCATTGTCAGTATTTCAAACCTTGCCGCTGAATGGAACATGTCCCCTGATCAAGTCAAGCAAATTCTTGATGAAGCCAATCGAGCTCAGCTTCTAAAGAACATTGCTCAAGCTGATGAATCTCTTATTCAGCACAAACTTCAGGCCAAGGGATCTTTTGAAGCTCAGATGCAGAAATTCCTGGAATTTCAGTCCAAGGCTCAGTCTTCTCAACCTCCTCCTGGCTCCAGTAAGCCTAAGACTGACAGTGTTCTTGACCGGATTGATCGAAAGAGATTTGAAGATGTTCTTAATCGGCGAATGTGTGGTGATAAGATCATCAAAGTCAAAGCTTCCAAACCTCGAAACGAGAAAATCCTTATGTTGCTGATCACTCGTCAAGGTCCTCAGCATTCATATACTGAAGTTGTCAAGAGGGATGAGCTGATCAGATATGGATATTCAGAATGGATGGAACTGCTCAATCTAGCATCCAAGCAAACCTCAGCTCACTCTTCGGAATTGACTTGTGCTCTTCATCTGCTGATCAAGAAAGTTCAGCGTTTGGATCTTGTTCCGAAAGAACAACCTCAACTTCAAGGCCAAAGGGTGTCAGTTCCTAGATCTCGAAGAACCAAGTTTCAAGTTGATGGTGAAGATGTTTTGGTTCTAGACTTTGGTGCTAGTGAAATTAACAACTCTCTTCCTCTCAGTGTTGATCCGGGTCAGCATCAATTCATCTCAGCTCCTGAACACGGGATGTTCTATCTTGATAAAAACAGGAGGATGTGTTTTCAGCGAACTACTGAGATCCCAAAAGCTCCAACCACTCACCTTGTTGGCTTAAGGCAAATGTGCATGAGTCATCAAGATCTATCCGGAGAATTTCACATTCTTATTGCCATGGAGCTGCTGAACAGAAGACAGGAGTTGCTGGATAGTCCTTATTGGCCAGTAAAAATTGAAGCTGAAGCTGAGTATGAAGAATTCCTTTCCAGAGGTGTCTTAATTTAGTTTGTTTTGAACATCATCATATTGGGGGAGATTGTAAGGTCAAACCTTGAAATATGATAATGTTTCAAAGAGACTCAGCGTCAACATGTATCTCAGTATCAGCACCAGCGTGACAATTGTTCAGTCTGTAATAGTTTAGCTTATTCAGTGCATTGTAACAAATCTTGTATTTATCCTGTTTCCATAGTTAGCTTATTTAGATAGCTAGCGTATCCCTGATTTGTAGGGATTGTCTAGAATAGCAGTATATAATCTTTTGTATAGGTTTGTGAATCATAACGTTTTTCACAAACCCTAATCGCTGCTTTGTGCACACGATAATCTCTTGGTGAGATTATCTTTCTTAGTGAAAGTCTTTCTTCGTGAATTCCTCTTGTTCTTACTTATCGTCATTGTTTGATATATTGATTGATCTAAAGGCCTCTTCAACTTCTTTATCTGACATCGGTTTTTGCCAGACTTTTTACCGCTGAATTACCATTGTCGAGACCTTCGATTCTCGTTTAGGTCATTCCGGCCAAAAGCCGCTCGATCTCCGATTCGAGTTTTTAGCTGTCTGTTGCTAGGCCGAACTTGGAAAAATAATAACTTCAATATACGAAGTCGGATTTGGGCGTTCTTTTTACGTACAATCACGGTTTAATGACATTAAACATAGAAGAACTTTAAATAGAAACTTTTTGGACATTTTATTATCAAAGTTAATTTTATTAACTCAAAAGTGGTTACTATACTTGACTTTGTAGGTCATTATAAAGAGTTGAAATATCGGGTTGTCACAGTAAACGGGAAAGGAATAAACATGTGTTTTCCAACAAAACATGTTTCCTTAAACTATGCTAATCATTACCTTAATATATACAAAAACATAGTTTTTTCGTTTTCTTTTAATTTTTAAGAAGCTATTTTTATCGAAAAATGATTTTAAATATACCAAAATTCATGATTTTTTATTCTCTACAAATAGACATCCATATTGATATAGTTTTAAGATAAAATAATTTTTTTTTTATATTTTCAGCTATCATTATTCATAAGTGAATAAAAATGCATCAGATTTTTGCTACAATACATTCGTTATTCACTTATGAATAAAAATATATAATTAATTTTTTTTATAGTTTAAGTATCATTCATATATGAATATAGCATATAATAAACATAATATATTCATATTTAAATATTAGACGATGCATTCACTTGTGAATATTACATAGTTTATTTACTTGTGAATATTAGATGATATATTCACTTATGAATATTAGATAATATTTTTATATCTGAATATTACGTAGTATTACATGGTATATCACATGTAAATATTACATAGTATATTCACTTGTGAATATTAGATGATATATTCACTTATGAATATTACACAGTATATTCATATATGAATATTACAAGGTATTTTCACAAATATATATAAATTTTATATATTATTCACATATGAATAACATACATACTTGCATATTTGTTTTTTTTTGTTTTAATAATCATATACTGATTCAGGTGAGAAAACATATTCATATATGAATATAACGTGGTAATTTAGTTTATACATTTCATCAAACAGTTGGAGTGCATACAATTTAATTTTTTTAAAAATGTTAAAAACATGATACTTTGACTATTTAAATCTTACAAAGTAGTAGATTGATAGAGAATTATATAAAAATTTTCAAAAAAAAAAAAAACGATTTGATCTTTTTCTAACCTCAATTTTGAAGTTTTATTTGATAATCGATGTTGAATGAATGATATGAAGTGGATTTTTTGTTGATTATCGATGATGTTGATCTAATGATGCTGAGAGTATAATTAATCGTAGATGTTAAAGATCTGACCGTATTCAAACATAATTGAATGTTGGATTAAAAGAACCAAAAATGAATTTTTGTTGTTAACTGTTGAATCGTGTTGATAAACATGTTATTGACGAAGATCGATGATTGATTAGCACTGGATGATGTTGATGATGGTTTAATTGAAAAAATTTGGATGATTGTTGAAGGTTGGAGAAGAAATTTGGATGATGAACGATGAATGAGTTTGAACTGTAATCTAATTCTCTACAGATACGTCTTTGAGATTGAAGGTTGTTATCATATTTACAAGAATGATTCCCTCATTCTCAATCTTTTTTATTTTCTCAATTGAACCAACCTATATATATATATATATATATATATATATATATATATATATATATATATATATATAATCATTCATTTTGTTTGTTCGCGAAAAAAATATGTAGAAAAAAAACTTCTTACCTTCCTACCAAAAATTTGCTTCTTATTTGATCTTGACACTATATATATATATATATATATATATATATATATATATATATATATATATATATATATATATATATATATATATATATATATATATATATATGATCATGACAATTTTAAGAAGTTCGTATCGGATAATTTTTTAATTTTCCTAATGATTACAGAATCACGAATTTCCGTATACTATTCACAAGATATTGTTGATTATTTATAAAAATAATTCAAACTTCAAGTGTCTTTTCTATATTATTTATTTTAATTTTAATTAATTTATTTAAGTTCATATATAGGAAAGAAGCCATGGAATATGCATATTAGGTATGAGAGAAGAGATAGGCAGGTACCAACCACTAAAATATTGGAATAAAATAAATTCATTTGATGTATAATAGGATCCACTTATTTATGAAAAGAAAATCAAATACTCTGATTCTCAGAATAAATTTCATATTGGCGGATTGAATAATGAATTGAATGCATGTATTTATATTACCACAAGCAGTTTTTTTTTTTTTTTTTTTTTTTTTTTTTTTTTTTTTTTTAATATTATTTTTTTAATGAAAATGCTAATCTTTAGTTCATAATTCAAATTTCATCACCTTTTGAGTTTTGAGCATCTATTTTAGATAGGAAATATGACTTATTAAGGTAATTAATTTTTCGGTATGTTCACATCTGGGTAACTATCTTTTTTTTGTACATATTTAGGTAACAAACTTGTTGGAAGTGTTCACATATGACCATTATGACCTGTTATAGCAGGTTAAATCCTAGATGTGAACGCTTTCAACAAGTTCGTTAGCTAGATGAACAAAACGAAAGCTAAAAATTAACTTACACGAATGGTCCTTGTGATTTGGGGAAATTTGTCTATTTAGTCCATAACTTATTTTTTTTTTTTAACTTAGATGGTCCGTACTGTTTATTTTTGTTGCGCGTTTGGTCCCTGTCTTACCTAAAAAGACTATTGTGCCCTTATTAATTTATTTATTAATTAATTTTCTTATTTATGTATTTATTTTTTACATATTTAAAAAATGAATAGACCACACATATTTGTATCTCCTCGGATGATCCCTACTGTTTATTTTTAATTAATTTTTTTTAACTCGGATGATCACTACTGTTTATTTTTGTTACGCGTTTGGTCTCTGTCTTACCTAAAAATATTATTTTTCCCTTATTAGTTTTTTTAATTAATTTTCTTATTTATGTATTTATTTTTTATAAAAAAATAATATACCCCACATATATGTATCTCCTCACCGTAAACCTGAAACCATATTTGAGAAATTTAATTTGGGTCTTACCGGTCACCATCTCATCTCTCATCCTCCTCATCTTCTATTTCTTTTTCATCTTTAGTAACATTGACGTCTTTACCATCCTTTTTTTTGGTGCTTCAACTCTGGCGAACGAAGACCATAACCTACTGTCTCTTCATCTTTAGTGGGTTGTGGTGTTGATTCGAAGGAGTTGAATGACCGAAAAAAGAAGGGATGATGAAGACGTCCATATCACTAAAGATGGAAAATAAATAGAAGTTGAGAAGGATGAAAGATGAGATCGTGAGGAGATACAGATATGTGAGATCTACTAATTTTTCTTAAATATATAAAGCATAAGTACATAAACAAGAAAATTAATTAAAAAAATTAATAAGGGTACAATAGTCTTTTTAGGTAAGACAGAGACCAAGTTCGTAACAAAATTAAACAGTAGGGACCATCCGAGTTAAAAAAATAAATTAATTAAAAAATAAACAGTAGTGATCATCCGATGAGATACAAATATGTGTGGTCTATTAATTTTTTTTAATTTGTAAAAAATAAATACACAAATAAGAAAATTAATTAAAAAATAAATTAATAAGGGCACAATAGTCTTTCTAGGTAAGACAGGGACCAAACGTGCAATAAAAATAAACAGTATGGACCATCCAAGTTAAAAAAATAAGTTAGGGACCAAAAACACAAATTCCCTCAAACTACAGGGACCATTCGTGCAATTTAATTTTTACTTTTCGTTTTGTTCATATTTTGGTAACTAATTTTTTTTGTACACATCTAGGTAACGAACTTGTTGAAACATTTACATCTAAGATTTAACCTGCTATAGCAAGTCATAATGGTCATATGTGAACACTTCCAACAAGTTTGTTACCTATATATGTACAAAAAAAGATAGTTACCCAAATATAAACATACCGAAAAGTTAAATAGTTTAATAAGTCATATTCCCATTTTAGACAAGGTTCTGAATTTAACTTATTTCATGTGCTAATAATATAATGTAACACCCGAATTAACAACTCAAGCCTAATGTTATAAGCATGTCAAATAACTTTTTGAATAAAGTTAAAATCATGATGAATATTATCCATAAATCAAAATTAAGTTAAACAAAGTATGAAATTTTGGATTTTTATGTATATGCATGAATATTTACAATTTTCACACTAAAATGCTATACACTCTCACTTCAGGATGCGCTAGATGTGCTCATTAGCCCAGATACACGATAATGTCCGGAAAGATGCATGAGTCAGCAACAGGGAGAATGATGTTTAACTTCCTATTAAAATTAATGTATTTATCTTGAGAATGATGTTTAACAAGTTATCAACTAGATGCAATTTGGTTAAGAGAGGGATTGATGTGGAGTCGGTGATGTGCTCGTGTTGTAATGAGGAGCAGGAGGATGACGTTCATTTGTTTCTCAAATTCTCTTTGACGTTCATGTAACATCCATAAAATTCGAGCCAATTTAAAACTTTTTAAATCATTTAAAACCATTCAATTATTACAATTAATTTTCAAAATAGTTTAAACATCAGAGTTCCCAGAAATCATAATCATCAATCGATGAAGTGTACGGTCACGCCTTCGCCTTCCCGCGACCATCCACTGAACTTGAAACAACAAACTGAAACTGTAAGCCTGAAATCTTAGTGAGTTACCCGTAAAATACCAACGCCATGCTGATAACCATATCATATAAACATATAAGCAATAGAACAACCATGCATCACGAGTCTACAGTGTGACTGGTCCGCCCGCACCGGGCCTTCAATCCACCTGGTCAACTCCCTGAGTCTGCAGTATGACTGGACCACGCACACCGCGCCTTTAATCTATCTGGTCCACTCTCCGAGCCTCGGCATGTCCGGACCGCCCTCTCGGGGCCTTCAGCCTATCCGGACCGCTCGCTGGGCCTTCGGCCTAACTAGGTGCCCTCCTGGGCCTGAAGTCTATCCGGTCCACCCTGGGTATGTTGACCTATAGCACGAAGCAGGACCCGCCTCAACCCAACCCCCATACCAATCAAACAATCATGTGCATATAAATATCATACGCTAGCATGTATATAACAGATAATGATACCGATCACTAACACAACAACCATCCTATAACCAGGATACCGACCTAACTGGTCACTTACATAACTTCATCCTATATACCAAGATACCGACCTAAACCAGGTCACTAACATAATACCATCCTAACTACCAGGATGCAGATCTAGCAGCTCAATAAACATATCAAGCAAATACCCGGATACAAATCTGATAAATGGCTGGCCTTTGTGCCTTAGACCCTGTTGATATAGTGAGGATAACTCATCTCACAACTGTCAACTCGAAAGATAAGCTCAAACTCTCGGATCACCGCCACAAATTCCACCACCTATAATCGCCATGCAACCATGTTCATAAATTCCCAAATGCTCCAGAAGTTCAATAGTCATCCTTGGTCAAAGTCAAAGTCAACGATCAAGGTCAACAGTCCATGTTGACCCAACTCGTCGAGTACAACTAGCCACTCGCCCAGTTCCTTGCATAACTCGCTAACTCGTCGAGTTCCTAATGTTTGTGGCCGTAAACTCCTTGGCCAACTCGTCGATTTTCCCTTGAAACTCGCCAAGTTCATGCGTGCCAAAAACCGAGAAAAACCTAATTGACTCGCCGAGTCACCCTACTGACTCGCCGAGTCCACGAAGTTCTTCATTGGACTCGTCGAGTTGACCATGCAACCCGCTGAGTCCCTTCAGTCCTTCATCTATTCAGATGCTTTTTAAGTCATGATAAGGTTCCATATTGCAGATCCAGTTCCCCAAGGCATGTTTATCACGTAAAGTTGCAAACTTTACGTGCATGCAAGGCTCTAAAGTCTTATAATGACAAAACCAAGCTTGTAATGGAGTTTAACACATAAGGAGAGGCTCATAACTGCTAAAGCTGAAAGCTTTATGGACTTAGAGACCACAGAGAATTTAGATTTGAAGTTGCAACTTCAGATCTTAGCTCATACGCAAGAAAAGCTCCCTAATATGCTAGAGAAACCCTAAAATTCACCCCAAAGGCAATCAAGATTGAAATGAGGTCAAGATAACGACTTGATACCATCCAAAGGATGCCAACTGAGGTAGATTCCAGATCCCCCACGTTCCTTGCTTCTAGACACTTGCTCTCCAAGCTCTTCTCACTAAGAATCCTCTTCCAAAGCTTAAAATACACAAATGGAGCACTCTCACATGAATTAGGGTTTATGGATTATCAAGAGGCTATAAGGGGAGGCTGAGGAGGCCAATGATCCTTTAAATAGGGTGCAAAACCCCGAAAATTAGGGTTTCATCCTCTAGCTCCTACTCGTCGAGTCCCTTCTTGGACTCGGCGAGTAGGTCACTTAAACACGTGGACTAACCTACTGTTATGCGACGAGTCAGGCAACCAACTCGTCGAGTAGACCTTGAAATCATGAGAATTTATAACCATAACATAATACTGAAGAATCAGGGCATTAAAATTCTCCCCCAATTGAACTAGATTTCGTCCTTGAAGTTTGCTATGGTGTACATCCTTGGATAGTGCTCCCGCATCCCTGCCTCCGGCTCCCACGACCACTCGGACCCTCTTTGGTGCTCCCACTGTAACTTTACCAAAGGCACCTACTTGTTCCACAGAACCTTCACCCTTTTCTCCTGTATGGCCACCGACCTTTTAACCGATTCCAGGCGCTCACCGACCTGAATGTCATCCAACGATACTATCGCCTCCTGGTCCATGATGCACTTTCGTAACTGCAAAACGTGAAAGTTGATGTGAATCCCAACCGAACCTTTTCATTAGATCTATCCTACATGCCACTTTGCCAACTTGACAAAATCCTGATGATCCAAAGTATTGAAAACCCAATCTTACCTCTTCCTGAGGTGAATCCTTTGTGCTGACAGGAAAATGCATCCTTTAGCTCCCAAAATATCATACAAAATCAATCCACTATTAAACACGAACACTCATGCCTGGCCCAATCAGCCTTAGGCTGGAACACCAGGCATGCCTACGATGGGTGCAGTCATCTCTAGGTCGGAATACCCTCGCATCCCACACATGAATCCCAAGTCATAAACCCGCTTCAACTCTTCCTACTACCATATGAAGTTTCTCATATGAAGTTGAAATCCCCGTAGTCCCAATTTGTCTGCCGAAAAGAAAAACCGACTGGCAGGACTTGCTTCCATGACCTGCCATCAAACTTTTGCTAACTCGATGAATGCTACATGACCCACTGCAGCCTCACTTCCTACCTGGTCTCCAATGACCCATCTTCTCCTCACTTCAGACACACTATGGATATTTCATAGATGAAACCAAACCCAGACACATCACAATAACTCAAACCACCATGTCGAATCTATTCAACCATCGACTTGAAATTCTCAAGGTTTGTTGGCCTACCACCTCAACCCTACCGCTCCCCTTGAGCCTCCGTTCCTACGACTTAACGTGGGCCCGCATTGGGTATCTTGGCTTATTGCATAGAGCAGGACCGCCTTAACCCTATCCAAATGTCATAGACGATCATGAGAAAGATCTAACCCGGTTCCCAGAACCTGAATGGCATTACATTCTAATCCCAAGCCTTCCCAAAGCTGACGAATACCCATTCAGATCTACGCCCAGTCCCCAACTGGAGTATTACCCGATCCAAGAAGATTAATCCTATGAGACACTCCGAACCGATGAGATCACCAATATCCTCTGTACTCCATCTGTTATCTAACAATAACTTCCGATCAAACCAAAAATACACCGGAGTCTTCGGCCTACTCCAACAAGATGTTCAATACTTGGGGACAAACCTACTGGTTGATATAGCCTAGCAGCATACTCAATACCCGCACATAGATCTATTAACACATATAGAGTTTTCAGCATGATTGGACCACCTCACCAGGCCTTCAGTCTATCTGGACACTCTCAGAACCTTTAGCATGTCTGGACCGCCTCTCTGGGCCTTCAGCATGTCTGGACCGTTCTCCGAACCTTCAGCATGTCTGGACCACCTCTCTGGGCCTTCAGCTTGTATGGATCGTTCTAAACTGTTGAACGTCTCCCCGTACCACCCTTCCTAGTGATCCTTCCCATGCAGACTGTTCTCACCCACTTGGGGTTCTGAAATCCTGATCCATTCCGTGGACTCTAACCCCGGCCTAACCCTAGACCTCATGTCGATCGTCCATCCTCTTGGAAATCTGTGGTATGTTCCCTGACCCGCGTCTCTACCACATGAGCTAAATAGCCCACACCCTCGTGCTGAATGCATTGTCGAACCTTGGCAGCTAATAGAACCCTCAATGGCTGATGCTCCATCTGATATTTTCCAATTATCCCCCACTTGGGACACTAACTACTACCTGCTGGCGGAAAAACCATAACACAAATCAACCATCCCTACTAGGTATTATCACCATTAACTATGGGACGATTAACCCCGAAATGAACAACCTCCATAGAACAACCCTCCCGACATGGATCAACAGAACTTCAAAGAAACTATATCCTAGTTGAACACTTCTGCATCACTGATTCACAACTACTGCTCCTGGAATGGTGATCCTCTATCCTAACTCCCCATTCCCAATGCCCCTGGATACTAACCATCTACGACCCCTCGATACTAAACTCCCATAACCTTCCTATATTCTAATGACTCATGTAGAAAGAGGAGAAAAAAATTTCACAATATAATCATAAACAGTAAGATAAGAATAGAAACGTACCCACAACCGCATCTGGTGCTGTCTCGACATCCTCTGTCGTAAGCTGGAAGGCACGTCCTTGAGCCCTCAGAGGCTCTGCTCTACCCTGACCAGTAATAGCAATCCTCAATGTAGCAAGTTGTGGACAGTTGGTCTTCATGTGACCAACCTGATGACAGTGATAACAAATCCTCACGTCGTGAACCGGGGCCAACTGTCGACAATCCCTCGCATAGTGTCCCTCCCTTCCGCACTTGTGGCACGCACCACCGGACTTGCAAACTCTGGTATAACCCTTCCCTCACTTTGCACAAGTGTGGCCGCTCTTTCCTCCTACCCTAGAATCAGTGGTCTTGGACCGCTTTGGTGTCGGCTGAGACTGCACCAGGGATTGCCTCTGCTCTTGCAACTGTAACTCAATCTCCAACTCCTACTTCCTGGCGACCTCCTGTAAATCCAGTAACGTATCACATCGCTGGGTAGAAACGAACTGTCTAATATCAGTCTTAAGCATGCTCAGATATCGTGTCATCTTAGCCTTCTTGGAAGCAAACTCCGGGCAAAACATCGCCCTCTCAGTGAACATACGGGTGATCTCCGTCACCGTCTCCGAATCCTATTTCAACTCCAAGAACTCCTGAGCTAGCCACTCACACTCGACCCGTGGAATGTAGCGGGAGTGGAACATCTCCCTAAACTGATCCCAAGAAACTTCAGCTCTCTGCTCATCCGAATAAGACCCTGTCATCAACCTCCACTAGTCCTTCGCCCCAGACCTCAACATATTCAGGGCACACCTGACCTTCTGGTCAGTCGGGCAGGAACACGTGAAAAAACACCCCTCGATGTCTAATAGCCACCTCATGGCTATGATAGGTCCTGAATCCCATCAAAAGTTGGGGGCTTCATTTTATTGAAGTCCTAGTACTGGAAGCCTCGACTGGCTCATCCTCCTACCCCTGCGCTGATACAACCGATGTAGTTGCAGCGGTAGCCGTCTCTGCAAGAGCTGCGTATCGCTCGTTGAAATATTCGACCATGGTAGTCTTAATTGACCCAAACATATCCGGTAGCTACGCCCGAAACATATTAGCAACCTCATCATGCAGGATCTCTCGAATCCTGGCATCTAGATCCTCTATCCCCATCTGCACCACTGTCTCAGGTGCTGCTGGTCCCTCCCGGTCTCCGTCTCTTGATCCTGATCCTGCCCGGATCCGATCACAAAGCATCTCATCATCACCATTCTAAAAACATACCAAAAGATATCAGATAATCCACATAATAACAGGGGACCAACTTCCAAGTAAACCCTAGGGGTTGTGACTTCCTTGCTATGCGTATGGGTCCTGTGCTTTTAGTAGTACGGGCCCATACTACCTTCCACACCTACCCATATTTGTCTCGAGTATCACCATAACACCCTAACAATATACATACCCCTCATGGTCGCTCAACCTCACTCCTAGAGGAAAGCTAACAGCCTCACAACTGACCGACCGGTCCCACACAACCCACCCATCCATGAAATTTCCAGCAACCATGTAGCACTAGCGGATGCTAGAGATACATCACGTTGGACCCTATAGACTTTCGAATATCCAATCCTACCCTAAACCCTCAATCAAACAAGAACAGAACATAAGGCCAAATCTATCCGGTCTGCCCTGGGTATGTTGGCTTACAACACGAAGCAGGACCCGTCTGAACCCAACCCCATACCAATCAAACAATCATGTGCACATAAATATCATACGCTAGCATGTATATAACAGATAATCATACCAATATAACAGATCACTAACACAACAACCATCTTATAACCAGGATACCGACCTAACCGATCACTAACATAACATCATCCTATATACCAGGATACTGACCTAAAACAGGTCACTAACATAATACCATCCTAACTACCAGGATGCAGATCTAGCAGATCAATAAACATTTTTAGAAAATACCTGAATACAAATCTGATAAAGGGCCGGTCTTGGTGCCTTGGAACCTGTTGATATAGTGAGGATAACTAACCTTGCAACTGTCGACTCGAAATATAAGCTCAAACTCTCGGATCACCGCCACAAATTCCACCACCTATAATCGCCACGCAACCTTGTTCATAAATTCCTAAATGCCCCTGCAGTCCAGTAGTCATCCTTTGTCAAAGTCAAAGTCAACGATCAAGGTCAACAGTGCATGTTGACACGACTCGTTGAGTACAACTAGCCACTTGCTGAGTTCCTTATATAACTCGCCAACTCGCTGAGTCACTTGAGTGACTCATCGAGTTCCTAATGTTTACGGCCGTAAACTCCTTATCCAACTCGTCGAGTTTCCCTTGCAACTCGCCAAGTTCATGCGTGCCAAAAACCAGGAAAATCCTAACTGACTCGCCGAGTCCACGACAATCTTCATCAGAATCGCCAAGTTGACCATGCAACTGGACTATTGTCGCCAATCCCGATGACTATTGAACTTCTGGAGCATTTAGGAATTTATGAACATGGTTGCACATATGGTCTTCACCTAAGTCATTACATGCTAACTAACAAACCATTGCATATCAACTATTAAGACCTCATATCAAGTAATGGGCCGTCATTGGTGCCTTCGACCCATTGGTATAATGAGAAGACTCACCTCAGTCTACTGAAACAAAAGATGCTCAACTACCAAGCCAAAATCTCACACTGTATAAAAATACAAATAACCCTAATTAGGATTATGATGCAACCTAATCAAGGGCCTAAAATCCTAAGTCCAAATCCCTCTATTATAGCCCTAAAGAAGTTCCATTATAATGGGCTGAACCAAACGTGGCCCGATTACAATAATGGGTCCAAGGAGAAAAAGGCCCACCTCATGACCGTAGAGGCCCACCATGGAAATTGACCCATCTAACTTTAACCAGGCCACAACCCAAGATGCAACCCTAAGATCTTAAAGTCCAAATATGAAGCCCACACCGAAGGCCCAAAACAATGAAACCCTCTGCTAAGTACGCGACGCATACTGATCTTGTACCCTAAGCATACACGCTTTAGGGCCTTTATGCTGTGCGTACGAGCTTGTACACCCATCATACTCCTCCGATTAACCATCTATGCAATTAAGATCTTATTTGGCTCAGACATTTGCTCTAATACCCAGATCTGACCTCTTAGAGGTGGGAAATCATGTAAAATTGCCTACTTTACGTGCATGAATGGATTAATAAAGCCCAAAAGCCCAAAAGAACTTAATAGATGACTTAATGCTTGTATGGAGGTCATAAACACCACAAAGTTTGCACCTTTAAGGTAGAAGAGGCCACTAAACGTCTAGATCTACATCTTTGGAATCACAGCTTGTCTTGACACATCAAGACCATCAAAAAGAGACAAAAGAGACTAAAACAAGTAAAGGAGATCTAAACAATAGATGAGCAAGGTATGGACTTTAAACCTCCAGAAGATCCCTACGATGAAGGAAATGTTGGATCAAGCTTCACTACGTTCAACAATTGTACCACAAGCTTGTCTCCTTGCAAACACACCCAAAAATGGCTTGCATATGACACTCCAAGCTCAAACTCACTTCTGATGGCTATTAGGGTTTATAGAGATGTTGAGAGGCAAAGAAGGCTAATAGAAATGAGGTCCAATGGTTATAAGATGGTTTATATAGGGTAGAAGACTTATTATTAGGGTTTTAGACCTCGGCCTCGTACACCCCATGTTCAAGCTTATACACCCCACGTACCTGCCTAAGCCACACGATGCATCCACCTCTGTATGCTAGGCATATAGATATGTAGGTCCAACAAATAGAGGTTCCTCAAATGCCATAGATTAAATATTTCAAGGGGTTAAATGAAATATCTGGATTTTTTTAATGTTACAACTCTCCACCACTTGATTTAGACTTTGTCCTCGAAGTTTGCAGATGCAAATAGTGTTGGATATAGTGTCTAAGTCCATAACTTTATTTGGTATGTACTTGACCCGACCCGACATGGTCCATTTCCGTTGCATGGCATTGCAATACTTAGATAGACTAAATGAGAGAATAAGGCACTTATGATTATTAATATATTATAAGCTCTAATATATTAATAATAGTATTATTTAATTAGTATTGATCAAGTATTAATCTAGTATTAATTTGGTGATCGAAGTGAGACTAATTAAATATATAGGGTTGATTATGACAAACATCAATTCTTTTATGGTGGATTAATGATCCATGGTTTATGGGTTATGGCTGTAACCATTTGGAGCTCCATGTATAGTCCATGGGAGTTACAAACCCATGGGTCATGAGAAATGAAGAGTCATGACAATTATGGGTCTTCATGATGTAACCCTAATTGTGACACCACTATAAAAGGGACCCTTTGGCTAGCAAAATCGGTACCTAGTGTTACTAGAGAGGGCATAACTGATTTTTGAGTGCTAGAAGTATTCTCTCAAGTTATTCCAAGTTTTGTGGTGTTGTGTGAAGCATTTGAGGCACAACATTTGGGGTGCTAGGCTCACAAAGTCTTGAAGGAATCCAAGCAACAACAAGGTATGTATTTCTACTAGTTTTATGTTTTATGTAATCCCCATGCCATGCTAGTTAGGAAATAACCTTGAAAAAGAAATTTGCATGTATATAGAGAAAACATAGATTCAAGGTTATTAGGGTTGCATGTACACTTAGGAAGTTTTAGAATGCTCAAAACCCATCAGTGGTATCAAAGCCTAGGATTGTTTTCTGTATACTTGATGCAAAACTGCTTGAAAATCGAAAAATATGCTCACTAACGACTGGACTCGCCGAGTTCATGGGGAGGACTCGCCGAGTCCATGAACAAATTCATCCTACTCGTCGAGTAGGATAATGCACTCGATGAGTAGGAGCGTGCTGGGCAGCTTTTCGTGTTTTGTTGCTAGAAATGGATTAAAATCATTATCCCAATCTGTTTTAGACTTGTAAAATTTGTTTTTCAAAATGATAATGATTATGTTAACCTATTTTTGCATGACTTTTATCAATTTTCAAGTATTGTATATGTTTATATGATTTCTTAAAATTGCTTGACATGAATTTGTGTTCTTATGAGTTTTTAGAAGATCATAGGAATTATGTGTAACCTCCATGTATGTTTAATTCATGATCTTAATGGCAATATGGTGTCCATAACTTGTCCTCAAGTTATGGATAACCAAAAATCACTTCTTTAAATTGTGATTAAAGAACTAAAGAGGTTTCATAAAATGAAGAGTCTTCATTTTTATGAACCATTAAAACTCATAAGTTACAAATTGAAGAGACTTGTAATAGTTTCAATTCTTGCCCTCAAGTTTTGGAATTTGAAAAGTCTTACACTCTAATACTTTAATACCAAATTAAACCTTAGATTTTTAAAAACTTTAAAAATCAACACTTATACTATTATTATAATTCTATTATATAGATATGTATAAGAATATGTCATTCTTACCGTTAGTAGGCCTCATTCACGAAGCCGGTCTATAAGGGGGGGGGGGGTATAAGGTTGTTGCCTATAAAATGGTGACTTAATGGGTGTCCACTCTCACCCACCACTTCCTTGATCGGTGGAGGGTCGTTAGCCGAACGGGTTGGATACGACTTTAAATTCTCATTAAAAGTATAATGAATTATAAAGTAACTATACATTATAAATTCCCAATCTTAGTTACTTTAGGAAAATGTAAAATTGGTGCTAGCCCATTAAATTACACTTTGTACCTTACCAAGTCGTTAGTGGAGCGTGTTTGGTTAACCGGCACACTAACATGGACTAGTAAGAGTAGCAAAGGGTAACTTGACTTTATTATAGATCGGTGGAGCGTGTGTGGTTAACCGGCACATCGATTAGGTAATATTGTTAAGGGTACCAAGTCAATTTGTATCGTTATTTACACCTTGTTTGTGATACTCGGCATCATAGTCACAAACTTGAGAGGGCATAATCGAGATTCAAACATGCCATTGAAAGGTTCAATGTATCTCAAAAGATCTAGGAGTTTCAAAACCAATAAAACCTAATAATAAAATATTTCGTTCTTATGGAGGAAATTGGTAAATCGTCATTTACCTACCTTCAAATATTTTATAGTGTTGGACTCGTTTGGGATTATTGGACGAGAATGGAGCCAATGAAATCCTAGTGGGCCCAGCAGAACCCTAATGGACCCAATAAGGCCTAATGTGACCTAAAAGCCCAACCAATGAACTAATGGGCTAGTATTGGGTTGGAAAACCCTAATTAGGGATTGGGAGAACCCTAAAGGCATAAAACACTAATTGTGGGAATCATTTGGGACACACACAAGAATTAATTATTAAATCTAATATAATAATTAATAATCATTGGCAACTAGGTTAAAGCAATAATGGATTTAATGGATTAAGTCCTTAACGGATTAAGTCCTTAATGGGTTACGTAAAAAACACTTAACCCTAATCAGCATTGCATGTGAAAGCCCTAATCTCACTCGGGCCTTGAATTGGGCCTTCCTATTGGGTTTTGGCGATTGGACTATTGGTGGGCCACCCAAGAACAAGTTAATGGACCAAAGTAATTAGATGGGCTTTAGGATAAGGCCCATGTGAGGAGTTGGTCCCAATTTGGAAAATTGGACCACAGATGGGCCATAATTGGGCCTTTATGATTATGTGATATTGGGCCATGAGAATTGGATTCGAATAATTCAAGGGGCCATAAGGAAAGACCATGTAGAGGTCTGGGCCAAATTTGGAAAATTGGGCCATATGTTAGGATTTTGCAGTGTAAGTTGGACCTTGGGTATTGTTTGATGTTGATAGTTCGGGAATCTGTCAACCAGCAGCTGGAGTGTAGGCAATCTAGATACGAGTTGGGGTCCTGGTAGGCAATCCAGACTCGTACTGTGGGCTTGGGAGCATTCCAGATATGATTTGGGGGCCCAGTAGGCAATCTAGCCTCGTATTGTGGGGTCGGTGACAATCCAGATGTGAGCTGTGGGCCCCGTAGGCAATCCAGACTCACATTGTTGGCCTAGGGGTAATCCAGTCTGTAAAGTTGTGGACCCATTACATGTTGTTCAGTTTGTTATGTCATGATATTGCTGATATCGTTATGTGGATTGTATGTGTATCGGTATTTTGGGGGTAACTTACTAAGCTTTCGGGCTTACAGTTTCAGTTTATTGTTTCAGGTACATCCAGGAATCGTGGCAAGGCAAACGTGTGATCGTACAACTCCTCACTTTTTATGACTTTGTTTCTGGGATACTCTGGTATGATACATTTTGAAAACAAGTTTGTAATAGTTAATGTTTTTTTAAGTTTAAATTAGCTTGAATTTTATGTGTGTTACAGTAGTGACCCACTTCGCCACATCCGTAGCAAGCCTGGCCCACACCAACGCCGGGGACTTAGGTGATTGGCTTTTGCGGAGACTTGCAGAAACGGGCAATATGTCCCTTCCTGTTGCAGTTAGCGCACTGCATTTCCCGACAGGGTCCGTTATGGTGGAAGCCACACTTGTTGCACTTGGGAAAGCTTCCCACATACTGCTTCATTGGTGTAGTAGCAGTAGGTGTTATCGCAGCATGTACAGCCATGACCTGCTGCTTTTTGGCAAAGTTCTGCGCCGCTTTGTTCTTCTTGTTATCCCAAAACTTCCGCTTGGTGATAGCGGCCTTGGATGGTTCTAGGATGGCCAGGGTTGTTGTCGTTGTCGGGGTGCGGACTCCATGATCAATGAGTCATTGTGCCAATCGCTTGGCACTGTCGAAGGTAGTGGGGTTTGAAGCTAATACATTCCCCTAAAATACAGGCACCAGCCCCCAAATATACCTCTCGACTTTCTTTCCCTCAGTAGGGACCATTTCCGGACATAGAGGCACTAGATCACTGAATCTGGCAGTGTACGCAACTATGTCGGAGCCTTCATGGTTAGGCTCCAGAGTTCTTGGTCAAGTTTCTGAACCTCGCCACTCGGGCAATACTCCTCAATTATCAGCTCCTTCAGAGCTTCCCAGCCCATAAAATTAGCCACTATCAGGGTTAGTGACTTAGCATGGCTATTCCACCACGTCAGGGCTCTTTCTACGAAGGTGCATGCAGCAAATTTAACTTTGCTACCTTTCAGACAGGAGCAGATCTCGAAGATCGACTCTATTTTCTCGAACCATTGCGAGAGGGCAATGATTCCACCAGTCCCGTGAAAGGTCCTGGGCTTGCAATTGGTGGATTTGTTATACGAGCACTCTCTAGAGCGCACTGGAGCATCACCTTGAGTGGAATGCACAGTTGTTCCACTTCCTCTAGTACCACTAGCACTAAATTGAGCTAAGGCTGCCGAAACAACCGCAGTCACTGCAGCTTGGATAGCTATTGGATTGTATTGTGGAGCAGGTGGTGGTGGTTGAGTTGGAGTTATCGGAGGATTACGTCTCATTGATCGACGTGGAGGCATCTTTCAACTAAAAGCTTACAAAGATGAAGATATTGGTAAGAATTCAATTGTGCGTACAATGAGAGTGGTCCATGGACTAAGTCTCCATAGCCCAACAAAACAAATGAGAGTATGATTGTGATGAAGCTCTAACAATAGAAGTATGAAAGCAGCTGGATAAAGATTTCCCTTGAGAGTAGATGTCAGTCAATAATATTGACATTAGTGATGTAACAAGTTCGGGAAAAATGACTTAGGATTAGGTTTTACATCATACCAAAATTGAGAAAATTTTGACAGCAGATAGACCTAATACTAGAGTCTATACATAGACCTAATTTATATCCAAAAGTGAGAGTAGAGTAGGCTCTACTCACAAGGGGAGTTGTTCTGGTTGGTACTTGATTCAACCCTGGATTCAGCCAGCTGTTGCTCCGATTCCCATACACATCTCTGTAGTGCCACCTGGTTCTGACGAAGATTCCTAACTTCAGATTGACAGGCATTCAACTCCATTTGTAGGGCGTCATTATGAGATCTTTCAAAGTCCTGGTCATCAGTTAGATGACGAAGATGAACTTTGTTGACTCCGGAGTTAGCACGAATCTTTATGACTTGGTCAAAGTTTGCTCTTCCCTGCTCAGCATTGCGAGCAACACGACGAACCATAATAGGAAGGACTCTGTCTGTTGAGCCTCCCTCATTCAGGCTGTAGAAGCTTCGGTCTCCGTTGGAGGGAGGTGGTTATCCCTGTTCGTGGCTCAAACTTCCCAAGTTCACCGCCCACAGAGGTGTCGGGCCTTGAAAAGTCGGACGAGGGTTAGGATTCTGAGTAACTTGGGGTGGATCATAGACCTCCGGTTTCGTGTCCAAGTCTTCTTAGACTTCTTCTTCAGTCTCTTCATCAGAACTCTCGTCGAGGTCTTCTACTGTTTGGACTACCTTGTTCTCTTCTTCAGGCTCTGCATTGAGCTATTCACCATTCCCTTATTCGGGAAAGTACGAGTCACCGGGGAGATGGAATCAAGGCATGTTATCTAAGTGAGAAAAGGGATGTAAGAAACATATAATAGACGTACTACTTAGATAATTATAAGACGATCCTTACCAGTTTGTTCAATACTTGCGTAGTGCATACCAGTCATATGCAACCAAAACAGAATACACCTTCGAATAAGTGACCCTAACTCTAAGTCCACAACCAAACAAGGAACAGGAGGTAAAGCAAAGATCATAGATTCTAAGTCTATGACACCGTAGTCACATATAACCTTAGCAAATCCACTCAACAACTATTGACCTACTAATAAAGACCTTTTAGTTTTCACATAAGTAATTATAGTATCACAAAATACTCCTATAGTATTTTAAGTTTATGTTTTGTTCTAAAGTTTTAATTGTAGTAGTGTTGGTAATTTTTTAGACTTGCTGTAACACCACAACCATTTCTAGGCACATGCTAATCACTTCTCGGAAAGATATAGTTAATCAGGCTATATCACTCCCAGATTTGATCATATGTCCCCAAGCCTACTTGTGTTGTCCAACAATCACAATACTTTTGTTCTGTTCTAGTATGACACTGATCCTAGTATGAATGCTTGTATGTATACTTTCATTAAATATTTTATTATTTAAAAGTATAAACTCTTGGTCAGAGTATTTTAATCCCGATGTGTTTATAGTTGTATATCTTTTATGGGTTGATATACTCAATTCACTATAAACAAAGCTCTAGTACTAATATGTCAGACCCCCAAACCAGAACGGCGGAAACGTTTGGGGGCGGAGGATGTCATGTTCAGTATTATATCAATGCATAATAGTAAAACAAGCAACAACATCATCCATTGGATTAATAATATAGTCAATACAATTTTGTTTTGAATGTATTTGTAAAACACCAAAAATATGAATATCCAAATAAAAGACGAGTTTTGGACATGCTCCATCTTCTCAAAACCTGGTCTAGTGTACCTGTCTACTGGTGACCAGAGAATACAAGTTATTTTGAAAGAATAGATCAGCATTTAAGCTGGTGAGTTCGTAAGTATTTTAGTGTCAATGTTTGTATAAGTTTGATGAAAGTGTTTGTAAATGTTTGATGTAAATGTTCGTAAGTGATTGATGTAAATGTTTGTATCTCCTAGAAAATTCTATATTTTCTACTTATAAAGAAATGTAGTCTTCTACCAAGACCAACTGTTCTGAATGTTATTTCTTTTGTAAAAGTGAATGTTTTTTCCCAAGTATGACTATCGTTACCAAAAATATAGTTTACATTACCGTTTATGTGAGAAGATCACAATATAAATGTAATGGGAAAATAAAGATGTATTGTAGTATTGTATATAGTAACTACCATTGTACTAACTACCTTAAACCAATTGCTTAACTAAGGTAAAATGTGATGAGATTATAACCATACTTGATTGACTAGTAAAACACGAAAATCAAAGATGTTGAATTGGTATGAAATTCGTCACCTGTAGACCTGCAGGTCCCACTATAGCTAGCAGCACGGTGTAGGATGGTTAATCACGTATAGATCTATAAACAAATTCACGGTCTCCCTCCAGGAGACTCTGGTTACAAAACGTGACACAACAGTATATTGCCATGCCATGAAGTAGTGGCTCACATTAATGTTATAGTGTTCTTGTATTTGTATAGTTTGTTCTCTATGTTCTAGTGTATAGTATGTTCCTCCATGTTTCTCTTTATAGTATGTTCTTTCTGTTTCTATTTATAGTATGTATGAACTAACTCTTGTATGTTTCATTGTTCTTGAAATAGTGAGTAGTAATCCTCTAAACTATACCTATTATAGTTTACTAGTAATGTTGTTTGAGTGACTGATCATGTTTGTACACCTTTGCTACCCAAAGGTATTGAACTGATGAAAGAGCTTTTATATCTACATATACATAATATATATCTAAGATTCAAACAACACTCGGACAAACAACCGATACCCTAAGTCCACAACCAAACAAGGAACAGGAAATAAAGTGAGTTATCAGTCCTAAGCCCTTTCAACCTTATTTATATAACTATATCTATATAGACATGATTTTGACAATCTATAAGTTTAAAAGAGTTTGATAAAGAGTTTAGCATATAAAAGATTTTTATCCATTTGAATGGTTATTGATGACTTGATGTCAGTTTATAAGACGTTTTGAAATAGTTTGTTTGATAATACAGTTTTGAAGTATAAGAAATCCACTTGTTTGATAGTTATTAGTCACATGCGATTGATACAATAACTATAATGTTTCTACTTGTATCCCCCCCTAAAAGCATTTAAAATCATTTAAAAGGTAAGTTTAGGGGTATGAATTCACTTGGTAAAAGTGATGATCTGAAGAAAAATGAGGCTTTACTCGGTCATCACTTCGACTGGAAATATTGTTTTCTCGGGAACTTCGGGGCGTCGGGACTTGCATCGTGTGTTAGGGGTGTTACCAGGTCTTCGGGGTGGTTTAGACTGGCTTGAGAGGTGTTTTAGGGTTAAAGAAAGGAGTAAAGAAGCAACCATAACCGGGCAGCCTCGCATCTTATTTATAGTACAGGGGATGATCCTCGTACGCAGGGCGTTACTACGAAGAACGTTGGGCGTTCCGGAGCGCAAGGCGCTCTCCACCTATGCAGCGCGTTCAGTCAGGCGCGATGCTCCATCGGATACCGAGCTTCGGATGCGATGGGTGATGCGACTAGGGGGCGACGTGGTCAATCTGAGGCTCTGCATTGCGAATGCAGGGCCCAACTTGCCCCGCTTCCTGAATAAAATGACGCCTTTCCAAGGCGACACCTTTAGGAGAACCATATCCCCGACCTGGAACTCCAGGTCTGAACGACGTTTGTCGGCGTAACTTTTCTGCCGACTCTGTGCAGTCTGAAGCCTGCTTCGAACCTGCTGGATCCTCTAAGTCGTCTTGAGCACCACCTTGGTGCTCCCCATGACCCTCTGGCCAACTTCACCCCAACATATCGGGGTCCTGCACCTCTGACCATACAACATCTCGAATGGAGGACGATCAATACTCACGTGGTAGCTGTTGTTGTATGAGAACTCAGCCAAGAGGAGATAGGTATCCCAGCTACCACCGATGTCTAGCACGTATACCCGCAACATATCCTCCAAAGTCTGGATGGTCAACTCACTCTGACCATCCGTCTGCGGGTGAAAGACGGTGCTAAAATGCAGACGAGTGCCCAACTCATCATGAAACTTCTTCCAAAACCTGGAAGTGAACCGCACATCTCGATCTGATATCACTGACACTGGCACCCCATGCCGTGCCACTATCTCCCTGATATAGATATCGGCCAACTTTTCGGCCGAGATACTCTCCTGAATCGGAATGAAATGGGCGCTCTTGGTCAACCGATCCACGATGACCCAAATCGAATCTACTCCTCGCGCCGTCCGGGGAAGCTTCGTGATAAAATCCATCATAATATCCTCCCATTTCCACAATGTGATATCCAACGGCTGCATCTTGCTGTGCGGTCTCTGATGCTCAGCCTTGACCTTCCTGCAGGTCAAACACCGCTCGACGTACCACGCCACATCCCGCTTCATGCAGGGCCACCAATAGTCTAGACGAAGATCCCGATACATCTTCGTCGCCCCTGGGTGAATAGAGAATCGGGATTTGTGCGCCTCCTCCATCAAGATCTGACGCACGCCTCCGTGATACGACACCCACACCCTGCGGTGTAGGGTCAATAACCCTCGGCTATCATAATCGAAGGAGGTGACCTGACCCACTATTCGCTTACTCTTCCGATGTTCCTCCTTCATAGCCTCCTGCTGAGCTTCCCGAATCTGCTCTAACAGGGGAGTCACCACAGTCATCCTCATGCAAATATCCTTGATCGGCGCCGCCTTGCGGCTAAGCGCATCGGCCACCACATTGGCCTTCCCCGGGTGATAAAGGATCTCGCAATCATAATCCTTCACCATGTCCAACCACCGACGCTGCCTCATGTTCAGATTCGGCTGATCCATGAAGTACCTCAAACTCTTGTGGTCCGTGAAAATGGTACATCGAACCCCGTAGAGGTAATGCCGCCAAATCTTGAGGGCGAAAACCACCGCCCCCAACTCTAAATCATGCGTCGGGTAGTTCTCCTCGTGAGGCTTCAGCTGCCTCGAGGCATAAGCAATGACATGCCCCCCCTGCATCAATATTACGCCTAAGCCTGAGATCGACGCATCACAATATACCACAAAATCCTCTACGCCCTTGGTAGGGCTAAGATTGGCGCCTCGCACAATCTCTGCCTCAGAATCTCGAACGTTGCCTGCTGCTCAGGCCCCCATCGAAAGACCACGACTTTCCTAGTCAACCATGTCAGGGGTACGACTATCTTGGAGAAATCCTGAATGAATCTCCGATAGTAACCTGCTAATCCTAGGAAACTCCGAATCTCGGATGGAGACTTTGGAACCTCCCACCTCATCAAGGCCTCCACCTTGGCCGGGTCTACTGAAATCCTGTTCTGGTTGACGAGGAGCCCCAGAAACTGCACCTCACGTAACCAAAACTCACATTTGGAGAACTTGGCGTACAAGCTCTCTCCTCAAGGTCTCTAAAACCTCTCTCAGATGCTCCTCGTGCTCCCCTTGCATCTTGGAATAAACCAAGATGTCATCAATGAAAACTATCACAGACTGATCCAGCATCGGTCTACACACGCGGTTCATGAGGTCCATGAACGCGGCAGGAGCATTGGTGAGCCCAAACGGCATCACCACGAACTCATAATGGCCATAACGCGTCCGAAACGCGGTCTTCTGTACATCCTCCTCTCTAACCCTCATCTAATGATAACCTGAACGCAAATCGATCTTGGAGTACCAAGATGCTCCCTGTAACTGATCAAAGAGGTCATCAATCCTCGGGAGTGGGTAACGGTTCTTCACCGTCACCTAATTTAGCTCCCGGTAATCTATACACATCCGATGCGACCCGTCCTTCTTCTTCACAAACAGGATCGGGGCTCCCCAGGGTGAACTACTCGGTCGAATAAATCCCTTGTCTAGCAGCTCCTGCAGCTGCGTAGACAACTCCTGCATCTTGGGAGGAGCCAACCGATAGGGTGCCTTGGCTATTGGAGCCGCACCAGGAACTAGGTCGATCCTGAACTCTACCTGACGCTCCGGAGGTATTCCAGGAAGCTCCTCCGGGAACACATCAGGGTAGTCTCGCACCACTGGAACCTCGCTCACCGTCGCCTTGCCCATCTCCCAGGTATCCATAACATACGCAACATATCCCGCGCAACCCTGTTGAAGGTAGCGCCTAGCTCTCGCTGCTGAACATATTGTAGGTCCACACTGTGGCCTCTCGCCATGGATCACCAACTCTCCCCCACTTGGGGTCCTGATCCGCGCTAACTGTTGTGCGCAATCTATCACTGCCCCATTATGGCTCAACCAATCCATGCCTATAATCACCTTGTTCCCCCACAAAGGGATAGGAACCGAATCCACCAAATAGCGCTCCTCAAATAACCTTAGGACACAATCCCTGAATACTGCTGACGCTCGCACTGATCGATCATCGGCAATCTCTACCTCTAAAGGGCAATCCAACATGCCCGAAGACTCAGTAAACCTCTTGCTAAGCGCAAGGGAAACAAATGATCGGGTGGCACCCGAGTCAAACAACACCTGAACAGGAATACCGTTCGCATGGAACGATCCTAATGCATATACACAGATCACATATCAATATCATAACATCATAAAAATAAGATAGAGGGAAAGAATCATACCCGTCACCACATTAGGTGCGACGTGTGCCTCCTCTGTTGTCAGCTGAAATGCCCGGCTCCTTACCACTGGAGCCTCTGCCTTGCCCTGCCGGCCATCTGTGATCCGTAGGGTAGCTGGAGCCGGCGCCTTAACCGGTGTTGATGCTGTCAACTGGGGGCAACTGGCCTTCTTGTGTCCCCTCTGGTTGCAGTGGAAACAAAGCAACTCCGATGTCTGAATCACAGGTGCAGGGGCGGTACAATCCCTACTGAAGTGCCGTAACTTGCCGCACTTGTAGCAACCTGGCGATCCCAACTTGCACGATCCCTCGTGCGTCTTTCCGCATTTCCTGCAGCGGCCCCGCCCCTGTTGGCCTTTCGGCCCCGCATTAGGTCCCTTGGGCTTCTTCCCCGAAGCCCCCATAACATGCCCCTCCTCCGCCTTCCTCATCCGGATGTGCTCCAGATCTATCTCCCTCTCCTTTGCCCTGGCAATCATGGAGTCCAGGGTAGGGCAAGCTGAAAAATTGACATGCTCCCGAATATCAGCTCGTAGCATGTCATGATAATGGGTCCTCCTCATATCCTCATCACCTGCATACTAGGGCACCAGCAACGCCCTCTCTCGGAACTTGGCGGTGATCTCCGCCACAGTCTCCGTTGTCTGTCTTATATCTAGGAACTCCCTGGCCAGCTGCTGAAGCTCGACAGCCGGCGCAAACTCTGCCCTGAACCTGGTCACGAAGTCCAACCAGGTCATAGCCTCGACAACCGATGCTCCCAATGAGTCACCAACGGACTCCCACCAATCCCTGTCTCGATCTCTCAAACATCCTGCTGCATATCTCACCTTCGATTCCTTAGGGCAGAAGCTAGTCAACTGTGCAGACTCAATGTCTACAATCCATCGCCTGGAAGCTATGGGGTCCTTTGCCCCGTGAAAATCCGGCGCACCACTGCCCCAGAAGTCCTTGAAGGACAGTGTGCGAGATCCCGACTGGCCAGATGCCATGTCGCTCCTGAATTCCCTGAGGCGATCCTCCATCAACTCCAATATCCCTTCCTTGATCGACCCGAAGATAATGGGGGTCGACTCAAGGATGCCTCTGGTGATCTCTGACGCGATGAACTTGCGTAGCCCCTCATCTACTGGCTCGGAACCTGATCCCGAACCCGATCCCTCTCCTGTACTGCCAACTGCTGGCCTCGAGCGTAGTACCACCATTCTGAAATACATAAATAATAACTGTTAGTGATACTGATACCTCTGGAGGGATCACACCTACTACAAGTTTCCTGGTCTTATCTTGGCCCTCCTCGGTTTGGGTACAGATCCTCTGCTTTCAGTAGTACGGCCCTATACTACCTTCCACATCTATCCGTACCTTCTCCAAGGACTGCCTTGACTCCAACAGATCCCTTTCACTACCGCTGATCACTGCTATACTCATCCTAGGCTTGCCTTAGGAAAATCTCTAACTCCACTCTACCCGGTCCTCAGCTGCTGAAGGCCTCCTTGTAATTCCAGTTAGCCATTACTTGAATACCATCACATGTGGTGAGGCTCAAATAATCATTTGAGTAATAGACTCAGCTCTACAACGGTTAGACTCAGACAAGAGTTGCGCAATAGAGCCAAATCCAGCACTCTAAGATTATCCAACCTTGATCACATGTGACGTGACGTATTCACCTAATGTCTAACTCCTATCACTTAGAGTCCTACGAAGCACAAAGCAAGCAGCATTCAAACCACAGGAAACAATCTCAAGCAAATCCGTCCTCATAAAGAGAAACCGACTAGCATACAATGCTAAACTCATACTATCAGGCATAACCTAAACATGCTATCCTACTACTGTCTACTCAATTCTAGCATGCAGTTTTCATACACTGAAGCACATAAAGCAGGCACATAAGGCATCACTCCTAGATCCTTAGTCCTAGTCTAGCATGCTGTTCTACTGAAATTGATAAACATAACATAAGCTTGTATGGGTACTTTGGGGAATACTTACTTGAGCTCGGCCGGTCGCGCACATCACACACTTCGCTCCTTCTTAAAACTCTTTACTTAGCTTTTTAGAAAATATTTTCTTCTTTAAAATCTTTTAATCCCTTGATTTGAGTTCAGACACCCCCGAAGGTGTGTCCGAATCCCTCAAACCAGGGCTCTGATACCAACTTGTAACGTCCGAAAAATACGAGCCAAAATTTTCATTTGTAAAACATGTACTTAGCAAAACATTAGGAATAAAACGTTCAACGATCATATCATTTCACAAAAGATATTGCATGTCTGGAAAACATTTTTATAAAACATAAAAGTGTCAGAGTTCAAATCCCCAGGAAGATCTCATGATGCAGAATACAAGCATGTGTGTGATGGGCCACTACCACGCCAGCTCCTTCCCCTTCGAAGAAGAGGTACCTGAAACCAAAACTGAAAACTGTAAGCACGAAGCTTAGTGAGTTCCCCCAACATACCACATACTATACAATCACATAACATACATATATTGTCAGGCATATCTGGGTGCCCGTCCTACCCCTTCGGTCCTCTCGACCGGATACTGTCTAGTATATCTGGGAGCTGGCCTCCCCTTCGGTCCTCTTGACCGGATACTGACCAATATATCTGGGAGCTTGCCTCCCCTTCGGTCCTCTCGACCGGATACTGACTAGCATATCTGGGTGTTGGTCTCCCCTTCGGTTCTCTCGACCGGGTACTGGGGACTATTACACCCCCTACTACTACCACATAACACATATATCATATAATTTATTTAGCATGGTTGGGCATGACCACCCCTTCAGTCTTATCGATCGGTAATCTGGGGGACTATCTCCCCCTACTGTCACTAGCACATAGCATCATATCATACAAGCACAATAACATAACACAGGTAGTAGCAACCCTAGATGAATATCACAGAGACAATCATCTATCATACAACTCCTACTGGTGGGCCGACATTGTGGCCGTAGACCTACCGCTACTGAGAGGTAACTCACCTCAAAGTAGCTATCAATCGGTGTGGGAACTGACTGTCTTCTACTGCTGCTGCTCCAGAAATCCTCCGGCTATAATTCCCACAAAATACTTAGTCAAATACTGCTAACCGACCTCAAGGTAAAATGACCATTTACCCCTAACTAAACCAAGAGTCAAAGTCAAAGTCAACTGCCAGTTGACCCGACTCGCCGAGTTGGCTTGCCAACTCGCCGAGTCCCTATCCCTTTGTCTGACCATAAACCCATCTCTACTTATCGAGTTAGGCATTGACTCGACGAGTTTTCCTTCTAAACCAAAGGCCAATAGTCGTTCATCCTACTCACCGAGTTGTATGAACAACTCGTCGATTTCATCTTCATCCGAAGAACACTCTATGCTGCGACTCGCCGAGCTGTATGAACAACTCGCCGAGTCTGTTCTTGAGGCAAGAAGATTGCCTTGAACTCGCCGAGTCATGGCATTGACTCGCCGAGTTACTTCATGAGTGAGTTTGGCTTCCGACCCACTGAGTCACACCCCATGACTCACTACTCCACCCCGCAAACGCGAAAAGGGGAAAAACTCAGGGACTCGCGACTCGACTCGTCGAGTCCGATGAGCGACTCGCCGAGTCTATCACATGCAAATACTATATACTTGATTTTGCTTGAATCCAACTCATGCCATTCATAGATCTAGGTTTCTAGGGCATGAATAACACATAAAGTTTCCAACTTTATGTGTAAATAATCACCAAAGAAGGTTTTAGGGCTCAAAATGCACTAAAAGGGTAGATCTAGGGCTTTCATGTAATATGGCTCCATAAAGGCAGTAGATCCAAGCTCCTGGAGCTCAATCATGCCTAGATCTAGAGGCTAAACAACTGATTACAAACCCTAATACACAATCAAGCTTGGGGAAAGGCTCAAGAAGGACTTTCATGGAGCTATAAGGGACTATAAGCATAAAAACAGAGGGAAACTGAGTTATACCTCAAGGAAATCACTGAGATAACACAAGGATGCCTGGCCTCCTTCTTCTCTTCTTGATCTACTCTTCTTTCTTCTCAAAATCTTCAAGAAACTCACCAAAGCACTTCAATCTCACAAGAAATAAGGGTTAGAACGATGTTGGGAGCTCTGAGGGTGAAGGGGGCGAGGTTGGGGCGCATAAGGTTGGTTTAAATAGGGTGCAAACCCTTGGAATTTAGGGTTTCACCAGACAGCGGGGACTCACCGAGTCCAGAATGTGGACTCGCCGAGTCGCTAACTTAAACGTGCCCCCAAACCCGTCTCTCCTCGGCGAGTCGGGCCTAAAACTCGCCGAGTCCAAGGCTAAAAACGTAAAATACTTAGATAAATTTTACGTACCAGGAACCAGGTGCTACAGAAGGCCCAAAAACACTGAAACCCTCTGCTGAGTACGCGGGGCGTACTCAACTTGTACGCTAAGCGTACACGCCTTAGGGCTTGTACGTTGCGCGTACGAGCTTGTACACCCAACATACTCCTCTGATTTGCCAACTATGCTATTAAGCTCGTTTTTGGTTCAGACATTTCCTCCAATACCCAGATCTAACCTCTTAGAGGTGGGAAATCACGTAAAGTTACCGACTTTACGTGCATACGTGGCTTAATAAATCCCAAAAGCCCAAAAGAACTTAATACTTGACTTAATGCTCGCATGGAGGTCACATACACCACAAAGATTCAGGGTCGGCCTTATGTAGTGATAAACAAAGATAGGGCTTATGGCCCCACTTTTAAGGGGCCCCACTTAAACTCAATTTCCTATTACCAGGTCCATATTTCATTTGGCCGATCCCAAAAAATCCAATTCCCTGCATGCCTATTTCGAAACCGCTGCACGCCTAACGCCTCAAAAGAGTTTCCGTTCTTCTTATTGTACAAGCGACGATTGCTGCTCTTCTTCTTCCTTCCCCATTCTCGGCTTGAACACTCTTGAATACTCTGAAGTCGGAATCGTTGAAATACATTACATTCTATTCTTCTTCTTCCTTCTCCATTCTCGGCTTCTTCATTCTCCATTGAAGGCTGTCACATACTCACAGTATCACTGAAACGATAATATATTTGCAATTTTTTTTTTCAGTTTTCAGTTTTCAGTTTTTATTTTTCCATTATCTGTCATGTTTTCATTTGATTATCTAATTATGGTTAATACTTAAAGTTGATTAGGGTTATTGGATTTGGTTTGTGGAATTGGAATGGAATCAGAATTTATTTATTTTTTCGATCAAAATCATATTTGTTTTAAAAATCCCGATTGAAGGTAGATTGTTAGTGACCATGTTCAATCAAAATCATTTCTAAGTTGTCTGACTATACAACATCTCTTGTTCTTTAGCAAATTCAAACGGGAATGAATCTTTCTTAATCTGATTTTTTATTCCATGGGTTAATACTTTTTGGTTCTTATTTTTTCATTTATCTAGATTTTTTAGTTTTCCATATTTGACAAGGGGCCCTAAATTTTTGGTTCGCTTAGAGCCCCCAAACCGGCTGAGACAGCCCTGCAAAGATTGCACCTTTAAGCTAGAAGAGTCCACTAAACGTCTATATCTACAACTTTGGCCTCCTAAATGGTTTTGACAAATCAAGACCTACAAAAAGGAACCAAAGAGACCAAAACAAGTCTAAAAAGGAGATTTAAACATTAGATGAGCAAGGTATGGACTTTATACCTCCAAAAGCTCCCTAAGACGAAGGAAATGTTGGATCTAGAAGCTTCAGCACGTTCAAGAATTATACCACAAGCTCTTCTCCTTGCAAACACACCTAAAAACGGCTTCCTTATGACACTCCAAGCTCAAATTCACTTCCAATGGCTATTAGGGTTTCTAGGGACGTTGAGAGGCAAAGGAGGCTGATATAAATGAGGTCCAACGGTTATAAGATGGTTTAAATAGGGCACAAGTCTGATTATTAGGGTTTTAGACCTCGGCCTCGTACGCCCCACATCCAAGCTTGTATACCCCGCGTACGAGCCTAAGCCACTCGATGTATCCGGCTCTATATGCTAAGCGTACACATATGTATGCCCAACATACGGGGGGTCCTCAAATGCCATAAATTAAATACTTCAACGGGTTAAATGAAATACTTGAATTTTTTGAATGTTACAACATGACCAAATCAGACTATCATAAGGTTTAAATACGGTGCAAACCCTAAAAATTAGGGTTTCTTTTAAGCTCACGTATGCCATGCGTGCCCCACGTACTCCCATCGTACGTGGATGGGATCCACGATCATGAAATCAGGCTAGTACGCTAAGCGTACCACCTAGTACGCCCTGCGTACTAGCTTAAGGACCAAAATGCAAAGTTTTGATTAACAAGGGTCAAATGCAAAACTTACCAAATTCGAGTGTTACATACTTCCCAAGCAGTATCTCCGATTGAACCTGTCAAAATTTCTCAAGTGAAACAAAAACCCTTATATTTATATCCTTCAGTGGTCACGTCATGATACTTAAATGAATCCCAGGTTCACCATATGACATACTCTTCCGTCAAGTGTCCAGGTCACTTGTGTCATTTCACGTCGTGACCCATATATTGTCACGTCGTGGCACGTATACCTTCAAGTCGTGGGGATCAAAAGTTGACCGTTGACTTTGACTTTCGTTGACTTTTCTCAAATAGCAACGTACTTTCATTTCAACTTCAAACGGTTATAACTTTCTCATACGAACTCTGTTTTTTGACAAACTTTATATCCAGGAAACCGTCTTTGAGGGAACTAGCGTCATCTTTCACAATTTCTTGATCTAACTACTCATCTTCTGATATATAACACAATAAGTACAAGAACATACATATTGCATCTCTGAATCATCAACAGTTCATTGTTTTAAGTTCACTCCAAATTAAATGTATACCAAACACATACTTTAACTCACAGTATGAAGTATTTAGGTCATTAAATGTCCCATAATAGTTTTTGTCATGAAAACAGGTGTCACACTATACCTTTTGGAGCACCAAGTAGATTGTTATATTCAGATAGAAGGGATAATGATACTTATAACTGGAACTTGAGGAGAGACACATGAGGTAGAGTTGAAATGGAATAATACTAAGCCCTAATGGAGGTGCTAAATGATTCACTTTTTTCCGCAAGGAGATAGATGTATTTGGGACCTCACAAGCTCTCTTGAGTTTTTTATCAAAGAAACTAGAATGCATATTACAAGATAGAATAGATTTGTGCCTCAAAGTGAATATTTTTGTTTTGAAGACTCGTATTGAATTGTCTTCGTATAAAAGCTAAAATGAAGGCTAAAGGTATTAATTTACATTATTTTTTATGCCATATTTGTAATGATCAAACATATGACGTCTGCACTATCTTTTTATTACCTGCGAGGTAACAATTCAATTGTTTAGAAAAATTAGTCGGTGGTGTGACATGCAGTTCCCTAATGTGATACGTGTTTCGAGATTTTATCTTATTGTTCGATAATACTCCTCTCTCTAGCAACAAAAGAAACTTATTGTTCGCTAATGCTCCACTCTCAAGCAACAAAAGAAACAGATTGGATGCTTTTATAGTTTCTATTTTCTACTTGGTGGACTATTTGGAAAAACATGCACGAAAGGGATTTCATGGCACTACTCTAAGAAGATATGTTATTTTTTATAATATAGTAGTCATTTCTTTTATTTGGGTTGTTCATGGAATGAATACTATATTTAAAATTGATTGAGTATAGTTTACAAAACCCAATAATCAACATGTGTAATTATTTCTTCTTTTCCTAGCATCTTGCTAGGGTAATTCAATTAAACCATTCTAAACAAATAAAAATAAAAACCATAGGTAATTTGTTTTTAAATGAAATAAAAACATTATATTATTAAACCAACCAGTCTAGATGGCTCAATATATACTTTTACTAAAATACTTAAACTGATTTGTTGTAGAAAACTTTAGCCAAAATCATAATAATTTGATATACAATCTTTATTAAAATTAAATCATATCAAATTTCGATCAATAAGTGTAATGTTGAATCCTTGATTAGAAGGTCATTTCCGGAATTTCAACATGCTTTTGGAATCCAATGATTAAAAATTCAACGGAACATGAAATTGTTTGGAACTTAGAGATGCATTCACAAGGAGGAAATTCTTTCATTTGTCGTTTCTTCATAAATGTCAAACCTTCGTTACCAACTTCCATCGACCCAAATAGAGTCATTGACTAACTCATGTGAAAAACTAAATACAAGTGGTTCATGATCAATACTAAATGGTCAAAATCATGACACCTGTAGAAAAATAAAAAAGTAGAGTTTATACGCAGAGACATAATTATCATCATGCGTCTTACTTGACCATTATTTGATAGAGTGGGATACAAATCAATATAAGACAAAAAAAATTACAAATTAATTATACCTTTTAATTTGATAAAGGCTACATATCTTTAACTTATAATTTTATATTAATTTTCATAATAAACTATGCTTCGATATTGCATGATGAAATAAATAAATATGTTCAACTTTTAAGTTCAAAGTTTTCTAAAGATGCTAAAATAACAATATGTTGATTTCTAGAAATAACATTTTATTGTGTGTTATATGCAAGCATATGATATTCATTGGTTAATTACCATTACTTAATGAGGAAATTGAATATAATAAGTATTGCTTACGTGAGCTACAAAAATAAAAGACATAAAAGGAGTTGTTATGCTAATACAAAATGAAAAGAAACTGTTTAATGAATTGATGATATAAAAGAACTCTATATTGTTAATCAAACATTACAAACAAGTCTTCAATTGTACTAAAAACATAGATTTCAAGGAAATTAAGAGAATGTCATTCATTAACCACAAATTAATCAAGCTTTTACAAACATATTACATAAGAAAAGAGACCAAGAAAGGCCTCTAAAACATTGATCACCAAACACTTTAACTGATACAAAGGTCTAGATGTTCATCCATCCTCAAAAAAACCCTTTTCAAGACTCTAAGAAAAGGGCAAAAAGTTACCGAAAAAATGCCTCAGTATAGCCATTAAAGGTTACTACTTTACAACAGGAGGGTTGTTACCATGGTCAACAAGTCAACCATGAAAAAATATTAAGAAAAAACCCTCCTGCAAAATGAACCCAATGGCAAACAAGTTTTGAAGTGGCATGGTGCCGATGGTCAAAAGTATGGAGAACGTTAGCCCTTGGTTACCAGAATACCGCGTTTTGGGAAAAAGTATCGAAAAAGGAAAATAAAAATAGTAACCCTAGATGTTCACATGAATTTTTTCAGAGCACTTCGTAGATTCTTGACAAGATCCTTCATCGTCATAGTAAATTCTTGATCCATCTGAAAGAAAGAAATCCCATATGGGTATCGATTAATTCGATGCAAAATTCATTTTTTTTTATGAACGAATAAGAACCGATGATATATATAATCCCAATTTACCTGGGCAACAATGGTGATATCGAGGGCATAGCTAGCAAAGGTCATGGCAGTGGTATTGATGATGGAAAGATTAAGTTTCTCGATTTCTGCTAGGGTTTCTTCAACAACACCGGTCTTTTTCTCACAGTGAACTCTAATTAAAACATCCTTGCCGGAAAATCTTACCTCCACTTCAGGGAGTTGCTCATGAACTGGGCCACCGGAAAAGTTCTCATCGGAAGAAGATATTTCACCACCCTCAGCTAAAATCTCGTATCTTTTAACGAAAACTACCGACTCTGTGTTTGATCTCTTCTTTGTTTGTTCCTCGAGTGTTTTCACTTTTTCTTGGAGGGTTTTCAAGTACTTGATCGCATCTCCAAGAACAGAAGCTTTATCCATCTATAAACAGTAATACAATACAGTTAAGTAAAGTATGAACATATGCGATGATCATATCCATGATAAAAAGAAAATGATTCATAAAAATGGTTACCTTTTTCAATCCGGGGACTAGGGCTGAGAGTGCTATGAATCTCTGGCTAAGTTTCTCTCTTCTCTTTCTCTCAGCCAAGATATGGTCTTGAGGTGTAGCAGGTCCTCTAATGGTGTTGCTTGTGGTGGTTGGTTTCACTC
The DNA here is from genome assembly GCF_002870075.4 of Lactuca sativa. Lineage (NCBI taxonomy): Eukaryota > Viridiplantae > Streptophyta > Magnoliopsida > Asterales > Asteraceae > Lactuca > Lactuca sativa. Next base: position 149,953,301 of record NC_056629.2, read on the forward strand.
CCCCACCGCTTCCGCCGCCACCATGGTGGTGGTTTTGGTTGCCAAACTGGACTTGGGATGCTTGGAAGTTTGAATCACAAGCGAAACCGAATGTTCTTTTGGAAGATACAGTGCCTTCTTCTTTTGGAGTTACAAGGTTGGCTTGATTTGCGATAAGTGAATCGTTTGCATAATGTAGATTATGATTCATCATGGAGTTATCAGGGGTGATGCATGAATTCCAGCTGCTGGTTTTGGGCTGTTTAGTTGGTCGTGGGGATGGTTCTAAAATTGGTTTATAATGATCAAAAATAGGTGAATGAGAGTTATAGAGATGATGTGTGATGTCTCCAAATGCAGCTGCTTCCATGTTCATTGGATTGAGTTGATCATCAAATGAGTTGAATGGCCATTGAGAGTTGAAACAAGGGTCCTCAATTCCTGACAATTCTGAAAACCCTCTGAATTGTGAAATCTCCATAAATGTTTTAGGTGATGAAAAAAGGATTGAGTGAGGACCCCTGATCAAATTGGACAAAAATCCACTCGATCTCTTTGAATATGTCAAAGAGTTTGTATGCCAAAAACCTGCAAATGGAAAATAAAATAAAAAGAAAAAAAATCAAACAGATATACATCATCAGTCTATGGAACTTTATCCTCCATGATTCAACAAAAACTTCAAAAGCCCAGATGAAGAAATCAGATGAAAAGTTAAGAAAGAGCGAAAGATTTGCACCTTTTCGAAGAATATAGGTTTATAGTTAGTTGTCTTTTCTGTAATCGCTATTGTGTTGAGGGATGAGCACGAGTTTTATAACTGCAGAATGATGCCATTAATGGGTCCACTGCCGCTATTTCTCTCTTTACATTGGTCGGTGATGTGAACTGAACATGGCCGTCTGAATAAAATAAACAAAGATCACCGCAAATGGACGACAATTTGAACCAGAAGAAAATGGTAATCAGCACAACATTGGCTGTTCAAAACCTTTTTATGTTTACGTCACGTCAAATATTTAACTCGGTTGAATTTCATTATCATATGTGTCAACACAACTATTTTTTTTTTCCTAATGGGTTATTAGACTTTTCTATATAATGATTATGGTGAAAACTTTGACATTTTATCAACTACAACCTTGACTTTCATATTAAACATACTCTACTTTTAACTTTCGCAATCATTATATATATATATATATATATATATATATATATATATATATATATATATATATATATATATATATATATATATATATATATATATATATATATATATATATATATATTCAAATGAAAACCAAAAAAATTAAGAACCCTATAAAATATTTTTTTGAATTATTTCTACTTTATTTTTGTATTAGGGTTATTTTAGCCAAATCAAACATTAATACAATATTAAGCAACATTTTCCATTTCTCTAGATTACAATTAGTTGCTACTTGTTGTCTGGCCACAATCGGTCCACCGTCGAACCGTGTCGAACTAACCAAATTGAATGATATTTTTTGGTTGTATTCATAACTTAACAGAACAAACATTGTAATTTTCATTTTTTTGGTAATACTTTTTAAAAATACTATTTTATTTTTTAGCCAAATATTAATTTTTTTTTATTAAAAATAGAATTATACATAGACAAATTCAATTTTTTTTTTTCTAAACTGTAGAATTCTTTAAACAAACGTATGGAGTATAAGATACATTCACAATTTAAAATATCATATTCACGATTTAAAAAAAATATTAATTCACTAATACATATTTTAATAATGTTATCCATATATTCATTGTATTTTAACACAAAATTTATATAAAAATATACAACGTAATACAATGCGTTTTTAATTAATACATAAAATTCACAACATAAGATAATATAATCTTTTGTACACTAATTTATATATTTAAAGAATTCAAACTCAATCTCTACCACCACCAATACTAACTACAACACACCACCACCAATTACATGTGTAATCATCATTCATTTTAAATCAAATATTTATATAAAATCATTAATAAACGGCTTAAAAGCTATATTCATAATTTAATAAACAAATTAATTCATTTATTATGAGTTTAATGCACAATAATTATGAAAACTAATACATTCTTACATATTTATACAACAAAAAAAATATATATTCACATGAAAACTAATACAAAACATTTACACATAAACGATTTAGATTTTAGCACAAAATTTATTAAAAAATTACAGCTTAATATAGTCAGTTCACAATTTAAACAGAAAATTCACAGCTTAATACATTAACTCATATGTTTAAATACAAAAATCATAATTTAACACATAAAGTTGACAGGTTAATATAATCAATTCATAGTTTAAACTGAAGATTCACAATTTTTTAACAGCAAGCAGATTTAATTAGAAACCAGCCTAGCGAGAAGCTAGAATTACAACAAGTTTAAACATTCTCTAGTATGACAATTGCACCAAGTTTACCAATTCAACAATTTTCCTCTTTTTACATCTAAATTTGTTCCAATTGAAAGCCAAAATTTTCACCTCATTTTTCAGATCTTGACTGTTCCTCACAACATTATTGAATGTGTGATCATTCATGTATGTCCAAATAACCTACATAGTGGCCATGAGCACGACAGAAACAATGGTTTTTTATATTTCATGGGATAGTTTTGTTGTCGATTTGAAACAATGTTTCAATAGAGCTTAAAGTAATTGGAACTTTGTCCCACAACATGTGAAGTATGGAATGAAATTGAATCACAATCGAGAACTCCATGAACAGGTGTATCTCCGTCTCATCTCTACTGTTACAAAGTAAGAAAAGTGTCGCTTAAAGATGAACGTCGATTATGGTTTTTTATATTTCGTGGGATAGTTTTGTTGTCGATTTGAAACAATGTTTCAATAGAGCTTAAAGTAATTGGAACTTTGTCCCACAACATGTGAAGTATGGAACGAAATTGAATCACGATCGAGAACTCCATGAACAGGTGTATCTCCGTCTCATCTCTACTGTTACAAAGTAGGAAAAGTGTCGCTTAAAGATGAACGTCGATTTTATCAAGTTTAGCTTTGTGGGCAACCTTTGTAACCTTGCTCTCCACTCTAAGATGTTGACTTTACCGGGTCAAATACGTTCGAAAGTGCCTTAATCATGTTTGGCTTTAGCCAGTTGTCATCTATAATTCTTTTAAATGATGTCACTATCTATTTTTCATTAAAATCGTCAATTCATCTCCATTGATTATCTTGACGATAAAAAAGATTGTTAATATGAATCAGTAGGTTGTCTAAAGACAAGTGTATGTGACTAATGGTACCCCAAACACTCCCCATCTTAGCATTGGAACAAGTACGTCCAATACCACCATCTTGACCATTAATGTTAGATACCACGTCATGCCACATACTACCATATTCGGTTCTAAATCTCCACCACCATTTAACTAGCAAGTTATAGTTAACACTAAAAGAATATCGATCTTTAGTGGCGACGGGCATCGTTGCTAAAGGTCCAAAATGTTGTTGCTAAAGGTATTAGCGGCGACCTGTCACCACTAAAGGGTCGATGTTGTTGGTTCGTCGCTATTGCTCCACTGGTCGCTGCTATTGTCTCCGTCGCCGCAAATGGTACGTCGCCGCTAATACTCATTGTCGCTGCTATTTATATGTATTTTTATACATACAAATACACATACAAAATACACATATACATACAAAAACACATACACATACAGAATACAAATACAAAATCCACATATACATACAAATGAACATACAAAAACACATATACATACATAAAATACACTCAAGATACACATTTACATACAAATGCACATACAAATACATATCCACATCTATAAACACAAAATACACATCCAAAAAATCAAAATTAAAAAAATTTCGACAAGAACAGTGGTGGTGGCGGTATACTTCGGCGAGAACGATGGGGATCTCAAAATTCCGACAACCAACACAAATTTAGTAGGAAGAAGAGAAAAGGAAAAGAAAATGAGAAAAAATGGAGAGGAAAAGGGGTGAAATATCGAAGATTTCAGTGAAATTCTAATGAGGTCGGCGGTGGTGAGTAGAGAGAAGAAGGGAAAACACAGAAGATCGGGAAAGAAAGTGAGGACGAAGAGGATTATATTGTCAACGCTCTTTAGCGGCGACATGCAACCTTTAGAGGCGACACATCGGATGGAAAACAATCTGGGGTCTCCTAGGTGTTGGATCATCGCTTAAATCAACAGATAGGGTTGAAATGACGCGGATCATTAGAATAAGCCTTTAGCGGCGACGGGTAGCATTAAATGTCTTTCAAGTACCGTTGGTGATCGTGGAAAGGTGAAGGCATGACTGTACAAACACATCAACAACAACAGAGATTCAACATTCTCTATCTTACTCTGATTTATAAAAAAACTGTAATTGGAACAAATGGGTTTTCTTAATTTGGATTCTGTAATATCCTATTACTTTTAATTATTCTTGCTAATTAACTTAACAAACACTTTTGAAATATTTTGTTATTATAAAATAGTTTATGAGTATTATTTTAGTTAATCTGACATTTTGATTCAGATTTGTATTTAACATATTTATGCATTTTAACTATTATAAAAGCTTTGATCGATTTTTAAGTTTATTTAAGATTTTGGTTTAGGTTAAGTTTTATATCCAATATCATATTTAAATTAACAAATTAAATAAATTATAGTGATAATTTAAAAGTTTAATATAAATATTGTATGTTTCACCATATTTAAATTAAAAAAAACTAAGTATATTGTATTAGTAGTTCAAAAAAACTATACAATTCAAGAAACATATTAAACACTCATAAAATCACACAAAAAAAATAAATTGAAATCAGCATAAGCTAAAAATATATTTAGTACATTGAGAAAAATAATAAAATTCTCACTTTTTTTTGCAACAAAACATATTTATTCAACTATTTATATTTGAATTACAAATCAATTCAATCATATGAATGTTTTGTAGGAGAATCTTATTTATATACTGCTAATATAGACAGAAAATAAGGGGAAAACAAATAAGTTATTAGTTAGTGACATTAATTTTAGGAACATAAAAAATCATTTAGTTAAGTATATATGATATAAGTTAAAGGGATAATGTCACTGTAGCACATGGAACTTTTAACATTTGGCTAATTTGGTCCTTAAAGTTTTTTTTGGTACATTAGACCATTAAACTCGTAATTGACCTTTTAATTACACCATTTTAGCAACTTTTAGAAGGTTTCCCGGTTATACGATGCCATTTTGTCAATTAATATATATTTTTTGTCTAATCCGATGCCACGTGAGATATGCCACATCAATTAATGAAATACGACGCTTAAAGCCTTTTGTCTTCAGCTATCGAACTTCCCTAGTCGTCTTCTTCATTATTCAGCTGTAAAAGAAACTGATTTAGGGTTTGTGAAGCATTCCTTTGATCGAGCTGAAAGAAACAAAGAACTCGCAGCAATGGCACAATCGGAACCTAATGGACTGTTTGCGATGGTGGAACTCAACTACCAAGGGGTATTGTAACAACTCAAATTTTTCAAACAAATTTTTCAATTTTAAAACATAATTGTTTCCATTAAAAACAAGGCATAACTAGTTAATTATTCAGTCAATACAATTATTCAAATCCCAAGATCATAAAAACCATCTTCAGTGTGTATCGATCATGCCGGCGCCTTCCCACGGTCCTCGCTAGTACCTGAAATACATGCACAACAACTGTAAGCATAAATGCTTAGCGAGTTCCCCAATATACACTTACACACATACGCCTTTCCAGGCCCTGACCTTCCGGTCCTCATTACAACGCCTTCCGGCCCATAACATAATCGCCTTCCGGCCCACATATCATACATAGCATACATAACAATTAACTTACCACATATAGCATACATATCACATAACATATTCGACCTTCCGGTCACACAGTCAAACCCTTCCGGGTACAGTATAGTGAGAAGACTCACCTCGTATATGCTGAAAGCTAGCAACTCCTGAAATGACTCGTGCACAACCGACGAGCTACAACCTCCCTATAACATTACATGACTCATTAATACTTATCTCTTCTAAGTGTGACTATCCCTAAGAAGTCAGACTTAGGTCAACTCTGGTCAACGGTCAACGGTCAACTCAACCGGACTCGGCGAGTACCATGGCGACTCGGCGAGTCTAGTCGTCTTCCAACTTTCTGAGATTCCTTATCTACTCGTCGAGTACCCTCCTCGACCCGAAGAGTTACTCCTGGAAGAATCGCGGGGCCACCCCGACTCCACTCGCCGAGTCTGAAGAACAACTCGGCGAGTCCCAGTAAATCTTCAAGCTACTCGCCGAGTCTGAAGAACAACTCGGCGAGTCCATGCCATGCAGACGAGTAACTGCTTCCTGAATTACGTATGGTCCAACGATATACAACCATGGGACCCTCTGGACGTCTAAACATCTCATTACTGGGGTAAAAACGTTTGGGTAACAACATCATAACCCATCTAATCACTAAATGGGTTTCATAAACCCTAAACTTACATACACATCAAAATAACAGAATTGGTCCGAGTATTACCTGAAAACGCACTCTCTGTGTCCCCCAAATCTCAGGTCTCAATCCTCCTTGATATTCTTTTAGCCAAATCCCTCTTCTTCTTGCCTAACAAATTCTTCCAAGTTCCAAAAGCTTTCTCTCCTGCTCTAGACGTCCACAGCGATTAGGGTTCTTCTCAATCGACCAAAAGACTGAAAATGACGGCCTAAGAGGCGTTAAATACGATCCAAACTGAACGGTTAGGGTTTCTGCTGAACAGCGTCGACTCGCCGAGTCCATACCTGGACTCGTCGAGTCCAGTCGCGGACCCGCGACCAAGTCTGCGATCCTACTCGGCGAGTCTAGGCTCCAACTCGACCAAGTCTGCGATCCTACTCGGCGAGTCTACAAATACATCTTTGTAGCACCGGGATGGATCGAGAATTTCGATCTATGAGCCTCTTCCATCAACGTAATACGCGTACCGCCCACGAACGGTACCCAAATCCGACCCTGAAACGTCATAAGGCCTCGACTATCCTTGACAAACTCTGAGATTAACCCCACAACCCGCTCTTTCTTCTGCATTTCGGGTCGCACAGCCTCTGCCTGGGCCCTACGAATATCATCCAATACAGGAGTCATCACGGTCAGTCTCAAGCATACATCTCGCAATGGAGTGCTCTCCGCCCTGCGGCTCAATGCATCGGCTACCACATTAGCCTTGCCTGGGTGGTACAGGATCTCACAATCATAATCCTTGACCACATCCAACCACCTCCTCTGACGCATATTTAGGTTGGGTTGATCCATCAAATACTTCAAACTCTTATGGTCCGTGTATATCGTACATCGAACCCCATACAAGTAGTGACGCCAAATCTTGAGAGCGAACACTACTGCCCCCAACTCTAAATCATGCGTGGGATATCTCGCCTCATGAGGCTTCAGCTGCCTCGACGCATAAGCTATCACATGACCCCTCTGCATCAACACTGCACCCAATCCCGAAATTGATGCGTCGCAATATACCACGAAATCTTCCATCCCTTCTGGGAGAGCTAATACCGGGGCTTCGCACAATCTCTGGCGAAGTGTCTCAAAGGAGGTCTGCTGCTCGGGCCCCCATGAGAATGTAACACCCTTCCGGGTCAATCTGGTGAGTGGCACTGCGATCTTGGAGAAATCCTTGATAAATCTCCGATAATACCCTGCCAACCCAAGGAAACTCCTGATCTCAGAGGGTGACTTCGGCACCTCCCAACTCATCACCGCCTCAACCTTGGCCGGATCGACTAATATCCCTTTCTGATTAACCACATGTCCTAGAAACTGGACCTCCCGCAACCAGAAGTCACATTTGGAGAACTTTGCATAAAGCTTCTCCGACCTCAATACCTCGAGGACCTCCCTCAAATGCTCCTCATGCTGCTCTCTAGATCTCGAATACACCAGAATGTCGTCGATAAATACGATCACTGACCGATCCAACATCGGCCTGCATACCCTGTTCATGAGATCCATGAACACAGCCGGGGCATTGGTGAGTCCAAAAGGCATCACCACAAACTCATAATGCCCATATCGCGTCCTAAACGCTGTCTTCTAGACGTCTTCATCCCGTACTCTCACCTGATGGTAACCTGACCTCAGATCGATCTTGGAAAACCAAGATGCTCCCTGCAACTGATCGAATAAATCATCGATCCTCGGCAACGGGTAACGGTTCTTGACCGTTAGCTTGTTCAACTCCCGGTAATCAATGCACATCCGGTGTGAACCATCCTTCTTCTTGACGAACAGAATAGGTGCTCCCCATGGCGAGCTGCTCGGCCGAATGAATCCCTTCCCCAGCAACTCCTGGAGTTGCGAGGACAACTCTTGCATCTCTGGAGGTGCAAGACGATAGGGCACTTTAGCAATAGGTGCTGCCCCCGGAACCAGATCGATATTAAACTCTACTTGCCTCACAGGCGGTACTCCCGACAACTCCTCGGGAAAGACATCTGAAAACTCACGTACCACAGGGACCTCCTTAACTGTCTTCGGTTTCTCGGAAACCTCCCGCGTATCCATCACATACGCCACAAAACCCTTACAGCCCTGCTGTAGACACTGCCTCGCTCTAGCGGCCGAACAAAAAGCTGATCCTGAACGGGTACCCTCACCGTACACCGAAAGAACTCCCCCACTATGGTCTCGTATGGTCACCAACTGGCACTCACAGTCGATGACAGCGCCGAATCGGCTCAACCAGCCCATGCCCACGATGACACAGACATCCCCCATCGCAATAGGAATCAGGTCAATCGGGAATTCAACCCCGAAGATCTCTAGTACACATCCCCGAAGAACCTCCGTAGCACGAATCACTTTCTCGTCAGCTATAGAAACTCGCAAAGGTCGTCTCAACGACTCACGACTAACGCCGATCTGCTGACTAAAGGCTAAGGACACAAAGGACCTACTCGCACCCGAGTCAAATAACACTAAAGCAGGCACAGAGTTCACAAGGAAAGTACCTACGCGCATAATAACATGAGCATAACATATCGACATTAAAATAATTACATGAATTACAACATACCTGCCACAACATCGGGCGCAGCGCGGACCTCCTCCGCAGTCAGCTGAAAAGCTCTCCCACGAGCCCTCGGGGCCTCGACCTTCACCGGTCGAGTCTCAGTAGTCCTGGCAATAGGTGCAGATCCCTGACGAAGCTGCGGACACTCGGCCTTTCGATGGCCGGTCTGGTTGCAATGGAAGCAAACCATAAACCCCTTGGGGCACTCCCTAGCAATGTGCCCCTCCTTGCCGCACTTGTAGCAGGCACCGGCTCGACACGCCCCATCGTGACCCTTGCCGCACTTTACGCAAGTGCGGTTCTTCGAACCTCCCGTCCTCGAATCGGCGGACTTGATCCGCTTGGCTGCCGGCTGAGACTGAGCCGGCCGCCGGTCTGCCTGCTGAGACTCGGCCTCCTCCCTGGCCTGAGTCTCTAACTCGATCTCACGCTTCCTGGCATTCGCCTGAAGCTCAGTAAAAGTATGATAAGTGGAGTTTGACACAAACTCCCGGATCTCCCTCCTCAGAACACCCAAGTACCGGCTCATCCGAGCCTGCTCTGTGGCCACCAGCTCGGGGCAAAACATCGCCCTCTCATGGAACTTCCGCGTGATCGCCGCCACCGAATCAGTACCCTGCTTGAGGGTTAAGAACTCCTGAACCAATCGTTCCCGCTCCACCGGGGGAACGTACTCCTCCCTGAACATGGTAGTGAACCCCTCCCATGTCACTGCCGCAGTCTCTGCCAAAGTGAAGTTCTCCGTCACGAACTTCCACCAGTCCTTTGCTCCCAGACGGAGCTGGTTCAAAGCGAACCGTACCCTCAGGTGCTCCGGGCATGAACAAGTGTAGAAGCACCCCTCTATATCTGCGATCCACCTCATCGCAGCAATCGGATCCTGCGTCCCATCGAACTCTGGTGGCTTCGTGTTGCTGAACTCTCGGAACAGCAATGAATCACCCCCCTGTGGCCTAGCAGCGGCCACAGCTGCGGTAGCTGCAGCGGTTGCAGCCTCAGTCAATGCGGCGTACCGCTCGTCGAACGTCTCCATCAGGGTGGTCTTGATAGACCCAAACATCTCCGGGATCTCAGCCCGGATCGCCGCCGCCACCTCCTCGTGGATCATCTGACGAATATCCTCGTCACTCACACCGCTCGTACCTGCTCCGTGACGCGGTCTAACCATGATATCTCTGAAATACAACATAAAACTATCAGAGATTCTATCAAGTGTAATTGCACTCGATAACGCGACCCTACCCCGTCCCCGATATCCAAGGATTCTTACTTGGGTCTCCCACTGACCCGGTGTCCTCGGTAGTACGGGCCCAATACTACCGACCACACCGCATCAGTGTTCATCCCAAGTCCTCATCCCCAAACTTCGGATAGTGAGTACTCTATTTCTGATATGCACTATCTACCCGCATACTAGCAAAGCATCTCATATAAGCAAACTTCCCTAGACTAAGGCATCACAAATCAGGCCACTCTAGTCCTATCATGAATACCTAGTCTTCTAGCATGCATAACAATGCATATCATATAATATTGTAAGGTATTTTGGGGATCTTTACCGCTCGGGCGCTGACTGATCGTACACACTGCTTCTTTCTTGCTTACCACAAAACCATTTACAAAAGTTTATGCCTTTATTTGAAAAGTTTCCTCAAATCCTCGGTTTGAGTTCAGTTACCCCCAAAGGTGCACCCGAATCCCTCAAACCAAGGCTCTGATACCAATTGTAACAACTCAAATTTTTCAAACAAATTTTTCAATTTTAAAACATAATTGTTTCCATTAAAAACAAGGCATAACTAGTTAATTATTCAGTCAATACAATTATTCAAATCCCAAGATCATAAAAACCATCTTCAGTGTGTATCGATCATGCCGGCGCCTTCCCACGGTCCTCGCTAGTACCTGAAATACATGCACAACAACTGTAAGCATAAATGCTTAGCGAGTTCCCCAATATACACTTACACACATACGCCTTTCCAGGCCCTGACCTTCCGGTCCTCATTACAACGCCTTCCGGCCCATAACATAATCGCCTTCCGGCCCACATATCATACATAGCATACATAACAATTAACTTACCACATATAGCATACATATCACATAACATATTCGACCTTCCGGTCACACAGTCAAACCCTTCCGGGTACAGTATAGTGAGAAGACTCACCTCGTATATGCTGAAAGCTAGCAACTCCTGAAATGACTCGTGCACAACCGACGAGCTACAACCTCCCTATAACATTACATGACTCATTAATACTTATCTCTTCTAAGTGTGACTATCCCTAAGAAGTCAGACTTAGGTCAACTCTGGTCAACGGTCAACGGTCAACTCAACCGGACTCGGCGAGTACCATGGCGACTCGGCGAGTCTAGTCGTCTTCCAACTTTCTGAGATTCCTTATCTACTCGTCGAGTACCCTCCTCGACCCGACGAGTTACTCCTGGAAGAATCGCGGGGCCACCCCGACTCCACTCGCCGAGTCTGAAGAACAACTCGGCGAGTCCCAGTAAATCTTCAAGCTACTCGCCGAGTCTGAAGAACAACTCGGCGAGTCCATGCCATGCAGACGAGTAACTGCTTCCTGAATTACGTATGGTCCAACGATATACAACCATGGGACCCTCTGGACGTCTAAACATCTCATTACTGGGGTAAAAACGTTTGGGTAACAACATCATAACCCATCTAATCACTAAATGGGTTTCATAAACCCTAAACTTACATACACATCAAAATAACAGAATTGGTCCGAGTATTACCTGAAAACGCACTCTCTGTGTCCCCCAAATCTCAGGTCTCAATCCTCCTTGATATTCTTTTAGCCAAATCCCTCTTCTTCTTGCCTAACAAATTCTTCCAAGTTCCAAAAGCTTTCTCTCCTGCTCTAGACGTCCACAGCGATTAGGGTTCTTCTCAATCGACCAAAAGACTAAAAATGACGGCCTAAGAGGCGTTAAATACGATCCAAACTGAACGGTTAGGGTTTCTGCTGAACAGCGTCGACTCGCCGAGTCCATATCTGGACTCGTCGAGTCCAGTCGCGGACCCGCGACCAAGTCTGCGATCCTACTCGGCGAGTCTAGGCTCCAACTCGCCGAGTCCCCTCTTAAATCACCCCAAAAACATAATTTTAATAATACCTGAGATTCCGGGCTGTTACAGGTATTTAATCGAAATCCTTTCTCTTACACTGGTGGTGTTAAAACCATCTTCAATGATGTTGACTTTTCTTCTATGACTTATTCTGAGTTTGTGACCTTCTGCGAACGTTTCATGCATGAAGAGTGTAAAAAGTTTTACTACTATGAACCAAACATGTCCTTCATGGAAGGGCTTAATCCCATTTCAGATGATGTGGAATATTCTGCTTTTATTTTTGATGCTTATGGAACAGATGGTGTAATTTTGGTTTATATGGATCATATTGGGGTTGGTGTTGATGGGTGGCATGATGATGAAGATAATGATGATGATGAACATGAGTCTTGTATTGATGGTGAAAATGAATACAACATAGATGAACTTAGAAATGTTGCCTTTTAATTTAATGAGGATGTAGTGCATATGAATAGGACATCAAATGATCCTTTCTTGAGTAAGCTATGTGTTGATGATGAGGATGCAAACAACATTGTAGATGATGACAATGGGAGAGAAGTTGAAGTTAACATACAAGCTCATTCCATATTTAATGAGCTATTACACTGGAAAAAACAAAAACCAATTCTAGGGATGAGATTTAAGGGTCCAAGGCAAGTAAAATCAATGTTGTGTAACTATGCTGTAGCTAATGGATATCAATTGTGTTTTGAAAAAAATGATAGGACAAGACTTTTGGTGAGGTGTAGCAAAGGTGCTTGCACATTTAGATTATGGGCTTCCTGGATGAGTGATGAAGAGAGTTTCCAAATCAAGTCACTAAAAGCTGATCATAATTGTGCTAGGAACTTCAAGTTTGGATCATTAGTGACATATGCATGGATTGGGAGTCAGTATACCAAAGAGATTGTAGAAAGTCAGAAAATAAGTGTAAGGAAGCTTAGGTTAAAGGTAATGGCCAAGTTTGGTATCCAAGTTAGTATGGGGCAATGTAGAAGAGAAAAGAAGTATGCAATGAAACTTGTTGAACATTATGGTAAGCTATGGTCATATGGTCATGAGATTTTAAGGACATATCCTGGGTCAACTGTGAAACTAGATATGGAGGATGGGACAGATGGAAAGAAATATTTTAGCAAGTTCTATTGTTGTTTTCAAGGAGTTAAACAAGGTTGGATTGAAGGGTGTATAAGGGTAATTGGTCTTGATGGATGTTTTCTTAAAGGTGTTTGTAAGGGAGAATTGCTTTGTGCTATTGGGAGGGATGCAAATGACAAGATATATCCTATTGCTTGGGCAGTGGTTAATGTGGAGAACAAGCAGAATTGGAAGTGGTTTCTAGAGCTTCTCATTGATGATCTACACTTGAATTTAGGCAATGGTTTCAATTTAATGTCAGACCAACATAAGGTTGGTATTTTACATAGTAATGCATTTATGTTAATTTTAGACTATCTGAATTTAACCTTTTTACTAATACAGGGTTTGATAGAGGCTGTTAAAGAGTTGCTGCCATATGTAGAGCACAGGAAGTGTGCTAGACATATTTGCCAGAATTTGCAGAAGAGATTTATTGTGCCATATATCATACCTTGTTTTGGAGAGCATCTAAAGCCACAACTGAGCATGCTTTTAAAGTTGTGATGAAAGAAATTAAGACATTGAACCCAGATGCCCATCGATATCTCATGGAGAAAGATCCTAAAACATGGTCTAGAGCTTTCTTTCAAACTGGAAGGTGTTGTGATGCAGTTGAAAATGGGTTCTCAAAAAGTTTTAATGTTGTAATAGTAGATGCTAGGAAGAAGCCCATAATAACCATGTTAGAAGAGATAAGATTATACATGATGGACAGAATCTACAACATGAAATTAAAGGGACAACAATGGGGGAAATCATATTTGTCCAGAGATAAGGGATAAGGTGAATTTGCTTAAAAAGGCTCAAAGGCATTATCAGGTACTACCAAGTGGATTAAACCAGTTTGAGGTAAGGGGAGCAATAGATGCATATGAGGTGGACATAGAAAGAAAAACATGCTCATGTAGGTTGTGGCAATTGAATGGATATGGATGTGCTCATTCTGTAGCTAGCATATCCTTTCTTAATAGGGATGTAGAAGCCTATGTAGACAACATGTTTAGCACAACCACATTTAGAAATGCATATAATTACAGAATTGCTCCCATGAATAGCAGTGACATGTGGCCAGAGACAAACTATACTCCACCATTACCTCCTATTAATAGAAGGATGCCTGGTAGGCCAACTACTAAGAGGAATAAATCAACTACAGAGAATACAGGAACACACAGGGTTTCTAAGGCTAGAAAGAAAATCAGATGTAGTATTTGCTAGGAGATAGGTCACCACAAGGCCACTTGTCCACAGAGAAGGCCCCAAAAGTTAAATGTGAAGAAACAAAAGAAACAAAAAGTATGTGTGAACCAAAATGCAGGACAGGTAAAACAATTTAAAATATAAGATTAATTACATATAATTTGTTACTAACATAATTATATCATGCCATGTAGGGTAGTGCAAGTGAACCACAACAACATGAAGATGTTGAAATGACTCCAATTGAGATGGATACTACTCAAAATGATATGCAAGTTGCTCCTACTGATGTTGAATCTAGTAGTGTAGGGGATTTTAGTCATTATATGCAATTTACTCCACCTAGATGTTATGAAGGTGATGAGGGTGTTATGGGTGAGGAAGCTGATGTGGTTGAGGAAGCTGTTGTGGTTGAGCAAGTTGTTTAAGATGAGGAGGCTGAGGAGGTTGATCCTGTTATCCAAGTTGATAATGTAAATGTTCAGGAGGTTGATGAGGTTAATCCTAATGCCCAAGTGGATAATGGTAATGTTCAGGAGGTTGCTCCTGTTAACCAAGTTCAGCAGGTTTGTGTTAGGCCAATTTCAGATATTTTGAAGAGGATAAGGAGAAGAAAGTCAGAGAGAATACTGAAGCTGAAATTAGGCAAAACAATTGGTGGTGTTGATGATCTAGGAAATTCGAAGGGAAAAGCTCTTGTAATTGATTAGTGTTTATTGTAATTTGTGTTTAAAGTTTATGTAATGGGATGATGGTAAATTGGATTTAAAGTTTATGTAATATGATGATGGTAATTTATATTTAAAGTTTATGTAATAGGATGTTGGTAATTTAAATTTAAATTGAAGGTGATGATGGTAATTTATATTTAAAGTTTATGTAATAGGATGTTGGTAATTTATATTTAAGTATGTGTGACATTAAAGGGTATTTTGGTCATTTAAGTATGTATGAAAGAAAAAGGGTAATCTGGTCATTTAAGTATTTATGACAGAAAAGGGTAATTTGGTCATTTATTTATTGATGACAGATAAGGGTATGTAGGTAAGTCATTTATGTATGCAAGAAAAGGGTAATTTGGTCATTTAAGTATGTATGACAGAAAAGGGTAATTTGGTCATTCATTTATGTATGTAAGAAAAGGGTAATTTGGTCATTTAAGTATGTATGACAGAAAAGGGTATGTTGGTCATTTATTTATGTATGCAAAAAAAGGGTATGTTGGTCATTTATTTATGTATGACATGAAGTATGAAAGTATGTTACCATTTTAAGTAAAATCATGACATTTGGCTTTGAATATTTATGCATGGAAAAAATTGGAATAATGTGCATGCATGGGGATGTTTTATATGGCCCCGGATTTGGTTTTTTAATGGCTTCACAGGTCCCATTTTTTCATTATTAAAATGGTCCCCATACACATAGTGTACTTCCACATGGACCACTTCCTAATTAAATATATTTGTTGGGAATATAGACCATGCATATGTTTGATAAACATCATCTGATTATACAAAATGCCCTACAATTGGGACTTTGAATATTTTTTTACATTACTTATCATATGCCTTTTCATTAGGGACTTACCACCTTACAACATCAACACTTTAAGGTTGATAACCCCAACTTATAACTAAAACCAGCTTCAATACATACAAAATGCCCTTATGGAACTAACTTTCTAGTCTGCCTTTACAAAAAATACAAGGGATCCCAAAAAAAGAAAAGCTTACCCTAACCAACCAAACTAACTACATTGACCCCCCCCCCCCCCCCCCCACTTCAAAACACATAGGGCCAAGCAAGCAAACAACAGGGCAACTATCATCCTGTACCTGCCTATTGCCTTCATTGCATCATGAACTTCTTTCTCACTCTTTGCCACCTTATATTGCTCCTGTGACAACAGAAACTCCACTTCAACAATCCTTCTCCTCAAATTGTTCATCTCAGACATTTCATCTTTGGCATCCAGTTTCTGCTTCAGAGAATATAGCAGGTTTTTGTAGTACCCGTCTGTCTGTTCTTCATCTTTCCATTCAAAGAAGCTACATTTCCTCAACCTAGTCTATAAAAAGCCAATAAAATTAGGGTTTGACTGACAATCACAAATCAACTACCTTTAATGTACGAGCGAAATGGGTTTTATTCACAGTGATCGTCAAGAAAGGAAATAAAATTAGGTTTTTAACAGATGAAACAAAATACAAATACACCATTATCGTCTTTACAGAAAGAAACAACACATCAAACCATAAAATACTAACTTATCAAAATCAAGAGAATCGGGACCTACCATACTGTTTTGACAATTCCAGAATCGCCTCCCAGGGTTTGTTATCTTCCAACAGGTTCGTTCTTTAGCTAGAACGACACAATCACAAACCTTTACCCCTTCTTGCGATTGAACATGAGTGACTTGTAGCTGATCCCTTGACGTCGATGAGCTCGAAGACATTCTTCTTCAGGATGGAAATAGTCGGGGAGGGAGAAGTCTTTGACTTTTCAGAGAAGGGTAAGTAAAGATTGAAAGGAGGTCTGAATGAGGGTTTCAATTAATAAGCCTGTATCGACAACTGGACCACGTAAGCTTATTAGACACATCAGCGTGCCACATAAGCATTGTAACCGGGAAACCTTCTAAAATGGTGTAATTAAAAGGTCAGTTACGAGTTTAATGGTCTAATGTACTAAAAAAAAACTTTAAGGACCAAATTAGCCAAATGTTAAAAGTTCCATGTGCTACAGTGACATTATCCCTAAGTTAAAAACTCTTGAGTGGTTGTTATTAATTGGTTAAGACTTGAAAGGTTGTGCAGGTTTCAAATGAATATGGTGTAAGTATTTGACATATCTCGATAAATATTTACTTGTATGGCCTCTTTTATAATATATATATATATATATATATATATATATATATATATATATATATATATATATATATATATATAACATAAGACTTCTCATGGGTCATCACGGTGATCTACACCGCCAATCCAAATACAGTGAAGTGTTAAATAGATATACGACTTAATGTTGGTAATATCGTGAGGTTTTTCAAGGTTGGAAGTTTTTTCCATTGAAAATCAATCGATATAGAAGGAGAAAAGATTTGTTGATAGCTAGAGTTAGAGGTATGAGAGATTGATGCCTAGTGTAAGGTAGTAGATTAAAAGGTAGAGATGTAAACAATAAAGAGTTTAGCTATGATATTATGGTAATACTTATATTTCCATTAATAAACACTACTTATTAAACATAATAAAGAGATAAATTCATATACAAGGGTAGCAAATATTCACCAAGCTATAAACTTTACCTATAATATATAAACTAACACATATGTATCTATTTTATCCTTGATGTCGGGGAGATGAGGAAATATGAGATGTTTTTCTTTTTGATATATTCACATGTAATTGTACAAAATTTATTATTCAAAGAAATTGAAAGTGAAAACTATAAATTTTCATCTATATGGTGTTATGTTTTTTGTGGTATTGGTCATTGTGGTTCAAAAATTACAAATTCTGTCTTTTTCAGTAGGTTTCACTATGATTTTGGTCCGTGGAGATAACCATTGTTATCGGCCATCTGTTAACTCGTCTCACATGTCCTTCATATGAGGGCATTTCAATCATTTTACACACTTATTTTAATTATGTAAAAAAAAGCCAACACCCACCACCACCCCGTACTCTCTCTCTCTCTCTCTCTCTCTCTCTCTACCATGAAGTTACTACATAAAAACCTTATTATTACAAGTTCAATATTATGAATATTCTATATATTTCTTCAATTGATCGTTGTTCATCATACGATGCTTAGTAGATAATAACAAGACTTACCTCTTCCTTCATCCATGGATGATGATTCTTATAAAAGAATCACCAATTCTTCCCCCCAATGTATGGTCTAGTAGTTTCAAAATGGTACCACCAAATCTCTAAAAACCATCTTCTTCTTCACCCACCTCTCCCTTAAAAACCCTTTTGAAACCTAACAAACCAAACTTTAAATCACCAATTCAACTGCACTTACTTCGATATGATTACTAGAAGTTTGTCGTCATTCAAACATTGTCAGTGGTAGAGGAATGCAACGCTACTAGACGAGTGGTGATGAGGAGTACAAGAAGGAAACAAAAAAGAAAGATATTAAGGCGGAGACGAAAAGAGAACTAGAACAGAAGCAAAAAGAAGATGAGAAAAGGAAAAAGAGTAAGGAAGAATATGAAGAAAGAAAGAAATAATGATTATAATATCTCCAATGAAATGCATAGAAGTGTCAGGCTACAATGAGTGGAGGCAGTATTGGTGTGGCAAAGAGGTTGCATTCTCCACTTGTCGGTGGTGCTAATGGATTTAGTATAGAACAATCTAAAACCGATGGTTTGGGTTTTGTTGTTGGTGGATAGATGACATCTGCATAAAGAATGATGGCAAAAATGGGATGGAAATCAAGTCATCGATTGAGTAAGCATGAGTAGGGGATTACAACTCCATTAACGGCGTAGAAGACAAATAACCAGGAGTTATTCCACTACCAATCTCAATTGCAACTATGGCATCATTTCCATAGAGTATAAGAGGTATGGAAACCAACCTGACGTGGAATGAGACATATGTTAGTGATTAACATAAAATTAAGTCCATAATCTTTATGTATTGATGATAAAACACGAGCTTGAGTTATGAAATTGATCAAATCTTTTTGCAATGTAAACGAATGATGAGTAATTACATGTACTAGGATGATTGAGGCCAATTCTACAAAGGGCTTAGGGAATTCTATCAGCAGCCCCAAGGGGAACTCAAGGAAATGGTGTCATTGGTAAAGAAGGTATCGTTTTCCTTTTCACCGTTTTAGACGAGGTAGCGGTATAGAGAGGGAGGGTCGGTATGGGGTTGATGGGTGTGGATGTAGGTGTGGGTGTGGGATTTAATATATAATTAAAATAATTATGTAAAAACCCAAAATGTCCTCACTTGATGGGTATGTGGGGAGAGTTAACGCATTTGAGATAACAAAGGTTATCTCTAGGGACTTAAACCATAACAAAATCTGTTTAAAGTGATGAAATTTCATAATTTTAAAACTACGGGAACCAAAACTAAAAAAATGGAAACCCCAAGGACCAAATTTGCAGCTTTCTCAAAACAAAATTTGATTGAGAAAAGATGTAGCTCCGATGTCCCTTCTAGAAGTTGAAATTTGCATATTTGGAGGTCTCTACCGGGAATTAAAATCTGTGAATCCCAATGACTCATGACTCCTATTAAAGTTGGGGTCTAGAAGAGTTGTTTTCTCACCATCTTCTTGATTATATTTGTTATATTACCAGAGTTTGTTGCTTATTCCGTCCTGTTTTGGATTGTAAATGATTTATCTGTTAATATGATTGTCTTAGATATGAAGTCGACAATTTTATTCAAATATGTTACATGACTTAACATCGTCATTGGATTATTATAGCACGTGTTGTTTCTTTAATTATTTGAGTGGATATATTTATACTCCATTTGCATCCATTATTAGCAAAAGTCTCCATCAGAGTGACCGGGTAATAACATTTGCTTATATCGATTACTCAACAATAATTATTATATTACGGGCTTGTCTGGCATAAAGGTTTTGATAATTTTTATTATCCTTTTTTTAATTGAATTAAAATAATGTTTCAAACTACGAGTTATAGTTTTTTATTTTAAAATACATAATCCATAAATCAAAAATTAACAAGTTTTTAAAAGAAAGTTATATGAATATTATAACAAAATTACTATGTAATTTTACAACTTTATAAAATTATAGTTATTTTTGTCAAACATGTACACAAAAATTAAAAATATATGGTAAAACTTTCTTTTTCCATTTACCGGCTATCAGTTATTTTTAATCCATTTGTTTTGTACTAATGTATTTAAATATGTTTAATTGTCATCGTACAATGAGTGAGATGACAAACAGGCAACAAGCTGCGCCGCTAAGCCTTTTTGAATGGTAAAACTAATTCTTTTAAAGATTACATCCGAAGATCTAGGGGATATAGCATTACTATGCATGATTCATTGTACTCTTTTAAGAAGCTCTACCGCATCTGGTGCGAGGAAACCAAACGTATCAAATGCAAATGGTATGAACACGTGTTGATTTTCCATGCACGATCTCTCATGTTTTGTGACTTTGATTGTGGCTGCTTTTAAAGCAGCATGTCCCGTTGTGAAATCCCCAGCCCTCAGGCCCACGAGAGGGGATACCCCTGTAAGATCGACACATGCGTGTTTCCCTCCGACCCATCCAAAAATCAAAATGTCAGCCGGTATGAGGGTTGACCTTCCTTCTGTCGGATTAGTCAAGAAATTAACAGGTGCCTCTTCCTTAGCAGAAACCCCCTGCACGCTTAAATATGTCAAACAAAACATCCCTAACCATATCGTGCCTGTATTTGAACCCTGGGAGTTCTTTACAGTGAACTGCATGCTCTCCAAAAGAGTCCAAACATGCCTTGCGACACACAGGACATATCTCGTCAGCTGGGAAAATGGGAATCATGAGTCGATATTTGAGAATAGTACGATACTCCACGGGAGACATGTGTTGGCCAAGCCCATCTATAGGGATAGCCAGAAGAAAATCTTGAGCATGTGGTGCACGTAAGCAATGAAAAGCCGCTTTCTGCCGAGCTGTCATGTCGAAATGCATTTCCATATCTTGGACAATTTTACAAAAAAGGGCACTCGCCAGTAGTAAAATTGTTAAGGTCAAAATCTGGAAGCTTGTTGCGAAGGGATGCCAAGGCACAATCATAATCAGAATCCATACCATGTATACCGCTATCCCGTAAGATATGGTCTTGCAATACCTAAGATTGGGCCCGTGAGGCAACAAAAGCATAGGAGGTAGCCTCTACTGCCGAGTATAAACCCAAACCCCCAAACCTAATGGGTAAGGAAGCAATTCGCCATTGTATGTCACCAAAGAAAGGGCCCCCACAAACCACAATGTCCTCAATCGTCCCGCGCAATCCATTGTCAAAGAATATGGCCGCCTCTTCCATGTGAACGGGTTGGCACGTCCTCAGCCCAAAGAAAAGCTTAGCAATACCCATACAAGACCGAAGAAGAATGAGCTCGCTCTGGGGGTCAGACAATTGTGGAAGAAGGCGCATCAAATTCACAGCGTTTTCGGCTCTCTTTATGGCTAGACTGCGAATAAAACTAGCATCTCTACTAACAGCTCCCCCAAGAAGTTTCACCCCCAAAGGCGGCCTCCCAATGTCTGCCGGAAATAGCCCCTCCCGTAACTTCCTACCATCACACGAGGGCCAAAAGAGCTCAATTTTCTTAATATTCAGCTGAAGGCCAATTTTGGGCCAGTCACCATAATGATGTCCAATGCTTTGGCTACCTCCTTCGAATCTCCGATAAGTGTGCCATCATCCAAGTACCAGGCATGGAGAAGAAGCTTGCAATTGTCTCTAATCTTATGCAAGAGCGGGTGCAACACAATGGCAAAGAGAAGTTGTCCCAAGGGGCCTCCTTGTTGAACCCCAGTAGAAGACCTGATATGTGTGTTGCCTAGATATAATCTTGCTGCTTGACCATATAGGAATTCGACCCAAAAGAAATAGATGGACACCTCAATCTGACCTCATGAAGTAATGCAGATCTGTCTACAAGGTTAAAGGCATTAGAGAAGTCTATAGTAAGCATGGAGAGAGATTTGTCATCGTGGCGCTCACTCAACGACCTATTGGTGCTATGTAAAATGGCCTCAGCGCCACCCCACCCGACACCCCAACTCCAAACTGAAAATCATTGAGATATTTGGCCATTTCTTTACCAACCCCTTTCATGGCCAACTTGGAAACCAAATGTCTCCATATAGTACCTACTGCAATAGGTCGTATTCCCTTGTCAGGTTTTAAGAGCGGCGTGAGAGGAGCAGAGGCAACAAATTCTGCCAAGCTCGAAGGGCATCTCCCTCCTAGCCATAGATTAACCACAGAAGTAATAGCACGCAGGAGGTCTTTGGCTATAGCCGAACCTTCTCCACAAAGGGAATATAAAATGTGTTGAGCTCTCAACCCGTCCCTCCCACACGAGGTGCCTTTAGGGAAGGATTTAATTCCCCCAAGGACATTGTCAACATCCACTACCAGGGGAGGTTCTGAAAATATGGTGTTGGGCATGGAAGGCGGTGGCTTGTATGGATGCTTATCCTCCAATGCTTTCGTGGTATCACCCCCAAATGGAGCAACTCCCGAAGAACATAAAACTTTCACTGCTGCTGTAAAATGTCCATCGGCAACCTTACGAAGACATTGTCTGACATTGGTGCTGCCCGGTGTTCTTTTCTCCTGAATGTACTCTTCTTTTTTATCTTGTTGCTCCAGTCTTGCATTGTCAACTAAGTTTTTAACTAGCTTGGCGATACCGCCTTCAGTCCCCCAAGTAGCTAAAGCGCTCAAGATATTACGATGTTGCAAAGATTTCTTGTTCCCAGACCTACTTTCTTGCCTATTATTGGGCCTGAACACCTGAAGAGTACACCTAGGAAGAATTAACAGAGCAACCTACGCTTCAACGGATCCAAGATGAGCAACCACTTTGGAAAGGGCTGCTTTCAAAGCCTGAGAGAAATCCATACGACAGTTATGAGGGATGCTTTTGACAGTGGTGATAGGCAACTTAAAAACAGGATCAATTAGTTGAGCATCCATCACCAACCCATCATTGAGGTCAGCTTCCGGTTCATTGGGTAGTGGCTTTGGAATGCCAACAATATGCATGCTTATGTCATCAGCCCCGTCAATAAACTTAATCAAGCCATCCGGGTGGTGACATGAACGACTCAGGGCATGAAGCTTCATGCAATCCCCACATATCCATTGACCAAACTCCTTCAAAGTTGCTACCACAGACATAAACAATCCACTATCAAAAGTAATAGCCTCCCGTAACACAGCTATGCGTTCATCTGTATGGAGGTGTAAGCTCTTGAGATGAGATATCATACGAGAAATCCCTTTACTTCCAACAACACCATTTGGGCAACAGTGAAACCCCTGAAAAGGACACGACCAAGCCCTGCTCTCAAAGGAATGAAAGGACGCCATTAACCAACAGATAAAGTTTATTTAAGCCTCAAGGTGAGACCCGAAATTAGAATCACTAACCCAAAGGAAAAAGTGACACTCCAACAAAAGGTTGGAGTGTGCACACTGGAACCCACACCGAATAGAATCTCTACATCAGCTTGAACCGAAAATTGGCAACAACACTTGAAAACTCATTCAGGCATTTTATCAAACACTTGGCGGGCAGAAAAAGAAACACCTTGTTTGCCCCACCAAGCCTTTGAATTTTTTTTCCAAACGCAATCCGAAATAAATATATAGATGCAGAAGCTTGTGGATTGAATTTGATCGAGTAATATCCACGTAAAATCAAAGCGCTATAATAAAACTAAAAACACACCAGTGAAACAGTTTTGATAACCATGGATCTCCCACACCGACTGCAAATCACGATTGCTGATTTAGAAACGAACTCAATTCAGAAAAGAAATCAATTAGACACTAAGTTCCGACTTCAATGAATTTCGATTTTGAAGCTGTGTAATTCCGATTTTGAAGTTGTGTAAAAAACTAATCATTTTTTATTTATTACTCTTGAGCAATGAAATATTACTTGAAGGGTAACTAGACGAGCGGTTATTTCATTGTGTTGTAGATATGTGTCGAATTTTACTTCCTTCAAGGGGGGGGGGGGTAGGACTCGACCTCGGGTAAGTTACATACAAGAACAACGAAAACACCACTTGTTTGGTAGGCTTCAGTTTTTCTTTTATTACCTGAATTACATTAATAAAAACTATCAAAATACTAGCAAGCAAGACAATGAACAATTATAAATAAATGACATTAATGAGAGGTTTAAATCGATCAACTCAACTAGCATAAACTTTACAATTTCTAGTAGTAACCGAATTAAACATGAAAGCACGAATATAATATAATATTATTGTTTTTTCGATACTTGTTATTACCAAACACAACATTATTCCGAAAACACCAAATACTTCACAAATTTGTAAACATTATAGCTTCCACACAATACTTTTTTTGAAGTTGTCAAGAGAATCAAGTCCGTCCAATGTGTGATGACTAGCACTAAATCAAAGTTAATAGGTTGCACATAAATCCATATAAATATTTCATTTTATGTTCTAGCAGCAACTTCACATTTCAAAAAATTGTGTTCCAATCCTTCAATGTAATTCAAACACACCTAGCAAAGAACGGAAGGAACATCACATCGGAAGGAACTTCATTTTATGTTCTAGCAGCAACTTCAGCCTCCATCACCTCCCTTTCACCCTCCAAGAAACCCTAGCCTCCATTTTGATCTTGTGAGCTCTTTGTGGTGATTTTAGCCCCTTCAAGAAGAAGAAGAAGGTGTTCTTGGTGCATTGTTTCAGCTGACAAACCTTTCCCTTGTCATCTCGTTGTATATATGTCCTCAAGATCTTACCTTTCTCATTATATCATGCTAGATCTAGCCTTCTACCCACTTTTCTCCATTTTTAGGTTGAGTTGAGTGCATGGATTCCATAATGTTAGCAACTTTATGGATCATTGAGGTACCTTGGAAGACATAAGTTCCATATCCAAAGTTTGTTGGTGTATTGAGCTCCATACATGAGATCTTGGTTTTATTTCTCTATTTTGACCTAGTTTGAGTGCTAGAGTTGCATTGGACATGCATGACTATAAAGCATATATATTTATCTTGTATTAGACATTAGGAAGCTTTGTCAAGTATACGAATGGATAGCTTAATGGATTGAGAACTTAATCCTTTAGGCTGTTAAAACCTAATTTCCATGACATGGCAGTTTACTCGCCACGACGTGGCGACTGGTGGTTGCCTGACTGTTTTCTCGAGAAGTTGCCACCGCATGGCCTATGGGTGGCCACGACGTGGAGTTATGCTAAGGTTGACTTTAACCTCTGACTTTTGACCATGGTTGACTTTTGGTCAATTTAAGGGTTTTAGGGTGTAGGCTGAGAGGGTACCTCTTTATTATTGTTAGGTGTTTCGTAGTACCATTCTACATTATTTGAGAGCTGTTTTTTTTAGCTGCTATCTACAAGGTGAGTCTTTTCACTATATTACTTATGTCATAGTGTGTGCATGCTGACCAACTGGGTATTATTTGTTGATTGTTGGTATGTGAATTCTGGAACTGCTAATAGCACCAGGGCATGTTGTTAGCCCACAGGGCGTGTTGTTAGCCCATTGGGACTGCTGATAGTCCCCAGGGTTGCTGGTAACCCATAGCACGTGTTGTTAGCCCAAAGGACATGTTGTTAGCCCATTGGGACTGTTGATAGTCCCTAAGGTTGTTGATAACCCATATATGTATTTTTACGTTGTGTTGTATGTGATATTTTAGGGAACTCACTAAGGTTTGTGCTTACAGTTGTGGATTAAATATTTTCCAAGTACTTATCGGATTGCGAAGGTGGGACTGTACACACACATCAACAGTTTTATGATTCGAGATTCTACATTGTCTTTCTTATAACTCTGATTTGAATTATGGTTTATGAAAAATTGGTTTGACTTGAATGTAACTTTACAAAAATGGGTGTTTGTTCTATTTCATAAATGAAAATTTTGTTCAGGAATTTGGGACGTTACAATATCCTTTGAAGGTTTCCTATTGAGGATTGTCTTTTAAACTTCCACTTTACCATATCTTATATCAAAGAAGGCAACAATATTAACAAATAACCAAATAGACCTTTCTCAACTACTGGTGAGAATGTTTCCTCATCATTAATTTCTTGAGTCTGAGTGAAACTCCTTTCCACCATACTAGCTTTGAATATGTGTACATTCTTATCCATGTTAGTCTTCGCATTGAAGATCTAATAACAACCAACTATTACAAGACTCGACTTTGGAATAACCAATTTCAAAGTTAGTTATGCTTCATGGACTAAATTTCGCTATCCTTAGATTCTTCTAATGGCATCATTAGGACCAACCATAGCATCCTAGTAGCTATTGGGCTTATCCAAATTGATCAATGTTTTATCACTAATCGATGTATCTCCTTCCAAAGTTAGATTATACTCATAAAACATGGGAGGTGCTCTAACTTTACTATATATTACGAAGAGGTAAGGCAATGTCATTTGACTCAACTGGTTTTCTAACCTCATGTTGAGAGCTAGTGCCAACTATAGGTTTATTTTCGTTCATATCTTGAATTTCTTCAAGATTAATATGACTCCCACTGAATTCTTGATAATTTCTTTCTCTCAAGGAAAATTCCTTTAAGCTATAAGTAACAAATATCAAAAGTCTTAAGTGAATACCCAACAATGTAACACTTCTCAAATCCTGATTCAAGTTGGTCATTCATTTCTCGTCCAACGAAAGACCTCACAACACCATATCTGAATATGAGGGGACTTTCCAACTCCACATTTGATGTGGTGTCATCAAAACCTACTTAGTTAGTTACAAGGTTCAAAAGTATGCTCTATTATTTTAGGTGTATATTCCTAAAAATGTAGTTAATAGCGAAGCACGATTCATCATTGATCGAATCATGTAGCCTTTGATTCTCCTTCTATCAACATCATCACATTATGGTGTCTTTGAAGAAGTCAATTGTGGAAACCATTCCACAATCTATAAGATGATCGTAGAACCCGATACTAAGGCATCTCCTTTTCCTTTCAGATTGGAGAACCTTTATCTTCATGCCCAATTGATTCCATACTTTGTTCTGGTACTCTTTGAAACTTTTCAAAGTGTCAAAATTATGCTTAATCATATAAACATAACCACATCTACTGAACCTATCAATAAATATAACATAGTAGTAAATGGCGTTTCTTGTGGTGGATTTGAAGGTTCCACACACATTAGCATGTACAAGATCCAACAATCTTTTATCTCCAGTATATGTCCATATGAATGGTGACTAATTCATCTTGCCAACACATAGGTTTTGCATACATCATCCAACTCAAAGTCGAATGATTCCAAGTCCAGTCCAATTAGAGCTTAGTGATGTGATTCTTACTTATGTAGTCAAGAAGATTATGCCACAAGCACGGTCATATCTAAACTATTAGGGGAATTAATGTTCAAGTAATCACTGGTATTATTACAAACATAAACTACAATTTTATGAATTCCAATTGCGAGAAGAAGTTTTCAACATAAAAAAAATAATCTATATAAATTAGAATTGTCGCCTTTCCATTTATGAAATGAAAATTGATATTCATGCTTACGCAACGCATAAAATTAAATTTTTTTTCTAGACATCTCTGAAGAGTAATAGCAAATAACTAGATCTATCCTATATCCATTACTAAGCATGAGCTCAAAATCCTAAATCATCAAGACACATGACACTTTTCTATTCCAATGATTAGGTTTAGCTTTATTCTTAACTTCCTTCTTTTCTTCAGATCCTGCAATGCCATCCAAATGTGATTATACATCATGCATCAAGGAACCTTGAATTGGATGTATTTAGAGTTTGATTATTTAAGTACTTGATTTAAAGTCAAACGTTTGACTTTACCATCCCAAAATACTTAGGTCAATCTTCGTTTCCTAAGATCCTTGTCATTGTATTAACTGCAACTTACCTCTTTTGAATCATTGTTGCGTGGAAAAAAGGACACAACAATTACATTCCTTCATAATGGGAAGTTCCATATGAAATCGTTCCTTTTCATTTGATTTAGGATTCGAATTTTTCCTATTCATTCCACCAACATTCAAAAGCGATAACTGGAATTGGATTAGAAATCTAATTCCTTACCAGCATTTTCAACTTTGATAGGTCGTCTCCTTATACATCTCTTATATTGTGGCTTCGTGAATGAGGCATGCTAACAATTCCACTGACCTTTTAATGATACATATATATTATACTCTTATACATATTTATAGGGTGTATTATAAAACCTTTAGAATTTAAAGTTTCAAAACATATTAATTCAGTTATATTTTAATAATTAATATCTAAACTAAATAAGATTTAAGATTTATCTTTAATTAAAACTTCAATTAATTAATATAAATCTTATTAAGGGATAATCATATTATCTAATTATCTTATAATTGCATAATTATCTTATTTAATCTTCCTTTTATATTCAAACTAGGATTCTTAATTATCTAGTTAATATATTCAAATTTTAGACATTTATAATAATATTGATTAACTAATAATTATCCTACCTTTAAATAAAGAAAGAAAATCTTGAAATTCAAATTCCAAACAGTTCCCACGATGTGGCAGAAGACTGCCCATGTCATGTCGAATAAGATTGTCGATTTTATTTGTTTTCTGGTTTCATCAATTATGTACCATTAATGTAAAAATCAAGGCTCTGATACCACTATTGGGAATTTTAGGTTACAAAACAATTATACATGCAAAAATTCTCTTAACACTTAAGGGTACATGTAACCTAAACTGGATCTATGTCTTTTTCACAACTAATAGCAACATATTTATGAAACAAAAACTATAACCTATGAATCAAATTCATGAATAGAACCGCATACCACTTGCTTTGATTCGAAACAGGATAATCAAATACCCTTTGTAGTCTCCTTAGAAAACTAGCTCAAAAAGTATGGCCGCCTTTAATGGTTCACACCCAAAACTCAAGAAACCCTAAGATTGAAGGAGAGAGGGGAGATAAGGAGAAGAATTTCGTTCTCTTCCTGTTAGGTAGAGAGAGCCACAAAAATTAGATGTCCAAGGGTCTTATTTATAGTTTAGGTAACTTACAGATGAATCCATGTCTAAATCAAATAATAGATATAATCACAATTCAAATCATTTTCTTATCAGCAACCAGGAGGCTTCCAAAAACCCTAGAACCTCCTCCAAAATAGTTTATACCATGGATGGTTCTAGAATTGTTTCTTTTGTTCAACAATTGAACAATTACATTTCACCCCTTACACCTTTAATCAATTTCAATTAATTCTAGATTAATTATGATCAATAATTAACTAATTCCATCTTAATGTATTACTGATATAATAAGTTAACATATCATTATTTAAAGTTTTCCACTAAAAATATTAATCACATAATATTTTAACAATCATTTTATCTCTCTCCTTTGATCAATCCAAGCCATTTCCAGGTTATGAGGGAACCCAAAAAAGACTTTACTCTTATTCATCAACATTATACAAATTTAGTTAGGACCTTAGACACTTAAATCCAACAAGTATTTGTACCACAATCAATGTGTCTCTGCTAACCATCTCGACTAGGGAATCCACCTGATGACAATGCATAAAAGTTCTAGGATTTTTAGAATCAAGTAATGAGGTAATCAAATAAGGTTTATGTTTAATTTTGAGATTGAAGACGAGAGGCGCTAGGATTTTGCAGAAGATATTATCAGAGTTTTTCTAGTGTAATTTTGAATTCAAATCAAAAGATAGAGGATGAAGGGGAGTACTTAAAGGGCGGCGTTCATAGATGGAGATAACAGTCTAACCAATCTATCTTCACCCAGAACCTTCATTGAGTCTAAAGCATCAACCATGGGATCCAAACTCAAAATTCGAATGGAAGGATTAAGGCTTGAATCTGATGAGATACCTTGTATTATTGATGTATCAGACTTGTTTGAGTCAAATCAGGTTGCACAATGTGAGGTCGTGGCTCATCTAGATGCGTGTAAGATATGATTTTCTTCCATCAGGATGCAAAATCAAAACAAGTATATGTATGTTGTTTTGTGGGTGTGTGGATATGTATTGCAAATTAAAATAGCATCGCTTGAGAAGATGAATGGGGTGGTGCCTAGTAAGGACAACTTAATGTGTATGTGTGTGTGTGAGAGAGAGAGAGAGAGATAGGGAGAGAGCGAGAGCGAGAGCGAGCGAGAGAGAGAGAGAGAGAGAGAGAGAGAGAAAGAGATAGAGACTGAGAGAGATTCATAAGGACCATTGATAGTTTCCATATAATGCATCTTTTAAAATAGTTTTTAATAACATTTGCATCATATATTATGTTATTTCATGTGCTTTAGTTTAAATAATGTCCATCTCATATTTTATGTCAGAATTCTCATATTACTCATGTTTTTATATCTTTCAGATAATTCAAGTGGAGCGGTACTTTCGGAGCAGCTTGGATGTATATTTGGAGCTTAATTGGAGTTGGAACTAAAGAGGATGTTAATGAATGACTAGAATCTACTTGAGTAGAGTAATTATGACCGATCCGAGCGAAAAAGAAAAAATGCAATCAACATTGTTCACAAATGTGATCGCCACTATTCACAAATGCGATCGCATTTATGTATTGAGGATTTGTTAGACCAAAAAATCATTTGGAGTCTTTTTGGTTAAAATACGATCGTGGAAAACTAAAAATGTGATCGCATTTTCTCTTCGATGTCCTAAATAGTTCGAAAATAGCAGCGTACTTCATTAAACAGGGTTTCTCAGGAATTTGACAAAAAATGTGATTGTGTTTTTATGTTTCTTGCTCCATAAGTCGTTGGTTACATATAATTTCAACCTCTCTAATCAGACGACCCTAGACGATCCCAAACGATGGAAAACCCTTATGAATGCGATTTTATGCACTTTTCATCACATTTTGAAGATCTAAAAGTTGTGGATCATCTCAATCGCATTTTGTTTCTCTTTTATGTTTTATATCTTTCGTGTGATCAGACATCAATTTTTTTTTTCAGTGTGCGATTCTATTTAGTAATTTTAGTTTTGTGTTTAATGAATGTTTGATTTTGATTTTTGTTAGTCTGATCATCTAGCTAGGGTTTAATCATTCAAACTAATCAGTTATTGAAATCCGTAATTGTTTTGACAATCGGGTAATAAGTAACAAGTAACAGATTGGTTCTATGTTTGGAGTTGGCTTTATTATAAACTGAAATTTCATATCTTTATGCATCCTATCTTATGAGAAGTATTGGATATTATTGGGAATTTTACACAGATCATAATGTAGCTTTTTTGAATTTAATTACGAGTTTGTTTAATTAAATCAGTAAAAAGTTCAAGTTAATTGAAGAGTTTATTTTGGTTAACTAATTAGGTAAAAGAGAATTTACTAGAGCTTGTTAGTTTTTCTCAGTACCAACTTAAATAGAACATATTTTGAATAACCGAGTCTAGATTGATTGCATGATTAGGAAAGTCGCAGCAGAACTGAATTTGTTTTTTATTTACTAAATTTTATGTAATTATTTCACTGCAATTTTTAGTTAAACCAATAATCAAAACCCCCCCTTTTTTATATTTTCTGTTTTAACCATTATGTGTATTACGCAATGAGGCATTGATCATTAGGTTGTTTCCCTGAGGATTCGACCCTGATTCCCTATGCTATCCTTTAGTGCATTCAAGAAGTGAATTTTTATTTGCTTAAATCGTACGCGAAAGCGATTTAACAAATTGGCATAGGGGACACAATATTGATAATAGTTTATATGTGAAGATCTTCATGTATAGGTATAGCACTAGATTTTGATCAAAAAATTGATAAAATTACAAAAAAGATGAAGAAAAAAGCAACAAACCTAAAACAACTAGTTGGTTTCTTTGGTACATCATCTTCTCTAGCACCAGAAATCACCATACCACAAAGCATTCCCTTGTGGAACGAACCTGAAACATATTTTTCACTATTTCCAAAAGCATCCCCATCCTCACCTTCTCACAACCCATACAAAAAATTCTTACCAACACCCTATGTTAAATCCAAGAACACCGAGTTGTCTGACTCATATTCTAAAACAAATCCAGTCATGAGTGGCATAGGAGATGATCAGGAGAAGACTCTTAGAGAATGGGAAACACAATTGGTTACACAACAACCTTTGTGTATTACTTTTCGAGAAGCTCAAAACTTTGAATGGAAGACTGGTTTAATCCATTTGTTCCCTTCTTTCTGAGGCCTTGAGAACGAAGCCCCGCACAAAGGAGTTACATGTATTATGTTATGGGATGAAGCGAAATGATGTTACAGAAGACCAGATCAAGTTAAGTTCATTCCCTTTTTCATTCCAGGATGCAGAAAAAGGGTGGATATACAACCTCCCTTCTAGATCTATTACCACATGGAACGAGCTAGCAAAACTTTTTCTAGAAAAATATTTCCCAGAGGCAAAAGTTTCAAATCTTTGCAGGGAAATACTCAGAATAAAGCAAGGAAAAAGAGAAGCTCTCCACACCTACTGGGAGCACTTCAAGAAGTTGTTAGTCTGATGCCTACAACACGGGATAAGTGATTATCATATTTACCTGTAACATCCCAAAATTCAAGGCCAAAAATTTCATTTTTTTTAAATAAATTGTAACATAAAACCATCGGTATAAAAACATTCATAATGATATCTAATGTCACAACCAATTTGTCAATAATCCAAAACATGTACCCATAAAAACCATTTTGTCAAAAGTAAAATGAATCCGAGTACATTCCCAGGAAGCTCCATGCGGAAAACATGTGTGTGTGATGCGTTGCTACACCGCCGGCTCCTTCCCCTTAGATGAAGAGGTACCTAAAACCAAAATTGAAACTATAAGCACGAAACTTAGTGAGTTCCCCCATCATACCCATAGCACATAATCATCGGTATCTTTCAACCGGTAACCGGAAGCTACCCACCCCTTCGGTATCTTTCAACCGGTAATCAGGAGCTACCCTCCCCTTAGGTATCTTTCAACCGGTAACCAAGAACTATCCTCCCCTTCAGTATCTTTCAACTGGTAACCGGGAGCTACTCTCCCCTTTAGTATATTTCAACCGGTATCTGGGAACTACCTCTCCTTCGATATCTTTCAACCGGTATCTGGGG
This sequence comes from Lactuca sativa, assembly GCF_002870075.4. Taxonomy (NCBI): domain Eukaryota; kingdom Viridiplantae; phylum Streptophyta; class Magnoliopsida; order Asterales; family Asteraceae; genus Lactuca; species Lactuca sativa. The sequence continues at coordinate 149,986,788 of NC_056629.2, forward strand.
AGTATTTCACCCATATCCCTATCACATATTACAGGTCATAAACATATTGGTTTCATAATAACATACATAGGCATACTGAGTCACATAATGACATATCATAATCATACTACTATACATGCATGGGTTTTATCCACCCCTTCGGTATCTTTCAACCGGTAACTGTCATCGGTATCTTTCAACCAGTAACCAGGGCTAGTGGGCCCTATTACTACTAAACAAACACTTAGCATAGATATAACAACCAGACAATTATCACAAAGATAGCCATCTCAACCATAATCACCTACTGGTGGGCCGACGTTGGTACCTTAGACCCACCCCTACTGGAAGGTAACTCACCTCGTAAGGCTAACTGCTGAAAAGCTGATTGACAGATGTCTGACTGTTGCTCCGGTGATCCTCCGGCTATAATTCCCATAAAACACTTAGTCAGGCACTGATAACTGTTCTTAGGGTAGAATGACTATTTTACCCCTGACCAAGTCAAAGTCAAGGTTAACTTCCAATTGAGCTGACTCGCCGAGTTGGGCTTCTACCTCGTTGAGTCCCTACTGTAACATCCCGAATTTTAGGTGTGTCTCTTAAACCCTTCTCCTTTGCCAAGTTTGTCAAGTTAAGCCCTTAATTGAAATATTAAGGCAAATGAGTACGTTAGGCGTACTGAAGAGTACGTTGTGCGTACTCATGCGCTTTAATTGGATGCGGACTCACCTAGGTACGCTGGGCGTACCCAGGGTTACGTTGGGCGTAGCGGGCCCAGATGCAAACCCTAATTTATGGCTTGTGCACTATAAAAGGAATGTTAAGGCCTTATCCTCATCCACCATTTTAGAAAGTAAAACCCTAAGAGAGCATTTCCTTCGTCCTTAATCTTATGTGTGAGTGTTTTGAGCTAAGTGCCTTTGTGTGTTAGTGAAGAAGAAGAAGGGGTGCTTATGGAGGCTAAGGTTTGGAGTTGAAGCTTGGATCTGAATTCTTCAGAGGAAGGAGCTTCACTTTGAGGTAAAAAGCTCAGAACTTTCCTCTTTATTTTGGTTTGGTGTTTTATGGTCCATTTCTAGGCTTTAAGTCCCAAAGGTGGAGAATTTATGAGCAAGAGGGGCTCCATGGACCTAGATATGTCCCATTTCAGTGTTATGTGTGATGTTGATCCATAAAAATCCCAGCTTGGTTGTCATTAGGGAGTCATGTTTTAGTTATGGGCTTTAGAGTGTTGAAAGTGGAATGATTTGGGTGTTGGTGACTCTCACAATCATGCAAAGGCTTAAAGTCACCAACTTTATGGATTAAGAGGCCTAGGGGTAGTCATATCTGAGAGTTAGACGTGTGTCTTAACCGTTTAGGATCCCAAAAGCTAAGGACCATGAAACTAGGATTTACACGGGGCGTAATCCCAGTACGCGTAGCATAGGGGGTCGCGTTCCCCGTTTCTATGAGGTTGCCGGCTACGCCCAGCGTAGAGGTTTGGTACACGCAACGTAACCCGGAGAGTTGGCTTTTGTTGACTTTTAGGGTTTGGTCAATGTTAGGGTCGTTGAGCCATGAGAGGGGTAAAATGGTCTGTTACCCTTCTGAGAGTGCTAAGAGAGGGATTAGTCTAGCCTTGAGAGTGGTATTGCTTAGAGTACTTATTCCATGTGATTAGGCAGAGGCTAGACCAGATTTTACCGAGTTCGAGATTTACCGAGTTACCCGAGACGAGTCTTCTCACTATACTTTACCTAGAGTGGTAAATAGAGTTATATGACAGAGTATCTTGTATGCAATTTATGTGATTGTGATACACTTCATTATTTTCTATGTGATTCATGCCGTGTATGATCCAGAGTTTACAGAATTAGAACCGAAAGGTTCACAGAGTTAGAACCGGAAGGTTCATAGGGTTAGGACCAGAGGGTCCACAAAGTTAGGACCGAAGGGTCCACAGAGTTATAGCCTCGAATGGCTAATATGTGTTATATGTGGTATTTTGGGGAGCTCACTAATCCTTGTGCTTACAGTGTTTGTGTTATGTGTTTCAGGTACCTGTGAGGATCGCGGGAAGGCGCCAGCATGATCAGTACACACTATTGGAGTTTCATACATTTTGATCTTGGGATGTGAATTTATGAATTTGTTATGTGATACATTGAGAATTGAGAATCTTTATGAATGAAATTACATTTTTAAAAAGTGAAAATTTTGTTTGAAATTTATGTTGTTACAAGTTGGTATCAGAGCCTTGGTTTGATGGATTCGGGTGCACCTTCGGGCGTATCTGAACTCAAACTGAGGATTTGAGAGATTTTGAAAAATAAAACCATAATTTTTAAAAGAGTAAAAAGGTTTTGAAAAGAGCAGAGCAGAGTAGTGTGTACGATCAGCCAGCGCCCGAACGGTGATTACCAAAAATACCCTTATATTATGCATTATGAGATATGATATGATATGTTGTGCATGTTAGAGTAGGCTAGGTATTCTTAATAGGACTAGAGTGGCCTGATTTGTGATGCCTTAGCCTAGGGAGTTTGCTGCTAGGAGACGCTTGAGAGTGAGTAGGTAGTAGCGAGGAGCTTATGAGAGGTCTGTTAGAGAGTAACTTATGAATAGTGAGAGTAGTGTACTCGGGATTCGGGATCCTAGGAGGTGGACTTGGGGTGAACACTGATGCGGTGTGGACGGTAGTATTGGGCCCGTACTACTGAAGACACTGAATCACTGTGCAGCCCAAGTAAGAATCCTTAGGGTACCAGGGATCAAGGAGGAATGGGATATCGAGTGCATGCATACTCGAGCGAGTCTCTGATATTTTGTGATGTATTTTAGAGACATCATGGTTGGGACACGCCACGGACCTGAGTGCAGTAGCGTTAGTGATGAGGAGCTCCGCCAGATGATCCACGAGGAGGTGGCTGCAGCGATCCGCGCAGAGATACCAAATATGTTTGGGTCTATTAAGACCACCCTGATTGAGACTTTCGGCGAGAGATACACAACGGTTACGGAGGTTGCGGCTGCTGCGGCCACTACGGCTATTGCTGCTGCTAGACCTCAGGGTGGTGATTCGTTGTTGTTATGGGAGTTCAGCAACATGAAGCCACCAGAGTTTGATGGGACGCAAGATCTGATTGCTGCGATGAGATGGGTTCTTGACATTGAGGCATGCTTCTATACGTGTTCTTGTCCGGAGCATCTGAGAGTTCGGTCCGCACTGAACCAGCTTCGCTTGGGAGCGAAGGACTGGTGGAAGTTTGTGACAGCGCACTATTCTTCTGCAGAGCTTTCCGCGGTGACCTAAGAGAGGTTCACCGCTATGTTTCGTGATGAGTACGTTCCCCTGGTGGAAATGGAACGTTTGGCCCAGGAGTTCTTGACCCTCAAGCAGGGTACCGAGTCTATTACTGTGATCACCAGGATGTTCCATGAGAGGGCGATGTTCTGCCCTGAACACGTGTCTTCCGAGCAGGCACGCATGAGTCGGTATTTGAGCATTTTGAGGAGAGACATCCGCAAGTTTGTGGCAAACTCGTTGTGCCGGACATTTGTCGAGCTTCAGGAAAATGCTCGGAAGAGGGAGATAGAGCTTGAGACTCAGGCTAGGGAGGAGGCGGAGTCTCAGACGAGGGATCGACGACCGGCTCTGTCCCAGCCGACAGCCAAGCGGGCCAAGCCCGACGATTCGAGATCAGGGAACCAGAAGGGCCGCACTTGTGGCAAATGCGGCAAGAGTCATGAGGGGATTTTCAAAGAAGGGTCTTGCTACAAGTATGGCAAAGAGGGGCACATGGCCAAGGATTGCCCCAAGGGGTTTGTAGTCTGTTTTCACTACAACCAGACCGGACACCGGAAGGCCAAGTGTCCGCAGTTGCAGGGGTCAGCACAGAGAGCATCACAGGGATCTGCCCCTGCTGCCGTATGAGCTATAGAGAGTCGGCTAGTGAAGGCTGAGGCGCCAAAGGCTCGTGGGAGAGCCTTCCAGTTGACAGCGGAGGAGGTCCGTGCAGCGCCCGATGTTGTGGATGGTATGTATTCTTTCATCTATTTATTTTGAGTTTGAGATATTATGCTTATATTATGATATGCGTAGGTACATTTCTTGTGAGTTCTGTACCTGCTTTGGTGTTATTTGACTCGGGTGCGAGTCGGTCTTTTGTGTTGTTAGCCTTTAGTTAGCACATCAGTATCTGTCAAGAGGTGTTGAGTCGACCTCTTCGAGTTTCCATAGCTGACGAGCGAGCAGTATATGCTACTGAGTTGATTCGAGGATGTGTACTCGAGATCTTCGGCGTTGAGTTTCCGATTGATTTGGTCCTGATTGCGATGGGGATGTATGTGTCATCGTGGGCATGGACTGGTTGAGCAAGTTTGGAGCGGTTATCGATTGTAAGCAATAGCTGGTGACCATACGAGACCCTAGTGGGGGAGTTCTTACGGTTTATGGAGAGGGTACCCATTCTGGGTCAGCATTTTGTTCGGCCGCTACGGCAAGGCAGAGCCTACAACAGGGTTGTAGTGGGTTCGTGGCTTATGTGGTGGATACGAGAGTAGACGCAGAGAGGCCGAGGTCGGTCAATGAGGTCCCGATAGTGCGTGAGTTCCCGGACGTTTTTCCAGAGGAGTTGTCGGGAGTGCCTCCCGAGAGGTAGGTAGAGTTCCGTATTGATTTGGTTCCGAGGGCAGCGCCTATCGCCTTGTGCTACCAGAGATGCATGAGTTATCCTCACAATTGCAGGAGCTGTGGGGGAAGGGGTTTATTCGGCCGAGTAGCTCGCCATGGGGAGCGACGATCCTTTTTGTCAAGAAAAAGGATGGTTCACACCGGATGTGCATAGATTACCGGGAGTTGAACAAGCTAACAGTCAAGAACCGTTACCCCTTACCGAGGATCGATGATTTGTTCAATCAGTTGCAGGGAGCGTCTTGGTTTTCCAAGATCGCTCTGAGGTATGGATATCATCAGATGAGAGTGCGTGAGTAGGATATCCATAAGAAAGCATTCAGGACTCGTTATGGGTATTACGAGTTCGTGGTGATGCCTTTCGGGCTCACCAATGCACCGGCGGCGTTCATGGATCTCATGAACAGGGTGTGCAGGCCGATGTTGGATCGTTCGGTGATCATGTTCATTGATGATATTTTGGTGTATTCGAGGTCCAGAGAGCAGCATGAGGAGCATTTGAGGGAGATCCTCGAAGTTCTGAGATTGGAGAGGCTTTACGCCAAATTCTTCAAGTGCGATTTCTGGTTACGAGAGGTCCAGTTCCTAAGACACCTCGTCAACCAGAATGGGATATTGGTCGATCCGGCCAAGATTGAGGTTGTGATGAGTTGGGAGGTGCCGAGATCCCCTTCAGAGATCAGGAGTTTCTTGGGGTTGGCCGGTTACTATCGGAGATTTATCAAGGATTTCTCCAGAATTGTTGTTCCTCTCACCAGGTTGACCTGGAAGGGCGTGGCTTTCAGTTGGGGCCCAGAGCAGCAGGCCTCATTCGAGACACTTCGCAAGAGATTATGCGAAGCCCCAATGTTAGTCCTTTCGGAAGGGATGGAGGATTTGTGGCATATTGTGACACGTCGATATTGGGATTGGGTACGGTGCAGATGCAGAGAGGACATGTGATAGTATACGCATCGAGGCAGCTGAAACCTCATGAGACGAGGTATCATACTCATGATTTGGAGTTGGGGGTTGTAGTGTTTGCCCTCAAGATCTGGCATCACTATTTTTATGGGGTTCGGTGTACCATATACACGGACCACAAGAGCTTGAATTATCTGATGGATTAGCCTAACCTGAACATGCACCAGAGGAGATGGTTGGATGTGGTAAAGGATTATGAGTGCGAGATCCTGTACCACCCGGGCAAGGCCAAAGTTGTGGCCGATGCCTTGAGTCGTAGGGCGGAGAGTGCCCCGATACGGGATGTTTGTATGAGGTTGAAAGTGATGACTCCGGTGTTAGACACCATTCGGTAGGCCCAGGTAGAGGCCATGAGACCTGAGAACCGCAAGAGAGAACGGGTGATCGGGCAATTATCTGAGTTCATTGTCAATAGTCGAGGGTTTATAACCTTGCAAAACCGGATTTGGGTGCCATTTGAGGGCGGGGCACATACCATTTTGATGGAGGAGGCGCACAAATCGAGGTTTTCGATCCATCCCGGGGCCACTAAGATGTATTTGGACCTAAAGAGAGACTATTGGCGGCCCTGTATGAAGAGGGGTGTGGCGTGGTTTGTAGAGAGGTGCTTTACCTGTCACAAGGTTAAGGTCGAGTACCAGCGACCGCATGGAAAGCTGCAGCCACTTGAGATTCCCTAGTGGAAGTGGGAACATATTTCCATGGATTTTATCACCAAATTGTCGAGGACTGCGAGAGGTGTCGATGCAATTTGGGTGATCGTTGACCGGCTGACGAATAGTGCTCATTTTCTTGCTATCAGTGAGAGCTCTTCTGCGGAGAGGCTGGCAGAGTTGTATGTGAGAGAGGTTGTATCACAGCTTGGAGTACCGATCTCGATCGTGTCGGACCGAGATGTGCGTTTCACTTCCATGTTCTGGAAGAAATTCCACGAGGAGTTAGGTACGTGGCTGCATTTCAGTACCGCATACCACCCACAGACGGATGGTCAGAGCGAGTGGACGATTTAGACGCTTGAGGACATGCTTAGGGCATGTGTGTTGGACTTCGGAGGAAGTTGGGACACGTATCTGCCGTTGGCTGAGTTTTCTTATAACAACAGCCACCATTCGAGTATCGGTATGCCTCCCTTCAAGTTGTTGTATGGGAGGAAGTGTCGGACTCCCATCTGTTGGGGAGAGGTCGGGTAGCGAGTGTTGGGTAGCACTGAGTTATTGTTTCATACGACAGAGAAGATACAACAGGTCAGGCAGAGGTTGCTGACAACTCAGAGTCGCCAGAAGAGTTATGCGGATAGGCGACAGTCCGAGCTTGAGTTCCAGGTGGGAGACCTCGTACTCCTAAAGGTATCTCCTTGGAAAGGAGTGATCCGATTCAGGAAGAGGGGCAAGTTGGGGCCCCACTACATTGGTCTGTTCAGGGTGACCGCGAGGGTGGGCAGGGTATCATATCGTTTGGAGCTACCTACGGAGTTGAGTCATATTCATGATACCTTACACGTGCCTCAGCTGAGGAAGTGTATAGCCGACGAGTCGGCAGTAGTGTCGTTGGAGGATATCCAGGTGGATGCGAGTCTGAATTATGTTGAGAGACCGATCGTGATCTTGGACCGGAAGATCAAGGTTCTGAGGAACAAGAAGGTGCCTCTGGTTCAGGTCCAGTGGCAACATCGGAGAGGGCCCGAGCTAAAATGGGAGCCGGAGTCAGAGATACGGGAGCAGCATCCGGAGTTGTTTGCGGCATGAGACTTCGGGGGCGAAGTCTGGTTCTAGTGGGGGAGAATTGTAACATCCCGAATTTCAGGTGTTTCTTTTAAACCCTTCTTCTTTGCCAAGGTTGTCAAGTTAAGCCCTTAATTGAAATATTAAGCCAAATGAGTACGTTGGGCATACTGAAGAGTACGCTGCGCATACTCATGCACTTTAATTGGAAACGGACTCGCCTAGGTACGTTGGGCGTACCCAAGGTTATGTTGGGCGTAGCGGGCCCAGGTGCAAACCCTAATTTATGGCTTGTACACTATAAAAGGAATGCTAAGGCCTTATCCTCAGCCACCATTTCAGATAGTTAAACCCTAAGAGATCATTTACTTCGTCCTTAAGCATGTGTGTGAGTGTTTTGAGCTAAGTGCCTTTGTGTGTTAGTGAAGAAGAAGGAGGGGTGCTTGTGGAGGCTAAGGTTTGGAGTTCAAGCTTGGATCTAAGTTCTTCATAGGAAGGAGCGTCACTTTGAGGTAAAAAGCTCAAAACTTTCCTCTTTATTTTGGTTTGGTGTTTTATGGTCCATTTCTAGGGTTTAAGTCCCAAAGGTGGAGACTTAATGAGCAAGAGGGGCTCCATGGACCTAGATCTGTCCCATTTCAGTGTTATGTGTGATGTTGATCCATAAAAATCCCAACTTGGTCGTCATTAGGGAGTTATGTTTGAGTTATGGGCTTTAGAGTGTTGAAAGTGGAAAGATTTGGGTGTTGGTGACTCTCGCAGCCATGCAAAGTCTTAAAGTCACCAACTTTATGGATTAAGAGGCCTAGGGGTAGTCATATCTGAGAGTTGGACGTGTGTCTAAACCGTTTAAGACCCCAAAAGCTAAGGAGCATGAAACTCGAATTTACGCGGGGCGTAATCCCAGCACGCACAGCGTAGGGGGTCGTGTTCCCCGTTTCTGTGAGGTTGTCGGGTACGCCCAGCGTACAGGTTTGGTATGCACAGCGTAACCCGGAGAGTTGACTTTTGTTGACTTTTAGGGTTTGGTCAATGTTAGGGTCTTTGAGCCATGAGAGGGGTAAAATGGTCTGTTACCCTTCTGAGAGTGCTAAGAGAGGGATTAGTCTATCCTTGAGAGTGGTATTGATTAGAGTACTTATTCCATGTGATTAGGCGGAGGCTAGACCAGATTTTACCGAGTTCGAGATTTACCGAGTTACCCGAGGTGAGTCTTCTCACTATACTTTACCTAGACTGGTAAATAGAGTTATATAACAGAGTTTCTTGTATGCTAATTATGTGATTGTGATACACTGAATTATTTTCTATGTGATTCATGCCGTGTATGATCCACAGTTTACAGAGTTAGAACTGGAAGGTTCACAGAGTTAGAACCGGAAGGTTCATAGGGTTAGGACCAGAGGGTCCATAGAGTTAGGACCGAAGGGTCCACAAAGTTATAGCCTCGAGTGGCTAATATGTGTTATATGTGGTATTTTGGGGAACTCATTGAGTCTTGTGCTTACAGTGTTTGTGTTATGTGTTTCAGGTACCAGTGAGGATCGCGAGAAGGTGCCGACATGATCAGTACACACTATTGGAGTTTCATACATTTTGATCTTGGGATGTGAATTTATGATTTTTTTATGTGATACATTGAGAATTGAGAATCTTTATGAATGAAATTACATTTTTAAAAAGTGAAAATTTTGTTTGAAATTTACGTTGTTACACCTACCCTTCATCTGTCCTTCTTCACGCTTCTACTCATCGAGTTTAGCAATGACTTGACGAGTTCTCCTTCTAAAACAACCTCGAATCAACCTTCATCCGACTCGCCGAGTTGTATGAACAACTCATCAAGTTTCATCCTCGTCCTACAAACAAGTCATGTCCTTGACTCGCCGAGTTGTCTGAACAACTCGTCGAGTTCATCTTCGACAGTTGGGATATTGCCTTGGACTCGCCGAGTCTGCTCATTCACTTGTCGAGTCCTATGAACTCCGGGTGTATGGCTAAGTCCAATACGTTGGGTCACTGCCCCGGACCCTTCTAAGGCCATTCTAACACTCACTGGGTTCCTTTGAACCCTAACAGAAATAGGGAAGTCAAGCCTCAGACTCGCCGAGTCCCAAGAACAACTCGCCGAGTCGAGGTTGTCCAAGTCTCATTTCTCGATTTCTGATGTACAACACTTGTCCAAATGATAGATCTAGGCTCTTAAGATTGATCTAGCACGTAAAGTTACGAACTTTACGTGCACGCATGGGATTATGAGCTAAAAGGACCCTAAAAGAAGATCTTGAGTTGTATGGGGCTTTCCATGAGTGCAAAGGTAGTCCCTTTCTGCCTTCTAACCCTTTAATGAGCCTGGATCTGAAAGTTAACCCCCACCATGCTTGCAATCATGGTTGGTCACCAAGAATGGCTTATAAAAGCCCTAAATCTCCCCAAAAGGGATCTAATACAAGAACGTGCTAGGTGTCGACTTTATACCTTCCAAGAACTGTAGATGATGCACAAGTTTGACTCCTCTGGCCAATCTCTTGGTTCCTTAAGCTTCTCCTTCTAGGAACCGGGTGCTACATTATTGGTGCTTCTGTGTAGGCTTAACACCTATGGAGAGGCAACAAATCAATGATTTTAGTGGAGGTTCACTTTCAGATATGACGCCAACTGAACCAGGCGTTAATAGAAAAGTTGGCGATCGAATAAAAAATTTTGCAAATGATGAAGAGTGGTACCCAGATCATCCAAAAGGAGTAAAAGAGATCATCAATGCCCACCTCAAATCTCATATTTCAGAATTGAAAAAAGCAGTGTTAGTAATAACAAAAGAAAAAGCAATTGCGAAGTAATAGTGTGGAATCTGCCTGAAGACTGAACATCCAACAGATATGTGTCCACTACTACAAGAGGATGTTGCTCCCGTAAAAATTTTCGAAGGATATCAGCAATAGAAAATTTTTAATCAGCCTCCAAACTATTACCATAATAATAATTATCAGCAAAAACAACAATTTCAGCATCCTCCTGGTTTCCAGCAGCAAAATTATTTGCAGAATCAACATTAGAATTTCCATAATCCACAACAAATTTATCTGAATTAGAATTTTCAGCAGCCTTCAAATTAGCAATCTAGCAGTTCCAACATGGCATTAGAATATATTGTTAAAGGCTTAGCCACCAGCACCCACATATTCCAGAACAAAACCACGGCAAGCATCAAAAATATAGAACAACAGGTGTCTAAACTTGCTACTTCTATAGGTCAGATGGAATCTCAAGGAAGGTTATCGGGTCCAACTAAAAATAATCCAAAGCATAATGTGAGTGCAATTTCCTTGAGAAATGGGAGGAGTTATGAAGGCCCAAGCAAATCTGAACCAGAAGAGGAGGGTAAGAAAGAAGCTAAAAAAGAAGTGGAAAAAGAGACTCCCAAGCAACCCAAGCCAGTTCTGAAAGAGTACAAACCAATCTAGCCATTCCTGTGTAGACTGAAGAGCACAAAACGCAAGCCAGAGGACGAGGATATCATGGACACCTTTTGTAAGGTGGAGGTAAATATCCCACTCTGATGTTATTAAACAAGTTTCTCGTCACGCTAAAATTTTAAAAGAGTTACGTGTTTCTAAGAAAAGGCTGAAAATAAACGAAACCATAAAAGATGGCGAAAACATATCTGCGATTTTGCAAAAAGGTTTGCCCCCAAAGTGCACAGATCCGGGAATTTCTTGTTTCCTTGTAAGTTGGGAAACCTTACTTTTCTAAAATCCATGGTAGACTTAGGTGCTTCAATCAATTTCCTCCCACTTTCTATTTTTGAAAAATTAAAATTTGGATCTTTACAAAAGACCGAGACCATCATTCATTTGGCAGATTACTCGACATTACACTCAAAAGGTGTATTGGAGGATGTTGTTGTCTAAGTGAATGAATTAATTTTTCCCACTGATTTTTACATACTGGACATGGGGATTTTGGACATATCAGATAAAAACTCAATTATCTTGGGAAGACTTTTTTTGAAAACTGCTAAAACTAAAATTGAAGTTTCTGCTGGTACACTTTCAATGGAATTTGATGTGGATGTGGTTAACTTTAATATTAATGATGCTGATATTTTTGATAATTTTTCTGTTAAATTTTTGGGTACAAGCATTCGTTTTTTCGAGGATTGTTGTGAGTTTACTAATAATTTTGTGCAAGAAATACTTTTAGACAGAAAATTATTTGATGATGCTTCTAAGGAATGAAAAAGAAGTTAGCTTGGGGAGGTGAACGAAGGATTTCTAATAAAGGCGTTCATAAGAAGCTAGCAAAAAAAGATAAACTTGGCGAAGAGAAGGTGAATTCTGACAAAAAAAACTAAAAAGGGAACAAAACAGAGGAAAATGAGCAGATTTCTGGACAGAAAATCAGAAAAAGAAAGAAGAACACAAAAACTTCAAATTTTTATCAGAAGACTCTATTTTCAAAGTTTTTATGTTCCACTACACAAGTACATGATCCATCAATTATGACACATATGAAGGGATCTGGAGTAAGAAAGAAAAGAGTTGAGCTACAGAGGAACCCCAACCACACCAGTTAACAATCTAGTTGGAAAAAGTCGAGTCAATGACTTTAAAAATGGGGGGTTTCTGGGAAGCAACCCGATAAGTAGTTTATTTTTCTGCATTCAATAAAGAGATGGTCACAATTCTAAGCAAGCTTGGAGAAATTAGAGGATCTTCTAAGTTGTTGAAATTTAGATTTTTCACCAACATGTTCGTCAAAATTAGATTTCTGCAAAGTTATCAGGTACATTCTTTCCTAGCTACAACCTTGTGTTTTTATATGCTATATTGAGCTGTTCATTCCTCTCTGAGCAATGAGGACAATGCATCATTTGAAACTTGCAGAGGGGGTTAGTGTGAAAATTTTGCATTTTTTGTTAAAATTTTCAATCTTATTTTTTGCATGGCATTTTCATATAAAATTTTGAAAAAGTCCAAAAAATATTTGTTGTTTTTATTTTTCTACATCATCATAAAAAATCTGAAAAACCCAAAAGATTTTATTTTTAGTTATGTTTAGTGTTTATTTTCTACATGAGAAAAAAAATCGAAAAAAAAATTACATGATATGAGGAAATTATTTACATTCAAGAGCTCTATAAGATGGAAAATGAAAGATCGAAGCGATCGGATCGATAGTAGTAACTTCATTAATAGTTCTCACAACTAGGGGTTGCAAAACACCATGAGCCGAGACGTTGCTTGTAAAACATAAAAAGATTTGTATACCTAAGCAATGTATGAGCTAGGATAAAATAAGTTCAGAACTAATTGCTTTTGAATGTTTAACAAGAACCTTGCTTGACAAGTCTAGACCCACAAAACACGGACCTGTTTGTTGACACATGTTACCTTCGTGGTAATAAAGAGCCTTATATCAGATCTACACAGTCAAAAGAAGAAAGGGTACTAACTGTCATATCCGATACCCAAGTCAAATTTCAAGCACTTAAGCAAAAAATCTCGAGAAATACACAAAGATGATTGAAGAACTCAAATTCGAAGGCAAAAGATACAAAAAATCAAGTTCAATCAAATCAGAAGTTGCCTCAAACTCAAATCTGACACGAATGAAGAACTGTGTGATATGATATTTTTTGTTCTTAGAAAAAATTGAAAGCATAGGAGTTGGGACCCTACCGGCTCACTGCTCCAGTGAAAGCTGATTTGACGTGACGGGTTCTTAAAGATAAGTCGAGCCTGGTTTTTAATTATTTAGTCTTAAGGACATAAAATTCCGAAACATTCTATCCATGCGAGCAAGGCTAATTAAGGTATAAATTTTAAATAAAAGTTACAATTGGTTTATTGGTTTACACCATTAGGCTTCTTCTTGAATTTGGGAGTCTATGAAAGATGGAAGGTATTGTGATGGTTGTCTATGTAGTGATTCCATTGAAGCTTCTCTTGGTGTAAAGTTTGATCATGTGAGAAAAAAGAGTGAAGTGTTTTTAGTTTCAAGTTATTTAGTTTTTATTCTAAGTTCTTTTTAGGTCATCTACATCTTTCTATTTCAGTTATAATGTCTAATCTTTTTATTACTTGAGGGAAGCTAAGGTTCAAGCTTGGGGAGATTTGATAGATGTCATATTATGCATCTTTTAAGATAATTTTTATCATTTTGCATTATATTTTATGTTATTTCATATACATTATTTTAAATAATGTTCAAGTCTTATTTTATGTCAGAATTCCCGTAGGGCTCATGTTTTTATGTCATTAATAGATAATTTAAGTGGAAGGGTACTTTTGGAGCAGCTTTGATGCATATTTGGATCTTAACTGGAGTTGAAATCAACTAAGGATGTTGAATGACAGGAAGTTGCTTAAATGGAGGAATTATGACCGATCTAAGCAAAAAAAAAATGTGATCGGCACTGTCCAAAAATGCGATCGAAACAGTTCACAAATGCGAGCGCATTTATGTATCATAGATTTGTTGGACTGAAAAATCATCCGGAGACTTTTTGGCAAAAATGTGAACGTGGAAACCTAAAAATGCGATCACTTTTTCTCTTCGATGTCCTAAAAAGTTTAAAAATAGTAGCATACTTCATTAAATGGGGTTTCTCAAGAACTTGACAAAAAATGCGATTGCATTTTTGGAAAAATGTGATCGTGTTTTTATGTTTCTTGCTCCAGAAGTTGTTAGCATGCATATAAATTTGACCTCTCTGATCAGATGATCCTAGACGATCCCAAACACTCCCAAATGATGAAAAACCATTTTGAAGGTGATTTTTTGCACTTTTCATCAATTTCTGAATATCTGAAGGCTATAGATCATCTCAATCAGTTAGATTAGTAAGATTATTCTTTTCATTTCTCTTTTCATCAGTTTAATTCGCATTTTTCTATGTTTGGCTAGGACCCTAGTTTTCAGTTCTGTAAAAGACTAGTATTTTTCATGTGATCAAACATCATATTTGGTTTTCAGTGTGTGGTTCTATTTAGTAATTCGGTTTTGTGCTTAATGAATGTTTGATTTTTATTCTTGTTAGTCTGATCATCTAGCTAGGGTTTAATTATTCAAATTAATTAGTTATTGAAATTTGTAATTGTTTTGATAATTGGGTAATAAGTGACAAGTAACAAATCGGTTCTATGTTTGGGTTTGGCTTTATTATAAACTGAAATTTCATATCTTTACACTTCCTGGCTTGTGAGAAGTATTGGATATTGCTGGGAATTTTACATAGATTGTAATGCAGCTTTTTTGAATTTAATTAAGAGTTTGTTTAATTAGACCAGTAAAAAGTTCGAGTTAATTGAAGAGTTTATTTTGGTTAACTAATTAGGTAAAAGAGAATTTACTAGAACTTGTTAGTTTTTCTCAGTACCAGCTTAACTAGAACATATTTTGAATAACCAATTATGGATTGATTGCATGATTAGGAATGTCGTAGCAGAACTGAATTCGTTTTCCTATTTAATGAATTTTCTGTAGTTATTTCGCTACAATTTTTAGTTTAATTAATAATAATAATAAACCCCCATTTTTATATTTTCTATTTTGACTAGTATGTCCCTTATGCAAATAGGCATTGACCATTAGGCTGTGTCCTTGAGGATTCGACCCTATTTCCGTGTACTATCTTTTAGTGCATTCGAACAATGAAATTTTATTTGCTTAAATCGTGTGCGGCAGTGTTTTAATAACCATTTATGTGCAAAAAAACAAAGGGTATTTTCATCATTTCACAAACACTTAACAGATTTTGTTAACAAAGTAAGTCATAAAGACCATTTGCGTGCAAGGTTTGCTCCAAAAGGACCATCCATGCAAAAAAAATGCTTTATAATGACTATATTCGGAAAAAATTAAAACTAAAAAGGACCATTTGTAAAATTTTATCTAATAATAATGGGCATATATCGAGTAAAAGAGGCTAAAGTACAAACCTTGGGAAGTGACTTCGAGGTTATTTGAATGAAAGACGATGAATTGGTGGATATTTTTTTCTTGAGATTAAATACCATTGAAACCGATATTCGATCTCTAGGCGAAAAAATTGAGGAAGTTGTGGTGGTGAAGAAGTTTTTTTGGGCCGTCCCATTATGATTTATGCAAATCGTAACATCTATTGAACAATTTGGAGACTTAACAACATGACTGTCGAAGAGGTTGTGGATCATTTAAAAACCCATCAAGAGAGGCTTCATTGTTATGGAGAACAAGGAGATAGAACTTCCTTGTTGCTTACACATGTCGAGTGGGCATCACGATCCAAGAACCCTGATGAGAAGAGCTCGTTAAATACCTCAAAGAGGTAGGGTCCAATGTGATATCAAATCCAGTTTCAAGAAGCTTCAATTGCGAAGTCCATTCAACCACAAAATCAAACTTATAATCTGCGAGAATAGCTACCGCTGACCTCATAAGTACTCGGGTGTGATTGAATTTCTTCTTTTCTTTTATCAAATCAAAATTCTTGAAGCATTTCACTCATCTTTATCTCTTTCTAGAATAACTGTTGTAGTATATACTTCATAAATTACTCCTCGGCATACTCTGTATATTGAAGTCATTTATGACCTATATTCTCCTCGGGTCTCTTTATTTCTTTTATTTCTAACTTTTATGATCTAGTTTGTCTTCAATTCTCATCTCCCGCAGATGTATTAATCAACCCGCAATCATCATTCCACAGACGCTCCAAATGTCATTGTGTGTTATTTAATGAAGTTGAAACATTCTTCAACATTCAATTTGTCGCATATGATAATTCAATTACCTTTCAAAAGTATTTCCTCAGTCAGACCTATTTTTTGGATAAAGGATAAAAAAATTGATTTTCCATAAACAAAATTCTTTTTGAAAATCCTTTTCACTCAACCAACCACATCAAACAACCTTTGGGGTCACATTTGTTCCACTTCCCCATTTTATTCGACGGATGTAACCATTTTCACCCCACGGTTGTACGACGTGTCATCATTGGCCTGCAACTCATTTAATGCTCCTCTTTTCTCGAAAAAACAATTTTTTAATTTAATTTAATTTAAGCTGATAATGGTAAAAACCCAAAGGTTTTTAGCTTTAACAGTTGAAATTTAATTGTTATTAATTAAATTTGAAATCCAAAGGTATATAACCCCATTTTCTTCCTAAGAAAGCTTTACGCTTTCTGAACTCTTACAGACGAACTCCTTATTCTTCACCTTTCTTGCAAAAACCCGTTTCAAGCAAGTTCTTCAAACTTTTTCTGCAACAATGGTTCTGGTGTGTCGAAGAAACAATCAAAGGCTTCTGGATCTGCTAGACCAACTGGGTTTGGATCAACAATCAAGGATCTTACTCCTTCAACTACAGTGGGATTTTTGATGATCATGATTTCTACAACGAAGCAATCAAGATCATGATCAAGTTTATCCCAACTCATCCTCTGTTTGGTGGATTTGACTCATTCACTAAATTTGTTCCTCAATCTATTCTCTTCAAATGTGCTTTCTCAACGTTTAGGCCCAACGACAAACCCCAATAAATCCATCTCTGTTTGTTCGATGCTTCATTGCTTATTTTGACCAAGGAAAAGTTCCTTAACGCCATCAATTTGAGGGTTTTACCTTCAACTGAGTTTTACTCACCAAGTACCAACGATGTCTTCTATACACTGTACCAGATGGGTTACCATGCCAAGCTCAAGGGGATTGTTGAGTTCAGTAAGGGTAAATTACTAGCGGTTTGGAAATATGTGTGTCACTACGTAATCTGATGCCTGTCAGGAAGAACTGGAGGCACAGACAACATGGGCAAGCCTCTACTTGAGATTGTTTGGAGCATCTTCACCGGAAACCCAATGAACTATGGGCACATCCTTTGAGAGGATTTTCTTCAGTATGTATCCAAAGGAGCCCCGAAGGAAGGAATGACCAAACTCACCTTTGCAAGGTTTTGGTCTCTATGCTTGGTGGATCATCATAAGGATGCCAACCTCAAACTTGGAAATGACACGAATCTCTTCTCTGCAAGAGACCTTAAAAGGTACAATCCTTCTAAGGACCAATCTATCTTCGGTCCTATTCTTCGTCTTCCCATGTACATTCTTGAATCAATTGGACTTACCGGCATTAAGGTAGTTGACCACATTTTGGCTACGAGTGATATTGTCCCATATCACTCTTCCCCACTAAGGCCCTTTCAGCCTACCGAAGACCAAGCCCCGCAAACTAAGCCGAAAAGGTTCAAATCCTTGGCTGTCTCAAAATGAACACCCACAAACATTGTCATTAAGGGGGTGAATGCTTCAAAGAATAAAAAACTAAAATCACAGACTCCACTCCTTAGGTTCAACAGTCTCCATCCAAGTCTCATGACTCTCCATTCAATGTCATCGATGAAAATTTAAATGAGCCTTTAGAATCCGGACATGTATTTAGGAGGAAAAAGTTGAAGCTTACCCCCAGTCAAAGCCAAAAGCAAACTTAGGAAAATGTTGGAGTCTCTCAATAGACTCACATGCAGTTACCCAATCTAACCAATCTAATATAGTAAGTGTATCAGCTTCTTCACAACATGGAGACAAAAACCAATCTGGATTCCAAGTGAATCCAGATGTCGATGTCCGCCCTAAGGTCTCCATGGCTTCACGTTTACACATTCTCTCTCCCGAGAAGCTGAACTCCATTCTTATTTGTGTCACACAAACATAATAAACACAAGTTGCACTGTAGGGTCCTTTTTTAAAGGCCCTAGCCAGAACAGAGTCGAGGCCAAGCTTGGTTTTAGACCAAGGAGACCGAGGAAGCTTTGGAAATCCTGTTCCGCCAACATTACACACAAGCAGTTTAGGCATGGTGAACACAAATGTGCAAGGATCTATGAACCCGGGGGGCACCTCAGTGCGAAAAGGATTTGACAAATATGCATCTGATGACTCATGGTCTCATTACCACCCAACAACAGAATCTGGGTTGGGGAAATTTGAAGCTTTCAAAAGGGCTCTTCAGGCAAGGAAAACTCAACAAGTGCAATAGCAACAATAGAAAGAAGAATCCTTTCTCAAAGTGTCCATGTATTGGGCCACTATGATCAACAACGCGAAAACGATGCATGATATCCTTTCAGTTCAGCAATGGATGTCAGATATGGAAAACACCGTGCAAAAGGTTCAAGAGATGGAAAATGTTGTTGGTCCTTCCAAGCCTCCTCCAAACAACAAAGCTCATGATTCAAATAAAGATGGCACTGCCATTAAGATTAGTTCTACTCCAACCTTTGGCTTAGATGAAAACAACAACGATGAAGTTCAACAGCCTCTCCCTTCAGATGACTTCATCATAGTTCTGGATGACGAAGAGTCAAGTGGTTCCCAGTATCCACTTCTAAGCCTAAACAGAATAAGAAAAAGAAGCTAGTTGTATCAAGAAAGAAATTCCTCAACCTACAATCTAAAGTTAATCAGATTCTAGCCGCAGTCTCTTCTGCCACACCGCAGACTGATGGTGACCCCACGAAACAATGTCTTCTTGATCAAATTGAAATCTTGTAGAATGGGTAGAAACTCACTGCATAGAGGGTTCTTGTATGCATAGAGATGTGTATCAGACAGCTCGATAATAAACAGACGTCCTATCACAAGGAATTTCTCTCCAAGGCAGAAGATCTCATAAAAGAAGTGAAAGAACTCAGAACTGAACTCCAACGAACCCTACAAACTCAAGAAAGCAACTAAAAGCAGCTTATTGAGGAAACTCGCACTGCTTATGAATCAGGGTTTGCAGTTCTTCAAGAAACAATTAAAGGGCTGAGACGATCGTTAACTGCCAGGCAAAGTGTTGACGAAATCTTCAGTCTTGCCAAGGAGATTTATCAACAGCTCTTCAACCCAGAGATTCCATCAAACAAAGTCGTGTGCACTCAAATGGAAAAGTAGTTCAACGCCACTTTTCAAAAGTTGGATGATTTGAAGCTTCGGTCTGAGGAGCAGGCAGAGCCTGCTTCCACAAAAGGGGGAAGTGATCCGAACAAAGCGATAAGGATCGAAATCATTTCGTGTTCTGAATCTTCTAAGACCAAAACTCCCTCAGTTCAAAATTTTCAAACTCCTCCTCGGCACCAACCATCCATAGAGCTCAACAAAGAACCAACTCCTCAGGCTTCTCCCCGACATCCAACTCCTCAGGATTCTCCCCGACAATCAACTCATCCTCACCTCAAGGATTTGGAAGAAGAAATGTCATCAGATCACACCGATGACTCCCCTGCAACAGCTCAAAAGAAAGAAGACTGGAGAGTTGAGAAATTCGCAAACGAAATCTGGAGAGCACAAGGTTTTGATACAACCTTCGATGAAACCCTAATCAACTCATGGGTAAACCCTACCCTCAGACTCCTAGACTCCAACTACATTTAAATTCTTACATATGATGAACCACCTTCTGATGGATATTGGGATTTTGAGCGTATTCCAATCCTTTAAACTCACCATACCCAAAGACAGAAGGCTCCCCATGGATTTTGAGTGTCTGAATCTTTTACATGCCAAGAACGGTGGAAAATTAAAAGACATCAGGTCCAACGACAAACCAGAAAAGGTGAAAAATTATAAGATCAGGAAATTCATCAAAAATGAATTCTTTCAATTCACCCTGACCCGGAGAGGTTGTGAGTATGTCAGATCTCAAGCAGACTTTGTTTGCATGAATCCTAAAGAGATCTCCTTGATTGCTCGAGTGTTCCAGCTAAAGGTAGAAAAATATCCCAAGATGAAAGTTGCCTTCGAAAGGGCTTATGATTTCCTAAAGGCACTGGTGTGTGATTTTGGAAAGATAAATGCAGAGATTCATCATGTTCTTGATAACAAGTTTGATTTTCCTCCCTTTGATAATGCTCCAACCAGCACTGAAGGATTTCAAGAGATGAACCTTGGTGCAAAAAGCTTTCAGAGCTTGAGAAAGTATACAAGAAGTCTCATGACAATCCAAAATTCTTCATTCCAGTTACAGCAATTCATCGCTTAACCAAGAAGCAATGGGAGATCACCTTAACCTTGGTGCAAAAGTCCAAACACACCTCTGAAGAAGTAAAGTTTGAAGTTTCAAGGAGGATTAAATGGATTTTTGAAGTCAGGAAGATTTGGTGGATCATCATCAAGTTCCTCAAGATGAATCAATGAAGAACTTAGTTAATGTAATGCCCTAATTCTCAAGTATTGATTTTTGGTTATAAGATTTTCATGATTTCAAGGTCTACTCGACGAGTTGGTTTCCCTGACTCGTCGAGTGGTTGGTCGACGTGTTTAAGTGACCTACTCGCCAAGTCCAAGAAGGGATTCGACGAGTAGGATTTGGAGGATGAAACCCTAATTTATGGGGTTTTGCACCATATTTAAAGGATCATTGGCCTCCTCAGCCTCTTGATACTCCATAAACCCTAATTCGTGTGAGTGTGCTCCATTTGTGTGTTTTAAGCTTTGGAAGAGGATTTTTGGTGATAAAATCTTGGAGATCAAGTGACTAGAAGCAAGGAACATGTGGGAATCAGAGATGTACCTCAGTTGGCATCCTTTGGAAGGTATTAAGCTGTTATCTTGACCTCATTTCATTCTATATCTCTTTTGGGTGGATTTTAGGGCTTTTCTAGCATATTAGGAAGCCTTTCTTATGTTTGAGCTAAGATCTGAAATTGCAACTTTAGATCTGAACTTTGTTAGGTCTCTAAGTCCATAAAGCATCCAGCTTTTGCAAGAATAAGACTCTCCTAAGGTGTAAAACTCCATTGCAAGCTTGGATTTGTCATTTACAGTCTCTAGAGCCTTGTATGCACGAAAAGTTTGCAACTTTAAGTGATAAACATGCCTTGGGGATTTGGATCTGCAATATGGAACCTTAGCATGGCTTAAAAAGCATCTGTTTGGATGAAGGACAGAAGGGACTCGACGAGTTGCATGGTCAACTCGGCGAGTCCGATGAAGATTATCGTAGACTCGGCGAGTCAGTAGAGTGACTCGGCTAGTTAGCTAGGGTTTTCCCAACCTTTGGACACGCGTGAACTTGGCGAGTTGCAAGGGAAACTCGACGAGTTGGCCAAGGAGTTCACGGCCACAAAACATTAGGAACTCGATGAGTGACTCAAGTGACTCGGCGAGTTGACGAGTTATGCAAGGAACTTGGTGAGTGGCTGCTTGTACTCGATGAGTTCAAGTCAACATGGACTGTTGACCTTGACAGTTGACTTTGACTTTGACCAAGGGTGACTATTGGACTTCTGGGGCATTTTGGGAATTTATGAACATGGTTGTGTGGCGAATATAGGTGGTGGATTTTGTGGAGGTGATCCGAGAGTTTGAGCTTATTTTACGAGTCGACAGTTGCGAGGTGAGTTATCCTCACTATACTAAGGGTTCTAAGGCACCAAGGCCGACCCATTGGATATGATTTCCTAGCAGTTAGTAGTATGTTGAGTATGAGTTAGTGTTGCATGTTAGTTGCTATGCCAGTTAGGAGGATTTGTAGGACTACGTATAGTATCATGTGATTTTATGTATGTTCATTAGTTATGTTATATGTCAACACATTATGTGAGATGGGTTAAGGTGATACTGCTCTGTGCGGTAACTAACAAACTCGGGAGCATTCCAGATAGGAGATGAGGAAGACTTATATTGTGGGGTCGGTAGCAATCCAGATGTGAGCTGTGGGCCCAGAAGGCAATCCAGACTCACACTGTGGGCCCAGGGGTTATCCAGTTAGTAAAGTTGTAGACCTAGTATATGTTTTTATGTGTATGTGTGTTATGTGCAATTCTCACACCCCCGAACCGTCAGGAAAACAACGGCAGAAACGTCTGGGGGCGGAGACGTCATGCGTAGTATCACAACCATTAATATACTAAGCATAGTAAACACAACCATTACATTACATAAGAATATTTACATTTTTTTGAAAGTGAAGATAACATATATTAAGTACATCAGTATATGCAAAAAGTAAAAACGAGACTTCTATATGCTTCGTCTTCTCCAAAAGTGATCGAAGTACCTGTCTAACATTGACCTGAGAATAAAAGCGGTTTTGGAAATATCAGCATAAAGCTGGTGAGTTCATAAGCATGTTTTGTAAGGAAAAACTGGTTACTAAATCTTGTGAAAATACTTCAGTTCCATTGATAAAGAATGCATTAAATATCGAAAACCATTATTACTGAGTTATGAAATACATATGCATGTTTTCCAAGAAAATCCCATATTTTCTAACATGTTTGTCGATTTCCATATGATAAGAAAACCCTGGTTACCACCAATAAGTATAGTAGTTTTACTAATTAAGATAAAACCATAAGTTGTGTCCCTGGAATACCCACCAGTAAGTAGGTAAGTTGTTTTATTACATAAATAAAACTATAGAAGAAAGAAAAAAATCTGTGAACAAAGATAGTTTATACATATTGTGAGTTATATAACCATACTAATTTGACTCGTGACCTCCTTGACATTCTTCAGGCGTCATACGATTTCCAAAATTTGTCACCCCAAGCGTGCCCGCCTAACTGTAGCTAGCAGCTCAGGTGTGGGATTGTCAGTCCCAAATAGATCTATCCACAAATTTCACGCTCTCCCTCCAGGAGACTCTGGTTATACTACCGGAGAGAATTTATTGGTACCCCGAAGGGCATAACAAAGATAAGTCTCACAAGCTAGTATTAACTAATTCACGAAATTTTTAGTTGTTATCGAGTTTCGAAGTCGTTTGGAACAATGTAGAGTATAAATAATTAAACACAAGGTAATTATTTAGTATGATACTCTAGATTAATAATGGATAAACTAAATCAGACATAGTTTATATATTGACTTTGCATGAAATTAGAATCTGAAAACAAGTAATGAAGATCCCAAATTATTCCCATAATAATTTGAATGGTTTGACAAGTTCCCACACTGTTTTGAAAACTATGTAATTATATTTAGAAAGTGTCCCTTATGCTCCGCATATTACAAAAGGGATAAAGGTATCTAAAAGTTTGATAGAAAATTGTTATAATTACATCAGTTTTTAAATTACGAAATCCTTTATGATTTGCTTGTATCCCCCCCCCCCCCCTCTGTAAACATGAAAAACTCGGAAAAGTGTAGGGTATGAACTCACCTGATGTGAGTGGAATGAATGGAAATGTCGGGTAGGATGCTAGGTGTCAATCGAGGATTTGAACACACGCGATGATCCTATGTAACATGAAGCGATACATAATTGTATCTAATTATTTATTTAATCGCTAATTAAGTAAGTAAACACACGCGAATGCGTGAAAACACTTTATTTCAAGTGTTAGGAATGATACGAGTTGCATCTAAGGAGTGTATGGCCTCATTATGGAGTTTACTCTTCAAGTGGTGGCCTTAGGGGTGTTTACGGTTGAGGCACCATATCCCCCATGAGTTTACGGCTTTAAACTCATGGGAATGGTGCATTTGAGTGTTCCAAGGTCTCATGCTTCACAAAGAAAGGTCCTAGGGTTGAATCAAAGGCTTAGGAAGTGATTGGAGCTTAAAATGGCCCTTAATTGGAGTTTATGGTTTTTGAGTCCCTCCTTGGGGAGTTTACGGTCGTAAACACATGAGTTTATGGCCGTAAACTCAGGTTTGTCACTTTCTTTCATGGTTTGGTGCTTCTAGGGTAAGCATGCAAGGTTCTAGCCACTCATACAAGTCATAGAAGGTGTTAAGGGCATTTTAACACCCTTAGAAGGTGTTTACGGTTTTGGGATATTCCCCAACCGTAAACTCATGTTTACTCCTTTCATTTCATGTTTTGGGGTTCTAAGATCATTCATGCAAGGTTCTAGGTCATTAGCCAAGCATTGGAAGGGTTTTGGGGCATCAAAACCCCCTTTTAGGGTATTTACGGTTTTGCGATGCTCCCAAACCGTAAACTCATGTTCTTGGGGTTTTTAAGAGTTTAAACCATAGATTTGCATGTATACTAAGCAAAACAATAAGCTAGGAGGGTTTACTTACTTATGAGAGGCTTGAAGGAGTGTTTTCTTGATCAAATTCCAACTTTTGAAGAGAGAGAGAGAGAGAGAGAGAGTAGAGAGAAAGTTCTAGAGTGTGAAAAAGGGTGGAATGAAGACCACTCAACCCTTATATAGGGTTGAGTTTACGGCCATGGTGGGGGTCCACCAAACATTAGCCGCAAACGGGATTTTTCGCGTGATTTATCATTTTCCGACACGTATGAAATTATGACAATAACCCTAATTGATTTACTTAACTTAAAAAGTTAGCGGAAAACTTTAATAATAAAAATAAATTTCATTAACGGAAGTGGGTTACAGTGACAGAATAAATTTCGGTTGTCACATCATCTCCCCGTTAGAGGAAATTTCGTCCCGAAATTTAGAATTAAGATACAAATCATGGATTTGGAAAGAGACGCGGATATTTCTGTTTCATTGAATCTTCGCGCTCCCAAGTGAATTCAGGTCCTCGTTTGGCGTTCCAGCGAACCTTCACTATCGGGATGCGGCTTTGCTTTGTTCGTTTGATCTCTTGATCCATGATTTCGATTGGTTCTTCCACAAAGTTCAGATTTTCGTTGATTTCGATCTCATCAAGAGGGATCACAAGGGTTTCATCGGATAGGCACTTCTTAAGATTAGAGACGTTGAATACAAGATGGATGTTGCTAAGTTCATGAGGTAATCAGAGTTTATAGGCTACGGGACCGATCCTAGCGATGATCTCGAAAGGTCCTATGTACCTTGGGTTTAATTTCCCGTGCTTTCCAAAGCGTATCATGCATTTCCAGGGCGAGACCTTCAACAGGACACGATCTCCAACCTGGAATTCCAAGGGTTTTCGCCGTTTATCGGCGTAGCTTTTTTTGTCTGTCTCTAGAGGCTTTCAATCGATCTCGGATTTGGATGATCTTTTCGGTGGTTTCACAGATGATTTCAGGACCAGTGAGATTACTGTCGAGGACTCGACCCTTGGCTAGCTGCGTGTCCCCTACCTCGGCCCAGCAAAGAAGGGATCTGCACTTCCGACCGTAGAGGGCTTCGAACGGGGAAGCCTTGATACTGGTGTGGTAACTGTTGTTATATTAGAACTCGACCAAGGGTAAATGAGTGTCCTATGACTTTCCGAAATCGATGACACATGCTCTCAACATGTCTTCCAAGGTCTGGATAGTTCTCTCACTCTACCCATCTGTCTGAGGATGATAAGTTGTGATCATGTCTAGCTTAGTTCCAGGAGCCTTTTGTAGGGACTGCCAAAATCTCGAGGTAAGCCTGCTATCTCGATCGGAGATAATGGACACAGGCACACCGTGCAGTCGGACTACCTCTTAAATGTAGATTCGCGTGAGTCTTTCCATTTTGAACGTTTCTTTGATCAGTAGGAAGTGAGCGGATTTTGTCAATCGATCGACAATTACCCAAATGGTATCGCACCCACTTGGAGATTTGGGTAATTTGGTAATGAAATCCATAGTAATCATCTCCCATTTCCACTCAGGTATTTAGGGTTGCTGGAGCAGACCTGAGGGTTTCTGATATTCGACCTTCACCTTGGCGCAAGTCAGACACTTGCCCACAAAGGTAGCGATTTCGGCTTTCATATTTGGCCACCAGTATAGTTTCTTGAGATCCAGGTACATCTTATCCGAACCTGGGTGCACGGAGTATCTAGTCTTGTGAGCTTCGTTCATGACAATCTCCCTGAAACCTCCGAACTTTGGGGTCCAGATTCGATCCATGAAATAATAGACTCCGTCACCTCTGATCTCAAGATTCTTATCCATTCCCCTCAAGGCTTCATTCAACACGTTCTCTGGTTTTAGGGATTCCAACTGAGCCTCTCGGATTTGTGCAGATAAGTGGGAATGGATGGTCATTGTTAGTGTCATTGCCTTGTTTCCTGAGGTTTCCTTTCGGCTAAGGGCATCTGCCACCACATTGGCCTTGTCGGGATGGTAGCGATTTTGCACTCATAGTCACTGAGCAGCTCTACCCATCGCCATTGTCTCATGTTTAAGTCCTTCTGATTGAAGAGGTGTTGTAGGCTTTTATGGTAAGTGAAGATCGTGCACTTGGTCCCGTAGAGAATATGTCTCCAAATCTTCAGTGCGAAGACCACTGCTCCTAAATCCAGGTCGTGAGTTGTATAGTTGACTTCATTTGCTTTCAGCTATCTTGAGCCATAAGCAATAACTTTTCCTCGCTGCATGAGCACACAGCCTAAACCCTGATTGGACGCATCGCAGTAGACAACGAAGTCCTCCGTCCCTTCGGGCAGCGACAGGATAGGTGCGCTACACAAGGCTCGCTTCAACATTTGGAATGCAGCATCTTGCTTTTCACTCCAACAATAGGGTACAACTTTCTATGTCAGAGTAGTTAGGGGTTTGGCAATTCTAGAAAAATTATGGATGAATCTACGATAATAGCCGGCAAGACCCAAGAATTGACGGATTTCTGTGGGTGTCTTCGACGCCGACCAATTCTCTATCGCCTTGATTTTGGAAGGTTCCACGTGTATGCCCTCCTCACTTACCAAGTGACCTAGGAAAGTTACCTTCCGAATCCAGAATTCACACTTGGAGAATTTTGCGTACAGCTTCTCCGATCTAAGTGTTTCTAGTACTAATCTCAAGTGTTGTTTGTGATCTTCCTCGCTTTTGGAATAGACAAGTATATCATCAATGAACATGATAACGAACTTGTCCAAGAATGAAGGACACACCATTTTCATCAGGTCCATGAACACTGTCGGTGCATTGGTCAAAGGGCATCACTACAAACTCGTAGTGACCATATCGACTCCTGAATGTTGTCTTAGAAACATCACTCTCATGAACTCGTAGCTGATGGTACCCTGATCTAAGGTCTATTTTCGAGAAGTAACTGGCTCCCTGAAGTTGATCGAAAAGGTCATCTATTCGAGGAAGAGGATAACGGTTTTTGACGGTTAGCTTGTTCAATTCACGGTAGTCTATACACATCCTAAAGGATCCATCTTTCTTCTTCACGAATAACACCGGGGCTCCCCAGGGTGAGGAAATCGGTCTGATGAACCCCTTGCTAAGTAGCTCATTAAGTTGACTGGATAACTCCTACATTTCTGTTGGCGCTAAGCAATATGGAGACTTGGCTACAGGGGTAGCTCCGTGAATTAGGTCGATGTGAAACTTGACTTGGCGTTCGGGAGGAATTCCCGGGAGCTCTTCGGGAAAGACATCAGGAAAGTTTCAGACTTCGGGGATGCTCTCGGGTTCTTTACCTTCCTGTTTCTCGTTAACTACATGAGCTAGGAATGCATGGCACTCCTTTCGCGGAAGCTTTTGAGCTTTGATGCATGAAATGATGCGAAGATTGGAACTAAGTTTATTGCCGTAGATCATGAGGGTTTCTCCAGAGGGGAGATTGAGACAGATAGCTTTTTCATAACAAAGAATATCAGCATGATTGGGGCTTAACCAATCCATGTCAATGATAACATCGAAGCTTTTTATAGAGACTCGCATAAGGTCGATGGGAAAAGAATGATCGTTGAGGGTAAGGGTGCAGCCTATGAATATATCGTTAGCGTTCTCTTTCTCACTGTTAGCCATCTCGACAGTAAATTTTTCGGTTAGCGGTTGAGGATTATGTTTAAGAAGATGCTTGAATGCATGACTAACAAAACTTCTTTCAGCACCAGAATCGAAGAGGATGCATGCATAAGAGTTGTCGAGAAGGAATGTACCCGTGACAACGGTGGGATCGGCGACGGCCTCCTCTTTCCCCATTGTTAGAACTCTCCCGTTGTTGTTAGTCGTTGTTGCCTTGGGGCAGTTCCTCTTGTAATGCCTGACCTCACCACAACCATAACAGGCTTGACTGACACCTTCTCCGGATGCTTGATTAGTTGGTTGGGCTGGTGTTCTGCAGTTTCGAGCAAGGTGGCCCTTCTTCCCACAGTTGTTGCAGAGCATTTCACGACATGGGACGGGGATACGATGGCGGTAACTGCACTTGTTGCACCAAGGAAGGGTACCAGTATATCCACTGGTAGGTGCTTGAGCTGTAGGAGCGGCGACAGGAGTAGTAGCAGCGTGGACTGCCACAATTTGTTGCTTCTTGGAGGATCCTTGCGAAATCTGACCCTTCCGCTTGTTCCAGAATTTCTTTTTACTCTCCCCACTATCCTTTGCTGGTTTCGAAGTGCTTGTTACTTTATCCAGATCGACCCCGTGATCTATAAGGGTCTGCGCCAGGCACTTGGCGCTATCAAAAGTGTTTGGCCTAGCAGCCAAGACATTCCATTGAGTTCGGGTGTCAATCCCCAAATGTACCTTTCTATCTTCTTGCTTTTTGGGGTGGCCATCCTCGGGCAAAAGAGTGCTAGGTCTTCAAACCTAGAAGTCTAGGCAGCAATATCGGAACCCTTCATCTTTAGGTTCCAGAGCTCGTGCTCCAGTTTCTGCATTTCGCCCCGCGGGCAGTATTCGGCAAGCATGAGCTCCTTCAAGCTCTCCCAGCCCATAGCATTTTCTACTGGCAGGGTTAAGGATTTGACTCGTCCATTCCACCAAGTCAATGCTTTATCGGTGAATGTGCAGGCGGCGAATTTCACCTTGTTGACTTCCGAACAGGAACAGATTTCGAAGATAGACTCGATCTTTTCGAACCATCGAGTCAAGGCAATAACACCTCCAGTGCCATTGAAAGATGTGGGTTTCGCATTCATGAATTCCTTATAGGAACACTCCTTCTGGTGTCCATGACCACCTTCCTGATTCTGGGGATGCATACCACCTCCCTATCCACCAGATCCGCCAGGATTCATCTGTGACATTGCAGATGCCACTGCGACAGTAACATGACAGGATCGAATTGAGGAGGAGGTGGTAGTGGAGGATTGTTGTTCTTTGAGCTGGGTCTTTTCTTTGGAGGCATCTTGATCTAAAATGATCAGGAAGGAGAGGATGGTAAGCCCACTGTATTGAATTAGGAGATACGAAACAAGATGTATCTCTACATGATAGATAAAGTGTTCTACTAAGCGATAGAACATGAAAGAGTTACTAAAGCAAGTAAACTATTGCTAAGGAAAGAACGAGTAGCAACACTTGGAATGAATTTCTACAACGTATTTGGCTCTGACTAAAAATACTCCTATAGTATTTTACGTTTGGTTGTGACGAGGGCTTGTTGCATGGATATTTGGTAAGTTTTAGGGTCTGTTGTACACCACAGTCACTCCCAAGCACATGTTGGTCGTGTCTCGAATAAATATAGTTTATCAGGCAATATTGACCCTAGACACGACTACATAACTGCCCAGGTTTAACCGCAGTGCCCAACACCCAATTACTTTTGTTTTGTTCTACTCGTGGTTACTGTTTCCGATATTTAGGTATTCTTGTGTACTTTTTTGTAAAATACTTGTATTTTAAAGTATACTTTTAGTTAAGAGCGCTTCGGCCCCTTAGTGTTTATAGTTATATACCATGTAAGGTTTGGTATACTTAGTTCACTATAAACAAAAGCTCTGATACCAATCTGTCACACCCTCAAATCGTCAGAAAAACAATGGCGGAAACATCCGGGGGCGGAGATGTCATGCGTAGTATCACAACCATTGTACATAGTAAGCATAGTAACACAACCATTACATTACATAAAAATATTTACATTTGTTTGAAAGTAAAGATAACATACATTAAGTACATCAGTATATGCAAAAAGTAAAAACGAGACTTCTATATGCTTCGTCTTCTCCAAAAGTGATCAAAGTACATGTCTAAAGTTGACCTGAGAATACAAGCGGTTTTAGAAATATCAGCATAAAGCTGGTGAGTTCATAAGCATGTTTTGTAAGGAAAAACTGGTTACTAAATCTTGTGAAAATACTTCAGTTCCATTGATAAAGAATGCAGTAAATATCGAAAACCATTATTACTGAGTTATGAAATACATATGCATGTTTTCCAAGAAAATCCCATATTTTCTAACATGTTTGACGATTTCCATATGATAAGAAAACCCTGGTTACCACCAGTAAGTATAGTATTTTTACTACGTAAGATAAAACAATAAGTTTTGTCCCTGGAATACCCTCCAGTAAGTAGGTAGGTAGTTTTATTACATAAATAAAACTATAGAAGAAAGAAAGAAATGCGTGAACAAAGTTAGTTTATACATATTGTGAGTCGTATAACCATACTAATTTGACCCGTGACCTCCTTGACGTTCTTCAGGCATCGTACGATTTCCAAAAATTTTCACCCCAGGTGTGCCTGCCTAACTGTAGCTAGCAGTTCAGGTGTGGGATTGTCAGTCCCGAATAGATCTATCCATAAATTTCACGCTCTCCCTCCAGGAGACTCTGGTTATACTACCGGAGAGGATTTATTGGTACACCGAAGGGCATAACGAAGATAAGTCTCACAAGCTAGTATTAACTAATTCACGAGATTTTTAGTTATTATTGAGTTTTGAAGTCGTTTGGAACAAAGTAGAGTATAAATAATTAAACACAAGGTAATTATTTAGTATGATACTCTAGATTAATAATGGATAAACTAAATCAGACATGGTTTATATATTGACTTTGCATAAAATCAAAATATGAAAACAAGTAATGAAGATCCCAAATTATTCCCATAATAATTTGAATGGTTTGATAAGTTCCCACGATGTTTTGAAAACTATGTAATTATATTTAGAAAGCGTCCCTTATGCTCCGCATATTACAAAAGGGATAAAGGTATCTAAAAGTTTGATAGAAAATCGTTATAATTACATCAGTTTTTAAATTACGAAATCCTTTATGATTTGCTTGTATTCCCCCCACCCCCCCACCCCCGGTGAAAACATGAAAAACTCGGAAAAGTGTAGGGGTATGAACTCACCAGATGTGAGTGGAATGAATGAAAATGTCGGGTAGGATGCTAGGTGTCAATCAATGATTTGAACACACACGAGGATCCTATGTATCATGAAGCAATACAAAATTGTATCTAATTAGTTATTTAATCGCTATTTAAGTAAGTAAACACACTCGAATGCGTGAAAACACTTTATTTCAAGTGTTAGGAATGATACGAGTTGCATCTAAGGAGTGTATGGCCTCATTATGGAGTTTACTCTTCAAGTGGTGGCCTTAGGGGTGTTTACGGTTGAGGCACCATATCCCCCATGATTTTACGGCTTTAAACTCATGGGAATGGTGCATTTGAGTGTTCCAAGGTCTCATGCTTCACAAAGAAAGGTCCTAGGGTTGAATCAAAGGCTTAGGAAGTGATTGGAGCTTAAAATGGCCCTTAATTGGAGTTTATGGTTTTTGAGTCCCTCCTTGGGGAGTTCACGGTCGTAAACACATGAGTTTACAGCCGTAAACTCAAGTTTGTCACTTTCTTTCATGGTTTGGTGCTTCTAGGGTAAGCATGCAAGGTTCTAGCCACTCATACAAGTCATAGAAGGTGTTAAGGGCATTTTAACACCCTTAGATGGTGTTTACGGTTTTGGGATATTCCCCAACCGTAAACTCATGTTTACTCCTTTCATTTCATGTTTTGGGGTTCTAAGATCATTCATGCAAGGTTCTAGGTCATTAGCCAAGCATTGGAAGGGTTTTGGGGCATCAAAACCCCCTTTTAGGGTATTTACGGTTTTGCGATGCTCCCAAACCGTAAACTCATGTTCTTGGGGTTTTTAAGAGTTTAAACCATAGATTTGCATGTATACTAAGCAAAACAATAAGCTAGGAGGGTTTACTTACTTATGAGAGGCTTGAAGGAGTGTTTTCTTGATCAAATTCCAACTTTTGAAGAGAGAGAGAGAGAGAGAGAGAGTAGAGAGAAAGTTCTAGAGTGTGAAAAAGGGTGGAATGAAGACCACTCAACCCTTATATAGGGTTGAGTTTACGGCCATGGTGGGGGTCCACCAAACATTAGCCGCAAACGGGATTTTTCGCGTGATTTATCATTTTCCGACACGTATGAAATTATGACAATAACCCTAATTGATTTACTTAACTTAAAAAGTTAACGGAAAACTTTAATAATAAAAATAAATTTCATTAACGGAAGTGGGTTATAGTGACAGAATAAATTTCGGTTGTCACATCATCTCCCCGTTAGAGGAAATTTCGTCCCGAAATTTAGAATTAAGATACAAATCATGGATTTGGAAAGAGACGCGGATATTTCTGTTTCATTGAATCTTCGCGCTCCCAAGTGAATTCAGGTCCTCGTTTGGCGTTCCAGCGAACCTTCACTATCGGGATGCGGCTTTGCTTTGTTCGTTTGATCTCTTGATCCATGATTTCGATTGGTTCTTCCACAAAGTTCAGATTTTCGTTGATTTCGATCTCATCAAGAGGGATCACAAGGGTTTCATCGGATAGGCACTTCTTAAGATTAGAGACGTTGAATACAAGATGGATGTTGCTAAGTTCATGAGGTAATCAGAGTTTATAGGCTACGGGACCGATCCTAGCGATGATCTCGAAAGGTCCTATGTACCTTGGGTTTAATTTCCCGTGCTTTCCAAAGCGTATCATGCATTTCCAGGGCGAGACCTTCAACAGGACACGATCTCCAACCTGGAATTCCAAGGGTTTTCGCCGTTTATCGGCGTAGCTTTTTTTGTCTGTCTCTAGAGGCTTTCAATCGATCTCGGATTTGGATGATCTTTTCGGTGGTTTCACAGATGATTTCAGGACCAGTGAGATTACTGTCGAGGACTCGACCCTTGGCTAGCTGCGTGTCCCCTACCTCGGCCCAGCAAAGAAGGGATCTGCACTTCCGACCGTAGAGGGCTTCGAACGGGGAAGCCTTGATACTGGTGTGGTAACTGTTGTTATATTAGAACTCGACCAAGGGTAAATGAGTGTCCCATGACTTTCCGAAATCGATGACACATGCTCTCAACATGTCTTCCAAGGTCTGGATAGTTCTCTCACTCTACCCATCTGTCTGAGGATGATAAGTTGTGATCATGTCTAGCTTAGTTCCAGGAGCCTTTTGTAGGGACTGCCAAAATCTCGAGGTAAGCCTGCTATCTCGATCGGAGATAATGGACACAGGCACACCGTGCAGTCGGACTACCTCTTAAATGTAGATTCGCGTGAGTCCTTCCATTTTGAACGTTTCTTTGATCAGTAGGAAGTGAGCGGATTTTGTCAATCGATCGACAATTACCCAAATGGTATCGCACCCACTCGGAGATTTGGGTAATTTGGTAATGAAATCCATAGTAATCATCTCCCATTTCCACTCAGGTATTTAGGGTTGCTGGAGCAGACCTGAGGGTTTCTGATATTCGACCTTCACCTTGGTGCAAGTCAGACACTTGCCCACAAAGGTAGCGATTTCGGCTTTCATATTTGGCCACCAGTATAGTTTCTTGAGATCCAGGTACATCTTATCCGAACCTGGGTGCACGGAGTATCTAGTCTTGTGAGCTTCGTTCATGAAAATCTCCCTGAAACCTCCGAACTTTGGGGTCCAGATTCGATCCATGAAATAATAGACTCCGTCACCTCTGATCTCAAGATTCTTATCCATTCCCCTCAAGGCTTCATTCAACACGTTCTCTGGTTTTAGGGCTTCCAACTGAGCCTCTCGGATTTGTGCGGATAAGTGGGAATGGATGGTCATTGTTAGTGTCATTGCCTTGTTTCCTGAGGTTTCCTTTCGGCTAAGGGCATCTGCCACCACATTGGCCTTGTCGGGATGGTAGCGGATTTTGCACTCATAGTCACTGAGCAGCTCTACCCATCGCCATTGTCTCATGTTTAAGTCCTTCTTATTGAAGATGTGTTGTAGGCTTTTATGGTCAGTGAAGATCGTGCACTTGGTCCCGTAGAGAATATGTCTCCAAATCTTCAGTGCGAAGACCACTGCTCCTAAATCCAGGTCGTGAGTTGTATAGTTGACTTCATTTGCTTTCAGCTATCTTGAGCCATAAGCAATAACTTTTCCTCGCTGCATGAGCACACAGCCTAAACCCTGATTGGACGCATCGCAGTAGACAACGAAGTCCTCCGTCCCTTCGGGCAGCGACAGGATAGGTGCGCTACACAAGGCTCGCTTCAACATTTGGAATGCAGCATCTTGCTTTTCACTCCAACAATAGGGTACAACTTTCTATGTCAGAGTAGTTAGGGGTTTGGCAATTCTAGAAAAATTATGGATGAATCTACGATAATAGCCGGCAAGACCCAAGAATTGACGGATTTCTGTGGGTGTCTTCGACGCCGACCAATTCTCTATCGCCTTGATTTTGGAAGGTTCCACGTGTATGCCCTCCTCACTTACCAAGTGACCTAGGAAAGTTACCTTCCGAATCCAGAATTCACACTTGGAGAATTTTGCGTACAGCTTCTCCGATCTAAGTGTTTCTAGTACTAATCTCAAGTGTTGTTTGTGATCTTCCTCGCTTTTGGAATAGACAAGTATATCATCAATGAACATGATAACGAACTTGTCCAAGAATGAAGGACACACCATTTTCATCAGGTCCATGAACACTGTCGGTGCATTGGTCAAAGGGCATCACTACAAACTCGTAGTGACCATATCGACTCCTGAATGTTGTCTTAGAAACATCACTCTCATGAACTCGTAGCTGATGGTACCCTGATCTAAGGTCTATTTTCGAGAAGTAACTGGCTCCCTGAAGTTGATCGAAAAGGTCATCTATTCGAGGAAGAGGATAACGGTTTTTGACGGTTAGCTTGTTCAATTCACGGTAGTCTATACACATCCTAAAGGATCCATCTTTCTTCTTCACGAATAACACCGGGGCTCCCCAGGGTGAGGAAATCGGTCTGATGAACCCCTTGCTAAGTAGCTCATTAAGTTGACTGGATAACTCCTACATTTCTGTTGGCGCTAAGCAATATGGAGACTTGGCTACAGGGGTAGCTCCGTGAATTAGGTCGATGTGAAACTTGACTTGGCGTTCGGGAGGAATTCCCGGGAGCTCTTCGGGAAAGACATCAGGAAAGTTTCAGACTTCGGGGATGCTCTCGGGTTCTTTACCTTCCTGTTTCTCGTTAACTACATGAGCTAGGAATGCATGGCACTCCTTTCGCGGAAGCTTTTGAGCTTTGATGCATGAAATGATGCGAAGATTGGAACTAAGTTTATTGCCGTAGATCATGAGGGTTTCTCCAGAGGGGAGATTGAGACAGATAGCTTTTTCATAACAAAGAATATCAGCATGATTGGGGCTTAACCAATCCATGTCAATGATAACATCGAAGCTTTTTATAGAGACTCGCATAAGGTCGATGGGAAAAGAATGATCGTTGAGGGTAAGGGTGCAGCCTATGAATATATCGTTAGCGTTCTCTTTCTCACTGTTAGCCATCTCGACAGTAAATTTTTCGGTTAGCGGTTGAGGATTATGTTTAAGAAGATGCTTGAATGCATGACTAACAAAACTTCTTTCAGCACCAGAATCGAAGAGGATGCATGCATAAGAGTTGTCGAGAAGGAATGTACCCGTGACAACGGTGGGATCGGCGACGGCCTCCTCTTTCCCCATTGTTAGAACTCTCCCGTTGTTGTTAGTCGTTGTTGCCTTGGGGCAGTTCCTCTTGTAATGCCTGACCTCACCACAACCATAACAGGCTTGACTGACACCTTCTCCGGATGCTTGATTAGTTGGTTGGGCTGGTGTTCTGCAGTTTCGAGCAAGGTGGCCCTTCTTCCCACAGTTGTTGCAGAGCATTTCACGACATGGGACGGGGATACGATGGCGGTAACTGCACTTGTTGCACCAAGGAAGGGTACCAGTATATCCACTGGTAGGTGCTTGAGCTGTAGGAGCGGCGACAGGAGTAGTAGCAGCGTGGACTGCCACAATTTGTTGCTTCTTGGAGGATCCTTGCGAAATCTGACCCTTCCGCTTGTTCCAGAATTTCTTTTTACTCTCCCCACTATCCTTTGCTGGTTTCGAAGTGCTTGTTACTTTATCCAGATCGACCCCGTGATCTATAAGGGTCTGCGCCAGGCACTTGGCGCTATCAAAAGTGTTTGGCCTAGCAGCCAAGACATTCCATTGAGTTCGGGTGTCAATCCCCAAATGTACCTTTCTATCTTCTTGCTTTTTGGGGTGGCCATCCTCGGGCAAAAGAGTGCTAGGTCTTCAAACCTAGAAGTCTAGGCAGCAATATCGGAACCCTTCATCTTTAGGTTCCAGAGCTCGTGCTCCAGTTTCTGCATTTCGCCCCGCGGGCAGTATTCGGCAAGCATGAGCTCCTTCAAGCTCTCCCAGCCCATAGCATTTTCTACTGGCAGGGTTAAGGATTTGACTCGTCCATTCCACCAAGTCAATGCTTTATCGGTGAATGTGCAGGCGGCGAATTTCACCTTGTTGACTTCCGAACAGGAACAGATTTCGAAGATAGACTCGATCTTTTCGAACCATCGAGTCAAGGCAATAACACCTCCAGTGCCATTGAAAGATGTGGGTTTCGCATTCATGAATTCCTTATAGGAACACTCCTTCTGGTGTCCATGACCACCTTCCTGATTCTGGGGATGCATACCACCTCCCTATCCACCAGATCCGCCAGGATTCATCTGTGACATTGCAGATGCCACTGCGACAGTAACATGACAGGATCGAATTGAGGAGGAGGTGGTAGTGGAGGATTGTTGTTCTTTGAGCTGGGTCTTTTCTTTGGAGGCATCTTGATCTAAAATGATCAGGAAGGAGAGGATGGTAAGCCCACTGTATTGAATTAGGAGATACGAAACAAGATGTATCTCTACATGATAGATAAAGTGTTCTACTAAGCGATAGAACATGAAAGAGTTACTAAAGCAAGTAAACTATTGCTAAGGAAAGAACGAGTAGCAACACTTGGAATGAATTTCTACAACGTATTTGGCTCTGACTAAAAATACTCCTATAGTATTTTACGTTTGGTTGTGACGAGGGCTTGTTGCATGGATATTTGGTAAGTTTTAGGGTCTGTTGTACACCACAGTCACTCCCAAGCACATGTTGGTCGTGTCTCGAATAAATATAGTTTATCAGGCAATATTGACCCTAGACACGACTACATAACTGCCCAGGTTTAACCGCAGTGCCCAACACCCAATTACTTTTGTTTTGTTCTACTCGTGGTTACTGTTTCCGATATTTAGGTATTCTTGTGTACTTTTTTGTAAAATACTTGTATTTTAAAGTATACTTTTAGTTAAGAGCGCTTCGGCCCCTTAGTGTTTATAGTTATATACCATGTAAGGTTTGGTATACTTAGTTCACTATAAACAAAAGCTCTGATACCAATCTGTCACACCCTCAAATCGTCAGAAAAACAATGGCGGAAACATCCGGGGGCGGAGATGTCATGCGTAGTATCACAACCATTGTACATAGTAAGCATAGTAACACAACCATTACATTACATAAAAATATTTACATTTGTTTGAAAGTAAAGATAACATACATTAAGTACATCAGTATATGCAAAAAGTAAAAACGAGACTTCTATATGCTTCGTCTTCTCCAAAAGTGATCAAAGTACATGTCTAAAGTTGACCTGAGAATACAAGCGGTTTTAGAAATATCAGCATAAAGCTGGTGAGTTCATAAGCATGTTTTGTAAGGAAAAACTGGTTACTAAATCTTGTGAAAATACTTCAGTTCCATTGATAAAGAATGCAGTAAATATCGAAAACCATTATTACTGAGTTATGAAATACATATGCATGTTTTCCAAGAAAATCCCATATTTTCTAACATGTTTGACGATTTCCATATGATAAGAAAACCCTGGTTACCACCAGTAAGTATAGTATTTTTACTACGTAAGATAAAACAATAAGTTTTGTCCCTGGAATACCCTCCAGTAAGTAGGTAGGTAGTTTTATTACATAAATAAAACTATAGAAGAAAGAAAGAAATGCGTGAACAAAGTTAGTTTATACATATTGTGAGTCGTATAACCATACTAATTTGACCCGTGACCTCCTTGACGTTCTTCAGGCATCGTACGATTTCCAAAAATTTTCACCCCAGGTGTGCCTGCCTAACTGTAGCTAGCAGTTCAGGTGTGTGATTGTCAGTCCCGAATAGATCTATCCATAAATTTCACGCTCTCCCTCCAGGAGACTCTGGTTATACTACCGGAGAGGATTTATTGGTACACCGAAGGGCATAACGAAGATAAGTCTCACAAGCTAGTATTAACTAATTCACGAGATTTTTAGTTGTTATTGAGTTTCGAAGTCGTTTGGAACAAAGTAGAGCATAAATAATTAAACACAAGGTAATTATTTAGTATGATACTCTAGATTAATAATGGATAAACTAAATCAGACATGGTTTATATATTGACTTTGCATAAAATCAAAATATGAAAACAAGTAATGAAGATCCCAAATTATTCCCATAATAATTTGAATGGTTTGATAAGTTCCCACGATGTTTTGAAAACTATGTAATTATATTTAGAAAGCGTCCCTTATGCTCCGCATATTACAAAAGGGATAAAGGTATCTAAAAGTTTGATAGAAAATCGTTATAATTACATCAGTTTTTAAATTACGAAATCCTTTATGATTTGCTTGTATTCCCCCCCCCCCCCCCCACCCCCGGTGAAAACATGAAAAACTCGAAAAAGTGTAGGGGTATGAACTCACCAGATGTGAGTGGAATGAATGAAAATGTCGGGTAGGATGCTAGGTGTCAATCAAGGATATGAACACACGAGAGGATCCTATGTATCATGAAGCAATACATAATTGTATCTAATTAGTTATTTAATTTCTAATTAAGTAAGTAAACACACTCGAATGCGTGAAAACACTTTATTTCAAGTGTTAGGAATGATACGAGTTGCATCTAAGGAGTGTATGGCCTCATTATGGAGTTTACTCTTCAAGTGGTGGCCTTAGGGGTGTTTACGGTTGAGGCACCATATCCCCGATGAGTTTACGGCTTTAAACTCATGGGAATGGTGCATTTGAGTGTTCTAAGGTCTCATGCTTCACAAAGAAAGGTCCTAGGGTTGAATCAAAGGCTTAGGAAGTGATTGGAGCTTAAAATGGCCCTTAATTGGAGTTTATGGTTTTTGAGTCCCTCCTTGGGGAGTTTACGGTCGTAAACACATGAGTTTACAGCCGTAAACTCAGGTTTGTCACTTTCTTTCATGGTTTGGTGCTTCTAGGGTAAGCATGCAAGGTTCTAGCCACTCATACAAGTCATAGAAGGTGTTAAGGGCATTTTAACACCCTTAGAAGGTGTTTACGGTTTTGGGATATTACTCAACCGTAAACTCATGTTTACTCCTTTCATTTCATGTTTTGGGGTTCTAAGATCATTCATGCAAGGTTCTAGGTCATTAGCCAAGCATTGGAAGGGTTTTGGGGCATCAAAACCCCCTTTTAGGGTATTTACGGTTTTGCGATGCTCCCAAACCGTAAACTCATGTTCTTGGGGTTTTTAAGAGTTTAAACCATAGATTTGCATGTATACTAAGCAAAACAATAAGCTAGGAGGGTTTACTTACTTATGAGAGGCTTGAAGGAGTGTTTTCTTGATCAAATTCCAACTTTTGAAGAGAGAGAGAGAGAGAGAGAGAGAGAGAGAGAGAGAGTTGAGAGAAAGTTCTTGAGTGTGAAAAAAGGTGGAATAAAGACCACTCAACCCTTATATAGGGTTGAGTTTAGGGCCAGGGTGGGGGTCCACCAAACATCAACTGCAAACGGGATTTTTCGCGTGATTTATTATTTTCCGACACGTATGAAATTACGACAATAACCCTAATTGATTTACTTAACTTAAAAAGTTAACGGAAAACTTTAATAATAAAAATAAATTTCATTAACGAAAGTGGGTTACAGTGACGGAAAAAAATTCGGGTTGTCACAGCAATGTATCGCTGTTTTGGGGGAACTCACCAAGCTATCAGGCTTACAGTTT
Source organism: Lactuca sativa (assembly GCF_002870075.4). Taxonomy (NCBI): domain Eukaryota; kingdom Viridiplantae; phylum Streptophyta; class Magnoliopsida; order Asterales; family Asteraceae; genus Lactuca; species Lactuca sativa. The sequence continues at coordinate 150,027,048 of NC_056629.2, forward strand.
TAGTTTATTGTTTCAGGTACATCAGGGGATCGCGGCAAGGCGAAGGCATGATTGTACAGATCCTCATGTTTTGTTTATGCTTCTCGGAAAACTCTAATATTGACTATTTTGAAAACAAATCTATAATAACTGTTGGTTTAAAATGTTTTGAAAAGTTTTAAATTGGCTTGAATTTTATGGTGTTACAAGTTGGTATCATAGCCTTGGTTTGAGTGAATTGGAGGAACACGCATGTGATTCCAGTCTCAAATCAAGGAAAAGATTTTTAAAATGATTTTTCAAATGGTTTTCAAAATAAGTAATGGAGGATGCAGGGTGTACGATCAGTCGGAGCCAGTAAGTAGACCCCAAAATACCATACGATTATTTGATATTGTGATATGTTATAACAACATGCTAGTACTAGGCTAGGGATCTTTAGGAATTACATGATAGAATTGTCTGATTACATGATGCCTGCTAGCCTGGGGTATCCTTATATGAGATTTACATCATTATTGTAGTTACTTGTGTATGTAGCACGGTTGTACAAAATTAATATCTTATAGTCTAAGAATGCTTGATTTGACCTTATGTTCTGTTCTCATCGATTAGGGACTTAGGGTAGGATCGGATATTTGAAAGTCTATAGGGTCCAACGTTATGTATGGCTAGCATACACTAGTGCTGCAGGGATGGTGGAAGTTTCTTGGATGACTGGGTTATGTGAGGCTGGTTGGTCAGTTGTGAGACAGTTAACCTTCCTCTAGGGGTGAGGTTGAGCGACCACCAGGTGCATATGTATTGTTAGGGTGTTATGGTGATACTTGAGACAAATATGGGTAGGTGTGGAAGGTAGTATGGGCCCGTACTACTAAAATCATAGGACCCATATGCGTAGCAAGGAAGTAACTGTTGGATATAGTGTCTAAGTCCATAACTATATTTGGTATGTACTTGACCCGACCCGGCATGGTCCATTTGGGTTGCACTTCACCCGAACAATTTATGGATAATCTTTTGAGAATAGTATAAGTTATGATTTATTCATATATTATAAGTTCTAATATATTAAGATAAAATCATATTATTTAATTCGTATTGATCTATAATTAATCTAGAATTAAGTTAGAGATCAAAAGTATGACTAATTAAATATGGGCTCTTGTATTTATATAGTGTGGGCTAATGCTTATTTGGAATGGGCTAGGCTTGCATGGAAAGTTCATGGATACTCCATGGAGCTTTAACCCATGGATCTCATGGAAATGAAAAGACATGGGTATTAGGGTTTACATGGATGTAACCCTAATCCACCACACTATATAAAGGAGGCTTTAGTTCTTGAAAACACACTGGTTGTGGTGAGTATACTAAGAGGGTCGATTTCAAGAAAGGTTGTGACTATTCTCTCAAGTATCCAAGTTTATGGTGATTTGTGACTTCCATTTGAGGCATCCACACTATTGGTGCTAGGCTCTCATACTCCAAGCAATCAACTACAACTACAAGGTAAGTAATTCTACTAGCTTTATTTGATTCAAGTACCCCATGCCATGCTAGTTAGGATAAGAACCTTGGAAAAATAAAATATTTTCATGTATCTTATTCAAACATAGATCCAAGGTTTCTAGGGTTTCATGTACACCATAGGAGTGTTAGAATGCTCAAAACCCATCAGTGGTATCAGAGACTAGGCCTGTTTACTTGATACTTGATGAAAATAGCTTGAAAATCGAATTTTTTGTTCACTGCACGTATGAACTCGCTGAGTCCATGGGGGGACTCGACGAGACCATGAAGAAATGCATGCTACTCGTCGAGTCTGTTCATGCACTCGACGAGTAGAAGCTGCAGTGTCCAGTTTTTCGAGTTTTGCTGCTGGAAATGGACTAGAAACATTACCCTAAACTATTTTGGTGTTATAAAACTTGTTTTAGATGGTGTAATGTTCATGCTAATCCATTTACAATGGCTATTATCAAAAATTGCAAGTTTTACATAAGTTATTTATGATTCTTGAAATTATTGATAATCATGTTCTTGAAATTATGAGTTTAGATGATCATAGGAATTATTGTAACCTCCTTGGTACTTTAATTATTGATCATTATGTGTTTTAATGGAGTCCATAACTTGTCCTCAAGTTATGGAAAACCAAAGGTCACACTTTAATTAAAAACCATTATAAGAACACATGAATTATAAAAATGAAGAGTCTTCATTTTAATACTCAATTAACTCATAAGTTATGAGAAATGTAAAGTTTTGAAAGTTTGCAAAACTTTCCCTCAAGTTTTGGAACAAGTAAACCCTCAAGTTTTGGAACAAGTAAAGTCTTATTAAAACTTTAGTTCCAACCCTTAGAATTTTAATTATTAAAATTCAACCCTTATACTTTATAATATTATAAGTTAATAATATATATATATATATATATATATATATATATATATGTATATGTATAAGAACAAAGTCGTCTTACCATTAGTAAGCCTCATTCACGAAGCCGATCTATAAGGGGGGTATAAGGTTGTTGCCTATAAAATGGCAACTTAATGGGTGTCATTCTCACCCACCGCTTCCTTGACCGGTGGAGGGTCGTTAGCCGAAAACGTAGGATAATGACTATAATTCTCATTTAATTATGATGAATATACTACAGTAACTAAACCTTATTTTCCCAATCTTAGTTACTTTAGGAAAATGTGAATAAGGTTCTATTCCATGAAATTACACTTTGCACTTTGATTAAGTCGTTAGTGGAGTGTGTGTAGTTAACCGGCACACTAACTTGTACTTGTCAAGGTAGGCAAAGGGTGACTTAATGTTTATCATAGTATTGATGGAGCGTGTGTGGTTAACCGACACATCGATTGAGGGGTAATACATTAAGGGTACCAAGTAATTTGCATGGTTACTTCACACCTTGTTTTGTGATCATCGGCATCCCACTCACAAAACTTGAAGGGCACACTCGAGATTGAAACATGCCATTGAAGAAAGTTCAATGAATCTCAAAGAATCTAGGAGTTTCTAAACCAATCAAAACCTAATTAAATATTTCGTTTTTCATGGTGGAAATTGGTGAATCGTCATTCACCTACCTTCAAATATCTTATAGCTTAGATTACGGCATCCCTCTTCTAAGTTATAAAATATTGTGTTGGGTCCTAGCCTTAATATTACATTTGGGTGTTTTATTAAGGACTATCTCTATATCTAATCTAATCTATTCCCTCTTCTTTTTAGATGTCTTCCATTAAAAATGCTTCTGGCTCAAACCCTACTGGCTCCTTCTCTCTCATGAATCTTTGTGGGAGAGTCATCTTTGATGGATCCAACTTCACAGATTGGATCAGAAACATCAGGATGGTCACTCGGTATGAGAACAAAGAATAAGTTCTCGACAAGGAGCTGAAGGTACCCGAGCAAACTACTACTCCTGAAGAGCTTGTTGAATATGAGGTACATGAAAGAGATGCCACAAAAGTGGCATGCATCATGATGGTCACCATGACAACCGAGCTCCAAAATTCCTATGAGCACTATTATCCTTTTGACATGAACCAGGAGTTGATGGACCACTACCATCAAATTGCTCGTCAAGAGCGATATGAAATAATCTCCTCCATGATAACAACCCGAATGAAGGATGGTGAACCCATCACTGGCCACATGCAGAAAATGCAAAGGTATGTGGACCGTCTACTAAAGTTGAATGTGAACTTCCCTGAGGAGTTAGCAATAGACATCATTTTTCACTCCTTACCATCGTGTAATGATCAATTTCACATGACATATCAACTGAACAAGGAAGAAGTCACCCTCAGCAAACTTCAAGGACTCTTGAAGACCGCCAAAAGTGGTCTAAAGGGTAAGTTGGTTGTTACTACTCCTACTCCTACTCCAACTGCGGCCAATGTCTTGGCAATCGGGCATGGAAAAGGGAAGAAGAGAAAGAACCCTTCTAAGGGTACCAAGGGTAAGACCCTTGAAGGCTCCTCTTCAAGCAAAACCAGGAAAGGTTTTGTCACTCCTTTTGCTAACCCTAATGAGGCTGAATGCTTTTATTGCCATGAAAAGTTGCAATGGAAGCGAAACTATCCAAAGTACCAACAAGATTTGAAGGATGGGAAAGTAAAACCCAACCATGCAGGTATATACACTATATTGTCTAATAACTCACCTCATTCTAAGTCTTGGGTCCTTGATACAGGTTGTGGTATTCACATATGTTTTGATTTGCAGGGACTAAGAAAAATTGAGAATGTGGAGCAGGGAAAGATAAACTTGATCATGGGAAATAGGAAAGCTTCACATGTCACCAAGATAGGAGATTATTCCTTAGTGCTAAATAGTGGCTTTACATTAGATTTGAATAAATGTTCTTATTCGCCAGAAATGGCAAGAAATGTTATTTCCTTTCATGCATTGTATAAACAAGGTTTTACTTTCTATTTTGATAATAATAATGGTAGTATTGATGCTTTCTTTAATAATTTTCTTTATTTTAAAGCATTACCTTGTGATGGTGTGTATGAAACTGTATATGTTGTAGATAACATAGGAAATAATGTATTGTGTATTCACTCTTCCACTAGCTTAGATAAAGCATCTTTATGGCATTCTCGTATTGGACATGTAAGCAAGAAACGCATAGGCCAACTCCAAAAGGATGAAGTCTTGGAGTCATTTGACCTAAAGTCGGATGACAGTTGTGAATCTTGTTTGCTTGGTAAAATGACAAAGTCACCTTTTATTGGCAATTATGCTATGGGTGAAGGTTTGTTGGACCTCATACACACGGATGTGTGTAGACCCTTCAGAACCGCCATAAGAGATGCTAATCGCTTCTATGTGACTTTTACTGATGATTTTAGTAGATATCGATATATCTACTTAGTCAAGCATAAGTCAGAAAACTTTGAAAAATTCAAAGAGTTTAAGCAATAGGTGGAGAATCGGTTGGGCAGCAACATTAAGATGTTTCGATCCGATCACGGTGGTGAGTATCTTAGTACTGAGTTCCTTGACTATCTTAAGTAATGTAGGATTGTCTCACAATTGAAACCTCCTAGGACACCTCAGTTGAATGATGTAGCTGAGAGGCGCAATCGAACCTTGTTGGACATGGTTTGTTCCATGATGAGTCGAGCTTCGCTACCAATCTCATTTTGGGGGTATGCCTTAGAGACTGCCGCCCATATCCTTAATCTAGTCCCTACAAAGAAGGTTGCCAAAACACCTCACAAGGTGTGGACTGGAAAAGTTCCCAATCTAGACCACATCAAGATTTGGGGTTGCGAGGCTTTCTTGAGAAGCGAGACTCATGATAAGCTCGAACCTCGAAGTGATAGGTGTATTTTCATCGGCTACCCACAGAAATCCTTTGGTTACATCTTCTACAGACCCAGTGATAATGTGGTCTTTGTAGCAAGAAGAGGATTCTTTCGAGAGAGAGAATTCATAAGCCAAGGAGACAGTAGGAGGAAAATTGACCTTGAGGAAATTCAAAAGTCAAGTGGTGAAGGAACCTCAACCCCTAGCCCTCAACCTGAGGAGGAAAATCCTGTTGAGCCGACTGAAGAATCTATACCTCTGAGGCGTTCCACCAGAGTTAGGAATGCACCTGAGCATTATTCTGGTTTCCATATTACTGCAGAAGGTGAGACACTTATCAGTGATAACACACTGGTAAATCTGGATGAGCCTAACAGCTACACGGAAGCCAAGGCAGGCCCCGAGGCTACTAAATGGAAAGAGGCTATGGACAGCGAGATACAATCCATGTATGACAATCAAATTTGGAACTTGGTTGACAATGTACCTGATCGTAAGATAGTTGGGTGCAAATGGATCTTCAAGAAGAAGACCGACATAGATGGTAATGTACACACTTACAAAGCACGACTGGTTGCAAAGGGTTATTCTCAAACTCCGGAAGTTGATTATGATGAAACCTTTTCACCAGTGACCAAGATTAAGTCTATTAGGGTTCTGTTACCTATTGCTGCATTTCATGACTATAAAATATGGCAAATGGATGTCAAAACCGCTTTCCTTATTGGAAAGTTAGCTGAAGATGTTTACATGGTTCAGCCAGAGGGTTTTGTCAGTACAGAATACCCTAATAGAGTGTGTAAGCATGAGAAATCCATCTATAGATTGAAACAAGCACCTCGCAGATGGAATCTTTGCTTCGATGAGAAAGTCAAAGAATTTGGCTTTTCAAGGAGTGAAGATGAATCTTGTGTCTATGTCAAGGCTAGTAGGAGTATAGTCAGCTTTTTGTTACTGTATGTGGATGACATCCTACTCATAGGAAATGACATCCCAACCCTGCAGGAAGTAAAGTCCTGGCTTGGGAAGTGTTTCACTATGAAGGACCTTGGAGAAGCTGCTTATATCCTAGGGATAAGGATTTTGAGAAACAGGAGTAAAAGACTAATTGGACTTAGTCAAAGCACTTATGTGGACAAAGTGTTGAAAAGGTTCAACATGCATAACTCCAAGAAAGGTAAGTTACCTATCCAGTGTAATGCCAGATTGAGTAAAACTCAGATTCCGAGTATAGAGGCTGAGATAGCTGAGATGAGTCGAGTACCATATGCTTCCGCTGTAGGCTCGATCATGTATGTTATGACTTGTACTCGTCCTAATGTTGCCTTTGCTTTGAGCATGGTCAGCAGATATCAGGGGAATCCTGGCAAGGCTCACTGGACAGCGGTAAAGAATATTCTCAAGTACCTATGAAGGACTAAGGACTGGGTCCTTACCCTTGGAGGAAGTTATGACTTGAGAGTTGTAGGGTATAGTGATGCTAGCCTTCAGACTGACAGGGATAATTTTTGCTCTCAATCAGGCTGGGTCTTTACCCTAAATGGAGGGGCAATTACTTGGAAAAGTTCCAAGCGAGATATAGTGGCGGATTCCACTTGTGAATCAGAGTATATAGCAGCAAGCGAGGCAGCAAAGGAGGCTATATGGCTGAAGAACTTTATCGGAGACCTTGGATTTGTACCAGCTATAAAGGAACCAATGGAGATTTTCTGTGACAGAAATAGTGTGGTTGCCTTAGCCAAGGAACCAAGAGATCATGGGAGATCCAGACACATTGACAGAAAATATCACTTCATCAGACATCGAATAGAAGAAGGAATCCTCGTGGCAAAGAGGGTATCATCGGATGAGAACCCAGCAGATCCACTCACAAAGGGACTGACTCGGGTTAAGCATCTCCAGCATGCTCGGAGCATAGGGCTGAAGGATGATATTAGTTTTAGTAGTTAGATAATCTTGAAATTTGTAAATTGTAATTGACATTTGATGATAAATAAAAGCTGTTATTTATAAGTAAAGTGATGCTATCTCTTGTCAATCGTTTACTATTATTTCTTTTTGCATGTTTTGACTTCCAGAATAATTATGTTTTGGTCTATATCATATTATTCAAACTCTCCACAGTCGGTCATATGTTGAAAGTAGATGTGAATCAAGATTGTCATGGGTTGGCTTGTAGAGGTCTAAGATGTTAGATAACACGGGGCTACAACACTCATGAGTGCTCATAAGTTTTGAGTATTGGATTCAACCCACGCTCACTTGTATCACTTCATGGAATTTATCTCGAGTGATCGTGAGACGGTAATATCATATAAGTCTTCAAACCTAGAGATATGATTTGTTGCCTATGAGTTGGTTATGCATTGATTACACGAACACGCATTGGTAACATGATGTTATAAATCGTGCTTTTGTGTGTAATTCAACAAGTAGTAGAGGAAACATATAAGTCGAAGTTTATCTGTTCCTTCTAGGATTAGAAGCGATATTTGGGCCCCTCGATGATTTTGTTTTGACCTATGTACCGGGCCTGGTCAGAACTAAATTGATGTGTTCAGTTAAGTTCTATGTCAAAAAAATCAGAAATCGAGAAACAAATGTTGGACAATAAGCAAGACCATGTTCCATGTATTTGTCCGGCTGATATCTAGAACAGGGGATTATATGACCACTTAGCTAAAATGGCGCTTCATAGTTCAACAAAGTTTAAAGAGCTACGATTGCTGATTGGTTCCTGAAGTCATACTTGCAACTATATTTATTAGACTTATCCAAGTGGGAGACTGTTGTGTATAGTGTCTAAGTCCATAACTATATTTGGTATGTACTTGACCCAACCCGGCATGGTCCATTTGGGTTGCACTTCACCCGAACAATTTATGGATAATCTTTTGAGAATAGTATAATTTATGATTTATTAATATATTATAAGTTCTAATATATTAAAATAAAATCATATTATTTAATTAGTATTGATCTGTAATTAATCTAGAATTAATTTAGAGATCAAAAGTATGACTAATTAAATATGGGCTCTTGTATTTATATAGTGTGGGCTGATGCTTATTTGGAATGGGCTAGGATTGCATGGAAAGTCCATGGATACTCCATGGAGCTTTAACCCATGGATCTAATGGAAATGAAAAGACATGGGTATTAGGGTTTACATGGATGTAATCCTAATCCACCACACTATATAAAGGAGGCTTTAGTTCTTGAAAACACACTAGTTGTGGTGAGTATACTAAGAGGGCCGATTTCAAGAAAGGTTGTGACTATTCTCTCAAGTATCCAAGTTTGTGGTGATTTGTGACTTCCATTTGAGGCATCCACATTATTGGTGCTAGGCTCTCAAACTCCAAGCAATCAACTACAACTACAAGGTAAGTAATTCTACTAGCTTTATTTGATTCAAGTACCCCATGCCATGCTAGTTAGGATAAGAACCTTGGAAAAATAAAATATTTTCATGTATCTTAGTCAAACATAGATCCAAGGTTTCTAGGGTTTCATGTACACCATAGGAGTGTTAGAATGATCAAAACCCATCAGTCACAACCCCTATGGTTTACTCAAGAGTTGGTTCCTAGTTATTTATGTGGATTATCTGATATCTTTTGGTATGTTTCAGAATGGTAATGATGAGACGCTTTGTGACTGGATCCGGTTCAGGATCAGGATCAAGACACAGAGGCCAGGAGGGGCGATCAACACCTGAGTCTATGGTGCAGATGCGGACAGATGAGCTAGCCGCCAGGATTCGAGAGATCCTACATGATGAGGTTGCCACTTTTTTTGGGCACAGCTACCGGAGATGTTTGGGTCTATTAAGACCTCCATGGTCGAGTACTTCGACAAGTGATATACATCCCTTGCACAAACGGTTGCCGCTGCAGCTGCATCAGCTATAACAGCGGTAGGGGGAGGATTAGGAGCCACTCGAGGTTACCAGTACAGGGAATTCGATAACACGAAGCCCCTACTTTTGATGGGACTCAGGACCCCATCAAGGCTATGAGGTGGGTTTCAGATGTGAAGGGGTGTTTCTTTACTTGCTCACTTCCTACTGACCAGAAGTTCAGGTGTGCTCTGAACCAGCTAAGGTCTGGGGCCAAGGACTGGTGGAGATTGACGACTGGGTCATACACTGATGATCAAAGAGTTGTTGTTACTTGGGAGCAGTTTAGGGATATGTTTCGCACCCGATACATTCCACGAGTTGAGCGGGAACGGTTGTCACAGGAGTTTTTAAGTTTGACACAGGATGGGGAGTCAGTGACGAAGATCACCCACATGTTCATAGAGAGGGCGATGTTCTGCCCCGAGTTTGCTTCCAAGCAAGCTCAGATGACCCATTATTTGAGCATGCTCAAGACTGAACTTCGTCAGTTTGTGTCTACCCAGCGATGTGATACTCTTTTGGAGTTGCAGGAGGCCGCTAGGCGACATGAGTTAGAGATTAAGCTGCAGTTGAGGGAGCAGCAGCAGGCCCCGACACAGTCGCAGCCGGCGCCTAAGCGGTTTAAGACCGCTGATTGTAAGATCGGCTGTCAGCAGAGCCGCACTTGTGGAAAGTGCATCAAGGGTCATTCTGGGGTTTATCGAGCTGGTAGAGGGTGTCACAGGTGTAGCAAGGAGGGGCATTATGCGAAGGATTGTCGCCAGGCCGCCCCGGTTCCGAGTTTGAGGTTATGTTATCACTGTGATCAGGTTGGCCACTTGAAGGCCAACTACATGTTGTTTGTCGCTAAGCCGACGCAGGTTCCCGTGCTGGCTACATTGAGGATTTCTAATGGGAGGCCAGTTAAGGCAGAGCCTCCAAAGGCTTAGGGGCGTGCCTTTCAGCTTACAGCAGAGTAGGCCAGGGCAACACCGGATGTGGTTGCTGGTATGTTTCTATCCTTTATCTCATTTATTATATCCTTTTAATGCTTATCCGTTGTACCTATGATTAGGTACATTTTTAGTGAGCTTCTTGCCTGCATCGGTTTTATTTGACTCGGGGGCGAGTCAATCTTTTGTATCTCAGACATTTAGTAGCGAGTTCGGTGTGCTAGTAGGCGAGCTAGAGTGTCCGTTGCGAGTCGCTATTGCCAACGAACACAGAGTTTTTGCTTCTTTGATCTACCGAGGATGCGAGTTGGAGATCTTCGGAGTGTCCTTTCCGATAGATTCGATACCGATTCTCATGGGGGAGGTGTGCGTGATCCTGGGGATGGATTGGCTTAGTAGATTTGGTGCCATGATAGATTGCGAGGGCCAGCGGGTGGTAGTTCGAACCCCAAGTGGGGGAGAACTGATTGTATATGGCGAGGTTGCCAGAGTGGGATCAAGGATTTGTTTAGCTTCCAGGGCTCGGCAGTATATTCAGCATGGGTGTGCGGGTTATCTAGCATATGTGGTGCATACGTGGGTCAGAGATTAGACTTCAGTTTCAGAGGTTCCAGTGGTTAGGGATTTTGTCGACGTGTTCCCGGAGGAGTTGCCAAGGATACCTCCGGAGAGGCAGGTCGAGTTCCGGATCGACCTAGTGCCGGGTGCGGCTCCTATCGCCAAGGCATCGTACCGGTTGGCGCCACCCGAGATGCAGGAGTTGTCTTCACAGCTGCAAGAATTGTTGGGAAAGCAATTCATTCGACCTAGCAGTTCTCCATGGGGAGCACTGATCCTCTTTGTCAGGAAGAAGGACGGTTCGTACCGGATGTGCATTGATTATAGGGAGTTGAACAAGTTGACGGTGAAGAACCGTTATCCACTCCTGAGGATAGATGATCTCTTTGATCAGTTACAGGGTGCATCTTGGTTCTCCAAGATTGATTTGAGGTTGTGGTATCATCAGGTCCGGGTCAGAGAGGAGGACGTGGAGAAGACCACGTTTCGGACTCGTTACGGTCATTACGAGTTCGTGGTGATGCCATTTGGCCTCACCAACGCACCATAAGTATTCATGGACCTGATGAATTGGGTCTGCAGACTGATGCTTGATCGCTCGGTCATCGTGTTCATAGATGATATCTTGGTGTATTCCAAGACCTGAGAACAACACAAGGAGCACCTCAGGGAGTTGTTGGGAGTTCTTAGACGAGAACAAATGTATGAAGTTCTCGAAGTGTGAATTTTAGTTGCGAGAGGTCCAGTTCCTCGAACATCTCGTTAACCAAAAGGGGATTTTGATCGACCCGGCCAAAATCGAGGCAATCATGCAGTGGGAGGTGTCGAGGTCTCCTTCGGACATCAGGAGTTTTTTGGGATTAGCAGGGTACTACCGGAGATTCATTCGGGATTTCTCTATGATTGCAGTACCCCTCACTCATCTAACGAGGAAGGGATGGATTTTCGGTGGGGCCGTGAGCAGCAGAGGGGGTTTGAGCTCTCCGTCAGCGGTTGTGTGAGGCTCCAGTCTTGACACTCCCGGAGGGAGTGGAGTATTTTATGGTGTTTTTTTATGCATCCATCACAGGTTTAGGAGCAGTCCTCATGCAGAGATGACGGGTGATAGCTAACGCATCGCGGCAGCTAAAGCCGCATGAGACGTGATATCCTACTCATGATTTAGAGCTTGGAGCGGTGGTATTCGCTCTCAAGATATGGAGACATTACCTATATAGGGACTGTTGTACCATATACACGGATCAAAAGAGCTTGAGACACATCATGGATCAGCCGAACCTGAACATGAGGCAGCGTAGGTGGCTGGATGAATTCAAGGACTACGATTGCGAGATCCTTTACCACCCCGGTAAAGCGAATGTGGTAGAGGACGCTTTGAGCCGCAATTCAGCTGGGTCTTCCACCCCAGCGATATGTATGAGGATAGCGATGGATTCTTCACTGGTGAGCTTGATCAAAGATGCTCATGTTGAGGGCATGCGACCGGAGAACTGGAATATGGAGAGAATCAAGGGCGAGGACACCCGGTTTGTACAGGATAACCGGGGATTATTGACTTAATGTGATCGGGTATGGGTTCCGATGTCTAGTGGGGCCAGACAGACAGTCATGGAGGAGGCTCATAAGTCTCACTTCTCTATTCACTGAGGGGCCACCAAGATGTACCGAGACCTAAGTTTGAGTTACTGGTGGCCATGCATGAAGCAAGAAATCACTTGGTATGTCGAGAGGTGCTTGACCTGTAGGATGGTCAAGGTCGAGCATCAGAGGCCGCATGGTATGCTGCAGCCCCTAGAGATTCCATGTGGAAATGGGAACATATCATGATGGACTTCATTACCAAGTTGCCGAGGATGGCAATGGGATTTGATGCTATATGGGTCATCGTAGATCGATTGACCAAGAGTGCCCATTTCTTGGCGATACGGGAGAGTTCTTCGGACGAGAAGTTGGTCGACATGTACGTCCACAAGATCGTTGCTCGCCATGGGGTTCCGGTCTCCATTGTCTCCGACCGGGATGTTAGATTTACCTCCCGTTTTTCGCAGAAGTTCCACGAGGAACTGGGCATGCAGTTGCACTTTAGCACATCTTTCATCCGCAAACCGATGGTTAGAGCGAGCGGACCATTCAGACCCTCAAGGACATGTTGAGGGTGTGTGTTATTGACGTCAGTGGGAGCTAGGATTCCCATCTACCCCTTGCGGAGTTCGCCTACAACAACAACTATCATTCCAGCATTGGTGCCCCGCCTTTCGAGTTGTTGTATAGGAGGAGATGTCGCACCCCAGTTTGTTGGGGTGAATTCGGACATAGGGTGATGGTACGGATGGAGGTAGTCTTGCAGACTACCGAGAAGATTCAGCAGATTAAGCAGCGACTGCAGACCGCTCAGAGTCGGCAGCAGAGTTACGCCGACAAACGTCGATCTGAGTTAGAGTTCCAGGTTGGGGACAAGGTACTCCTGAAGGTCTCGCGCCTAGAAGGGTCTGATCCGCTCGGGAAGAGGGGGAAATTGGGTCCCCGGTATAGTGGGCCATTCAAGATCGTTTCTAGGGTTGGCAAGGTGGCATACAGATTAGAGCTACCGGATGAGCTCAGTCGGATCCACAACACCTTTCATGTTTCGCAATTGCGAAAGTGTATTATGGATCAGGAGGTGGTGGTATCATTAGATGACATTCAGGTCGATGAGCGCTTGAATTATGTTGAGAGGCCCGTGGCCATTCTGGAAAGGAAGGTGAACATTCTACGGAACAAAGAGATACCTTTAGTAAAGGTACAGTGGGAGCATCGAAGGGGGTCCGAGTAGACGTGGGAGCCGGAGACAAAAATGCGAGAGCATTATCCGGAGTTGTTCACCGTGGCAGACTTCGAGGACGAAGTCTAGTTCAAGTGGGGGACAATTGTAACGCCCCGATTCTCAGGTATTGATTTTTGGTTATAAGATTTTTTGTGACAACCATCAAATTCGGGTCAAAGTCAAATCCAAATAAAGGCCAACGATTCGAAAAAAAGTAAGTATTATGTTCACTAATGTACAAACACTTTATATCAATATAAAGTATCACTCGAAAATTTCACATATTCAGAAATTCTAAACCCTAGAAGGGTAAGTGAACGGAACGAATCGATAAAACACTATTCCATACCCTTCGGGGGTGTGTAGCATTCATAACGGGGAGTGCAAACCCTGCAATACAAGGTTGAACACTATTAACGATCATAAACAAAGTCTCTGTGAATCTCTTAACTTTTTATCAAACAATTGGGGCACCCCACCCTTGTAGCGTAGTCAAAAATTACTCGAGATGGGAAGATTCCATGAGAAGCAGCAAAAAGGAACCGAAACCACCTATGGACCGATCCTACCTTTGGTCCGGAGTCACTTTCGGCTCGAGACCTCTTTTGGTCCAGGCCACTGCGGTTCAAGATCACTTTCGGTCTGAGGCCATGTTTGATACATCTCACTACGACACGGCCCGGACTACTCTCGGTTCCAAATTACCTTCGGGTCATCTCTACTCACAGTTCAAACCACTTTCGATCTGAGGTCTCATGAACCAGGACCTCACACCAAATTTCCCCTCAACCCCACAACTCAAACCAAAGTAGAAAACCCCAAAACGGATCCACTTGGTCCGGAGCCCTCTAAGTCCGGAACATTACCCTCTAAAATGTATCGGACAATCTCTGCGTACTCCAGAACACCCTTCTTTTTGGAAACTCCTCATCCAGAACCAACCCACCCTGAAAAGATCCGCACCAGACGAGTTTTGCGGCCTCGAAAGACCAAGGCCACTTCCGGGAGTTAATAACCCCACACCTCCACTCCGGAACCATAGATGACTCCGGATGGATGATCCCAACTCCGGATGGGCTCTCCTGACTCTGAGCACCCTATCTCACTTACCAATCTCGAAGAGTTAAGACACGATTATGATGTCTAAGACTCATTATTTTAATCATATTTGGGGGAATTTCTCGCTATAAACCATATCTTTTGTACAAAATATTCTTCAAGGGTTGGTTGACTTTTCCAAAAAGTTATGACACAGCCCATTCCCCATAACCACCCTATGACTACTTTATGGCACTATTCCCATTGTACCTAATTAAATCAATATCTTTCTCCCAACACTCCATCAGATTTCCCTGCCCCAAATCCACTCATTAGATCCTTAATCCTCACCTATATAACCCCACTCATATCCTCCAAAGGCTCACTTTTCTCCCCCCATTTTCTCTCTAAAACTCAAAGATCTCCAGGAAGTTCTCGACTTTCACTTCACCCTCAGTAAGTTCTCCATCTCCACTCTCGAATATTCCACCCTCCATCACTCTATTCACGAAAATCTTATACAAATATCGTCATTATCGTTCCCAGGAACTTCAAATCTTCAAGCTCTTTTTCCAAGTGTTCTTGACTTGGAAACCTCTCTTCTTTCACATCCATCTCAAAGGATCACATAAGGTGAGTTTATACCCCCTACATTTTTCACGATTTATTCAAGTTTTATGGGGGAGAATGCAAGTTACAACACTAAAATACATCCTAAAACTAGTTAAATAGATTCCAATTTATGAACCCCTTGTAATATGTCGAGCAAGGTGTATAACAATAAGATTTTTATGTAATGAATGTATTTCCTATTAGCTGCTTTCACAAAATAGAAATGGACATTCATAAAAGGGTTTTCATTCGCCACAAACATATTTATGATAAACCATAGAAAGTATAGTTTATGGTACATTGTCACTACAATCACATTCTATAAGGGTTCATTTACACTGCAGAAAAAGTACTTTTCATTTACTTTACGCATAAACTCTTTAACTCAAATGGTGAGACACTACTTCATTGTACTCTTAGGCCCCGTTTGGTACGCAGAACAGGACGGGACAGAACAGAACAAGGTCCTATCACTGAGCGTTTGGCACGAACGGGACTGGGACAAAGTTAGTTGTTGACCAAGTCCAATGGGACTATTTCTCTAAAATTTAGTCCCATCCAAAACCATAGAACACAATGGGACAAAAGCCAAAATGACACAAAAAACCATTTCTAGTGTGTTTCTTTTTGTTCCGGTGTTGCCAATTACTATATAACGAGTTCAGTCTAGTTCTGTCCAGTCCAGTCCAGTTCTATCTAATCTAGTTCTGTCCCACCTAGTCCCACCACCAAACGCTACCTTAGAGTACTGGTAAAATTCATGTAGTTATAGCCAGAGTCACTTGTAGTGAGAGCGTGATAGTTGTGTATAGATCTATATTGGGATTGACAATCCCGCACCCAAGCTGCTTGCAACAGCTCGGCCAGCAGGTCAGGGGTGACAAATGTCATAACATTCTGACACGTGAAGAACGTCGTCACAGGTCTTCTATGTCATAGCATGGTTATAACGACTCACATAGGGAGATAACGAAACATATAGTTTACGGGAATTTATTATTTAACATGGGTTTTTTATGTCAATTTAAAACCACCTTTACTATTATAAGTATGGAAATTTACTTGTACATTTCGGTCTTTGGGTACTAAGACTACACTTATTTCATAAGGAAAATATTGGATTTTTCTTGAAAAATTCACATTCATTTACAAAGAAAGGTTTTAAACCCTACATGCAAAAAGCTTATGCCCTCACCAACTAAATTGTTGACACCCTTTCAAAGTTCACTTGTATTCTCTGGTAACCACAAGCTTTTGAGGATGGAACGCTTCCGTATTTGACAAACTATTTTTGATATCATATTGTAATTAATTTTGAAACATGTAACAGTTGAAACTATGTAACTTTTTTAATATTTATGATTGGTTGTATGTACTATGATCACTATTATACATGTATGTCATGATACTACGCATGAAGTCCTCCACCCCCAGACGTTTCCACCATTCGAGGTTTGGGGGTATGACAATTTTCATGATTTCAAGGTCTACTCAACGAGTTGGTTTCCCTGACTCGTCGAGTAGTAGCAGGTTGGTCGACGTGCTTAAGTGACCTACTCGCCGAGTCCAAGAAGGGACTCGACGAGTAGGAGCTGGAGGATGAAACCCTAATTTCCAGGGTTTTGCACCATATTTAAAGTATCATTGGCCTCCTCGGCCTCCCCTTACTGCCTCTTGATACTCCATAAGCCCTAATTCGTGTGAGAGTGCTCCATTTTTGTGTTTTAAGCGTTGGAAGAGCATTTTGGTGAGAAAAGCTTGGAGATCAAGTGACTAGAAGCAAGGAACTTGTGGGGATCAAAGATCTACCTCAGTTGGCATCCTTTGGAAGGTATTAACCTGTTATCTTGACCTCATTTCATTCTATATCTCTTTTGGGTGGATTTTAGTGCTTTTCTAGCATATTAGGAAGCCTTTCTTGTGTTTGAGCTAAGATCTGAAGTTGCAACTTCAGATCTGAACTCTCTTAGGTCTCTAAGTCCATAAAGCATCCAACTTTTGTAAGAATGAGACTCTCCTAAGGCGTAAAACTCCATTCCAAGCTTGGATTTGTCATTTAGAGTCTCTAGAGCCTTGCATGCACAAAACGTTTGCAAGTTTACATGATAAACATGCCTTGGGGATTTGGATCTGCAATATGGAACCTTAGCATGGCTTAAAAATCATCTGTTTGGATGAAGGACAGAAGGGACTCGGCGAGTTGCATGGTCAACTCGGCGAGTCTGATGAAGATTGTCGTAGACTCGGCGAGTCAGCTAGGGTTTTCCCAACCTTTGGACACGCGTGAACTTGGCGAGTTGCAAAGGAAACACGAAGAGTTGGCCAAGGATTTCACAGCCACAAAACATTAGGAACTCGATGAGTCACTCAAGTGACTCGGCGAGTTGACGAGTTATACAAGGAACTCGGCGAGTGGTTGGTTGTACTCGATGAGTTCAGGTCAACATGGAATGTTGACCTTAATAGTTAACTTTGACTTTGACCAAGGGTTGACTATTGGACTTCTGGGGCATTTTGGGAATTTATGAACATGGTTGTGTGGCGAATATAGTTGGTGGAGTTTTTGGCGGTGATCCGAGAGTTTGAGCTTATCTTTCGAGTCGAAAGTTACGAGATGAGTTATCCTCACTTTACTAAGGGGTCTAAGGCACCAAGGTCGGCCCATTGGATATGATTTCCTATCATTTGGTAGTATGTTAAGTATGAGTTAGTGTTGCATGTTAGTTGTTATGCCAGTTAGGTAGACCTGTAGGACTACCAGTACTATCTTGTGGTTTTTTCTATGTGCATTAGTTGTGTTATATGTCGACATATTATGTGAGATGGGTTAAGGTGATACTACTTTGTGCGGTAACCAACAAACCCAGGAGCATTCCAGATACGAGCTGGGGGAGACTCGTACTATAGGCTTGGTGGCAATCCAGATGTGATATGTGGGCCCGGAAGGCAATCCAGACTCACACTGTGGGCCCACGGGGTTATCCAGCCTGTAAAACTGGAGACCCGGTATATGATGTTATTTGTATATGTGTTATGTGCAGTGTATCGGTATTTTGGGGGAACTCACTAATGTGCACAAACTTAACTAACTAAAATGCACCTTGGCAGTGTACCTAGTCGAATTATAGAATAGTTGGGTAAGTCGGGTGTCGATCACAGGGAACGGTGTTAACTAATTAATTTATCTACTACTAAATTAACATAATTATTAACAAAGGAAGGGTTTTTATCTAATTTTGCAAGTTTATATGAACTTAATTCTTTAACACAAATTCAGTCAATAAACAAACACTTCTGTTAGTTCGAATCTGCTTTCACTCAATGGATTATAAATTAGCTATGACAATTACTATTGGTTACCAATTATTAGCAATTTAGTTCTAAATCTACTAACATTAATCAATTCATGTAAATATGTGTATGGTCACACAATAGTTAACACATAATCAATTATTAGACGAATTTGGATCTATGTAAGATTGTTTTGATAAAACATAATTACAGTCATAATTTGAGTTCTCTAACACTGCCTAATTTAATAATTAATTGCTTAACTAAGATTGGATTAATCCTTGCTCCAATAATTTAATATTCACTAAATTACCATGTATTCTAATTCATGCAATTTGATGGTCATCAACTACACAGAATAAGATATCAAAGCAATCAACTACTAAAACAAACATGCTAGGTAAAATCAATCCAACACAAATCTTAACCAACTAGCACATCAAATCTAAAGTAATTACTCCATGAGTTCTAGCTTCATCTAGCTAATAGAAGCAGCTAGATTTAGCTGGACATCCTAGCAACTAAGCAAATAACATCCATAATCAAAAACATAATAAAAGTGTACCAAACTACGGATCAAACTATGAACTTCTTCTCCTTTGTTGTTGAAAGCCAATTTCAGAACTTCTTTTCCTCTGGAAATCGTCTCTAGGAGCCCCTCTAAGCCAGCCAAAAGTTCCCAATTCGTAATGGCCAACAGTTTATATAGTTTCTGGATTTTCCGGATTCAAGTCGTGAGCCAATAAGTCTCACGTCGTGAATATGACAATTTCGTGTTCGACAAGGATTCTTCCACCATGATGCATATCTTCTAGAATTCTCCACTCACATCGTGAGTCATGAACTATTCACGTCCTGAGTACATCATTTGCTGAATTTTCCATTCTTCTTTCCTACAAGCCTCCAAAGTGCCATGTTTTGTCAATTTCAGTCCCTATCTTCGAAAATGCTTCTATTTGGCTGCAAAATATAATTTGACCTGATAAGTACCATTATTCTATTCAAATAACCAAAATATATGTAAAATGTACTTAAATATTGCCTAAAAATATGTATAAATATGGAGATATCAAAATACATCACACTTGTGCTTTGCTTGCCCTCAAGCAAATCTAATTTTTAATTCAAACCTTAATCACCAACATCACATAGAACGATCCAACTCAAACTCAGCCATTATACCAAGACCTCAATGCATGCATTTGTGTCTAAAGTGTTTCCTAAGTAACCCCCCTCAATTCTAAATACTCACAATCCTCATAAACACACGCCCACTTCTTTTGAACAATGCTCATTTTATGCATCCCTCTGAATCCATCCGCACAAAACTTCCTTAACCTCCAAGTATTTTTGTAAAGCAACCCAAGCATACATAAACTAGAGAATTACAACTTTTAAGATACCATACTACGGAGCTCTTGAATTCTTCACTTCTTTGATATTTGATCTTCAATTTCTTTAAATTCACTATCTTTTGTAATTTTTGGTATCTTCAACTTTTGATTTTTTTCAGAATTTTTGATCTTTGATCTTCAACTTTGATACTTCTATAGCTCCAAAAATTCTTCAATTTTTCACTTTTTAGTAATTTCTCTCTTTTTTTAAAAAATATCTCACTTTTTCCACTCAAAACCTACATGCTTAAGCAGGAGCGCTTAACTTCAACCTTTATTGGTTAAGGATATTAGTTTTCCTGGATACATTTCAAGTACAGGCTACTAAACATATTGCATTCCTCAAACTAAGTGAGGTTATGTTTTTGTCCCATGATTTCACTAGAATAAAGGAGGCCACAAATGCACTATAACGTGTATCGGCTCAACTAAACATTTGAGCTCTTATCGGATCACCCCATGCAACATTAGCAACTACATTTCAAATTATTATTATTACTAGAAATTTTTATTTAGATTATTATTCAAATCTATTTCTAAAATTTTTAAAATTTACTAAATTCTAGCAATTTACTTTTAGCAATCTAAGCAATTACTTTTTCGACCTCCTACCCCACACTTATTACATACAATGACCTCATTGTATGCATAAAGTAAATAAAAGTAATAAAAGGAAGAAAAATGAACAAACTCCCCTGGGATAGTGGCGTGATCAAACTCCATAAGTGTGGACAAAATGCGCATCTCGAATGTGGAACTTCTTTGAAATATGAACTTGAATCTTGATCATTGCGAGATATAATAAGCGCCAATAAAATATGAAATCGAGACTTCAAACTTCAACAAAGGTGGTGTAAATCTCCAAGCAAGAAGAATAATGTGGGAAAGCATACGCCACATTAAATGGTAAAGAAACCGAGCCAAAGTAATCTTCACAACAATCCCAAGAAGAAAAGTGGTGACCCATGTAGTAAAATGCATCAATGGGCTTCATCTTTGTGGAACTACATGATTCATGTCATGAATTCTAATAAGGACCACAACGTGAAATCGAGAAAACGTGGAAAGTAGAAACCCGTGAAAACTTGACTCACGACGTGAATTTTAGGGAGTCACAACGTGAGTACTAGACATACAGAAAACTGTTTTGTCTTCACCTCTTAACTTCAAACAAATGTATTAATTGATTAAGACGTTGCTAGTATATAATTTTATGACTCTTCTCTACACTTATCCTCTCTCTTGACTCACCCCACACTTAGTTAAAATTGTGGGTCTTGACTTGCGACTCTAAACTCTAACAACGCTCGATACGCTCTCATCTAAACCGACCTCTCCCGAAACTCCATAAGCAAATCTGGAAAATTCCCACCATAGAAAATAAATAAGTAACATAATAACTTAAATTGTCTTACAAACCAAATCAAGTTTAAAACTAAACAAATCCAAAAATGAAATTAAAAATAAAAATTAAATAAGAAATCAATCATCGTCTTCTTCAGCTTGTGCTCCACTTTTACCGACCTCCCTTGACCTCTATACTCACTCCACCTCGGGAAAATTGGGTAACGATACCCAAGGTGAGGAGGTTGCTCCACATGCAAATGTTGTACCAAGTTTTCCACAGTCCTGCCAATCCAATTGACACTAAGTGAAAACTGATCAAAATATCTGACCATATCACCCCCAAAATGTGTTCCTCCCATGGGTGTGGATTGATGCACCGGCTACCCTCTCTCTCCTCGTCCTCGCACATTCCTCCTTCGAGGCCTCGGCTGTGGTTGCTGCTCAGTCTGTCCACCAAGGTGCTCTCCGCCATCACCCTCCTCATCGGTATGCACAATTCCCCAATGAGACCCAAAATTCCGAACCACCCGCATTGTTTCCATGTATCCCATGGTAAACTTGCTCTCTTCCTTGCGAGTCAAAGAGCGGGTAATGTCGGGAACAATTAATCCATAAGAACGAGCCAATCGAGTGATGAAATGACCCCCACAGATAGGGCTCCCAAGGCGGGAACTTGTAGCAAAATCTGCTAAGTAGCGGGCCAGAAAATAAGGAATGTTGCAACACACTCCCGACTGCAAAATACACCACAAAAAGAATAAATTTTGCTTCGTGACCTTATCCCCATGGCGCTTATGATTGATGGAGAAAGTGATAAATCGGTGTATCAAGCGATAAATGGGGGATCTTATGCTGCTCTCGGGTGACACTCCGGAATTGAATATTTCGGATGCAATGTTGTTCCACAATTTGATCCCCGAGGCCCCATTTTCATAGTATCGAGCCGCCTCCCTCAAAAACATAGCAAATTCTGGAGTCATAGCTTCATGTGTCGTGTATAACCCCATCCTCCAGGAAAACTAAATCAAACTGCACTCACGATATTCACCCCCGAGTCTAAAAACTAAGGCTTGTGGGAATGTAGGGTCTTGGACATTCTCATGGTATGCCACTATTGCAAAGAATTCCACACATAATTCCTTATACACCCTTTATTGAATACCGAATAGATTAAGCGAGCCCTTGCAAGTGAACGAAAACCCATTTCCCAAAAATATTTTTGTGAGAAATGGAGATAGCCTATTAAAGATTTCGACCTCCCTTAACCTTGCCCAATTAATTGTTGGGGCAACAACGAATTCCCTGTTTTACAACCACCCCAGCTGTTGTTGCAACATGTTAAAACACCCCGTGGCATGGTGGTTAGGAAAACATAGAATGGGTGCAAACTCGACACCCCTATCATAATTTTTCTCCTGGGAGCCATTGCTACAAAAATAAACAGAAAACAAGACCAATAAAAACATCCCAAAAGATTAATATTAAACAAAAAAATGAAACTGTAATTGGCCAGGATTCACATTGTGAATCCCTAAGCAGAGTTTAGAATCGGTCAAGGCAAAAATCAAATCGGGCCAACAATGTCAATGGGGTTTACTCCTAGGGCGATTTCAAACTCATTTCAAAGACATGCAACAATAAATTCATAGATTTAGGGTATCGATTTTTATAATCAAGTGGAATGCAACCCCTAACCCCTAAATCTAGTAAATAAGTTAACAATAAACAATGTAAAGATGATTAAATTCCCTAGAATGGTGAATCACATAAGAACAAGAAGAAAATAGGAGGAATGTCGACCGCAATTACGAAGATGGGGACCAGAGGGAACACGTTCACTTCGTGGGAGATAAAGAAATGAACTAGGTCAAATGGGTTCTGTCTTTAAGTTGTGCTCCCGTGTTGTTCAAAATTCACGTCGTGAATTTCTACATGTTCACGTCGTGAGTCCGATCTGGGCTATACAAATGGGCCATTCAATTTAAAGATTAAGTGGGTTGGACTACTATCAGGCTAATTAATTGGGTAATATATCGGCCTAAAAAGGATTCTGTAATTCATACTAGACTCACGTCGTGAACCATAATGATTAATGTCGTGAGTTCGTCTGTTTCTTAAAAATTAAAATTGTAATTAATTATTACCACTTAATTAAACTGACCCCACTCTAAATGTTTCATTATGCACAAAGTGAATTAAATGATACGACTGATTACTCAAAAACTAAAAAAAAAACTAAAAAAACTAAAAACTAAAAGAAAGAAAATGCAAACCAAGCTCGGGTTGCCTCCCGAGAAGTGCTTTTTTTTATGGAATCGTGAGCAGGACTCCGTGCCTCCTACTTTGAATCTTCAGGTGAGTCCATCACCAGCTGGATTTTCTACTCCTTCCATCGCCTCTTATAAGCTTGAACTCGTCTAATGTACGCCTTTTTCGAGTTTTCCATTTTAGCCTTCGCCTCGTCTATGTCAAACTTCCTTTTGGTCCCTTTTGTTTCCAATTTTTCTTCATTCTTCCTTAGCTCAATAAGGACCTTCTCTTCTTTCACCATTGGAACCGTCTCCTTGGAAGTTACCTCATCTTTGTCATTATCACTCGATATTTCATCACTTTCCTCACTTATCAAAGATGTTGGTTTTGTGTAGGTAATGACTTCAACAAAAAATGGAACGGATGCTCTTGGTTTAGTTCATTTGACTTGATTAATTATCTTGATTTCTTCCTCCATGAGTTTTTCTAATTCTTCAAGTTCATTATCTTCATCAATATTGAACACTTCACCTTTAACATCATATCCTTGAAATCCATCTTGTATTCCAAAATCTTCCTTATCATCACCAACCCTCAATGTAAGCTTAGATTCACGAACATCAACTAAAGCCCCAACGGTATTTAGCAAAGGGCGACCAAAAATGATTGGGACATGTGCATCCTCCTTCTTATCTATAATTACAAAATCAAGTGGGAAAACAAACTTCCCAATTTTAACAAGGATGTCTTCTATAATTCCCCTTGGATGCGTCACCGAACGATTGGCCATGTGGATAGTCATCTTTGTAACCGTCATTTTTTGAATATTCAGCTTTTGATAGAATGAATAGGGCATCAAATTTATGCTAGCCCCGGAATCAGCTAAAGCATAAGTTTTCAAATTGTTACCAAACTCACATTGAAGAGTGAGGCGTCTAGGATCTCCCATCTTCTTAGGTAACTCTCCCAATACAGCTCTTGAGCTTTGCTCACTAAGAATGACCTTAGAATTTTTCTTTAGTTGCTGACGAGTGTCTATCAAGTCTTGTAAAAACTTCGCGTATTTTGGAATTTTTGAAAGTGAATCGATAAACGGGGTATTAATAGGAATACCCTTCATTTGCTGAATAAACTCCAGATGTTCCCTTTCTAGTGGACTAAGATTAGCTCGGGACGGGAATAGAAAAGGCGGTTGATAAGCAGGAACGGATTCTGACTTTTTCTGTTTAGACTGGGCCCAAAACATGAGCATAGAGGACTCACGAGGTGAGTCTGGTGTTCCAGCAATGTCTTTATTTTTGAACTTCGTCTTCTTCGGCTTTGGATCGGGCTGCTTTGGTTCCACTTCTAGTTCCTCCAAAAATTCAGAGATTTCCTCTTCTTCGGTATCAATCATCATTACATGGGATTTAGCGTTCTTTTCGGGAAATTGTGAAGATAATTTGTTGCTCACCAAAGTAGTTAGTTGACCAATTTGGACTTCGAGATTATGGATTGATGCTTGATGATTTCTTAATGAAGCTTGCTGGTCAATCATCATTGTTTGTTGTTCTTTCATCATTTTCATGTGTTCCTTTAGCACCGCATCGGTGTCATCATGCCTTTTCTCGGAAGCTTCCATAAATTTGGTCAAAAAAATTTCCAAGTCTACTTTCTTTTCGGCTGGTGGTTGCTCTTTTTAGTAGAAGAATCGGCCTGTCTGCTTATATTTTTCTTCTTTTTGCCTCTTGTACTCATCGTAAGGCAGCCACTCTTTCTTTGGTTTTCTCCAGTCCTCATCATATTTATCTCAACTTGAATAGCAAACTTGAGCCTTTTTGTTCCCATACTCATCCAAGTTTCAATCTTTAGTCAAGTGTGGACCATTACATTATTCACAACTAACTCTAATTGCATGAATTGATTGGTCCATTTGGGTCAACCTTCGGTCCATATTATTTAGCATTTCCATCATAGCAGCCATCTCTTCAGAATGTGCACTCCTAACTCCCTTTACTCCTTCATTCCTTGGATTTTGGTATTCACGAGAATGCTTTGCAAATTCTTCAACTAATTCCTTGACTTCACCCGGATTTTTCTTTGTAAGTGGTCCTTGAGAATCAAGGAGTTGCCTTGCCATTACATTGACCCCATCATAGAATATGAACACTTCTTGTTGAATGTTAAGGTCATGTTGAGGACAATTCCTTAACAACCTTTTGTAGTTCTCCCAAGCCTCGTAAAGTGACTCCCCCGGGTTTTGCTCAAAATTGGCTATTGCCTTCTTGAGTTTAGCTATCTTGGATGGTGGACATAATTGGTCTAGAAATTGCTCACGCATTTGAGCCCAAGTAGTGATTGTACCAGGTGGTAGTGCTTTTAACTAATCCTTAGCAGCTCCCTTAAAAGTAACAGGAAGCATCCTTAGCAAAGGTGTGTTAGAGCCTCTAGTCATGAACTCTTGCAAAATAAACAAGATAAAAAAACGAAAAACTGAAATAAGAAAGACAAACTAAACTAAGAAAACGAGGAATCACATGATTCACATCGTGAGCCCGTAATGCTCATGTCATGAGTTTTGTAATGCCAAAAAAAATGAAACTGAAAAATAACTCTTTGTAGG
Source organism: Lactuca sativa (assembly GCF_002870075.4). NCBI lineage: Eukaryota > Viridiplantae > Streptophyta > Magnoliopsida > Asterales > Asteraceae > Lactuca > Lactuca sativa. Next base: position 150,053,101 of record NC_056629.2, read on the forward strand.
TTTTACCCCACAAAAAGGATCGATTAATTTAAAGCAAATAAATCAGTAATTAACTAAGCCGTCCCCGGCAACGGTGCCAAAAACTTGATGTGCACAAAATTACCCACTAATTTTATAATTTATAACCTAACTAACTTAACTAACTAAAATGCACCTAGGCAGTGTACCTAGTCGAATTATAGAATAGTTGGGTAAGTCGGGTGTCGATCACAGGCAACGGTGTTAACTAATTAATTTATCTACTACTAAATTAACCTAATTACTAACAAAGGAAGGGTTTTTATCTAATTTTGCAAGTTTAGATGAGCTTAATTCTTTAACACAAATTCAGTCAATAAACAAACACTTCTGTTAGTTCGAATCCGCTTTCACTCAATGGATTATAAATTAGCTATGATAATTACTGTTGGTTACCAATTAAGTCATTATTAGCAATTTAGTTATAAATCTACTAACATTAATCAATTCATGTAAATCTATGTATGGTCACACAATAGTTAACACATAATCAATTATTAGATGAATTTGGAGCTATGTAAGATTGTTTTGATAAAACATAATTACAGTCATAATTTGAGTTCTCTAACACAGCCTAATTTAATAATTAATTGCTTAACTAATATTGGATTAATCCTAGCTCCAATAGTTTAATATTCACTAAATTACCAGGTATTCTAATTCATGCAATTTGATGGTCATCAACTACACAGAATAAGATATCAAAGCAATCAACTACTAAAACAAACATGCTAGGTAAAATCAATCCAGCACAAGTCTTAACCAAGTAGCACATCAAAGCTAAAGTAATTACTCCATGAGTTCCATTCTTCAAAACTTCTTTTCTTCTGGAAATCGTCTCTAGGAGCCCCTCTAAGCCAGCCAAAAGTCCCTAATTCGTAATGGCATAGACTTTATATAGTTTCTGGATTTGTCGGATTCACGTCGTGAGCCGATAAGTCTCACGTCGTTAATATGACAATTTCGTGTTCGACAAGGATTCTTCCACCATGATACATATCTTCTAGAATTCTCCACTCACATCGTGAGTCATGAACTATTCACGTCCTGAGTACATCATTTGCTGAATTTTCCATTCTTCTTTCCTACAAGCCTCCAAAGTGCCATGTTTTGTCAATTTCAGTCCCTATCTTCGAAAATGCTTCTATTTGGCTGCAAAATATAATTTGACCTGATAAGTACCATTATTCTATTCAAATAACCAAAATATATGTAAAATGTACTTAAATATTGCCTAAAAATATGTATAAATATGGCAATATCACTCACTAAGCTATCGGGCTTACAGTTTTAGTTTATTGTTTCAGGTACATCAGGAGATCACGGCAAGGCAAAGGCATAATCGTATAGCTCTTCATATTTTGTTTATGTTTCGGGGAAAACTCTGATATAGATTATTTTGAAAACAAATCTGTAATAACTGTTGGTTTTGAATGTTTTGAAAAGTTTTAAATTGGATTGAATTTTATGGTGTTACAGTTAAGAGGTCACTTTAGGGGAAATTGTTGAAACAAGAAAGTGACCCTCTTCAGCTAAGATGGACTCGAAGGCACCCTTTGGCCGACTGAACCCGAAGAGAGCTACTTGGAGACTACTTTTTTCATCATGTGAACCCGAAGACGTGAAGATGACCCGCAGATGAACCTTACACGAAGACTGTCATAAGTTACCTTTTACTGACTTTTCTTGTAATCGTTGTAATATCTGGTGTACCATTCAAGGTCACCGAAGTCAGTTAATTTATGTTATTTTATTATTTCAGTGTAACTTTTGGGACTCTATAAATAGAGCTTCCCACTTCATGTATTCTTACCACTTTAGAGCTTATAAAATATAAGATCGTTCATCTCTATATATCAAGTTATCTTAACTGATACTTCAACCGAGTCCCTCTTCACTTTTTTTGTTCATCATATACTAACTTGTGTTTGCATGAAAACCATGTTACGATTCAACTAATTTTCTACTTGTTTAATGCTTATTAATATAAACTTGTTGCTATTTACTTTCCTTACATTTCCATAATCTAACTTATCTAACTTATTATTGTTGAGCTAACAAGATCCATTGAGATTAACTTATTATTATGCAACTTATTATCTCGTTACTAAAATATATCAAGTTGTTCTCTCAACAGGACTCCTACCTTCCTTTAGTTGAGTTCTCGTGCAACTACAACTACCAATCCAGTATCGGTGCACCGTCTTTCGAGCTTCTCTATGGGAGAAAGTGTCGCACCCCTGCGTGTTGGGGTGAGGTTAGCCATAGGATCATGGGAAGGACCAAAGTAGTCCTTCAAAAGACAGAGCTTACCCAACAGATCAGATAGAGACTTCAGACAGCTCAGAGTCGGCAAAAGAGTTATACCGACAAGCGACGATCCGAGTTAGAGTTCCAAGTCGAAGATATGGTTTTACTGAAGGTATCACCCTGGAAGGGTGTAATGCGCTTCAGGAAGAGGGGAAATTTGGGGACCCGAATATTGGGTCTTTTCGGGTGATAGTTAGGTTGTCAAGGTAGCATACATATTGGATTTACCTTAGGAGCTTAGCCAGATCCACAACACCTTACATGTGTCTGAACTTTGGAAGTGTGTAGCTGATAATTCAGCGGTCGTTCCTTTGGAGGATGTTCAGGTTGATGATCGCCTGAATTACATTGAGAGGCCGGTGGCGATCTTGGATCGGAAGATGAAAGCTCTACGCAAAAAGGTGGTAACATTACTCAAAGTTCAGTGGTAGCATCAAAAGGGTTCCGAATGGACTTGGGAACCCGAGTTTGAGATGCGGGAGCATTACCCGGAGTTGTTCACAGCAGCGAACTTTGAAGAGGAAGTCTAGTTCAAGTGGGGGAGAATTGTAACATTCCGAAGATGATGTATTTCCGAACTTAACCCTTAAATATGGAGATTTATAATATTTATCCATTATGTAAGAAAAAGTTGCAAAATGGCCCATAGTGGCATTTTTGTAAATTCAGGTCGAAGGCTTGCACGTTGGGCGATTGCGTACGTTGTGCATACATGCACGGGTCCAGTACACTGGGCGTACACCGTGTATGCAAGGCGTAGGTGCGAGATCCATAAACCCTAATCCTTAGGTTTTAGACCCGATATATTAAACTTAAGTCCCATTTCCTCATCCCATCTCCATCCTCCATTACCATAAACGTCCCCTTTGCAAAACCTAGCCCCATTGTTGTATCTTGAAGCTAAAGAGTGTGTTTTTAGCAATTCAAAGGAAGAAGAAGGTGGTTGTGAAGCTTGGAAGCTAGAAGCAAGCTTTGATCTGGAAGTTTTGCATCATCCTCAATCTCCAGAAGGTATAAACTTCATACCTTGGTGATTAACCTGATAGATCTTGCTAGTATGATGATATTATGAGCTTTTGTCCCCAAAAATATGACATTATTGTGCATGGCTTGCTATAGAACATATGGTCTGTCCTTTTGGACGTTTTTCTATGTCTTGAGTGATAAAAATAGGATCTTGACTCTTGGTTATTCCTCATGCATGAGTATGATTGTCTTAATGGCTTAAGATGATGGAGGTTTTTAGTGTTAAGCACTTAATGGCCATGCAAGACCATAAAGTTGGAAACTCTAAGGTTAAAGGCAACATTTTGGACTTGGATCTACAATTTGGTCATAATAAAAGCTCTTAGCCCATTAAGAAGAGAACCAGCTACGTACGTTGGGCGTACCAATTGGGACATTGCACGTATGCAATTTGAGCCCCTACTCCTCGGATAGTAAGTACACCCCGCGTACATCCGAAGTACACCCCGTGTATGAGGACTGAGTTGACTCGGCTGGGTTGACTTGGCTGATTTTGTTGAGTTTGACCAATTTTGACCAAGGGTATTTTGGGAAATTGTTATTAATTTTAGTTGGGAAATATCTTGGATAATAGGTGTCAAGTAGAGCCAGTTTTCGGAGCAGAGATTTATTCAGTTTGTATTCAGACTGTGGGGTGAGTTTTCCTCACTGTACCCATGGGGTCGAAGGCACCAATTCCGGCTCACGAGATTATGTGTTCTGGTTATGGGATAATACTATGCTAGTATATGACTGATTTGTAGACCTATATGATTATATGTATTTGCTCGTTATGTGTCTATGTTATCTATTACATATGTCGACATATTGTGGTTGGGTTGAGGCGGTCCTGCTTTGTGTTGTAGGTCAAGACACCCGGGGACGACCGGATAGTCTGTAGGCCCTATGAGGCAGTCCAGTCAGGCTGGCGGCCCGTGGAGCGGTCCAGATAGGCTGTAGGCCCTGCGAGGCGGTCCATTCAGGTTGGTTGCTCATTTTTGTATGCTTGTTTGTTTTGTGGTGTGTTGGTACTTTGGGGGATCTCACGAAGCTTTGGCTTACAGTTTTAGTTATTGTTTCAGGTACTTCAAATGATCGTAGGAAAGCAAAGGCCTGATCGTGCACATCTTTCTATTTTCATGTGATTGGTTTATCCGGGATACTCTGATATTATGTTATTTTTTAAACAATAAGTATTTTTGTAAAAAATGATGGTTCATGGTTGATTTCAAAAAATTTAAATTCTTTTGATTTTTGGAGTGTTACACCAACATTCTGATTTTGTCTTTCGACTTTGATAATAAAATCATTCATCGATAAACACCAAAGACATCTTCTCCGTATCGATTTTCAGATCAAACATATTGATTCAACAATAATCATAGTGTTCTTTATCTATTCTTGATTATTCATCAGCAAGAATCACCCCAACTGTCATCGATCCATCATCCAATTTCTTTAATCAGTTTTCAATTTAACACCATCAATCCCAAATAGATTTAAACATGAATCATCAAATCAATCTCCAAATCAAATCGAGATTAAGACTAAAACAATATTGATTCGAAGAAGAGAATCAGAGTAATCAAGATTTGAAGATATTGAATAAAAAAATACGATGAATAGATAATCAGACGAATTTGTGAATGATTAAATGGTTTAATCGATCAGTCAATAGTAGGATAAGAATTTGCAAATCATGATTTACAAATGATTTATAATTGAAATCGGACATGAAATAAGAATTTAATCTAATGAAAACACATTAGAGAAGAAAACATGAATTTGCTAATCGACCTTAAACAAATAGATGATTTAGATCATTAGTAGACTCGATCCACTAATTGAATGACGACAAAACCATGAGAGAACATGAATTAAGAAACGACGTCAAAACATTTTTAATTTGGTCCATTTGATTAAAAAGCAAGAGATTAGTTAACAGTTTGGGCTACAAGAATTGAAGTTAATTGTCGGTTCAGATCAAGAATTGGATCACAACAAATTGGGCTTCATATTGGATTAGATGAATAGAAAATGTGATTAGGTTCGATTAATTGAAAATTTGAATTGGGTCAACAATTTTGGCATGAAAAGAAAATAGGTCTAATGGAGAGACTCACCAAAGATTTCGAATCTTTTGTCGATTATACAAAAATGTTGTCATCTAGGATCATTGTTCTTGAAATAGTTGCTTAAACCTCCAAGATTAAGCTCTGATACCACATGTAGGATCCCATGGAAATGACAAATGCGGAATTAAGAAATGCATAAACGAAGAGACATGAATTAACATTTAAGAACAAGTGTATAGATAATGGAGTAGTACAAAATTTGTACAAGCATGTATGTGTTTGTCTACAATACTCTATATTTCTATCTAAACGGCTCATCTATATAAAGTATGGGAGCTCTCTCAACCTACAAAGTATACTAAACTAGTATATATAGGCAATCTCAACCCATAAGGCCTTCTACATGAGAAGTGTTCCACCTTCTCTAAGACCTTCACAATCACCTTCTACGTCGAATAGGGGAAATCCTTCTATGTCAATATCCCTTAGAGATCTTTGCACCCTAACAGGTAATAATGGTGGCTAAGGACAAGGGTGTGGCCGAGGAGGTGTACATCATTAAAATGTAAAACATAATGACCATAAAAAGGATAAAAGCAAAGTAAAATGTCTTAAATGTGAGAAGTTTGGTCATTATCCATCGGAGTGCCGAGAAAAGAACCATGGTAAGAGGCAAACCTCACACAAGCTAATGAAGAAGCACCCATCTTGATGGTGGCAACTCACAAGAACTTGTACCCTGAAAGGTGTCACGAAAAGAGAAGATTTGTGTTAATCTTCTTGCATCGGGGGAGAGTCGAGTAGAGTTTGAGGTGTGGTATCTCAACAACGGTGCTAGCAACCATATGATGAGAGACCGCTCAGAGTTCCATGAGTTTAATGGAGATATTATGGGTCACGTGAAATTTGGCGGCGGTTTTACTGTTGCTATTTTGGGAAAATGGTCGATTTTATTCGATTGTAAAAATAGCGACCAAAGACTTTTGAATGAAGTATATTATATTCCTTAAAAATAACATCATTACTCTTGGACAAATGACGAAAGAAAGAAGTTAAGTCATTATGCACCGGTCGGTGTTAACGTTATATGATAGAAATAAAATTCTACTTTTGGGAGTTCAAAGATCACCAAAGCAGTTATACAAAACTCCATTGAGAACTACTAGACCAACATGTCTTTTAGCCGTGAAGGAAGAAATGAATTGGCATTCTCGACTTGGTCACGTTAATTTTCCCGCCTTAAAAAAATGTCTAAAATGAATATGGCAACCGGAGTTCCAAGGATTCAACATCCAAATCAAGTATGTGAAGGGTGTGTTCTTGCTAAACAAACTTGAATCTCTTTCCCGAATCAAACACACTTTTAAAAAAATGTCTAAAATGAATATGGCAACCGGACTTATGTGGTCCAATTACACCCACCTCTAGTGGAGGATGCAAATATTTTCTTCTTTTGGTACACGATTTTAGTCGGTGGATGTGGGTTTATAGTTTATCTGAGAAGTTTGAAGCCTTGGGTGCTTTCAAACGATTCAAGTTGATGATCGAAAAAAGTTCATGGTATGAATTGAAGACACTTCATACGGATCAAAGGGGGAGTTTACGTCAAAGGAATTCTCATCATTTTGTGATGAAAATGGAGTAAAATGGCATCTTACGACTCCACATTCGCCTCAACAAAATGGAGCTGTAGAGAGACGAAATCATATTGTTATGGATATGGAAATAAATCTACTCGAAGGAAAATATATACCATGAGAATTTGGGGGAGAACTCGTTAGACACACGGTTTATCTTCTCAACCGCTTACCTACAAATGCACTTTCCGACATCATGTCGTATGACGCTTGGTTTGACAAAAAACCAAACCTTGAATATTTGAAGGTCTTTGGGTGTGTTGTCTATGCCAAAGTTGTAGGTGTACATTTGAAGAAACTTGAAGACCGAAGCAAAAAGATGGTGTATCTTAGGGTAGAAGACGGAACTAAAGGGTATCAATTATTTGATCCAGAGAGCTGGAACTTGCGGGTTAGTCGTAATGTTGTTTTTTGTTGAAAGTGAATGATGGAATTGTTACAAAAACAAGGAAGAGAAAGTTGCAACCCCTAAAACGTTCATAATAATCGAGACAAGCAACCACGAAGTCAACCGGCGCAACTGCACAGCCCCAGAGTCAACCCAGAAACCCCGGACATCCCTAAAGTCAACTCGGAAAATCCGGACAGCCCCTATGACGAATCTGTCAATCCCAAAATTGTAATATCTATATTTTTATGTATTTTACAGTACGATAGTTTTTTTGTGATCGACACTTAATTTTATTTTATTTACATATTTTGTCTTACATATCAAATTGTAATATCTTATTTTGTGTCGATATAATAATCAATAATCAAACGTGACAATTAAATGAAATTGACTTATTCAATTACCTATTTAATTTATTCGTATCATATCATATAAACATGCCCTGGTTTCTTTTCATCTCTGTCGGTTTTAATACATTATGGGTAAGTAAATATGTTGTAGTCCATAACGTGTAAGAAAAAGCCTCCAATGGCAATGGAGGTTTTTTATCACTTCCCATTTTATTTACTTTGTATTCACAAAAATATTATATAGTTATGTCTGATTTGTTTCAACTTTTCTATCAACTCATACTAATCCATAATTCTACAAAATTGGTAAACACTAAACGCAATTGTTAACATGGTATTTACTCCTTACGAATGGATTTACCTGATAAATTAAGTATTATGTATTTAAATTTCGTATTATTACAATAAATTTGTTTTTTTCAAATGCATAATTGCATAATTACTTATAGGGGAAAGAATATTACAACGGAAATAACAAAGTATTTATTTTAATGAAATATTTTTGATTACTTATACCCTGATTATTGATTACCATATGTTGTTGAGGTTAATAATAGTTCGACGTATGACAATCGTAATTTAGAATAACTCTTATTTGATGTAATATATTTTGGTGTTGATCCCGTAACGTTTTGGAAGTCCACAAATATATCTTTGCATTAAAAATAAATAATTATTAGACAAAATTTCATAATTGGTCCCTTGGTTTGCAAAATATCATATTTTGAAGACTTCTATAGAAAATATCACGTTCTTGATCCCCGTGGTTTGCAAAAATTCACTAATGGTCCTTTTGTTAAAACTAACTTTTTAACTGTTAGATTTTTATAAAATAACTATTTTATCATGATATCAAATCTGCAATATACAACAAACCTGAAGGATCAATTATGTAATTTTGTAAATTTGAAATATGGTATATATATATATATTCAACAATTTGATAACTTTTCTTTTACATTTTCGATCTTTTATTTTCTATTTTTATTTTGTAATTTAGTTCTTTATGATTTTTCTAATATTTTATTTATTTTGATTTAAATAATAAGCCTAAACTCGATTAACGATGTCGAAACCGTTTTTTATCTTAATTTTTCTAATTTCTTAATTGAACCGTTAATATTGTTTAATTTTATGTCATTACGTTTAATGTTTTTTACTTGGATGCTACATAGCTATTATCGTTAGCAATTTTAAGTTTGCATTTATTATTATCATTATTTCACCTTTTGTTTTTTGTTCTTTTATGATTTTAATTATTTATTGTTTTTATTTATTTGGATTTAAGTAATGAAAAATAGAAAACCAAAAAAACTCCAATGCTAAAATTGTAATATATTCTAATATATTAATACATTTTACACTTTTTTTTGTATTTTTTAATTTTTTTCGATTTTTCGTTTTATTTTTCATCAACTTGATAACTTTTTTTACCTTTTTTAAAAAGTGTAAAATGTATCAATATATTAGAGTATATTATAATTTTGGTGTTTTGAGTTTTTTTGGTTTTCAAATTGAATATATATATATATATATATATATATATATATATATATATATATATATATATATATATATATATATATATATATATATATATATATATATATTGAATTTAAACTATAACTATTGATATCTCAAATAGAAATAGGATTTAATTTGCAAGTTACATTTTAAAAAATTTAACTAGTTTTCCTATTTTAATAATTATAAATCACAAATATCACATACTAGAACATTAATTATAATATACTCTAATATATTCATACATTTTATTCTTTTTGAAAAATGTCAAAAAAAACTATCAAATTCATGAAAAATAAAAAGAAAAGGTTAAAAAATTAAAAAATATGAAAAAAATAATACGAATCTTTTTTTAAAAAAACGTAAGAAAAAGAACAAAAAAAGACAAAAATATAAAATGTATGAACATATTAGAGTATATTACTATTTGGTATTTTAGTTTTTTTTTTCTATTTTTCATTACTTGGATCAAAATAAATAAAAACAATAAACAACTAAAATTATATAAAAAAAAGTAAACAAAATGTGAAATAACGATAATGATAAATGCAAACTTAAAATTGCTAATAATAATAACTATGAAGCATCCAAGTAAAAAACGTGAACCGTAAAAACATAAAATTAAAAACTATATATATATATATATATATATATATATATATATATATATATATATATATATATATATATATATATATGGAAAAGTTCAATAGAGAACCATAATTATGGGTTCTTCAAGGAACCAAATCTTTTTTTCAATTTTTAGAGCTTATTCTTTATCGGAAAAAAAAATCTAAAAATATCTAAATTCATATATTAACATTGTGAATGTAAAAAATATTTTCCGGATTCACGTTGTGAATTTTCGAAGATTTACATTGTGAATTGACTTAAAAAGAATTCGAATTTTATATCATTGGAAAAAGGATAAAAAGTTATGAATTTCTGTATTTTTAGTTTTTTTTTTTGATAAAAAATAAGTTCTAAAAGTTGAAAAAAAGATTGGTTCATTGGTTAATTATGGTTCTCTATTGAACCTCACCCTATATATATATATATATATATATATATATATATATATATATATATATATATATATATATATATATATATATATATATTGTTTTTTTAACAAACTGGATATTAATTGGGCTAAAATTGATCAATTCAGGAAGAAAGAATTAGATGTAGAGTTACACTTGAATATGATCGAGCAAAATATATATATATATATATATATATATATATATATATATATATATATATATATATATATATATTTTGTTTTCACATACAATCAAGCAAATAGCTAGTTATTTTCTTAAAAACATGTAATTTGATTTTATTTGAAAGGTAATGTTAATATAAGAGTTTTACATTTTCGACCTTTTATTATTTATTTTTATTTTATAATTTTAGTTATTTATGATTTTTTTTAATTTTTATTTATTTTTATTCAAATAATAAACTTAAACTCGATTCACAATGTCAAAACCATTTTTTTCTTTGATTTTTTTTATTTGTGACTTGAACTATATATATATATATATATATATATATATATATATATATATATATATATATATATATATATATATATATATATATATATATATATATATATATATAACATCAAATTTTATCCATTTATTTCTTTTTAAAACATTGCAATTTGGCTTTCAAATTTGAAAAGTAAATATTAATATAAAGATTTTTCTTTATATAAAAATAATTTTTTGTATATACATATATAATTATTTGCGTTTTCCTGAATTTTGCCTACTTAATAATAAAACAATAAAAAAAACTTATCAGATAATTTTTTGATTTATTTTGAGAGCTGCAATAATAAGAATGATTAATACTGTTTTTATCAAATTGAGAAAAAATAATATTGGTTTTTATCAAATTGAGAAAAAAAAAATAATGAACAAGCTTTGGCGTGTTTAGGAGGGAACGTGAAATACCAAAAGTGCCCCCCAGCGCACGGGAGTCTTAATCACCCAAAATTATGCTCCACGTTTCGCGGGATATTTCTTTTGTCGTATTATACTTCAAACCAACTCGTACAATACCAACCTATATAATTTAATTGACTGGATTAATTTTTTTAATAATTAATTTTATTCTCATGAATCTTATTTAATATTTAGATAAAAAAAATTATACTATAAATAATATGGTATCTATATAGAAATACATTAATAATTGATATCTTATTTTTAATGTTATATATTTTATATTTTTTGTTTTTATTATATGGGTTTTACATAAATGGATATGATTCTATTGTCTATACATGAACGTTGTCCTTATGTTCTCATTTAAGAATTAGAGATTTATGATTTATTTATATAATGCTTAAATATTAAAGATTTTCATATTCATTTTAACAATTTAAAGTTTTAATATATAACAAAAGAAAATTATAAGGCTGGAGAGAACGGTGACATCGAAACCACAATCCCTTCACCGTCACATATGCGTCACGTCACTTTTTACCACACAGGTGTGGTTTCTTGTCACACCAAGGGAGTGGTGCCACACTTTTGTTTTTTTGTTTTTTTAACTATTTTAATTTAATAAAACTTCTTTTTAAAAAAAAAAAAAAAAAAAAAAAAAAAAAAAAAAAAAAAAAAAAACATAATTTTTCATTACTTGAAAATTAAAAAAACATTACATTGAAAATTAAAAAAACAATAAATTGTATTATGAAATAAAAAAACACATATGACATTAAAATAATCTTAGAAACTTAAAAAATACAAATAAAATAACTAAAGTCTACTACATAAAGTCGTTCTCTGAGAACTCGTCTTCCAAGTTATCCGGTGAATCCAAATTAAGGTTAATGTATTGAATCCCGTAAATATGTTCCACCAAGTCCGTGCGAAGATTGTGAAATGTTTCGGTGCAACGTATCTCTGCTCTCTTGTTCATATACTATTTGCCACCAATTTCTATTGGATGTGTCTCTGGTATGGTTTCTTCCTCGTCAAACGCACATATCGCTCTCCCTTCGTCTTCAATAATCATGTTATGCAATATGAGACATTAATTGTTGGTTTTTTCAATATGAACCAACGTTTCTTCATAGCTCCAAAAGCACGTTCAACATCCTTCCTAGCTCTTTCTAGAGCTCTCTTGAATTTTTTTTCAACTAGAACCATGTGGACACGTAAACGATTTAACAAACACAGCATACTCATGATAGATTTCATCGACCAAATAATAACCATAGTTATATGGCGTTTCACGAACTTCGAAAGAAAAATCTGGTGCAGATCCATCATATATGTTGTTAAATATATGTGAACGATTAAGAACGTTGATGTTATTAATCGAATCAGGAGAACCAAAAAAAACATGTCAAATCCATAGATCCTGTGATGCAATTGCTTCAAGTATGACCGTGAGTGACAACGACATCAAAAATAACTTGAAATTCTTCGGAAGATGAAGAAGCTGGCATTTTGAGAGAGAATAGTGAATTTTTTTCTATTAATTTTAAGAAAGAATGGTGATTTTTGTTTGAAAAATAATCAAATGGATAGTATAATTTATAGGAAAGAAAAAAAAAATATTTCGAAATTTTGACCGTTCATCGGTCCTTTTCCCCATCAACCAATCACATTGCATGGCTATAAATTGTCACACTACGGCCTAAACCGCAGGAGACCGTGGTCAGGGGCGGTGTGCGCGGTTGAAGTGGTCAAACCACGGCCACTCCCTCAAGCCTTAGGTATCTCAGATTTTAATATGAATTAAATAATTTAATTAAAATAATTTACTTTAAAAATCAAATTTAAAAGAGTCTGAACACAAAAAAGTTGCATGAAAGAAGAACTTTGTCTTACATAAGTGTGTATATATATAATGGATCCTAAATCACATAAATGTAATCAACACTAAAAACAGTTATTTTATATTTATAGGATTCGATACAATGTTTACAGAAAAAAACCTTTTTATTACACGAAAACAAAAGAAAAATAATAATAATACTGCTAATTTATTCTCATTAAGCGTCTTTGATATCCGAAGATATTACGAACTATGTTCGAAGTACTAATTGCTTTTAAATTCGATTATCCAATCATTCATTTGCAATTACATGGGTTGCAAGTGCAGTTTGATCCACACTTGCAACCATTCTCTGATGTTGCAACTCCCATCTCTGATCCATCGTGACAACTATACAAAATCATTAAAATATACATTAGTTATTTTAGTGCGTGTATATATATATATATATATATATATATATATATATATATATATATATATATATATATATATATATATATATATATATATATATATATATATATATATATATATATATATATATATATATACCATGATGTCATGATTGCATGTAAGTTGGTCATGACACATGCATCAAGAAGCACGAGTTTGTATAAGCGGCCATGTTTAAGAAATAGTAAATGTTACATTGGTACCTCTTGGTGGCGGATGCAACACCGGCGATGGTGGTTCTAGTGGTGATGGTCTCGGAGTTGCTGATGTCGGCGTTCATCTTGCAGCCACCACAGCTGGCCCCACATTTGCAACCGGAACCACAACCGCAGTTACCTGAACAGCAAGAAGATGACATTTTTGCTTTAAAAGGTTATGAAAGAACTAAAGGAAATATCAAAGGGTGTTGATTGTAGTGGAGGAGGTGACGGTTTTATAGGCGGCAGGTGGAGGAGAGTGGTGAAACGGATTTTAATGGCCGTCGTCCACGTGCATGGTGGTCAAAAAGTTTTGTTGTGCTTCCTTTTATTCAGCATGTTCTTTGAATGTTTCCGTTATGATTTAATGGGTGCTAAAAAAACCACGTGGCTGTGTTTCTTTCAAGATAACCTTTTAATTTCTTTTTCATTTTTGAATCTCATTAAGGAAATATGAAATTTATATATCACATCAATGTTTTAAAAACCGGTTTGAACCGGCCGGTAGAACCGGTTGGACCGGAAACAGGAGGAGAGAGCAGTTTAACAACTATCATCGGTTTTATGTTGATTTCTGAACCGGATTGAACAGATCGGTTTTTAGAAAAACCCAGTTGAACCGGTCAAAATAAACCGGTTGAACCGGTTAAACCGAAAAAAAACACACGAAAAAAAACCATTTACATAATAAACTTTGGTGATTTTTTTTTCAAATCTATTTAATTTCTGTAAATAAAAACATATGATAAATGTTATAAAGTTTTTTGATGTATTTGTATTCATTTAAAACTATATTTTGTTTCGGTATTATACTTTTTTTACGTATATGGATTGATGTAAAACACTAAAACTTATGGTTATATGTTATTTTAATATATATCAATTCATCTAAAACTTATTTTTATGTGTATTTTTAATGTTTGAACTTGTAAACATCAAATTCATGATTTATATATGTACGTATGTGTAGAAAAAAAAAATATATTAAAACCGGTTGACCCGACAGTCGAACCGGTTAAACCGGGAACCGGTCACCATACCGGTTCAACTAAAAAATCGGTTTTTAAAACATTGTATCACATTAATTAAGCTATCAAAAAAAGACCACGTGGACCGAATTTGGGTCACTCTCATAGGGAGAGATTTTTCCAAAACCTTAACCAGTTTATATGTTCAAAAAACATAATTAAATTTACATTTTCATAAACGATTTAGCGTTAAAATATTTACACATTTAGTAGCTTTTATCTTTTTCAACTATTATAAATTTTCGGATCATTTTTTCCGGCTAACACAATTCCTAAGGCGAGATAAAACATCATTTTACATCTTCGTTTTTTTTTTCTTTAAACATTGCAAAGTGCAAAGTCTCCTCATTATTATAATCTTCGATGAAAACACCCCCATACCCTTTACTACTATTGTTACCCTTTCTTACACCACCAATAACCATATCTGCTCAAGGATGCAACTTTAAGTAGGAATTTGAGTTCTTTTTGATCGGAGGTTTGAATCGATTTTTAGGTTTGAATGTGAGTTGAATCGATTTCCCTACATGTTAAAGCTTGTTTTAGATTAGTTTCTTGGTGGTGATGATGGTGAACAATTAATAGAGATGGGTGGTTACAAAATTTATTGTTAAGTGACAAGTGAGACATTCGGTTAACAAAATTACATTTTCATTTTTACACACCAATAACAATAATTAATTCACACACAAAAAAAAAGTGTACACAAATCCCTGTATATTCTACACTCATATGTGTTGTAACAAAATCCAAGATCTAATGTTTTCTACAAAGGTGAAATTAAGGTATAACTGTATGTTATATATGTGATGTCAACTATCTTGAAACTTGTTGCAAAGGAGGCCAAGTTATCTCATCATCATCTGTGTAGCCTCGAATTAAAAAATCCGAACAATTCTTCACAAATCCATGATTATATGGATTCCGAAAACGCCCATCTTTTCCCTGAAGATAACCATATCTTGTAGCATTCATAGATTCATTTGTTGTTATGTTTCGACTAATCTGCATTCAGATAACATATCTTCAATGTTCCAAGATTATAAAAAGCTCCATGCTCTCTTGAAAACCATTTTTTTGACATTGACCCAATGTTACAAAGTGTATTGACTACAATACCCTTTAACAGAATCTCACAATTTGGTTTTTTTACTCGAGGGTATAATAGGAATATTACCTGGTAGGCTTGTATGATGATCAAAGTTCCAGCAGCAATTAAGATAAAGAAATCAATAAAAAGGAAGGTGGCAGCACCAGGTTGTTTAAAAATGACATGATGAATCCAAGATTCATTATTTTGTAATGGAGGTATTGATGTCCACATTCCTGTCATTTTATGGGATAAAGATATTTAATAATAAAAAATAAAAAGACAGGTGGCAGAGAGTTATTGGTTTAGAATTTGGACATACTATGAAGGGCAACCACTGCACTTATCACTGAAGTCAGAGTTCCCAAAAGTAGAAACACAAAGAAGTCCCATTTATTCTTCTGCACAAAAAAGAAAAGCAATTGAAATTTGAGTTAAAAAGGTTTAAATACAAAAAATTAAAAAAAAAAAAAAAAAATACCTTTCCAACACAATTTGAGATCCAGGGGCAATGATGGTCAAATTGTTCCACACAACGTTTGCATGCAGGACAATGTTTGGAGCGAACGGGTCTTATTATCTAAAGATAAAAGGAGAATTTAGTATTAATAATAATATATAATATATTTGAAGTGTGATTAAAAAAGAAATAAATTAAAGAAAGCCTTTTTAACAAACCTTGCAAGTAGGACATAATTGAGACCAATTTCCACTCCAATAAGCAGTGTTAGTCAAATCAATGGTCAACAAATGACCCTGTATTAAGTCGAAAGAAGAATTATAAAACAGTCAATTTTTTTTTTATTTATCACTAGTTCTTAAGTGAGGGTAAAATGGTCATTTACCCTCATTGCAGCTTAATTACCTGAGTCTGAAATTTACTAGTTTTATTCAGTTTCGTATTTATTTGTAGTTAAGTTTCATACCAAGAATGTATTATTTTTATTTAGCACTAATTCTTGACGGAGGGTAAAATGGTCATTTATCAATGAATCGGAAAGAAAACATACCTCGGCATCAGCATTATTCTCTATCCCTCCCGATATATTCACATAACCAGGATCTTTACTGCAAAAGTTGTGAACAAAAAAAAGTCAACATTAACCAACACAATATTAAACTTGTTGTATTTCTTGAAATATTTCAAAAAATAAAAAAATATATATACCTGCTACAACGGATAAACATCAATAAAGAGGCAATTGAAAGGGAAACAGCTGTCCATCCCCAAAGCCCAACAACAGCAGTGACCTTTACTAGATTAGAAGCTAAAATAGATGAAAAGGGGAAGATCTTGATTAGTAATTTAGTATAGTAAACTAAATTCTTTTAAGATGATTAAATAATAATATAAATTATTGATACCTACCAAAAAGAATGGAATTGATGAAGATTAATGTGCTGACAAATACTAAACAGAACAAAATAGGGGCGTAGCCTATATCCCCGATTTTTTTAATCCAAGGTTTGTCTTTCCAACAACTGTTTTGTGCACGAAGTGCATTAGACTGCATAAATTTCATAAAAATTCATAAATGGTAATAAAAAAATTATACTAGAAAATAATTATCAGAAAAAAGATGCATACAAGGATCAAAGAAACATGACGATGGCCTCTATCTGCAGCAATTTGTGCAGGTGTGAATCCAGCACTATCTTTCACCATTAATTCCTGTTTTGTCCCTGAATGTAGAAGTACAACACATGCCTCCAAATTTCCTCTCAGTGCTGCCCAATGCAAAGGGGTACAACCTAACAAAAAAATATATATTCAGTCCTTGTTGGTTTTTATAAAGTTATGTGATGTTTGGATTTGGTTGGATACATGATGTTTGAAAAATATTTGAGAAAGTGAGGGCATAGGTGGGAAATGGAAGGAAACATAAAAGGTCTAATGACATTTTAACTTATCTAATTCGGTTCGTTTTGTGATTTGTCTCCTCTAGTAGTAGTCTTATACAAATATAGTGTCATGTAGCTTTTATATTTCGTGAATATTTGGGTCAATTCATGTCAACTATTGTGAATTTGATTTTTTGTTGTACTTCATTATTTTCTTACAATATGTTAAGGAATTTCACAACGTAGCAGGATTTACATGTCATGCGTAAGGGACAAATTAAGGACATGGATTATTAAATGAGATCTTTATAATTATAAGATCCGATTATGTGGGAAATAATAGAGTTCGCTTCTTTGTAATACATAAGTTTTATTGCAACCTCTTGTTTTTGTTGAGCTAAAATGAAGAGCATTGTATTTATTCTTTAACCAAGAATAGCAACTTACTTTTATTCTTTAACATATAATAGCAATGTAGATATATTTATGAACTCAAAAATATTTTTATTATCTGCACAAACAAAATGGTCATGTAAATCGTTCATATGAAGCTATCCTTCGATATCATTAAACAAGGGTAAAACCGTCTATATTGCACGAGGCACCGGCACCGGCACCAACACCACAGTATCAGTTCATACAATATACCAAAGTCGGTCCCAGTTCGGTTCGGTTAAAAAGCTCATCACTAATTCCAGTTGTGATTATGGTTAACAGTGGGTTGACACACAACTTGTGTCACAACAGCTTGGTTTTAAAAATCGTAAGGCGCCCCCAAGCGCTACGAGCTATGGGAACAATAGCACTCGCTTACAGCACACAAAGTGCTTGAATACATACATATAACAATAACATGCAACATGTTACAAGCCAACATCAATTTAGCATTTGAATGCAGATAACAATAATAGTCATATGTTGAATCTGTTTCATTCATATTTATTCATGATTTTCAACTGCAATACATGAATGTATACATACATAATAGAATTAAGATTTACATTTAACAAATAATACATATTACATATAACCATACTGTTATGTCTCGGACCTTAGACCTCGTGAACTCGTTAATGGGACTCATGAGCACTTTCTGAGCTCTGTGTAGCCCAGTCTCCTTTTCAAGGTGCTAAGCTAAATATGATTAGGCTGAGAAAACTAGACTAAAAATTAATAAACTTCAAGCATGCTTTATTCACGAGACCTATATATAGGTATGTACAAGGACTTTGACTCAAACACAAATACCTAACTAACTCCAAGATAATTATTGGAAATCAAAAATAAGATAAATAATAAAAGACTCAAATTCCTAATAGCATGCTAATACTTATCAGAATTACTCCTTGCTTATCCCTTTCTTTTTGCGCTAATACACCTTGCCATATCGAATGGATATAACACATACATACTTGTAAGTATATGAAGAACTAGAAGAGAATAAGATAGTAGAATATTAAGTTAAGAACAATAGGAACAGTTATTCATAACGGGAACAACGGGTGGATGCGTTTTTTGCATCAAGGGTTTTGGTACAATTGCATGGTTTGACTAAAATCCAGGCAATGTCTCATTGGAAGACTCGTCAACAATCATGAGTTGTCTCTTGAAGTAAGTCTTGAGGATAAGACTCTTTTTGAAGACGGGAGTAATGATATGAATGCTAGTGTACCGGTTATAAAAGAAGATAAATCAAAATTGTTACATGTTCAGTCTAAAAAAGGTGATATTGGAAAGTATCTAGAGTCAGGGTACTAAATGGTGGAGAATAATTTTGTTAGGGGTGTGAAGATTTTTGTTAGGACTTGTAGAGCATTATGCTTAGAGAGATGGGGTATCATTGGGAATTGACTGAGTAAATCATTTAGTGAACTTCATCATTTTTATTTATATCTCCCGTTAAAATTCATCTTTCATTTTATCTCCATCTACCTAGTTTATATAATTTGCTTATTTTACGTTCTCTACATTATTCTTTTTATTTTGTTACATCATTTCACAATCATCAGTTTTCGTATTACCCTCATCCCAAATACGTGATTAAAGTGGATGCATAGCAGATTGTTGGGAATTCATCAGGAAAGGATCTTTAGTGAAAATATAAAATTACTCTTAGGTAGAGGCTAGGCTATCGAATCACTAACAAGCATTCGGTTATTTTTGTTCATTTGATTTTAGAATATTATAATTCATTACTATAGTCTTTTGATCGATTCCGTTATTTGAAATTGTTTGGCAACTCAGTTCATTGCAGCGTGTTGTATGCCAAGAATGACCAACCGAAACAAAAAGGAAAAGCTTTACAAAGTGGTATCTAAACAAGCAATAGTGTATGATAATGTTAGTAGATTAAAGAACATGAGATAAGATGGAAATTGAGGAAATAAGGATGTTGCGGTGAAAATGTGGTAGCCAATTGTTAACCAGAATATTATATGTGGCAATGTTGGTAGTGGCGTCGATTACTAAAAAATTAAAGAAAGGAAGACTGTTGTGGTATGTACATGTACAAAGGAGACTAGTGACGGGTAATAGTAAGCTAGTTGAGACGGCCTTAGTCGGTAGCTCGAGGAGGAGATGACGCCTAAGAAGGGAAGTGGGGACATTGCATGAGGTTTAACATGAAGTCATCGCCTCTTTTCGAGGACATGGCATTTTTTCACTTTACAACATGATTTTGCTTTTAGCTCTATTGTTGGTTTTTGTTTGTGATGTATTACCTTAATTTGTTGTATCTAGTTTGTTGATTGAATCTGCTTAACCCCCTCCCCCCCCCCCCCCCCACCCTCCTTCCCCTTCAGTTGTAGTTATATATTTCATTGAAGTTCGGATTTCATATGTCCAAGATCATGTGTGGAGGCAACTATGACGGTTTGACCGTTAGATATTGTGCGCTACTTATCTCAATTTAACTAAGTCAGCCTAACTACGCTCCTTGGATGTACTAACGACTATTAATAGCAAGAAATTAGAATAAAAAGGATTTTATTACTAAGATAGGGCAGTAGTTTTACAAGACTACTTTGTGTGATCTTTTGATGGTTTGGACTTTGTAGCAAATAAGCTTCTTCCTATTTATAGGGATGTTCCATATTCCACCATGTTGTTATCTTCGCTACTATTCTAGAAACAACTACCATACTCTATAGATACTACAAACTTATGTATATCTCTAGATTGTTCTGCAGTGTCCTAGAGAAATCTGAGATCTTCCTAGGCCTTCTAGCATATTCTAGAATGTTTCATACTATTCCATGGATTTCATGATGTTATAGATACTTTTAGGGTCTTCGAGTACATTCTAGAACCTTCCAAGGTCTTCCACATTGTTCTAGAACTTTCTTGGGTATTCTAATGTGTTATATATTGGTCCAGCGTCATCTTGAACGCTCAAGTGTTCTCTAGTGTGCTCTAGAAATTTCCGGAAACTTTGTCTGTGACAAGTCGCTCTACCTCCAGGTTAAGGTACAATTTTCTACATCTACCTTTCACATAGCTCACATAAATTATGAACCTCACTTGGATTTGCTAACATACTGATGAGGGCCTTGCTAGATAGGAGTTGTGACTTGTAACTCGTAGGTTTTTGTTACTAAGTTACTCTTAGTTTACGTCAATAACAAAAACATACAACCTAAATTATTGCAAAGTCCACTATTTCATGACCTAAAAGCTAGGATTCTAAAAAAGAACAAGAGCTTACAAGTTCCACAAATGATTGCATCATTTCCCTTTTGGTATGTCCAACAAGAATTACAACACTTCCTTTTCAGGAAATAACTTTTCAAGTTGTATTATGTAATCCCTGTTCTCACCATTACTTAAGTGGTTTGATAAATATGTATCCATAAAACTCACTTCAATTTGAATAATCAAGGTCATGATGGCCATTCCTCGATACTAATTCGAGCACTAGATCTAACACATCAATTCTTCCATGTACAAAAAGTACTATAAAGAAAAAATATAGTCCCTTTCACAAAGGTGACCTATTTTTCTAAAGTTTTAACCAAATTAAAAGACTATGTAACTTGGTCACTCAGCAGAAATCAAGAAATTTCCAAAAACAAGACAAATAGCTATATTGATCACTAAAGTTTTAGTTTGCATTTGTCTAAGGATGGTTAAAGATAAATACCTTCTTTATCTTGCTTTCCTTGGAAGGCATCCCAAAAAAGAAGTAATCTGATTGTATCTGCAAATCCTTTATAAGCAGCCCTGATATTTTCCATGAGTAGTTTAAAATCCAAGTTTTCATGCACAAAACAGAAGATAAAATGATAAAATAAAATTTTTAACATACCAATGAAGAGGGGTCCTTCCATCATTATCTGGTACATCAAAATCAGCATGAAATTTGGCCACTATGTAATTCAAGAACGATGTTTGCCCATATTGAGCTGCAACATGAACTGCCTGCAGTTGCAGTGAATTCATATTTGAAGAACGATGTTTGCCCAAAAAAAGAAGAAATCAAACATTATAGAATGTAGTAAACATGGTTAAAATTCGTTTTGTTTACCCGATAACCATTTACATCAGTAGCTTCAACACGAGCACCATTCTGCAACAACACATCTGCTGCTGCAACTGAACCACGAACAGCCGCCCAATGCAACGCCGTCTGCATCACACCGTCAACCGCCTGCACATCCCCACCATGCTACATCGCCAACAAAAAGGAGTATAATGGTGGATTCCAACAATTTCTTTGAATTGACATTCAGTTAGCAGCCCATATTTGAGAATGGATCTATAACCCATCAAAGCATACCTCGATAATGTACTGAGCAACATCGGCGAAGTTATTGAGGGACGCCCATTGAAGGGGGTAATAGCCATTACCATCAGGTTGGGAGAGAGAAACGCCATCTTCTTCGACGAATTTTCGCAGTTTCGGCAGATCGCCGTAAGCACAAGCGCCAAAGACGTCAATTATCACCACTTCTGCCGGAATTTGCCCTGCTGCTGTGTTGTTTTTGGTTTCTTTTGCAGAGTCTGATACAATTTCGATCTCTGATGAAGTCATTTTTTTTTAATAATTTGGGGTTTTGATTTGGGAGGGCTAGAAACAACTTCTTAAGATGGGATTTGAAGAAAGATCGCTCCTTTGTCGAGTGGAGTGGTTGAAGATTGCAACTTGAAATTGGGTTTCTTGCTTTGAAGTAGCAGAAGGGGTTTATGAGTTATGAAACCAATTTCAGGTTTTTTAACAAAAGTTAGCATAAATATTCTTTTGACACCCATTCATAGGGTGTTAGTTTGGATGGAACGTTTGATCCCATCCAAACCAATCAAAGAAATCCAAATTGATTTTGTTTTTTAAAACATGGATCTGAATTATTCAAACTAAATTCAAATTCGATCCGATCCAATCCAATTACAATTCGGTTGGATCGTTTTTTATAATTCGGTTTCCAAAACCGAAAAATTTTAAAACGACATATAATTATAATATTACCCAACTTTACAAAAGAAGCAAAAACAAATAATTTAGTTGTGATTTGAAATTTATAAACAACTAATAAAAAGATATATTATAGTTAAATATTTATAAATAAAAAAACTTTTGAAAGAAAATGCATATTAATGTTTTTTTTATCGGGTGAAACGTTTTGAACCTATTTGAAAAAATAAATTACAAAATTAATAAATAGTTATATATATATATATATATATATAATAAATTTTTATTCGGTTTTCTTGGACTATTCGGTTCTTATTTTATAAACCAAAACCAATCCAAAATAATAATTTGGTTTTGTTGAAAACCAATCCAAAAATCCAAATAGTCCAATCCAAATTGTCCAATTGGATAATTCAGTTTTATCCGAATAATGAACAGCCCTACATACATGGTTCATATATATATATATATATATATATATATATATATATATATATATATATATATATATATATATATATATATATATATATATAGGTTCCCAGGACCGCGCGGGGAGTGGATTCGATTTGGGTCATAGTGGATCGGCTGATCAAGAGCACACACTTTATACCGATCCAGGAGAGCATATCGGCTGAGAAGCTAGTTGACATCTATGTGCGTGAGGTAGTAGCACGGCACGGAATGCCTGTTTTGGTAGTGTCAGACCGAGACGTTCGTTTTACTTTCAGATTTTGGAAGCGGTTTCATGACAAGATGGGGACTCGTCTTCATTTTAGCATTGTTTTCCACCCTCAGACGGACGGGCAGAGCGAGAGGACGATTCAGACTCTCGAGGACATGCTCCAGGCATGTGTTCTAGACTTCGGTGGTAGTTAGGATACGTATCTTCCACTAGCGGAATTTTCGTATAACAACAGTTACCACGCTAGCATTGACCGTCCTCCTTTCGAGATGCTATACGGAAGGAAGTGTAGAACCCCGGTTTGTTGGGGCGAGGTCGGTCAGCGAGTCATTGGGAGCATTGAAGTGGTGCTCAAGACCACAGAGTTGATCCAGCAGGTTCGTAGCAGACTACAGACTGCGCAGAGTAGGCAGAAGAGTTACGCCGACAGGAGGCGTTCGGACTTAGAGTTTCAGGTGGGCGATATGGTCCTCCTTAAGGTATCACCCTGGAAGGGTGTTATCAGGTTTCGGAAGAGGGGCAAGCTGGTTTTCCAGGTTCATTAGCCCTTTTAGGGTTTTGACCCTAGTGGGTCGGGTTGCTTACCGATTGGATCTTCCAGGTTCATTAGCCCTTTTAGGGTTTTGACCCTAGCTGGTTTTCCATGTTTCTCAGTTGCGAAAGTGTTTGGTGGACGAGTCAGCAGTTGTACCCTTTAAGGATATTCAGGTTGATAGCAGCCTGAATTATATCAAGAGACCAGTTGCGATCTTAGATCGGAAGACAAAGACCTTGAGGAACAAGGTGCTTCAGCTAGTGAAGGTGCAGTGGCAGCACCAAAAGGGTTCAGAGTGGACGTGGGAGTCCGAGGGGGAGATGAGGGAGCATTACCCAAAGTTATTTTCAGTAGCAGCAGCAGCAGACTTCGAGGACAAAGTCTAAGATAAGTGGGGGAGAGTTGTAACGCCCCATTCCTAGTATGTAATTCAAATAAAGTATTTTCATTTCTGAAGGGGTACTCGACGAGTCTGTAGCCCGACTCGTCGAGTAGAGTCGGGACGATCACGCATTTTGAGCTGGCTACTCGACGAGTCCATACGCTGGACTCGGCAAGTCCGCCTGTCTGGATGAAGCCCTAATTTTAAGGGTTTGCACCTTATTTAAACACACTTATGCGCCCCAACCTCGCCTCTATCACTCTCAGAACATATCCCCTATAAACCCTAGCCCCATTGTTGAGTTTGAGTGTGCTTGTGATAGCTTGGAAGCTTTGGGAAGGAAATAAGGTCCATAAAAGGAAAGGAAGATCCAAGAGTTAGCTTACATCTATTCTTCATTCAAGTAATGAAGTTATGACCTTGTGCATTCCTCTATTATAATCTCCTTTATGCTTGTTATGCCTTCTTTGGAGCCTTTTATAATTCAAAACTTGAAATATGGACTCTCCTTGGATGAAAACTTCAGATCTGGACTCTCATTGCATTCTGGAAGTGTAAAGTTTCAGTTATGGTCGTGATTGAAGTCCCTCTTGAGCTTGGAACCCCATTAAGAGCTTAGGGTTGGCATTTGAAGCCTTTAAATCCATGCATGCACATAAATTTTGCAACTTTACATGATAATCATGCCCTAGAAGCATGGATCTATGACTTAGAGCCGCTGCATGGCTCAAATCAGGCCTGTATGGAAAAAGGGACTGAATGGACTCGGCGAGTCACAAGCTTGACTCGGCGGGTCATATGAAGATAGCCTTGGACTCGACGAGTTGGATGAGCAACTCAGCGAGTCCGATGAAGATTGCCTTAGACTCGACGAGTGGTTCTACAACTCGGCGAGTCGGATGAGTTTATCCTAAGAAAAGTAGTGTTTGAGTGAAATGGCTTCATTCCTTCGTAGTTACACGGAAAGTCAACAACTTTATGTGTTCAGATGGTCCCAAGGGCTTAGATGTATGAGTTAGAGGCCATGGAATGGATTAGAATTCAATTGCATAGAATCTGCGATAGGACTCGACGAGTTGTTCTTCGGACTCGACGAGTCGAGTCGCGAGTCCTCATTTTCCCTTCGAGTTGTGAGTTCAGAGTGAACCAATGAGTGGGAAAGGGGCTCGGTGAATTAAAGGCAGAGTTAGTAAAGGAGGGACTCGACGAGTCTGCGTCCTGACTCGACGAGTCCGGTCAACTGGAAGTTGACTTTGACCAGGGGTAATATAGTCATATGACCCCAAGATCATTTACCAGTGACTGATCTAGTGTTTTTGGAAATTGTAGTCGGATAGTTCCGGAGCGGCGGCCAGCCACTTTTAGAGTTAGCATCACAGCAGTCAGCACTACGAGGTGAGTTTTCCTTCCAGTAGGAACGGGTCTACGGCCACAATGTCGGCCCGTCTAGTTAGCAGTCAATTCTGGACTTTGGTCCGTTGCAGAAGTTCAGTGCGCTTGATGTCTTTATGATTCAAGCATGTCTTTGTGTTATGTGTTCCGGACTTCGGTCCGATGCAGTGTGCAGTATATGTGTTTATGCTATTTGATATGTTTATGGTATGCTATGTTATGCTCAGTCAGTTTCCAGACTTCGGTCCGATGCAGGGGACAAGGTCCTAGTCAGTTCCAGATTTCAATCCGATGCAGTTAATTCTGGACTTCGGTCCGATGCAGGGGACAAGGTCCCAGTCAGTTCCGGACTTCGGTCCGATGCAGTTTCCAGACTTCAGTCTGATGCAGAGGGCAAGGTCCTGGTTAGTCCGGACTTCGGTCCGATGCAGTTTCCAGACTACGGTCCGATGTAGTGGGCAAAGCCCAATATGTGTTTATATGATTGTATGGTATGTGGTAGTCTGGGGGAGCTCACTAAGCTTTGTGCTTACAGTTTCAATTTTGGTTTCAGGTACTTCCACAAGCAAAGGGAAGGGCTTGGGATGATGGCATTGCACACACCACAGCTTCAGCTTTTGTCCTGGGAGTTTATTTCATATACTATGATATGTTGTTATAGCTCTTTTGTTATGACACCTCTATTATAACTTTTGGGGATTTATGACGTACGATTTTATGATATATTATAGATTGTTGATAACCTTAGTATTATTTAAATGAAAATTTTTTGGCCGTATTTTGGGTCGTTTCATATATATATATATATATATATATATATATATATATATATATATATATATATATATATATATATATATATATATATAGAGAGAGAGAGAGAGAGAGAGAGAGAGAGAGACGAAGGATCATTTGAAAACTCAAAGTTTCACGAGAACCGATTATGAGCCGTTAGATCAAAATAATAAAAGGCTAGGATGCTCGGTGGCGTTTTTGTAAATAAATGGGAAAATTAAACACGGGGGTATGGTTATGAAATTAATTTAAGGGCATTTATGGCACTGAAGAGATTATCCCCCAAATCAATCGATGCCGCTCTCAAATCCCTCATCGTCTTTGTATGTCATCCCTCTTTCTCTTCCAACTTCTTCGTCGATCCTTCCCCAATCCAGAACCATCGCCTGACATCTATGGTTTCCTCCGTCAAATCTCTCCGCTATTCATTGAATCAGGTAAGGTGAAGACTACTAATCCATGGTCCTTATCCTCCGTATCATCAATCGTGAATCCACGAGCTAAGAGATCGATGTCATTAGTTTTCATCTCCAATTGCGACAGTAGATTGCCAAATACTGAATATTCTATGATGGATCTTTGATGGCCGAAGTATGTGTAATCACGTCGTACAGAAAGAGATCCCCACTAAAGATCAGACTCACACACATGCGCTGAAGATCGATGAAGGACCACAGTTATTGTCGATTTTCAACAAAATCATCGCCGATTTCAATGAAATCACCATCGATTTCTAGCACAGGTGATCAAAATCACACACATAAAGTCGATTATTGCTCATCGCAACTCAGGTAAGTTCAATTAGTATTCCTAGTTTTATGAATTTTAACTTTTGATTTTGCAGTTCTTGGTTGCGATTATAAACGACACAACAATTTGCATCACCGTGTCGGAGCAATTACTTTGCATCACGAGCAACATATTTGTCAATCCATCGTTCCTCATTGCAAATTCCTGAGCCATTCGATCTCTTGACATGTAACACGGGCTCCAAATCACTCCGATTCTGTGATCTATCACTGTCGGTGATACTTTCATCAGCCGGTGTACGACCGCCGTTACACAGTTCTCGTCTTCAGAAATTGTCGTCCGTCCTTCGGTACATGTCGACACCATCTCTAGTATCTTCTTCACTTTTTCAATCACTGAAACTGTATTTTTGGATCGAAGAGGATTTTACCGGTGGTTCTCACGATCCCCTGACAGACGAGTTCCTTTTTCGATTAGTGAGACGTGTTAATCTAGACTCGAATTAGTCTTCTAAGGTACATCTTAATGCCTCCTCTGTATATATTCAATCAAATTTTGTTCATCATTAAACCCAATGCCAAAGTGATAGGTTTTAGTTAGTCCGTTTGATTTAAACTATTGTGTTTCTATGCCTCTACAAATTGCAGATTAAGATACTTATTCATTCGATTTCAAGAACAGAAAGTGGTGATTATCTCAAGTGATTTTCATACTTAAAAAAAACTTAATTACCTCAAGTGCTTCATCCGGCTTCATCAAGTACTCCTCTGTTGTAATTCGACTCTGTTGACAACATAATAAAAATGTGTAAATCCCATAATAAGCACAAATAACAGAATTTATAGAACAAATAATCAACTTACAGGAACTTCAACTGGCTGATCAATGTATCTCCTGGCCTCATAATCCTAATAAAGAAATGAAATGGAAATATAATTAATTTAAGTTCAAACTTGAAGTTTAAGTTATATGATTTTGAAGAAGACAGCTCACAAGTTCCTATAAACATCAACATGGATTTGCTTAATTTAGTTTTTGGATGTGAATTTTAAAAATGAGTAATCATTTGCTAAAAGATAAGGACAGTTAGGAAATTTTACATATATCTCAATAATTAGTTATCTTGCAACAACTCGTTACATTACTATCCAAATTTAATTATTTTGTCGTATATAATATCCATTGTATTAATTTGGATGTGATCCATATATTTACATTTGAATTATATGTGATTCACATGTAGATCATATATGATTCACATGCAAATCTCATGTCATTCACATATTAATCACATTTAAATCATATATGAATGATATGTGATTCACATGTAAATCACAAGTGAATCACATAGGAATTACATATAATTCACATATGAATCACATGTAATTCACGAGTGAAACACATGAATTACATGCGATTCACATGTAAATAACATGTAATTCACATATGAATTACATACAATTCACATGTAATTCACATATGAATTGTTAGTTTTTGAGCATTTTAACACTCTTAAGTGTACATGCAACCCTAAATACCTTGGATCTATGTTTTCTCTATTATACATGCAAATATGAACTTTCCAAGGTATTCATCCTAACTAGCATAATAACATTGATTCAAATGAATATATCAAGTTAGAATTACATACCTCTTTGTTGTAGATTGTCTTCATGAAGCTTGAGTGCCTAGTGCCCCAAGTGTGACACCTCAAATGGTTCACACACCACCAAATACACATGGAATGACTTGAGAGAACTTCACACTTCATGAAAATCGGCTAGCCCTTTCTGTTATCCATAGTTGCCCATTTTCTCTAAGAATAAGATCATTATATAGTTAGGGTTACACCATGTAAACCCTAATTGTCATGGACTTTAATTTCCATGATCCATGGGTACAAATACACCATGGAGCATCTTATGGGTTTTAGCCCAACTTGACAATCCATGGAGCATTAGCCCACTGTATAAGTATGGATGATTAACACAATCAACCCATATATTTAATTAGTCTTCTTTTGATCACTTAATCAATCCTAGATTAATTCTTGATCAATACTAATTAAATAATCTTATTAATATATTAGAACTTATAATATATTAACAAACCTTAAGTGTTATTTCTCTCATTATAGTCTATCCAAATGCATGATGCCATGCAACCCAAATGGACCATGCCGGGTCGGGTCAAGTCTTACCAGTTATAGTTATGGACTTAGACATTAATCCAACAGTCTCCCACTTGGATAAGTCTAAAACTATTATTGCAAGTATGACTTTAAGAACCGACTGGCAATCGTAGCTCTCAAAAGCTTCTGTCGAACTCTGACCTTGCCGATGATCTCTGACCTATGTCAATGACTTGTTCATTAGATAAGGGATCATATATTCCTCCATTCTAGATATCATATGGACTGAGACATGGATTATAATCATTCTTTCTGTCCATTTGTTGTTTCCCGATTTCCGATTTATGACGACTCACTAATTGAACAAATCAAATCAGTCATGGCCCGGCCGATCACTTACATTTGTCATCACCAAATCATCGAGGGGCCCACATATATCGCTTTTATCCCGAAGGTAAAAGGAATGGATAAACTTCGACTCATATGGCTTGTTCTACTACTTGTTGAATCATACACAAAGGCACGTTTTATAACATCGAGTTACCAATGCGTTTTCGTGCAATCAATGTACAACCAACTCATAGTAACAACTCATATCTCTAGGTTTGAAGAACATAAGATATTATCGTCTCAGGATCACTCATGATAAAATCCATGAAGTGATTCCAATGAGCGCGGGTTGAATCCAATACTCAGAACTTATGAGCACTCATGAGTGTTGTAGCCCTTTGTCCAACATCTTAGACCTCTACAAGCCAACCCATGACAGTTTTGATTCATATCTACTTCCAACATATGACCGACTATGGATGGTTTGAATAACTTAGTCATTCAGGAAGAACAACCTAGTTATTATGGAGGTTAAAACATGCAAAATGAAACACAAGAATAACTGAATCTAATATGGTATCAAAACCTATGAACATAAATAAAACACCTTTTATTTATCACCATATGATTACACATTATTCATTGTATACGGTTTCAACTATCAACTTTATTCTTGAATTTAAAACAATAGTTGTCCCATGCTCCAAGCATGTACACTATGTTTTCTAAACACTAGTCATGCCATACACCAAGTATGCATACTATGTTTGTCTATGATCTTTACTTTGTGAAATAGATCAATTGAACATAACTCCAATGATCCTCTTTTCACAGTCCCAAATCCTTACTGCAAATGCAAGAATTCCAAATTCATGCCATTTACTAAAATCTGTTAGGTTCTAAACTTATATGCATTGATCCTCTTGTAATGATTATGCACAAAGTCAGAAAGACTTGACAACAACCATTACAGAGCATTCCAAAGGAGATCAGCTCCTTGGAAACATCCTTCTTGCATTAAGTTTCCTAATCTTACACAGATTGAATAATTTCTAAATTTGAAACATTTCCATATTTCATTTTGACTATCACTTCTGAACAAGAGTTGTCTCCTTACAGATTATGTCAATATGGTCCTTCCAGAATTATCACTATACTTCCAACTGCCCTTGAGCAACCAATCTTTGGTAAACCTTAGATTGTCTTCGACAATTGTTTAATCCTTTTAGTCATATCCAATTCTAGACCTTTTCCCTTTTTAATGCCCCAGGCATTTGGAAAATTTTAGAAAGGATGAATATAGCACATGTAATCGATCCTATATCCGAAGCATATGGGACACGATTCATGATGTCTCACATAAAGACTAAACCAGTCTTTTGCTATAATATTTCCATTTCAATTTGCCAAGTTCTAATAACTCAGATTATGAAAAGGGATGTCGTAATCATAATTGAATTTGAGAACGCAAATAATAGACCCATATACATAATTTCCTTATGTTGAGCCATTCCAGCATGAAATTCATATATATCCTTGACTAAATACGATTAAAACCTCAATCTAAGCTTTTAGATTTGAGATGAAGTATAATTTCCTCTCCCTTAATTATAGCAAAACAACTCTTTCCCAATTGAAAGCTTTTGTTTTCTATAATTAACATTGCTAACTTTCAATACTTATCATAATTATCATGCTCCCACTAACATGATGATTATTAGCATAAGACTTATGCTCCCACTAGCTTTGACATGTACTCAGAAATCAGCTGGACTTCTAGAAATCAATACTATATTGACTTTCTTACCAAAGTTCAGATTTCTGATACTAGATTTCTTTGATAAAACTTTATCAATATCATACACCTTATCTTAGATAGCCCACATGTGTGTCTAAACAATTTTAAGAAATATGAAAAGGGATGTAGTAATCATAGTCTCGATTGTTTAGACCTTTGCCACTTCTCACAAGTCCATGTTAGTGTGCCGGTTAACCACTCACGCTCCACTAACGAATTTGAGAATGCAAATATCACAATTACTGTTTAGCTAAAATCTACTTAGTGAAAGTGTTTCCTCACCATCATTTTCATCATTTTAATGGTGTATGTGTTCTTATCCATGTGAATTGTCAAAACCATAGTCACAAGACAAGGATAATAACAAATTTAAACTCATATGGACTAAACTCAATCTTAATTTCTTGCCACCTGGCAGCTCAAGGGACTGCCATTGCTTCCAAGTTGTTGTGCAACCAATTGAGAACTCTAAGAACTCATATGCAAAGACAACTTTAATTGGAATGGACACAGAATATGTCAACACGATAGGTTATAAACCTCAAGTGATGTGCTAGTGAAGAACTTCAGGTTTTATTCTTGATTAGTTCTTGAGACTTTCAAGACCTTTAAGAATCCCATTGTCCTCTTGACACATAAGACTTTCTTGTCAGATATTCAAGAGATAGTGTGGATTCTAATCAAGACAAACACTTCACACAATTGGCCTTAGTTGGTCTTTGTTTTGTCCAAAACATCACAACTTACCAATTTCAAATGTACAAGAGTAGAAAACTTTTACTCTTACATTTGACAAGTGTTTTAAACCTTCTTTAAGACATGTCACTCAAGTTACAATCTTGGAGTATGACTCTAAGATTTGTATTAGAACAAAGTATGACTCATCTTCTTGATTTAACCATTTCAACAATTCAAGATTCCTCTTCTTAGTCATAAGAATACACTAAGATTTCCATAGAGAACTAATTATGCTATGGTTTCTTAATCATTAAGATGATCACAAAAACTGATACTAAAGTACTCTCCCATCTTTTCAGATTTGAGAAACTTTTATCTTTCTGCCTAAGTTGATTCTTCTTATTTGCTCTGTCATACATTGGAACCTTTTCCAATGTCTCAGAATTACACTTAAGCTTGTAAGTATAACCATATTTACTGACCTTTAGTAAATTATGACGAATAATCTTATCGATATTTTGTGGTGGACGTGACCATTGCACAAGAATGTGTACTCGATCCCTTAGTCCTTCACTTGACTCACATATACATGTGAACAAGGAACTAGTCTTAATTTTCCAAAGATGAAAAATTCTCATTCATCATGCTATACAACTTGCATGATTCCTAGTTTCGGTCCAATTGAAACTTGGGTGATGAGGATCTTTCTGTTGGATTAGTGTCTAAGCCCATAACTATTTTGGTATGTACTTGACCCGATGGTGCATGGTCCTTTTGGGTTGCCTTCACCAAAGCAAC
This sequence comes from Lactuca sativa, assembly GCF_002870075.4. NCBI lineage: Eukaryota > Viridiplantae > Streptophyta > Magnoliopsida > Asterales > Asteraceae > Lactuca > Lactuca sativa. The sequence goes on from NC_056629.2 coordinate 150,086,509, forward strand.
TTGATAGGATGAATTATGGAGAGAAAGGATTAAATATGATTTATTAATATATTATGAGAATAATATATTAAAGGAGAAATCATATTGTTTAATTAATATTAATCAAGAATTAATAAGAATTAAGTTTGTGGCTAAAAGAGATTAATTAAACTTAAGGGGCTAGAACTGTCAATTGTATGATAGTTGAATATTGAGCTAATGGACTCCTTATTAAGGGGGTGGACGAATTCTATGGTCAAACCCATTAGAAATCGTCCAAGGCCTTTAAGAAAAGGAGTTTAAGGGTTGCTTAGGGCCTAAGCATCCAAATTAGGGTTTCCTTGTTAGATAACCCTAATAGTCTCACTATTTAAGGAACCCTTATGCCCCAAAAACGTGGTGAACTTGTTATCTAGGGTTTCCACACGTTTTGGGCAGCCTTCTTCTCTTCTCTTCTTCATCCTCTTGCCCTTGGTGTTTGTGAACCATTAGAGGAGTGACATTTGTGACTCTAAGCTTTCTAAAGTCAATACAAGAAGGATTTAAGATTGTTATTGCTACATAACAATCAAGGTATGATCTAAACCCTAATTCATATGTTATATTGATTATCATATATTAGATCTAGGGTTTATAGTCTTGGATGAATTGCATGTACAATAGAGAAACCTAGATCCAAGCATTAGGGTTTGTAGGAGCACATAGGATGTTCTTATGACCAAAACCCATTAGTGGTATCCGAGCCTTGATTGGTTTCTATTATATTGATGCCTTGTTTGTTTGTTCAAGCTGTAAAATCGTTTTTTTAGCCCCCTGTCTGATGAACTCGGCGAGTTCCAATGTGGACTCGGCGAGTAGCTCCAACTCGGCGAGTCCATAGAGGAACTCGGCGAGTACGAGCGTCAGAAGGAGGCAGTTTCGGGATTTTTACCTATTTTGACTTAGGATAATTGCCATAATTGTTTAAAATTAATAAAATTCGAATTTTATTGATTCCGTATGATTATCCTTGTCAAAATAAAAGATTTTGGTCATCTAATTAGATAATTGTTACCTTATTTGTTAAATGTTAAATTATGGAAATTATTTGATCATTATCTTGCAAGAACTTGAACTAGATCTAATTAGATAACCACCAATTAATAGTTAATTGCCTTATTTGAATTATGTGATCTACAATATTCTTGACAAAGTTTGGAAAAGTTTCAAAATAACCCCTTTAGGTTTTATAGTTGAAATTTGAACTTAAAAGTTTTGTTTTGAAATTTAAGTAGTTGAAACCCTAATGTTTTGAAAAGGTTTCAAAACTTGCCCTCAAGTTTTGGAATTTAAATTTTGATTAAAAGTTTAATTTTGATGTATATTTAAATTCTAAACCTAATTTTTTGAAATGTTTCAAAACTTGCCCTCAAGTTTTGGAATTTAAAAGTTGATTAATAGTTTAATTTAGGAATGTTAAATTCTAAAACCCTAGTGTTGTTTTGAAAAGTTCATATCGCACCCTTATGGTTTTATTAATTAATTAAGGTGTATAATTAAAAGAGGTTTAATAAATCCATAAAGTTTTGGTTTACAAATTAATTGAATTAAAAGTATAATTGTTAAATTTGACCACCTAGTATTTTAAAAGTGTAAAATACACCCTATACTATATATAACATTAAAAGTCTAACATTATATATATGTATGAGTAAAAGTCAGTCTTACCGTTAGTAGGCCTCATTCACGAAGCTGGTCTATAAGGGGTGTTTAAGGAAATTGCCTATAAAATGGCGATTGAATGGGTATCCACTCTTACCCACCGCACTCTTGACTAGTGGAGGGTCGTTAGCCGAACGGGTAGGATAGAACAGAAACCTTCCATTATAAGTATAATGAAATATAAAAGTAACTAAATGCTTTCATAAAATTCCCAATCTTAGTTACTTTAGGCAAAAGTGAATTGATGCAATTCCATGAAATTACACTTTGTGCCCTTGCGAAGACGTTAGTGGAGCGTATGTGGTTAACCGGCACACTAAATGGTTCTAAGCAAAGGTAGCAAAAGGTGACTCAATGTTTGTCATAGTTCGGTGGAGCGTGTGTGGTTAACCGGCACATCGAATAGGTGACTGTAACATGTGAGGGCACCACGTAAGTTTGCATGGTTATTCACACCCGCTTTGTGATCATCGGCATCCCAGTCACAAACTAGAGGGGCATATCGAGATTTAAACATGCCATTGAAAAGGTTCAATGAATCTCAAAGGATCTAGGAGTTTTCAATACATTTAAGACTTAATCTGTTTTTCGTTTTTCATGGTGGAAATTAGCGAATCATCATTCACTTACCTTCAAATGTTCTGCAATTTGGGTTACGACATCCCTCTCCCGAGTTGTAGAATATTGTGTTGGGTCCTAGCCCTAGTATATCATTTGGGTGATTTACTAAGGACTCAATCGATCAACTAACTTGAATTTGTTTTCTCCCATTTTGTAGATGTCAAAGTTCGACAATCATGGTCTTCCCAAATCCCGTGGAACAAGCATTCCACATAAAGATGATATTCCACGATTCGATCGAGGAACAAGAAATCATGCTTTACTTCCTCCTCCTCCTCCCGTTGTTCTCCCTAACCCACAAGATCGAAGAATTGAAAGGTTCAATGTCACTAAATCCCTATTGGAAATGAAACATGAAGATGGTAAACCCGTGTGTGCCCATGTCTAGGAATGAAATCACACATCGATAGGTTGATAATGTTAGGTGCGTCATTCCTGGATAACTTGGCTGTGAACTGGGTTTTGCAGTCACTTCCCGAATCATATAATGAGTTCAAAAGAAAGTATTATATGATGGATCATGACGAAAACCTCATTGACCTAACTTACATGCTCATTGTTGCTGAATCAGAAATGATTTGGCAAAGCAATGGAGCATAATTGTTGGGAAGTCAACCAACCATGCTTCCGAGGACGTTCTAGGAGAACCGACCTGCATTTGCTGCCAAGAAAAAGGGCGTTGGATACAAGTCTGCCCTAAGAGCCTGAAGAGTCCAGAAGATGGGAGAGTCAAAAAGTATGGTTGTGCTTCAGGTAAAATCCACTATCTAACTCCATTAAGTTCCTATTCGTTGATTCTTAATACATAATGTGATAAGATTGCATTTGAATGTTTTGCAGGATCAGTGAAAAGAGAGGAAGCTTGATGAAAGAGCAAGATAAGTCTAAAAGAAATGGATCTCGATCGCATGGATTTGAAGATTAGATTTTGAGCTTAGGAAGTTATGATAGAGTTGTTAGGAATTTTTCTTTTTGGCTACATAGTTTTTCAATTGATTTTACATTGTAAGGACAAATGTTTTCCGCTGCTTTTATGAATAAAATAAATTTTGGTTTGACTCATTTATTTATTTATTTATTTTCCTTGCAATAAAATCAGTATGAAAAATTGATGTTCGTATATTTCTACAACGAGTGGATGTGATTCTTAATTATGTTGATAGTGGAAATGTCAAGAATTTACCAAATAGGGAGAGTTTCTCACGCCCAAGTTTCAATTGGACAGAAACTTGGAATCATGCAACTTGGTTGCACGATGAATGAGAAATTTCTTATTTGGAAATTAGACTGATTCGTTGACAAAGTGTCAAGTGAAAGACTATTAGATCGAGTACACAAAAGTTGTGTGTTGATCAAGTCCACCACAAGGGTAACAAAGATATTCGTCATGATTTACTAAAGGATTAGTAGATATGATTATGTTTATAAGATTAAGTGTAATTCTGAATTGATTGAAAAAGGTTTAAATCAATAGCAGAACGAATGAGAAGAATCAAGTAGGCAGAAAGATAAAAGTTTCTCTATTCTAAGAAGAAGGGAGAGTACCTTTTATGCTTTATGATATGTATTAATGATTAAGAACCATATCTCAATTGATCCTTTAAGTGAGTCTTAGTACAAGTGTATGTATAAGAAAAGGAATCAAGAATTGAAGAAATGGTTAAATCAAGAAGTCAGTCATACTTCGTTCCAAAACAAGTCTTAGAGTTAAGATTGTGACATTATGTGACAAGTCATAGGAAGGTTTATAACATTTATCGAATGTAGAATTTGGAAAAAGGATTTCCTATTCTCACATATTTGAATTGGAAAGTTGTGATGTCTTGGATAAGACAAAGACCAACTAGGACCAATTTTGTGAAATGTTTTATCTTGGTAAAGGCTACACTAACTCTTGAATATTTGTTTGTCAAGAAATGTTTATTGACAAGAGAATCTTATATGTCAAGAATTCAGTGGGAGTCTTAATGGTCTTGAAAGGTTTCAAGAACAAATCAAGAATAAACCTTATCGATCATCATTAGCACACGAGTAGAGGTTTACAACCTATCGTGTTGACATTACCTTGTTTCTGTGCCATTCCAATTGAGTTAATTATGCATGTGAGCCCTATGAGTTCTCATTTGAATGCATAAAAGGCAAGGACCTTGATCAATGAAAGGTACATTGATAGGAGAGGGTGAGCTGCTTAACTACTTGGAAGACATGGTGGGCAGCTGTGTTACCATAAGGCAAGAAATCAAGATTAAGAGTTCGGTCCATATGAGTTTGAATTTGTCATAAACTTTGGTTTTAACAAATTCACATGGATAATACACCATTAAAAATCTAAGTGTCATAAGATTCCCTCCTTCATGAAAATGACTGTGAGGAAATGCTTTCACTAAGGAATATTTTAAGAAGATAGTGATTGTGAAAATTGTATTCTCGAATTTGATTATGGTTATGGTATCCCTTTCCATGATTCGAATTATGAGAGTAGGAAATTAGTCTAAATTGTTTAAGACACACATATAAACTATCTAAGACAAAGGTGTATAAGTTTAATAAGCCTTGATAAAAGATTATCAAAGCGTTAGGTATTAGAAACATGGACTTAAGAAATTCAATAGGTATTGTTTTTCTGAAAGTTAAGCTGTTTCTAAATACATGTCAAAGCTAGTGGGAGCATAAGTGTTATGTTTGTAATAATCATCGTGATAGTGGGAGCATAAATGTTATGATTGCATGATTATTAAGGCAAGTATTTCAAGTTAGCAATATTAATTATAGAAAACAAGAGTCATACTTTGCAAAGTTGTAAGGGTTGAATAGTTGTTTTGCTATAATTAAGGGAGAGAATATTATGCTTCATTTCAAATCTAAAGGCTTAGGTTGTGGAATGTTAATAAACTTAGTCAAGGATACATAGTGTGTTCTTAAATTTCGATTATGATTACGGCATTCCTCTTCATATTTCGAATTAAGAGAACATAGCACATAACATATTATGGCAGAAGATTGATAAAGTATCAAATCTTTATGTAAGACATTATGCATCGTGTCGCATACGCTTCGGGTATAGGATCGATGGCAAATGCTATAATATTTGACCATTCTAAAATTTTCCAAATGTCTAGTGCATTTAGAGGGAAAAGGACAAGAATCGATTTTAACTAAGATAATTAGACAACTATCAAAGGACAATCCAAAGTTCGCCGATGATTGGTCGCTTGTGAGTAGTTGAAAGTATAGTATTGGATGGACCATATCGACGTTATTATGAATAGATAAGATTCTATTAAAAATGAGTTGTCATATGGAAAATATGGAAATGTTTCTATATTGGGAGTTGGATATTGAAAGTCTGTGTCTAGATTAGAAATTTTATGCAAAATGATGTTCAAAGGAATGTACTTTGAGTGAGAGACATCACATCTATGGAATTGTCTTGTAACAATCTTCGATAGAGGAATTTGTAATTTCATTGGAAATAGTCATTGTGACTTTAGTGCAGTGACATTACGAAAGGATCATTGCATAAAATGTTAGAATCTAGCATATTCCATAAGTGGCAAGAATTTGATTTTCTTTCACTTATGAAAAGGATTAGGAATTGTGAAATGAGTATGATTAGTAATGTGTTCATTGGATATATTTCACAAAGTAAGAACCATAGGTAAACATTGTGTGCATGCTAAGAGCATGGGACAAGTGTTGTAATAATTCAAGTAAGAAGTTGATTACCCGAAACAACAAATAATGAGTAATCGATATGGTGATAAATAAAAGGTGTTTTATTTATACTCAAAGGTTTGAGGCCATATGAGATTAGTATTATTCTTGTGTTTCACTTTGCATGTTTTGACTTCCTGAATAATTTAATTGGTTGAGAACAGTCAAATTATTCAAACGGGCCACAGTCGTTCATATGTTGGAAGTAGATATGAATGAAGACTGTCATGAATTGGTGTGTGGATTGTCTAAAGAGCATTAAACATAAGCAAATGTTTGCTGCAACGTTCATGAGTGCCTATGAATATGATTTGAGCATTGGATTAATCCCACGCTCGCTTGGATCACTTCATGGATAGTATCATGAGTGATTGGTGAGACGATAACATCTTATATTCTTGAAACCGAGATGTGTGAGTTGTATCTTGCGAGTCGGTTACACATTGATAATATGTAAACGCACCAGTAACTTGGTGTTATAAAACATATTGTTTTGTTTGATTTGGTGAGTGAGTGCAAGCAAGCATTGAGTCAAAGTTTATCCGTTCCTTTTATCCAAAGTAGGATAAAAGTGATATATGTGGGCCCCTCGATGATTTAGTGATGGCACCTAAGTGCTTGGACAAGCCGGGACTAAATTGATGTGTTCAATTGTAGTCTGTTGTCAGTCGTCATAAATCTGAATTCGGGAAACAATACATAGACAGAGAGAATGATTTAGATCCATGTCTCAGTCTATACGACGTCTAGAATGGAGGAATATATGATCCCTTATCTAAAGGACACACGTATCTGATAAGATCAGAGTTGACAGCGGCTTTAGAAAGCTACGATTGCAGATCAGGATCTGAAGTCATACGCGGAATAGTTATTAGACTTATCCAAGTGGGAGACTGTTGGATTAGTGTCTAAGCCCATAACTATTTTGGTATGTACTTGACCCGATGGTGCATGGTCCTTTTGGGTTGCCTTCACCAAAGCAACTTGATAGGATGAATTATGGAGAAAAAGGATTAAATATGATTTATTAATATATTATGAGAATAATATATTAAAGGAGAAATCATATTGTTTAATTAATATTAATCAAGAATTAATAAGAATTAAGTTTGTGGCTAAAAGAGATTAATTAAACTTAAGGGACTAGAACTGTCAATTGTATGATAGTTGAATATTGAGCTAATGGACTCCTTATTAAGGAGGTGGACGAATTCTATGGTCAAACCCATTAGAAATCGTCCAAGGCCTTTAAGAAAAGGAGTTCAAGGGTTGCTTAGGGCCTAAGCATCCAAATTAGGGTTTCCTTGTTAGATAACCCTAATAGCCTCACTATTTAAGGAACCCTTATGCCCAAAAAACGTGGTGAACTTGTTCTCTAGGGTTTCCACACGTTTTGGGCAGCCTCCTTCTCTTCTCTTCTTCATCCTCTTGCCCTTGGTGTTTGTGAACCATTAGAGGAGTGACATTTGTGACTCTAAGCTTTCTAAAGTCAATACAAGAAGGATTTGAGATTGTTATTGCTACATAAGAATCAAGGTATGATCTAAACCCTAATTCATATGTTATATTAATTATCATATATTAGATCTAGGGTTTATAGTCTTGGATGAATTGCATGTACAATAGAGAAACCTAGATCCAAGCATTAGGGTTTGTATGAGCACATAAGATGTTCTTATGGCCAAAACCCATCACTTTCCTTATTTGGTAAATTTAGACATTACCATAAATGAAAGAATCAATTTCATATTTCTACCCTTGCTATTAATGGAATCTTATAAGCAACAATTTTTTCACAAATGTCATTGTAAGGATACTTAAAATAAATAAAATCAAAAATTTCCTTTTATTTTAAAACTTTGCGGAAAAACTATCCTTACAGTGCAAAAAGCACATAAAAACTTTGTTGTTATCTATTCCTAAACAATATATCATAACTCCTAAGAAGTAGCTCAAGAATCCGATCTTCAAATTATGCGACAGAAATCCATCTACGCGATCAGATTCAGCATATTCTTTCGTTTAAGTTTCTTCACTTTTCTTTGATTCTTAAAACATCAACATGTGACCCAGTCACATCATGTAATAAGAATCTCAAAATAGAAACTTAGTAGAGTTAGATAGTGGACTTTACCTTAAGTAGAGTTAAACTGATTGACTTTAACATCCTTAGGTAAAATTGACAGCTTCGCAACCAATGCCCCTTCCTTTGGCAATTTAACATATGGACGCTTTGGTAATGGAACATGGGACTATCACAGACTTAGCCTTTCTCTTTACCATTTGGTCAATTGATTTGACTATGGCCAATCCCTTTCCATTGGGAAGGGAGAGCTTTAATGGATATCCAATGTCATTATTGCCAATGTCCACAAGTTTTAGGAAGTTGATCTTAGCAAATAGATAAGATCATTAAGGGTCTTGTCATAGTCTGTTTCATAGGAGTCCCAAAGGAACTCACTATGTGACTTAGAAAGTGATTGGACATCCAACTTTCTCAAGACTTTGACACCCAACTCTCCCGGCTTGTCAATATGTGACTTCATCTCCAAGATGTGAGCACACCTAGACCTCGCCTTGCCAATAGGGCTTGAGTGACCTTAAACTTTTCAAGAACTTGTGGGTTAAGAAAAATAATTTGGAGGAGGTGAAAGAAGTATGATTTCCATGGGACATCATCTTCATTTAGGAAAACTTGTTTCAAGAGATTTGGGAAGATCATAAATGTCTAAACCAGACATCTTTTTGAGAGATATTCAAGATAGTTGATTTAAATTCCTTAATATAACACCCAATATGAAATATTAAGGCTAGGACCCAACACAATACTTGTATAACTTGGAAGAGGGATGCCGTAATCCAAACTATAAAATATTTGAAGGTAGATGAATGACGATTCACCAATTTCCACCAAGATAAACGAAATGTATTATTAGGTTTTAATTGGTTTTGAAACTCCTGGATCTTTGAGATTCATTGAACTTTTCAATGGCATGTTTCAATCTCGAGTGTGCCCTTCAGGTTTTGTGACTGGGATGTCGAGGATCACAAAACAAGGTGTGAAGTAACCATGCAAATATACTGGGTACCCTTAATATTTACCCCTTAATCGATGTGTCGGTTAACCACACACGTTCCACCGATATTATGATAAATATTAAGTTACCCTTTGCCTACCTTGTTAAATACGAGTTAGTGTGCCGGTTAACCACACACGCTCCACTAACCGACTTAAACAAAGTGAAAAGTGTAATTTCATGGATTAGCACCTTATTCACTTTTTCCTAAGTAACTAAGATTGGGTATTTATAAAAGGTTTAGTTACTTAGTATTTATCATTAATACTTTTAATGAAGGGAGAATTATAGTCCTTGTCCTACACGTTCGGCTAACGACCCTCCACCAGTCAAGGAAGCGGTGGGTGAGAGTGGACACTCATTAAACTGTAAGTTTATAGGCAGTAACCTTATACCCCCTTATAGACCGGCTTCGTGAATGAGGCCTACTAACGGTAAGACTGACTTTACTCTTATACATAAATATAAATATTATTAACTTATAATATTATAAAGTATAAGGTTGAATTTTAACTTTTAAAATTCTAAGGGCTAATTTGGAATTAAAGTATGCATAAGTGAATACTTTTCAAATTCTAAAACTTGAGGGCAAGTTTTGAAACTATTCAAAACTAATTAATTCCATAACTTATGAGTTTAAAGTAGTTTTAATTAAAAACCTCTTCAAGTTCCATAACTTGAGGACAAGTTATGGAAGACTTTAAACTAATAAAAGAATGTAACTTTTTTTGTAACTTACAGGATTTAATTAAGGTTACACATTTTATTACTTAATGAAGTCACTCTTGAACCTCCATAACTTGAGGACAAGACTCTTCATTTTTTGTAACCATTGTCAACTCTTATGAGTTTTTATGAAACTTAAATGTGACCTTCCATGTAGCTTGATGAAAAGTTACACAAACACATTTTAGAATCATCTCTTAGATTAAAATGGATTGAAAACACATAATCAATTAACTTATTTATTAATCTAAGCAACTCATATGAACAAAGATAATTCACATCAAACTTTTTCATGTAATTAACATAACTTTTAAACTAATACAAAACACGAATCTATTGAAAATTATCTTTGAAATTGGATTAGCATTAATATTACCACATCAAAAACAAGTTTATAAGTTCAAAAAAAGCTTATGGTAATGTTCCTAGTCCAATTCCAACCAAGAAACACGAAACCAAGCTGTCAGGGGCCAAAACTCGTCGAGTTCATGCATTAAACAATGAACTCGTCGAGTTTATTGGAAAAACTCATCGAGTTTTCTATCTGGACAGCATATTGGCTTCGAAAAATGTATTTGCATCAAGTATAAGAGAAAGCAAGCCTAGGATCTGATACCACTGTTGGGTTTTGAGCATTCTAACACTCCTAAGTGTACATGCAACCCTAAATACCTTGGATCTATGTTTTCTCTATTATACATGCAAATATAAACTTTCCAAGGTATTCATCCTAACTAGCATAATAACATTGATTCAAATGAATATATCAAGTTAGAATTACATACCTCTTTGTTGTAGATTGTCTTCATGAAGATTGAGTGCCTATTACCCTAAGTGTGACACCTCAAATGGTTCACACAACACCAAATACACATGTAATGACTTGAGAGAACTTCACACTTCATGAAAATCGGCTAACCCTTTCTATTATCCATAATTGCCCATTTTATCCAAGAATAAGATCATTATATAGTTAGGGTTACACCATGTAAACCCTAATTGTCATGGCCTTTCATTTCCATGATCCATGGGTACAAATACACCATGGAGCATCTTATGGGTTTTAGCTCAACTTGGCAATCCATGGAGCATTAGCCCACTGTATAAGTATGGATGATTAACACAATCAACCCATATATTTAATTAGTCTTCTTTTGATCACTTAATTAATCCTAGATTAATTCTTGATTAATACTAATTAAATAATCTTATTAATATATTAGAACTTATAATATATTAACAAACCTTAAGTGTTATTTCTCTCATTATAGTCTATCCAAATGCATGATGCCATGCAACCCAAATGGACCATGCCGGGTCGGGTCAAGTCTTATCAATTATAGTTATGGACTTAGACATTAATCCAACTTGAATTACATGTGATTCACATGTAATTTACATATGAATCATATATGATTCACATGTAAATCATGAGTGAAACACATATGAATTAAATGTGATTAACATGTAAATAACATGTAATTCACATATGAATTACATATGATTCACATGTAAATCACGAGTGAAAAACATATGAATTACATGTGATTCATATGTAAATAACATGTAAATCATAATTCACATATGAATTACATGTGATTCACATGTAATTCACATATGAATCACATGTGAATATCACATTATATAATCACTGATATAATCTCATGTGAATCTTAAAGATACAATCACATGATAGTTAAAAGATAACATTATATAATCACATGATATAATCTCATGTGAATCTTACATGATATATACATGTACATTTTTGTGAGTGTTCTTGCATTAATCATTTTTTTTTAATTTTCTTGTAGAATTTGTGGAAAAATTGGAAGAGGTGAAAAGTGATAAATTGAAGAAAATATCAAAATTTTGACATGAAGAAATGATAGTATTGTGAATCGTTGTAGTTTTTTTTTATATTTTATTTTGTATTGATAAAATACTTGTAGTATTATGTTTATAGATTGATTAATAAAATTGAGATTTTTTATGATTTACTTACGAATATGATTGTATAAGAAAATATTCATATATGTATTTGAAAAAATATGCATATATGCACCTAAAACGTTGATTTTTTTGCAAAAGGATTAGAGTTTCTTTTTAAATAATAAAGTTTTTTTTAAATATACTGCTTTTTAAAATTTTACTTTTTAATAAAAAATGTAGTTTTTATAAATAAAATTGCAATTTTTTTGAAAAAACTACAGATTTTTTTTTTGAAAAAAATGCAGTTTTTTTTTTGGAAAAGTTACTGTTTTTTTTTAAATTGCAGTTTTTTTGAAAAAATTACAGATTTTTTAAAAAAAAATCATTTTTTTGAAAATCCATTTTTTCTGAAAAAATTAAAAAATCTCCATTGAAAAAAAAAACGAAAATTATTTTAAAAAAAATATATGAAATTTGATTTTTTTTGGTTAATTGTTAGAGCTTTTATTGTTCTTTCCAATAACAAAAAAAATTAAACATTAAATAAGATTGGTAAGATGATGATCATGTCCTTAATGAATTAATTTCTATTCAGCGCTCCACTTTTGTTCTCGGGTTCTCGGGAAACTTTAAGTTCTCAACCGATCTCAATTATATATATATATATATATATATATATATATATATATATATATATATATATATATATATATATATATATATATATAAGGAAGAGTTATATGGAAAATGAATGATTAGGGCAACACATATTTGAACCAATGAAAACATGACAACACATCACTTCCACAATAACTTCCATAATACATTACTTGTGATGAAAGAAATTGATATGCATTTATTATTATATTTATTGCAATTATTACATTTAAATATTATGTAAAATTTAATAAAATGGAAAAAAAACTACAAAATGTCATGTGGAAAAAATTTAATTGAAAATAACCACAAAATGACATATGACAAAATCAATAAAAGTGTAATATGTAGCAAAAAGATTTTCATGTATTAGAATAGATAGAACAATATAAAAGAAATCTAATATTTTGTTTATCCTTCATGTTTAGCCAAACAATATTTTTTATATTAATCATTAAATTTATGTTATATGTTAAAAAATGATAATATTATCTTTTTTTAACATAGAAAACAAATTCAATGGTCAAATGTATATAAAAAAATATTGCTAGTTAATATAAATACGAAACAAAATATTTTACTTCTTTAAGTCATTAACCTTAAATTTTATTATTTATACATGTGAGCAGGTGAAATAAATATGTGTTACACCGTTCCCTTCAACCTCTTTTTGGTCTTTATCCTCCAAAGAATTTAGATAAAAATTTTGAAAACCAATGTAATTATTGATATTTTATAAGATCTTAAACAATTACATTAATTTGTAATCAAGTTAGAACGTTCACATTACAATGTGTTCATGATCACAACAAATATCTTAAACCAATATTAGAAGTATGTCCATGGTTACACGAAGTATGTGATATTCCTATAAATAGAATGATCCTTTTAGGTTACAAACAAAACATAATTTAAGCATAAAATGATAAAAGGAAAATGAATAAATTATTGAAATCGTCCTTATGGTTTGGTAAAATTTCACGTTTTGTCTCTAACGTTTTTCTGCATTCAAATCGTCCCGAGAATTTATTTTTGTTGTGTTTTTCGTCCTTATCATTCATAAAAAAGACTATAATAACCTTATGAATATCTTTTTGATTTATTTTTTATTTAAAAATATATAGTCCTCTCTCTCTCTCTCTCTCTCTATCTCTCTTTCTCTCTTCCCTACGTACTTTGACCCCATATCTTTTCCCCTTTAACCCAACCTTCTTCCCTAGACCCAGACCCTTATCTCATTCTTGTTGATGTCATTTATCTTCCCTTTTTGGAGGATCCTCAATAATCATATGTTGTTAGAAAATCTACGATCCCCTCCCTTGAAACCTCTAATCTTAGATATTGCCATGAAACCTAGCAATAAAATCGAGAGTTAACATTTGGATGTCGACATGGACGAAGAAAAAAACGATAGCATCGATGGTGCTAGGTTACTAGTATGTAACGTCCTAAAAATACCAATAAAATTTTTATTTTTAAAGCATTAAATCCATACGAACATTTGTTCCAAAACTAATGTATCTTTCCAACATCAAACTAACACGATAATAATCAGTACGGAAAAGCCATCAAGAAATGTTGTGTAGTCAAGTTGGGCCCTTCCCTTTGGAACGGAAGTACCTGTAATGTTTAAACCACAAATCGTAAGCATAAAGCTTATTGAGTTCCCCAAAAATATCACATAACTATAAATAACAACGAGCCATGCCCTCATATTAGGCCCCGCCCACCATACAAATGGACTCCATCCAACATACAAACGGGCTCCGCCTAGCATACAAAAGGGCCCAACCATCATACATAACGAGCCCAACCCAACATACAAAATGGGCTCAGCCCTACATGCCAATGCAATAGTGACAAAGACAGCTAGCATCCTACACATTATAGTAAGAAGACTCACCTTAATCCTAAAGGCAAGATAAACCACACACGCGAGCTGATGATATCAAGTCTCCTCTTACTAAACATATACATAATAAAATCCTAATTAACAATTAAGGTAATAACTAACTCTCAACATGTATAGGCTCACAATTAAACCTATTTTGGGCAAAAGACCATTTTCCCTTCCAATACTAAGTCCCAACATGGTTGACCAAAAGTCAAATCAGTAAAAAAGTCAATGGCCAGTCCTCAGTTGACTTACACTCACGGTAGAACATTGATCTAAGCTCAACTTAGAGCTACTATTAGCGTATAGCAGGCTACGCTTGACGTAGAGCTACACTTAGCATATAGAAGGTTACGCTCAGCGTAGGGTCCCTGTTTCCCAAAAACTTCTATTAGGCTCTTAATACAGCAAGCCAGGCCCTCAAACTTCCATATATTATCTAAATGACTGTATTAATAGATAAAGTCTATGATTTTATCCTTTTCTATGGCCAAGAAGAGCACAAAACCAAACTCTAAGTCTATATTATCACCTTTTGCTCAAGAACTCATGCATGGATGGATGAGAGTGCCCAAGCTCTCATTTTTATGACTATATAACCTCAAAACATCAGAAGGATGCGTTCAAATGGTCTAGAGTAACCCATATTCACAAGGACCAAGATTGTGGGGACAAAAGCATAAAACTCACAACCATACTAGATCTAACATGGAAAAGCATCAAGATGAAAGCTAAACCTTCTAGAGATATATTTTGGCTTGCAAATCCCAGATCTACACACCTTGAAGCTTTACACTTGGTTCTGCAAACACCTTCTTCCTTCAAAGAGCACTCAAAACTCTCTAAAAGCCCTAAAACTCACAAGTGGTGGCTAGGGTTTCAAAGGGATGCTTTAGGTGGGTGGAGGCTAAGCATGAGGATGATCTCAAGGAGTTAGAGCCCTTAAATATGCTTTAAAACCTTAGGGTTAGTTTTCCAGTCTGCATCGGCTACACTCAACATAGCATAACCTACACTTAGCATAGGTCATTAAACTCTCGTCCAAAATTCAGCATCTACGCTCCGCGTAAGCGCTTTCATATGATCAGCATAGGGCAAAAATTCTCAATTTCCAATTTAACTTCAAACAATTATAACTTCTTTATTTCAACTTCGTTTTAGGCGTTCTTTGTATGCACATAATGGTATTGACGAGCCCCACAATTTTATTTAGTTACTTTTGGCTTATACATGTCAAACTAATACCATAATCCATGAAAGAATCCCGATGTGACATCCCCAAAATCTCGGCCAGAAAAGACCGATTTTCATTTATGTTTTTAAAATAATTTCAGAGTAAATCCTTTTGATTTGAAAGAGCTGCGGAATTTGTTCCCAAAAACAAAATGTGGTAATACAATGTTTACTAAAGCATTTCATAAAAGAAATGTATTTTCATTATATAATCAAAACTCGGGATGTCATGTTCCGATACAGACCATAAAGCATAAACGATAACATTACAAGTCATTCAAAAAATATATACATATACAGACTTGTAAACAAAACAACTTGATGGTTCATCGGGGCGACAACACATGCTTCAGGGGTTCCTCAGCAATATAAGTCAGATAAGGCAACCATGAGGGGGATGGAGTACAACGAATGAACACCCAAGTTCATTAACACCTACAGGTGGCGAACCTGCTAGCGTTCCACAGGACTGTCTAGAAAGGTCTGTGGTCGTCATCTAAACTCTGCTAGATGACTGAATCAAAACAACAACGAGGCCTCTTATCTGTTTATTACACACCAACTATCTACCCATGTTCTACCCAACATATTAGTAGATAAAAATATACATTTTTATACATAGTTTAAAAACCTGCATAGCATGCTTTAATAAATACATATTCCACGTAACAGATGAGGCACACACACATAACACGTATTTCATAGAGAATAAATCATATCTATGACATAGAAGAAAGTGAATACACATTCACACACATAACCACAAAAGTATACACATAACACGTATTTCATATAAAATACTTCATAATTATGCGTTAGAAGAAAGTAACCACACACTCCCCTGATCAGAAGATGATCGGACAGCACTACGGCTTATAGAAGTAGTATTCTTCGGTAGATCTGGAAGATCTCCACAAAAATCGAACTTCTCGCAGGCAGAGCTTCGGCTCGGGAATCTTACTTCTCGGGATCTTCAGGACCTCGGGACTTGCTTCGGGGCTCGGGAATGATACCGGGGCTTCGGGGTACTTCTGGCACGCAAAACGATGCAAAACGGGAGAGAGAAGAGAGAAAAAGAGCAAATGAGCCGGCTACCCTCGCATCCTATTTATAGGAGGCTGGAGCCTCAGAGTACGCTGGGCGTACAGCAGTACGCGGGGCGTACGCGTCCGAATCGTCATGGCATGCGTCATCCGAAGAACTCGAGTGCGAGGGACGTCACGCTTCGCTGTACGCTGGGCGTACTTCGGATGAGTCCGATGACTCCCCTTCGGATAATACCGGATTTTATAATTAATTTTAAATATTAATTATTTAATAAACTTCGGAAATTCATATCTTCTTCATATGAACTCCGTTTTCGACGTTCTTTATATCCACACGTAGGTGAGACTATGCTCTACAACTTTCGTTTAGACTCCGTCGACTAATTTTGACTTTATTTTCTATTAATTATTTTTAGTAGGCCGGGACAGAAAAACTTCGTTATAAATTCATAACTTCTTCGTTTGACGTCCGTTCTCGCCTAACTTTTCATCGCTTCGATACCAACAACGAGATCTTCGATTCTCGTTTAGATTGATTCGACTAAAAACCGCTCAATCTCAAAGCGAGTATTTCGGGCTGCATACCGCTAAGTCGAAACTTCAGAAAATCATAACTTCCTCATACGAAGTCAGATTTGGGCGTTCTTTATATATTCGGAAACCTCGTTTCAACTACTACAACATTATACAAAGATATCAAGTTTATTTTACACTTAAATTTTGACGCTCATTTTATTCTTAATTAAGCAAATCACATAATTAAGCAAATCACATAATTAAGCAGTTAAGGACAAAACACATAATACTCAAATAATATACTTCTATTATTTCAAAACGGGTTACAAATGTTAACCTAGACTATTACATTAACGAAAATGCCTAGCCTGGAAGCGCGGGCGTTACACCCGAAATATAACTTTTCCTATTTTATCCTTTGGTTCCAACACTCAAATCAAGGGCTTAGATCTCATAACCAATATTATCAACATTCAATAAGATTTGAACTTTATTTACTTGAAGCCCAAAGCCTTTAAATGATCGAATTATGGTCTACAATCATGAATTAAGAAACATCATGAAACTGGGTGTTATAACTCTCCTCCACTTAAACTAGATTTCGTCCTCGAAATCCATCTTGGTCGGAATATCTGGAAACAGCACCAATGAATACCATAAGCTCCCTCCAGCTACTTTGAATTCAAGGCATCCATGAAGATACTCGAGAGACCATCCAGAACCCCATAACTGTCAACAACAACCCAAAAAATTGAAAACACTCAACTGCACAACTATATCCCCCTCCCTAACTATAAGACCCAACTCACAAAAAACAATTCAAACCGGGGAAACTCTTAAAACCGGAACTACAACCCAATTCCAACAATATGCTCCTAAAATCGGGAAGCCATCAATCTAAACTATATAAAGCATACTCTAATACATATGATCATCCTTTCTTCATACTTAGCTTAGTCCAACTGTTTTCTTGGATGAATTGAATTAGGGTTTTAGAGGGTCAAAATGCTAGATTTTAGTGAAAAGGGGGTCCTCACGATGTGAGGCATGGAGGCTCACGACATGAGGAGGGTTGTAACAGCCCGAAATTTTATATAAAAATTTTCATTAAATGTTTAGAAATTACAACCATATTTGTTTTTTCAAAATTCAATTACATAAACTTGTGTCCAAAAGATCATAGTATCCAAAACAACAAATGCGAAAATACCGGAGAGTGCCTGTTGCGCCATCAAGCCAGACTCTTACCCTTAGAACCATAAGTACTTGAAACATCCAACAAACTGTAAGAAAATGCGTAGTAAGTTCCCAAAATAGACAAAACATACAACCACATAATTCCATGCAAGATATATATACATAGAATTGTCATGGACTCCCTCCATGGTCTTTATCTGGAATATTATGGGATCCCCCATGGTCTTTACCTGGAATGTCATAGACTCCCTCTCATGGTCTGATAACTAGGTGTCATGGGCTCCCCTATGGTCTTCATATAGATCAATGCATGCCAGCTAATAGACCATTGCATATCAAAAATTAAGTCCACATATTAGATGATGGGTCGACATTGGTGCCTTCGACCCGTTGGTATGATGGGAGGACTCACCTCGGTCTGCTGAAAACAATAGCTGATCGACTACCAACCCAAAATCTCACACTGAACAAAAATACAAATAACCCTTATAATGATTAAGACACAGCCTAGACAAGGGCCCAAAATCCTAAGTCTAAATCCAATCATGATGGCCCAAAAGTCTTTCCTTCATTAATGAGCCTAGCATCAAAGTACAAAACTATAATGGGCCATAAGGCCCAAAAGGCCAAATCATGACAACATTGGCCTAAATAATAAATTCTTTAGGAGATTCATATATAATTGGTTTAGAAAAGTATGAAGAATTTTTGAAATCAAAGGACATAAAAGAAATTATGAAAATTGTCTTGACTAATGAAGATAAAGCACAAATTTGGATTAATTCAAATGGAAAATATAATTTGTTGTGTAAAAAGTTGAATTCGCAAGAATATCATGATGGTTTAGTTGATAGTGATTCTAATGAAAGTGTAATGAGTGAAATATCTATTGAAGCTGAAATTGATTGCTCTTCATTTGCCAAAAGTGTTGATAAACCAAAGAGAGATTTGATTCTTGTGAGTTTAATCAAATTGTTCAAAATGGAAATGTGGATCAATTGAAAACAAAAGTTGTTGTTCTTCCAAAAAGTTAAAAGTACTCCTAATCAAGTTTTTGTTAAGAAAGGAATTGTCAAATTGGACACCAATGATTTGGCATCTATAATTAAGACTGATAATGAGACTCCTTGTGAAAATCATTTTTGGTCTAATCCTATAGATAACTCAACTGAAATTGTTGGTCTTTTAAATCAAACATCTTGGAGTGTGAAAAGTAGGTATATCTCTGAACCTTTAAATAAAATTCCTAATGTTATTGTTACAAACACAAAAAATTCGGAAGTCATTTGTGATGAATCTTCTCGCAAGGAAAAGAATAAACAAGAAGATAAGAAAGAAAAATCAAAAGTTGTTGAAGAAAGTTCAAATTATTGTAGTTTATATGAAAGAAAGAAACAACTTTCAGAAACACAAAAAGCAAATAACAGAGAAAGAAAACAAAATTTTAAAAAGTTGACGAAGAAAGATACAATTTTGGGAAACAAAAGAATAATTATGTCAACAATCAAGATTGTTTCAATACTTCTTCTACATCTGATTCTCAAAATCGAACATCTAACAAACCATTAAGATCTTAAAATCAAAAATGTTATAACACATTGCAACTAAACAATCCATTTTTGCTCCAAATTCATATTATTAAAGAAATCTTTCAAAGAGTAACAAAATTAAAGTTGATAAAGAGAAAAGCATTTTATGATGATCTTATTTTGAAATAGAAAGAACAGGAATTGAAAAATGAAGAAAAGAAGTTCTTGAAAAAGATTCAACCAATTCACAAAAGATTTGTTAATAGAACAACATTTACTTAGATAAATTTTTGTGATCAAAAGAATAGAGTTTTCAAAAATGTGAAAAATGTTTTTGTAAAGAAGTCATTTTGGGTTGATAAGACTAAGATTTTTCCTATTGTTAAATCTGAAACAAATTTCTCATATGGTTCTAAGATGATTTGGGTTCCTAAACTAGTTTAGTTTCGCAAGTGATTTATGACGAACAATTTGATTCAGAATGGTATATTGATAGCAGCTGTTCCTGTCATATGACTCAGAGAAAATCATAATTGTGAGAGTTTCGAAGTTTGAAAGATGTAGACAAAGTCGAATATGGAAACAACGTGACTTGAGAAATAAAATGATATGGGATGATCACAAATGGAGAATTAACTATTCGTAAGGTTGCTTATGTTGAAGGTTTGCAACACAATCTAATTAGTGTTTCTCAATTGGTTGTAGGATCAGGTTTGAAAGTTACTTTCGATGAGGAAGAGTCTGAAATCATTCATAAAGAAACTGTGAAACCCATCTTGAAATTAAAAAAAAAAATGTGAAATATATCCTCTCAACATGAAGCCAATTGAAAGAAAACCATCTATATGTTTGCTTTCAAAAGCTTCATATGATGATAGTTGGTTATGGCATAAAAGACTTTCACATTTGAATTTCAAAGATATCAACAAACTTATTACTGATTATTTGGTGTGAGGACTTTCAATTCTCAAATATAGGATTGATCATTTGTGTGCTGCATACGAATAAGGGAACAAAGTCGTAAATATCATGAATACGAAAATCATCGAATTCACTTAAGTTACTATCTCTGTTAAAGATTATAGAAATCGACACCACATGTAGTTTGAAGATTTCTTTGAGATAGGTTCTAGTCAACTTTTCCATCTTGTCGGTCTCTTTGATTGACAATAAGTGAGCGGACTTAGTTAATCTATCGACTACTACCCAAATAGTGTTGTGTAACGACCCAAAAATCACGACTAAAAATTTCTTTTAAAACATTACTAAAAATGGATTTATAAACAACGTATCATAAGTCAAACATAACTTTTGAGTATTAAATTCAAAACACTTGTTTATTATCAGAGTAAACATTCCCAGGCTGACTAATCCATGGTGTGTGCCATGCGATCATCCCGAGCTCCTCCCTCCGCTACCGGAAGTACCTGAAAACCAAAACTGAAAACCGTAAGCACGAAGCTTAGTGAGTTCCCCACCTTACCACATACCATGCATAACCACATTCTGCACATACTGGGCCACGCCCGCTATCCGGGGCCTCGCCCCCTACTTCGGGCCTCGCCCGCTACAACGGCCCCGCCGCTCCAGGCCCCGCCTGGCTTCGAGCCTCGCTCGGGTACAGATCTGTTTCACTTAGGCCTCGCCTGTCACAGGGCCTCGCCCACTAACATATAATAGCACATGAACATATCACATAACATTACATAAGCTAAACATATACTAACAACTCTTGCTCTAAGGCCTCGCCTATCTCTGGGCCCCGCCCGAGTCCTGCTACTGATGAGTCATGGAACCTCGTCCATACTCCTGCTGATAGTGAGGTTCGGGCCCAGCCCACCCTCACTCCTTTCCTATCATGGGCCTCGCCCCTGCTCTGCTGCTACTGAGATGTGGAACACCATCCACACTCTGCTATTGGTGAGATACGGGACCTCGCCCTCTCTCACCTCCCTACCAGGCACATACAAGTATCACACAGACAACAAGTATAAACTATCACGTAAATCGCTCCTTGGGCACCCGCCCTCCGCCATTGGACCTCGTCCAAATATCACACTAGCATACTGTGCCTAGGGCTAACCCCCGGGTTTCCTACTCATAGCTACATGGGCCGGCATTGTGGCCGTAGACCCATTCATATAAAGGGAAACTCACCTGATACTGCTGAACTGCTGCTGCCAACCCCTTTGACCGCTACCTGACCGCTAACTCTGAACTGCTGCTCCACTAGCTCCCCGAGCTACCAATAACAACCCAACACTTAGTCTAACTGACCTCCAAAGGTCAACCAAGTCAACTCTGGTCAAGGTCAATGTCCTGGTCAAAGTCAACCTCCCAGGTCGACCCCACTCGTCGAGTCACTCTACTGACTCGCCGAGTTCATAAATCCAGAGTCCTTCCACTCGCGACTCTACTCGCCGAGTCAGCCCCTGACTCGTCGAGTCTACTGATTCCCGATTCCTGTCCTGACCAACACACTGAGTCCTGGCTCGACTCGCTGACTCGAGTCTTAACTCGAAGGGTTTAGGACCACTCGACCTGACTCGCCGAGTCTAAGAACAGACTCGCCGAGCACACGACAATCTTCATCCAACTCGCCGAGTTGTTCATCCAACTCGCCGAGTTCATGCCTATCTTCATCCGACTCGACGAGCTGTTCATCCCACCCGTCGAGTTCCTCCTCATCTCCAAGCTACTCGCCGAGTCCACTCGAAGGACTCGTCGAGTCCACTAAGATCCACTTACATGCAGAGGACTTCCGAGTCATGCATGAACTCCAAACTGTAGATCTACCCTCCCCAAGTCTATTTCCCACGTAAAGTTGCAAACTTTACGTGTAGAGAGTGAGATCTAGGCAAAATACACCTATAGCTAGGGTTTTGGACCAAGAGACTCCAATTTCCACCCAATGACTGATACTTTATGGGATTCCATACCAAAACAAGCATGGATCTGAGGTAGCAACCTCAGATCTGGACCTCAAGCTCAAGATTGGTCTTAAACATGGCTTAAAAGCCCCAAAACTCATAACCAAGGAAAATCTGGAGGAGAGAAACGAGTAATACCTTCCAATGCTCTAAAATGCCCCCAAACTTCGGATCCAAGACCACTCCTTGATGCTTCAAAGATTCCCGCTCCTTCTTCTTACTTGAAACTACTCAAAAATGGCTAATAGCTTGAATGAACACAATGGGGGCTTAAGGTGCGGCGTTCTGGGTGTGAGAGGCTGTAAAGGAGCCCTAAGAAGAAGATTGAGATGCTTAAATAGGCTCCAAGCCCCGGATTTAGGGTTTTCCTCGCACAGACCAGACTCGCCGAGTCCACTTGGCCGACTCGTCGAGTTGGTCACTTCCTTATCGACCCGGATCCCGCTCCGACTCGCCGAGTCCTTCCTTGGACTCGTCGAGTCCCTCTTAAATTGAGGGTTTCCTTTACTTTCTTGGCTTTCAAAATCCTGGGTGTTACATGTTGAAACCACTAAGAGTTTTGGGTAGCTTTTGATGGGTTTTAGGCATAAGAATCCCTCTGTCTGACCCCTGGACTCGCCGAGTCAGGGACTGGACTCGTCGAGTCAGACAGACTCGCCGAGTTCATCCACTGACTCGCCGAGTCAGGTCGGGCAGAGGCCAAAAATTCGTTTTTTGAGCAAATAAACAGTTAAGCATCACATACAACTGAAACCAATCAAGGCTTTGATACCGCTGATGGGTTTTAGGCATAAGAACAATCCTATGTGCTCATATAAACCCTAATGCTTGGATCTAGGTTTCTCTATTGTACATGCTTTGAATCCAAGACTAATAAACTTAGATCTAACATATTATAAACTGAATTAGGGTTTAGAGAATTACCTTTGATTGTTATATTGCAACAACAATCAATTCCTTGCTTGGATTGGCTTTAGAAAGCTTAGTGCCTCAAGTGCTGCACCTCTAATGGAGTCACAAACACCATATACAACTTGGATGAAGAGGAGAAGAAGAGAGGCTGCCCAAAAACGACTAGAAACCCTAATGAATCAGTTGTCCACGTTTTTGGGAGCCTAAGGGTCCTTTATATACTTGTGTGGGCTGCTAGGGTTTCAGTCAAAACCCTAATGGACAGCTTAAACTCTAAGCAGCCTATGGAACCTTCTGGATAAGGCCATGGACGAAAATATGATGGGCTTCCATCATAATTTCGTTCACCCCTTGATCCTTTAGCATTCCTTAGCCCAATAACTCAATTATCCAATAATTGCAGTCCAGTCCCCTGAATTTAATTAATCTCTTTTAGCCACAAAATTAATTATCAATTAATTCTTGACTAATATTAATTAAACAATATGATTTCTCCTTTAATATATTATTCTCATAATATATTAATAAATCATATTTAAACCTCTCTCTCCTTAATTCATCCTACATATTGCTATGGTGAAGGCAACCCAAAAGGACCATGCTCATAATCGGGTCAAGTACATACCAAAATAGTTATGGACTTAGACACTAATCCAACAGTCTCCCACTTGGATAAGTCTAATAACTATTTTTTGTATGACTTCAGAACCTGATCAGCAATCGTAGCTTTCAAAAGCCGCTGTCAACTCTGATCTTATCAGATAGCGTGTCCTCTAGATAAGGGATTATATATTCCTCCATTCTCAAGATATCGTATAGACAAAAGACATGAATTTCAATCATTCTCTCTATACTGTTTCCCGACTTCCGATTTGTGATGACTGATAACAGACTACAATTGAACACATCAACTTAGTCCCGACTTGGCCAAGCGCTTAGGTGCCATCACTAAATCATCGAGAGGCCCACAGATATCGATTTTATCCCACTTTGAGTAAATGGAATGGATAAACTTTGACTCATATGCTTGCTTGCTTTTACTGATCGAATCACACATAACAATAAGTTTTATAACACCAAGTTACTGGTGCGTTTACTTATTATCAATGTGTAACCGACCAACAAATAACAACTCATATGTCTCGGTTTCAAGAATATACAATATTATCGTCTCACTAATCACTCGTGATAAATCTATGAAGTGATCCAAGTGAGTGTGAGTTTAATCCAATACTCTAATCTTATCAAAGCACTCATGAACTCTGCAGCAAACTTGTGCTATGTCTAAACACTTCAGACAATCTACAGACAGATTCATGACAGTCTTTATTCATACCTACTTCCAACGTATGACTGACTGTGGATGTTTGAATAACCTAGTTATTCTGGAAGTCAAAACATGCAAACTGAAACATGACAATAATACTTAATCCTATATGGCCCCAAACTTGTGAGAGTAAATAAAACACTTCTATTTATCCACCATATTGATTACTCATTATTATCGTTTAATGTTTCGGATAATCAACTCATTACTTGAATTACAACAACAATTGTCCCATGCTCTAAGCATGCACACTTTGTTTCCTATGGTCCATGCTTTGTGAAATAGATCAATTGAAAAACCTTTTTCAATGATTCTCATTTCACAATTCCTCAATCCCCATTATTAGTGTAAGAACACAAGGTTTTTCCACTACTAGAATATGCTAGATTCTGACATTTTATGCAACGATCCTTTCATAAAGTCATACCACAAAAGTCACCAAGACTTGGCTAATGAAATTACAAAGTACTTTCTTAGAAATTGTTATAAGACAATTCCATAGACGTGAAGTCTCACATTCAAAGTACATTCCTTTGAACATCCTTCTTGCATAAAGTTTTCTAATCTAGACACATAATCTCAATATCCAACTCCCAATATGGAAACATTTCCACATTTGCCATATGACAACTCATTTTTAATAGAATCTTATCTATTCATAATAATGTCGATATGGTCCATCCAATACCATACTTCCAACTACTCACAAGCGACCAATCCTCAGCGAATTTTGGATCGTCCTTTGATAGTTGTTTAATAATTTTAGTCAAAATCCATTCTAGTCCTTTTTCCCTCTTAATGTGCTAGACATTTGAAAAAATTTAGAATGGTAAATATTATAGCATTTGCAATCGATCCTATACCCGAAGCGTATGGGACACGACGCATAATGTCTTACATACAGATATGATACTTTACCAATCTTTTGCCATAATATTTTATGTGTCATGTTCTCACAATTCGAACTATGAAGAGAGATGCCGTAATCATAATCGAATTTTAAGAACACACAATGTATCCTTTGACTGAAAATATTGAAATTTCTCAATCTAAGCTTTAGATTTTGAAACGAAGTATAATATTCTCTCCCTTAATTATAGCAAAACAACTTTTCAACCCATGCAACTTTGCAAATTGAATCTTTGTTTTTCTATAATTAATATTGCTAACTTGCAATACTCGCCATAATGGTCATACAAGCATAACATTTATGCTCCCACTATCATGATGATTATTATATAAGCATAACACTTATGCTCCCACTAGCTTTGACATGTATTCAGAAAACAAATGAACTTTCAGAAAACAATGCCTATTGAATTTCTGAAATTCATATTTCTAATACCAGATGCTTCGATAAGCCTTTATCTAGGCTTCTTAACCTTATACACCTTTGTCTTAGATAGCTCATATGTGTGTTTAAACAATTCAGAACTTATGTTACTAAGTTCCAAATGTTGAAACTAATTGCCAAATCTCATAATTCGAACTATGGAAAGGGATGTCGTAACCATAATCGAATTTTGAGAATACAATTTTCACAATCGCTATCTTCTTAAAATCTCTTTTAGTGAAAGCATTTCCTCACAGTCATTTTCATGAAGGAGGGAACCTTATGACACTTAGATTTTATGGTGTATGAGTTCCTATCCATGTGAATTTGCCAAAACCAAGGTTGCGATAAATCCAAACTCATATGGACTGAACTTTCTTAATCTTGATTTCTTGCCTTATGGTAACACGGGTGCCCACCATGTCTTCCAAGTAGTTTAGTAACTTGTTCTTACATATCAATGTACTTTCCATCGACTAAGGCTCTAGTATGCATTCAAATGAGAACTCATAGAACTCACATACGCAATTAACTCAATTGGAATGGCACAAAAACAAAATAATGTCAGCACGATAGGTTGTAAACCTCAAGTCGTGTGCTAATGATGATCGATAAGGTATATTCTTGATTTGTTCTTGAAACCTTTCAAGACCATTAAGACTCCCACTGACTCCTTGACATATAAGATTCTCTTGTCAAGAAACATTTCTTGACAAAGCAAATATTCAAGAGTTAGTGTAGTTCTTATCAAGACAAAACACTTCACATAATTGGTCCTAGTTGGTCTTTGTCTTATCCAAGACAGCACAACTTTCCAATTTCAAATGTGCAAGAATAAGAAAACTTTTCCAAATTCCACATTTGATGAGTGTTATAAACCTACTTAAGACTTTTCACTCAATGTCACAATCTTGACTCTAAGACTTGATATTGGAACGAAGTATGATTGACTTATTGATTTAACCATTTCTACAATACTTGATTCCTCTTTTAAGACATGCAATTGCACTAAGACTCACTTAGAGGATCTACTGAGACATGGTTCTTAATCTTTAAGACTTCATCATAAAACACAATAAAAGGTACTCTCCCTTCTTCTTAGAAAGGAGAAACTTTTATTTTTCTGCCTACTTGATTCTTCTTTATTCGTTCTACTATTTATTGAAACTTTTTCAATCAACTCAGAATTACACTCGATCTTATAAGTATAATCATATTTACTAAACTTTAGTAAATCATGACGAATATCTTTGTCACTCTTGTGGTGGACTTGATCAACGCACAACCTTGTGTACTTGATCTCCTTGTCCTTCAATTGACACTTTGCCAAAGAATTAGTCTAAGTTTCCCAAATGTGAAAGTTTTTCATTCATCATACAATACACATTGCATGATTCCAAGTTTCTGTCCAATTGAAACTTGGGCGATGAGAAACTCTTCCTATTTGGTAAACTTTTGACATTTCCACAAATAACATAATTAAGAATCAAATCCATTGTTGCTAATAATAGAAACATCAAACATCAATTCTTTCATACATGCCATTGCAAGGATAAATAAATAAGATAAAATCAAAATTCATTTTATTGTGGAAAAAATTGTCCTTAAAATGCAATTCAATTGAAAAACTATGTTATTACATATTTCTTAACAATCTATTCTAACTCCAAGTAGTAGCTCAAGAATCCATTCTTCAAGTAATGCGATCGAAATCCATTTCTTCATGATTAGATTCAGCTCACTTCTTCCCTCAAGCTTCCTCTCTTTTCTTCGATCCTACAAAACATCAAAATGTAATCTTATCACATCATGTATTAAGAATCTAGAATAGGAACTCAAAAGAGTTAGATAATGGATTTTACCTGAAGTAGAGCCATACGTCTTGACTCTCCCATCTCTTAGATCTCTCAGGTAGTTAGGGCAGCTTCATCTCCAATGCCCCTTCTCTTGGTAATAAAAGCAAATGGACTCCTTTGGCACAGCACATCGGACAATCACAGACTTAGTTCTTTATGGACTTCCAATGTTGCCAGTGTCCATTGAAGTTTGGGAGTTTGATTCACCAGACAAATTTGCTTGATTAGCACGCCAAATCATTGCTAATTCAGCAGCAATAATCAAATAGGTGAGATCAATTAGGGTCACGTCGTGGTCCATCATATAGTACTCTCTAACGAACTCACTATATGATTCAGGAAGTGACTGAAGAACCCAGTCAACAGCCATCTCACTTGAAATCTCGACACCCAACATGTTTAACCTATCAATGTGTGACTTCATCTCTAAGACGTGCGCACACACAGGTTTCCCATCTTCGTGTTTACTTGCCAAAAGGGCTTGAGTGAGCTTGAACTTTTCAAGCCTTTGAACTTGTGGGTCAGGGAGAACAATTGGAGGAGGTGGAGAAAGTGAAGCATGACTCTCATTTCCTTGATCGTATCTCGGAACGTCATCTTCATTTGGAAAACTTGTTCCAAAGGATTTGGGAAGACCATTGTAAGATTCAGACATCTACAAAACGGGAGAAAATTCAAGTTATGTTGATTAGAATTCTTGATGTAACACCCAAATGAAACATTAAGCTAGGATCCAACACAATATTCTACAACCTAGAAAAGGGATGCCGTAATCTAGTTGCAAAATATTTGAAGGTAGTTAAACGACGATTTACCAATTTCCACCATGAAAAACGAAAAGGAAGATTAAGTTTTAAATGGATTGAAACTCCTAGATCTTTTGAGATTCATTGAACATTTCAATGGCATGTTTAATCTCGATTATGCCCTACTATTTGTGACTGGGATGCCGAGGATCACAAACAAGGTGTGAATAACCATACGAATCACGTGGTGCACCCAATGCTACAATCACCTAATCAATGTGCCGGTTAGCCACACACGCTCCATTGATCTATGACAAACATCGAGTCACCCTTCGCTACCAATGTCATCCCCAAATTAGTGTGCCGGTTAACCACACACGCTCCACTAACGTTTGACAAGGGTACGAAGTGTAATTCCATGGGTTAGCATACAATTTCACATTTTGCCTAAAGTAACTATGATTTGGGAATTTGACAAAGCATTTAGTTACTTTGTACTTCATTATACTTATAATGGAAGGTTTCTGTCCTATCCTACCCGTTCGGCTAACGACCCTCCACTAGTCAAGAGTGCGGTGGGTAAGAGTGGATACCCATTCAATCGCCATTTTATAGACAATTTCCTTAAACACCCTTTATAGAACAGCTTCGTGAATGAGGCCTACTAACGGTAAGACTGACTGGTTACTCATACATATATAATATTAGACTTTTAATGTTATATATAGTATAGGGTGTATTTTACACTTTTAAAATACTAGGTGGTTTAATTTAGTAAAATTATACTTTTAATTTAATTAAATGTAAACCAAAACTTTATGGGTTTATTAAATCACTTTTAATTATACACTTTAATTAATTAATAAAACCATAAGGCTGTGATTTGAACTTTTCAAATTACTAGGGTTTTAGAATTTAACATTTCAAAATTAAACTTTTAATCAAATTTAAAATTCCAAAACTTGAGGGCAAGTTTTGAAACATTTCAAAACATTAGGGTTTAACTTATTTAAATTTCATAAACAAAACTTTTAAGTTCAAATTTAAACTATAAAACCTAAAGGGTGCAATTGAAACTTTTTCACATCACAAAGGATCAAATAACAAATAATATAAGTTAAACAATTAATTTATTCATTATCTATATTTGACCTAATCTTATTTTAGTCATTAGATAATTACCAAATAACTTTAAATAATCATATTAATCACATAAACAACCAATATTTAAAAGATTTGAAATTATCTATTGTTTTGGCAAGGATAAACACTTAATTAAGATAAAATTCGGATTTTAACTTCATAAAACAAATTAAGCATCAAGTCCAAGTCAAAACAGCAGCAAAAACCCGAAAATCCCTCTGTCTGACCCCTGGACTCGCCGAGTCAGGGACTGGACTCGCCGAGTCAGACAGACTCGCCGAGTCAGGTCGGGCAGAGGCCAAAAATTCGTTTTTTGAGCAAATAAACAGTTAAGCATCACATACAACTGAAACCAATCAAGGCTCTGATACCACTGATGGGTTTTAGGCATAAGAACAATCCTATGTGCTCATACAAACCCTAATGCTTGGATCTAGGTTTCTCTATTGTACATGCTTTGAATCCAAGACTAATAAACTTAGATCTAACATATTATAAACTGAATTAGGGTTTAGAGAATTACCTTTGATTGTTATATTGCAACAACAATCAATTCCTTGCTTGGATTGGCTTTAGAAAGCTTAGTGCCTCAAGTGTTGCACCTCTAATGGAGTCACACCATATACAACTTGGATGAAGAGGAGAAGAAGAGAGGCTGCCCAAAAACGACTAGAAACCCTAATGAATCAGTTGTCCACGTTTTTGGGAGCCTAAGGGTCCTTTATATACTTGTGTGGGCTGCTAGGGTTTCAGTCAAAACCCTAATGGACAGCTTAAACTCTAAGCAGCCCATGGAACCTTCTGGATAAGGCCATGGACGAAAATATGATGGGCTTCCATCATAATTTCGTTCACCTCTTGATCCTTTAGCATTCCTTAGCCCAATAACTCAATTATCCAATAATTGCAGTCAAGTCCCCTGAATTTAATTAATCTCTTTTAGCCACAAAATTAATTATCAATTAATTCTTGACTAATATTAATTAAACAATATGATTTCTCCTTTAATATATTATTCTCATAATATATTAATAAATCATATTTAAACCTCTCTCTCCTTAATTCATCCTACATATTGCTATGGTGAAGGCAACCCAAAAGGACCATGCTCATAATCGGGTCAAGTACATACCAAAATAGTTATGGACTTAGACACTAATCCAACAGTTTTGTCATGAAGTCCATTGAAACCTGCTCTCACTTCCACTCGGATATTTCTGGTTGTTTAAGTAAATCCAAGGGATCTGATGTTTTGTCTTTACTTTAGAACAAGTTAGGAATTTGCTCATGTAAGTGGCAATCTTAGCCTTCATGTTTGGCCACTAATATAGCCTTTTCAAATCTAAGTATATTTTGTTAGAGCCTGGAACTACAAAATATATGGATTTGTGAGCTTCGTCCAAGATTAAGCACTTGATGTCACCGCACTTAGGTGTCCAAATCCGGTTTATAAAGTATCATGTTCTGTCATCTCTTTGTTCAAATTACTTTTCCATTCCCCATAAAGCTTCTTTCTGGATGTTCTTTTCTTTCAGAGCCTTGAGTTGAGCTTCTCGAATCTGAGCGGTAAGGATGAAATGTATAGTCATGGTTAATGCTCATACTCGGCGGGGTTTGATATATTATTTTTGGCTCAAGGCATCTGCTACCACGTTTTCCTTGTTGGGATGATAATGATCTCACATTCATAATCATTCAACAACTCGACCCATCTTCGTTGCCTCATGTTAAGGTCTTTTTGGTCGAAAGATATGTTGGAGACTCTTTTGATCGGTAAAGATGGTACATTTCGTATTGTATAAGTAGTGTCTCTAGATTTTCAAAGCAAAAACTACACCTCCCAAATTAGTACCATAGGTAGTATAGTTTTTCTCATACATTTTAAGTTGTCGGGTCACGTAAGCAATAACCTTGTCCCTTTGCATCAATACACACCCCAATCCTTGATGTGAAGCGTCGTAATATACGACAAAATCTTCTGCCCCATCTGGGAGGGATAAGATTGGTGCAGTGCACAACATTTGTTTTAGTTTATGGAAAACAACCTCTTGCTTATCTTCCCAATTAAACTTTGTGTTTTTTTTGTGTTAGTGTTGTGAGTGGCTTGGCTATCTTGGATAAATTCTCTATAAACCTCTGTAGTAGCTAGCAAGGTCTAAGAATTGATGCACTTTTATTGGCGTCTTTGTTGTTTTCCAATTCTTGATTGCTTCAATTTTGAATGGGTCGACATGGATCCCTTTATTACTAACCACATTCCCTAAATTCCAACAACTAATTCTCACTCTATTTTTAATTCATATTTTTATAGATGTCACACTGTTAAAATCTGTGCAATAATAATAACTCTTTCATATGAACTCCGTTCTCGACTGTCTTTATATCAACGGATTCGTATTTATGAGATCTTCAACTCTCGTTTACATTGTTTTGGCTAACAAGTAATCGGTCTTTATTTTGATTTGTGTGTCGCACATTATTGTACTATGCCCACATAAAAATTCAAAAAATCATAATTTCTTAATACGAAGTCAGATTTAGGTGTTTTTTTTATATTTCTGGAATCATGTTGACGGATACTTTGGAAAATAATACAAAATTTGTATTTATATTTAAAAGTTGTTAAACATTACAAATTAAGCCTATTACATTTAATGTTGTGACGTGCACACGTGACGTTTGTTGACTTAATTTGACTTGTTGTCACATACAATGTCATCAGATGCTTGTATTGAGTTCAGCCTCAACAATGATGATGACATACTGAAAATTCAACAATCTACTCGACTGATGGGAAAGGTAAATCCAAAAGAAATGAGACTACATCATCAAGTTCATCAGGTGTCATCCCTTTTAATGAAATACAAGATATAACGTCAAAGTTCACAAACTTAAATTCGAATTTGAAAAAACATATAGAGTTCCCACAAGAAAATGCATATGAAAATGACCAAATCAATTAAATGAAAATGTTAATTCAAGACGTAACCTATTTGGACAGGATTTCAAAGTGCCTTTGCTGGTAAAATTCGCAATTAGCAAAAAATATAAATTGTAATTTTTAATCTTACTTATTTATTAGTATAATTTAAATGTTTAATTTCTTATTATGTAATTTTGAATTTTAATTAATGAAATTTTAAGTTTTAAGCTAGATGAAGTAGTTTCAATAAAAATAAAAAGTTGATGTATAGCACCACCTTTTTACCGTGACAAAAAATTAGGTAATACGGCAAAAAGTCATGCGATGGTTGAGATGACATGCCAAACCACGACATGACATGATATCAATCCATCCAGTTTGTTTCATCTTTACATGTCATATTATTGTCTAATGTCAACTAGCAAAGCAATTATATAAACGTAAAAGCCCCATGATCAATATGAAAAAAAAGTTATAAAAATAAGATTTAATTTGGAAAAAATAATTCGGATCTTCATAAATGGCCCCTTTGGTTTTCTAGAATTTTAATTTTAGTCCTAAACTTTTTTCGTAATTAATCCTCAAATAACATCTTAGTACAATTGTATGACTAAGAAAATAAATCGAACATTGTTGGAAATGATTCAATCATAGATGAGTGATATTTTGTTCCTATCAAGTTTTAGAGTTATGCTCTAGTAACCATCAATCGTATCTTGAAACTCATTCAAAACTAAGAAGGATAATAACATCTCGCAATATGTGGAGTAAAAATGAAATTGGGATGATTTTCTTATTGTAAAAATGAAAAAATTGTTTTGAAGATTTTGGATGTTACAAGCTACACCATCTTTTTCAAGCACCGACACCAACAAAATCCATTTTAGAACTCATTGTTGTCTTGGTTTTTATATTTTCTTTTCGTTTTTCAGGTGAAGAAGATAGTTGAGAATCTATGTTTTATTTTTTCTCTCATTCCATTTATTTTGCAATTATTTTGAAGGATTTCGTCAGGTTGAGAAATTTCCATGTTCTTAGAGATTGATAATTAAAGCTTAGTGGATTTTATGGTTTGAATGAATGTGATTTTTATTCATGTATTGAATTAATTTTTGGGTTTGTGTTTTTATGGATTTGAACTTCAGACGGTGGTTTGAATTCGACAAGAACATAAATTGATAAGGGTTAGATGTGTGGTGGTACTAATGATGGTGATGATGATAGAGCTTTCGGACGAGTTCCTAAGTTTTTTTCCAACGACTTTGAGTTTTTCAGTAAAGCATATGGTAGGTTTGATGTTGTCCAAGAAATAAATAGAAAGGATAGGGAGGACGGGGGTAAGTGGCGATGTTTACCGGTAGTGATAATGTCTTGATGATGGGTTTTGTAACAGGGAGGGGTAGGGGTAGAGGTGCACATAGAAACCGGATCCACCAAATGAAACCGATCCGATCCGAAAACCGGTTTTGGTCAAAACCAGTTTTGACCAAACCGGATCGGATTAAACCGGTGACCGGATTCAAACCGGTTTGACTTTTCGGACTCAAAATCGGATTTACCCCCGGATCACAAACCGGATTCTACATAAACCGGTTCTTAAACTGTTGAAAAATCTAGGGCTGGCAATTCTCGACACGACACGCGACACGACCCGCGACACGACACGAAATAAATGGGTTTGGGTTGAGTTTTTCAACCCGCCAACCCGCTAACCCGCCAACCCGCCAACCCGTTTATTAAACGGGTCATATATGGGTTTCTCAAAAAATAAACGGGTTGACCCGCCAACCCGTTTATATTCTTAATAAAAAAAATTATTTTATTTTTAAATGTATTTATGTATCAAGTATTAATATTTAATAAGTATTATATAATATATATCATTGATTCATAGACCATTTGACTGTTTTGACATTTTGACTCGTGGTGGATGGTCTAAGGTCGTAAGTCGTAACCTATAAGGCTAAGTTTGTAACATGTTTCTATGAATGTTTTTACTTTTCATTTGGATGTTTAAGACTTAAATGTCTAAAATTCGGACCCACGAACCCAAATTTGACCCATGAACCCGCCAACCTGTGAATCCGTATAAATAAATGGGTTGGCGGGTCATATATGGGTTTATGCTTCAAACCCGCCAACCCGTGACCCGTCAACCCGTGACCTGTATATTTAAATGGGTCGTGTTTGGGTTGACATATTTTGACCCGCCAACCCGCCAACCCGCGACACGCCAACCCGAACACGACACGATTGCCAGGCCTAGAAAAATCTAGTAAAACTTAAAAAATCCGGATCAAACCGGTTTCAAATCGGATTCGGATTGTTGACCAGATTCGGATTGGATTTTGACGGATTCGGATCGGATTTTACCGGATCGGATTGTTGACCGGATCGGATCGGATCGGATCCTGGGTTTGTGCATCTCTAGGTAGGGGTAGTATTTAGTTTTTGTTTTTTAGTTGCATGAATAAAAATAAATGTAAAAGCTAAAAAAGTAATAAAAAGGATAAATTAGTTAATTCATATAGTACAAGGACAAACCAGGATATAAATTAAAACTATATAAACCTTTTATGAAACAAAAAAGGTTAGGGAGTAAAATTGATATTCTGAGAAACCGAAAGGACCATTTATAAAGATTAGTCGAGTTAAAATGACAAAACTGCACAAATGGTCCCTGTGGTTTGTCAAAAATTGCCACTTTGGTCCAAAAAAGTTTAGGCTAGCACCATAGGTCCAAAGTTTTCATTTTGTTGCTTGTTTGGTCCAATCTATTATGTTTTTTTTTTCAAAATGACGGTTTGCCCCTGTGAATATGATTTTTTTTTCTTTTTTTCTTAATTGTTTTTCTGATTTAAAAAAAAAAAAAAAATTAAATCTCTCTCTCTCTCTCTCTCGATTTTATAAAATCAAAATCAATTTTACCATGAATTGATACTGAATCTTCATTTAGAACAAATAGGGAAAAACCACACAGAGAAAAAACCCAGAAGAAACTCTTAGCTCCCACCTCTATCGTCTCCATCGTTGTCCTCTTGCTCCGCCACCCCTTTTCTTGTTGAAACCCACCTCCAGCGCCAATATCATTTTAGCAGCGACATCAATCTTCACCGCCATCTCCCTCGTTCTTCAACGTATCTCTCACTGGTGCTTGTTAGCAAGAAGCGTGCTTCAATCTGAATGTATTGACTGGATTGTGTTTGTAATTAACAGGGAAGCAGAGTAAGAAAGGTGATAGATCTGATCGACTTCAAGTAGCAAGGGCTCAACAACATCGTGTCAAATTATCTCAAATCTAGGGTTCTAAAGCACCTAACTATCGACGGAGGCGGAGATGGGTGGTGGTGTTGGTTGGAATATGAAGAGAGGAAGAAGATGATGCTGTTCGTGAGGAAGAAGACGGGTGCACTCCAGGTGCTCGACCTTATGTCTATCTTAGTCTTCAGTCCAATTCCTCCGTTAATTGGCTCTCTAAATCAACTCAATCTTCTACAGCAGCAACACATAGCCGGAGTATACAGTTAGCTGTAGATAGTTGGTGAACCTAGTACCCAACATAGTAGGTGAAGATCCGTTCAAGTTGTAGGGATGGTGCTGAATCACAGCAGCACGTAGCCGGAGAATCATGTGTCGGGGCACAGTGACAGTCCAATTTCCAAACCGTAGTGTTGAACGGAGCCATGGTGTCCGGCCGTAGGTTTGTGACTGATTTAGGAATCAGTGGTTCAGTTGGTATTTGGGAGTCGAAGAAAAAAGGAGTGACGAGAAGGAAGATCGAAGAGAGAGAGAGAGAGAGAGAGAGAGAGAGAGAGAGAGAGAGAGAGAGAGAGAGAGGAGAGAGGGAGATTTAATTTTATTTTTATTTTTTTTAAATTTGAAAATCAGAAAAACAATTAGGAAAAAAATAAAAAATCATATTAATAGGGGCAAATCCGTCATTTTGAAAAAAATCATAATAGATTGGACCAAATAAGCAACAAAATGAAAACTTTGGACCTTGGTGCTAGTCCAAACTTTTTTGGACCAAAGTGTCAATTTTTGACAAACCATAGGACCATTTGTGCAGTTTTGTCAGCTAAAATTGATAATAACAAAATAAGTACCATTTATATAATTCAAATAAATAATTTAGGAAAAAGATTCTAGAGAGTCTTCCACTTCTCAACAGTCGATAATTGTGTGCTTCCCCCTCTGCTTCAGTCTCTCTGGTTGAAAATTGACCCTCACAAGTCACAAACCACCTTCATCTTGCCTTCTCTCTGGATATCACACTCGCTACCCGTCATCCATGGCGGCCGCTAGAGTCATGATGTCTGCTAGCATTATCTCCACATCATCTTCTATGTTCTTCAAAGCCGCGACCACTCCATTCTTAAAACCTAATCGATTAAGACATTGCTTCAATACCCACAACAGATTACCTTCAAGTAAAAGGCTTTTCACCTGTAAATCCCTCTACAGGCCGCATGTCCAGATCAAAGAGGAAGGACAACCTGAAACCCTAGATTACAGAGTCTTCTTCGTCGATGATTCTGGCAAAAAGGTTTCACTATATACCACATTCTCCCCATTTTGCTGTGTAGTTCTGATCGCTTTACCGAATTAGATGATTAATCACACTCACAGAAATTTTCCTGTATCAATCTTTCTGCTTTCATCAACGAAGATCGTTTTGTGTTCCAGATTTCACCTTGGCATGATATACCGCTGCACTTGGGTGATGGAGCATTCAATTTCATTGTTGAAATCCCCAAAGAATCAAGTGCAAAAATGGAGGTTGCTACTGATGAGATTTATACCCCAATTAAGCAAGATACAAAGAAAGGGAAACTTAGATATTACCCGTAAGACATTGTGTTTTTTCCTCGTGCACCATTTTCGAGAGCTTTTTTCTTATGTTATTGGATCATTTACTTCATCTATGGAGTTCCTGAATCTTGGTTGAATCGATAATTGTACAAGATTAATTTCTATTTAACGTTGTTACAACCGATTCCTTGTTTTCTAGGTATAACATTAATTGGAATTATGGGTTGCTTCCACAAACATGGGAAGATCCATCATTAGCAAACCCTGATGTAGATGGTGCGTTTGGAGATAATGATCCAGGTGAATCAACTTTTAAGGGTTCTTTTTGGCATTTTACAAAACTTTTAGTAGCGATTAGCGAACTTATGATAATTCTGTGTTATAACTTGATAAATTTCTATTAATATTCGTATTTAGCTAATGAGTTTTTTACATAACAACTTTATTTAATTGATTTTTTGCAGTTGATGTTGTTGAAATTGGTGAAATTCGTGGGAAAGTGGGCCAACTTATGAAGGTGAAGCCTTTAGGTTGTCTAGCTATGATCGATGAAGGTGAGCTTGATTGGAAAATTGTTGCAATTTCATTGGATGATCCACGGGCCCCACTTGTGAACGATGTTGATGACGTGGACAAGCATTTCCCCGTAATTTTTTGTCCCTTTAAATTTCATACACTTTATAAAACCATGTGTCGACTCTCACAGTGATTTAATCTTTCATAGAACATATTAATGTTAGAATTACGTGATATTTCATCAATTTGAGTTCAATTTAAGAGACTAATTGGTGAAATTTGGTAAATTTAGGGGACTTTAACTGCAATTAGAGACTGGTTTAGAGACTATAAAATCCCTGATGGAAAACCAGCCAATAAATTTGGACTTGGCAACAAAGCAGCTAATAAGGTATGAATTTATTTTGGTTGACTATTTGACTTTTTGCCAAATTTAAAAAATACCCTTTTTGATATCATGAAGTTAAAGAGAATATTTTGTTAGACCCAAATCAATATCAACTATCAAGTTTTGTTTTTGTAATGAATTAATGATGGCAATGGGCATATAGGATATTGTAACTTGGAGTATTGTCTAAAAATGGAAATTTTGTAATTTCATAGGGTATAAAGTTGTTACATTTTGATAGTTGAGGGTTGAAGATGGTTTGAGTTGAATTACAGGATTATGCTTTGAAGGTGATTATGGAGACCAATGAATCATGGGCTAAGCTTGTGAAGAGATCAATTCCATCTGGGGAGCTTTCTCTTGTGTAAATATGAAATTTCCATGTCATCAATTTTTTTGG
Source organism: Lactuca sativa (assembly GCF_002870075.4). Lineage (NCBI taxonomy): Eukaryota > Viridiplantae > Streptophyta > Magnoliopsida > Asterales > Asteraceae > Lactuca > Lactuca sativa. Next base: position 150,125,617 of record NC_056629.2, read on the forward strand.
TAAGTTTTATTCTTTTTTCTTGAATTTTTGCAAATATGGAGCTAATGCTCAATAGAGAAATATGTGATTTTATTAGGGTTTGTTTGGTATGATGAAACATTGAAATGTAAACGCAAATGAATGTATGGTATGATGCAAACATTGAAATGTAATAACAAAGGAATGGAATAATAGTAATTGAACGAGCAATCTTGTTGATGTTGTGTGTCATGTGTAGGCAGAAAGTCAAATGAAATTAAACTGATAAATAATGAAAAAAAATGTTTTTATCTGAAATGAAATTTCTAATCAAATAAAAAATCGCTAAATAATGTCGTTTGAAATGTATATTAATGTATTTCAAGTAAGTAGGCCGAAAAAGAAAATGATTATTATTTTTAAAATTTTGGCTAATATAATTAAAAGTTAAATACCATAAAATATTAAAAAGTAAAAATAATAACAATTTTTTTTTTGTCAAATGTAAAGGTTTTAATTGAAGCGTTTTAGAGCATTTCCAATGCATTTTTTTGATCATTCAAATTGGAAATGTTAGTTTACTTAATATATATTAATAGTTCCATAGAGGGGATGAGCATTTTTTCGGTTGGACTAGACCGGATTGGAAAAAATTGAATAGGAACTGAATTGGAGTATTCAGTCAAGTTCTTAGTTCTATTTCCCACTAAACCAGTTTTCGGTTCTCGGTTTGAAACCGAACACATCCCTAAAGAGCACACATTGTAGAACCGAACTGGAACTGGAACAAGGGTATTCGATCCAGTTTTCAATTCTCCATTTCCCAATAAATTGGTTCCCATTTTTTAGGTTCTCGGTTTCCGGACCAATGCTCATCCCTGGTTTATATATGGTTTGTCCTTCTAACCCATACTCTTTAATAATATTTCATTACCCTTTCATTTTATTTTAGTTTTAAATAAATTTTATTTCTTCGATATATATTTATGTCTATTAATTAAATGTTTCATTCTCTTTAAGAATATTTCATTTTATTCTCTTTGTTTTATTTTAGTTTTAAATAGTTTTTTCTTTGATATATATTTATGTCTATTAATTGAATTTCATCTTACTCTCTTCGTTTTATTTTAGTTTTAAATAATTTTTTTCTTTGATATATATATATATATATATATATATATATATATATATATATATATATATATATATATATATATATATATATATATATATATTACAAATTAATACAAACCATATTTATTAAAATATGCTCTTTTAAAAATAACTAATTAAATGAATGAATTTTATGAAATATTTTAGATAGACGGTGATTAATTAGTTAAACTCATAAAAAATAGTTATTATATATTAACCATTTAGAGGTGTAATTTTATTAAAAGTCAAAATTAGTGAAATATTGAGGCGGTTTTAATAATTTTACAATTGGAAATGCTTTTCGGCTTTTAGAATTTTTTTTCATTTAAATATATTGTTATTATAAATTATATAAATAGAAATAGTATCATCTCTAATAAATGAAAGTTTTTTTTACCACTTGTTACACTTTCATTCAATTTGTCAGATATCATTTTATGATTATTTTGAATTAATTTTTTTTCTACATGTCATTTTATGAATTTTTTTATTTTATTAAATTCCATATAATATTTTAATATAATAATTGCAATAAATATAGTAATAAGTGAATATTAATTTCACTAATAAACTTATTTTTTAATTTCAAAATTCTCAAAATTAAATCTCATTAATTTATTTTGTTCATTTAAATTTAAAAGATAAAAAACATTTTCATTATAATAAATCATTATTTTTTTTCTTATTTTATTATAAATTCAAAATTTTCAAATATTTTGATTTTTATGTTTAATTTTTACTTTTTTTTTTATAAATTAACTTATGTAATATATGTTTAACTTTTACTTTTTTTTTTAAATCAACTTAGGTAATACATAAGTCTTACAATTAGGGGGTGTTTGGCTTAGCTTTTCACAGCCAAAAATCCTTTTTGTAAAAGAAAAAAAACAAAAAGATGTTTGGCAAACTAATAACTTTTGAAGTTTTAATACAAGAAAAAACAACTTTTTAGAAAAGTCAGGAAATCCTGATTTTTTGTAACTTTTTGGAAAAGTTCTTTTGAGCTTTTAAACGCTAACCCAAATACGCCCCTAATATAATAATAATAATAATAATTATAATATAGTAAAAAGTCATTCCATACAACTAGTATAATAATAATAATTATAATATAGAAGAAAGACATTCCTCCTTATGGAATGAAAAGTTAATAATGGGAAAATTATATAAATGAAACTAATTTATAATTATAATATATCATGATTATATAAATGAAACTATTTTATAGATGATAAATATCCTCTTAGTTTTTGTTTTATATATTATTTTATCAAATTAAATGGTGATATATGTAATAGAAAGGAGGATTTATAGGAAGGATATTTAATTTCAATTTATAGTTATTATATCATGATTTGAAAGTACAAAATTAATTTATAGTTATACATATATCATGATTTGAATGGACTTGATCCCAGCTTTTGCTTTGATTTTCTTTTTTAGTTTTCGCAAAGGGTAAAAAAATGTTGGATTTGGTACAATTATTATAAAATAAGAACCCATGCAAAATCTATTTGCATTTCATCTTTTTGATCAAAAGTACAAGAATGAAAATGACAGGATATATACAACACACATTCTGTAAATGAAGTCTGTATCTATATGTGTATGGTTGTTCATACGTTCATGATTTTACAAGCTATACAGATCTCGACAACTCCCTGAAATTCTTCTCTAATCCGGATTCCATCTGATCCTCCGCCGTTGATGTCCTTGCTTCATATGTTTGATGAGGTTGGATCAGTTTCAAAACCCAATTCACTGCAGAGTTCTTCGCCGGAAAAAATGGTGGAGATGCCACCGCCGCCGACTTGGCGGTGGGGTTGTGGCGGTGGTGGTGGGATTCTCCTACGAGCGTAAGCATGGCCGCAGTAGGTGCCATTTGTTAATTTTTAGAATCTCGATCCTTTGTTTCAGTTTTAGAGGCATATGCATAATGAATTAAGTTTAAGGATAATAGATATATAACACATGGCTATGTCTATGTGGAAGAGGATAAACCGTTGGTATACTATGGGCGCCCTATGGTTTTGTTTTTTTTTTAACTCCAGCTTGTGTTGTTCCTGTGTGCCCCTTCCGCTCTTTCTCTCACACACACATCCATTTATGGACACACACATGCATACATACTTATACACACATCAATATTAAAATGTATCCTTATTATTAGGAGAAAAATAGATAATTAACTACGTAAACAAGCCGAGTGAAGCTCGGCTCGGGCTCGTGTTATGAGAAACTCAAGTTCGAGTTCAGGTCAATTCAAACTTATTGTATGAAGCTCGGCTAGAGCTCGCGAAGAATTACATAAACTTGGTTCGGGCTCCAGATCGGCTTGTTTTTTGTCTGATTAACCTAAATAAGCATAAGCTCGTTAAGAAGCTCATTTACTGATACCATTAATCCCTAATTCTTCAAATATGTTTTTATTGCAATATATAAAAGTAATAATAGTGTGTGTGTGTGTCTATATATATATATATATATATATATATATATATATATATATATATATATATATATACACACACACGAGCTCACTGATTGAAGTTTGGCTCGAGCTCGTTTAATAAACGAGCCTCATATTTAGGCTTGATCTCGACTTGGGGTCGTTTAACTCGATCTTGAGTCGAGCTTTTAACGAGTCGATCTTGAGTAGCTTACAAGTAGCTCGGCTCACTTACACCCCTAAATTGACGACATCAAAGTTTGCATAAAATAGAGGACACTGGATTGAGGAGGTGGGGTTAAAAGGATTGTGTCGATGGTAGGCAGTAGTCCCAATCCGGTCTAGATCGACGGTAGTAGGTCGATCCCCCTTTTGGCATGTCTTAGGTCAGATTTGTCTTGATCTTTTAACGTTAAAGAGAATGGTAGCACCTTTAGCACAATGCCGCATCAGATTTTGTTAAGACATGTAAGCATTTGTCAAAACTTAAAATAGATAATGCACTCAAAGGGTGACATGGTTTAGATTGTGTACACATTTTGTCATTTATGTTTATTTTTTACACATTTAGTCATTTATGTTTTTTTTGTATATATTTAGTCCCTTATGTTTTTTGTTTTGTACACATATGACTATTACGCTTGATTTGCCATATGTGTACAAAAGCAAAAACATAAGTGACTAAAATGTGTGCACAATCTAAGTGTACACATATGACCATCAAGCGTAATGGTCTTATGTGTACAAAATAAAAATAAAAACATAAGGGACTAAATATATAAAAAAAAAAAATATAAATGACTAATATGTACAAAAATAAACACAAGTGACTAAATGTATACACAATCTAAACTATGTTACCCTTTAAGTGCATTATCACTTGTTAAAAAACATTAGCACCTTCTAAAAGATAAGGAGTGGAGGTGAAGCAATTTAATTATAACTTATTTTGGAAAAAGAAAAACAAATTGAGGCCAACCAATCACAACCCACATTCCCTCATTTTCTCTCCATTCTTTTCTTGTTACCCTTCTAGCTTAGCACCTCCCTTAGCGCATGCTAGGGGTGGTGTTTGGTGAGGCTTGCTTAGTACCCTCAGTCCCCACTCCCCATAGCCTAATGACTTTTTCCTAAAATGTTGAGTAATGGATTACTGTTTAAAAGCAGTTTCACATTTATTTACATAATTGTGACAATTAAAAACAGAGGTGATGCCTAATACAATATGTGAAGACAGAAAACATTAAAGATAAAATGTGAACTTACTTAATTGTCATTAACCTGACAAAGAGGTGAGTTTTGAGTGAATCAATCTTGATCCAAATCTTTTTAAAAAAAATTAAATTCTGATTAAACCCGCTCCCTACCCTACAAGATTTTAAATAATAAAACACATACTCTTATCCATCAAATCTACAGATATCCAAACTCGCCTGATAACCTGTAAGTTTTTTGAATAATCAAACACATTTTAATTAATTCTTAAAATAACATTTCTTAAATAAAACAAATGTTAATTTAGAAAACGACTTACATACTCGAGGACTTTCGATTGAAATTAAAGTCACTATTGTAGTAATTTCCGATTGATTTTTTGATCATCGATTGTAATGACAGAGAATAACAATTGCAAACTTTGCAAATGATAAACACACTCCAGAGAAAAAAAATTCGCAACAAGAAATATGAACATAGAAATCCTAAGTGCCCATCTAACCCATGAAAATTCATCACGTTCGTTGCATTTCGTTCGTCATGTTACATAATGAATAAGCAAAAAAAAACAACAAATTAATAACCAAACAAAAATGATTATAATCAAATACAAATGCAAAACCAAACCTATTGTATTTTCGGTCATTTTAATCGTTAGTGAATAAGATTATAAGTAAATCACTAGCCAATTTGCCACACATTATTCCAAATTCTAATTCATGTTTTAATCGTCTATGATTATATAACCATATTCCCTATCATAGAACTAAATCTATGATTAGTAAAAGAAAAACAAACACTAACAATAATTCCAAAACCAAATTTTACTAATAATATTTCAAAAAAAGAGATCAATTGTAGATAAAAGAAAAAATGAATAAAATGCATCAAAATAAAGTTAATACAAGAAAAGAGATGTTTGGTTTTTTATGAACATCTACTCAATGTTATAAACTGAGAACGAACAGATGCACCAAAAGGCAAACATGTTGATTCCTCTTTTCTTAATTCACAACACCTAAAACAAAATGCATCAATTCAAAATACACAGTCGATTAGCTTAGTAAGCAATCCTACGATATTGTAAAAAAAACAAATGTTAACTAAAATTAATGATGCAAAGTCAGGTGGGCCTTCCAAATTTATAGAATTAAAAATGAAGAAAATAGGATGTGTGCATATCGGTGATGAGAAGGACGGCGGAATAGGTCTGATAGTCGGCGAACCTTGGGTATGGGAAGATTTTGACGAATGGCGAGTCACAAAAAACCCTAGTTCCTCAATTCTTTTCAGATTGCCATTAGGAAGAAAGGAACATTCTATCACTGTGATTAAATGGGTTGGGGTGATACACACACCACCATGGTGAGATGGTCCAAATAGGACTGCAAAAAACGATGGCTGAGGGAGGAGGAGATCATGGTATGTAATCGGTGGCCAGAGCAAAATCGATGCACAACCAGAAAAGTCGATAAAACCATAAACCCGTGGCGACTTGTGATAGTCTGATTAGGGTTGTGACACATGATGGTGCGATAGAGGACGTTGTGAGAAGAAGAAATTGTGGAATGCAGACGATGAGGCGGATTATTGATCGAACCCTACCCTAGGTATAGAGAGAAAGAGAGGTGGAGAGGGGGAAGTAATTTGAAAGGCATTATGAGAGAGATTGAGAAATTATAGGAATGAGTTAAAGTTGCAATTACCCTTATAGCCTTATGACCTTTTACAAGTTGCACTTTAATACCGGTTGTTTCTACATTTTACACAAATGACCCGTTTGATAATAGCCTAAATATTTAGATGGTCCAGATCCATTCTCACGTTCTCAATTTTTTAGGTGTTCTCATTTGATCTCACTCATATATATATATATATATATATATATATATATATATATATATATATATATATATATATATATATATATATATATATATATATATATATATATATATATATATATCTTTACTATCTTATAAAACAAATCCCACTATTTCTAAAAATAGATTGAATAAAATAATAATATTTTTTTAAGACGTCCAAATCATTAAGCTAATTGTACAACTAATCACTAATAAAATAATATTAAAATTTAAACAAACTCCTATAAATCTTCTCTTCCAAAGTTTTGACCATATCTTTTTTTCATCCAAATAAATACTCAACACCCTATAATTTATGTTTTCTAAAACAAACTAATGATTGAATTGGAAATAATCATTCTCCATCGAAAAGAAATTAATTGTCGAAACAAACTATTTGTTGCACGCTGCTTTGCGCGGGTAAATGGCTAGTATATATATATATATATATATATATATATATATATATATATATATATATATATATATATATATATATATATATATATATATATATCCAATCATCACATCTTATATATTATCTTGGGAGGGATAAAATGATTCAAATGCAAACTCCAATTTATGAATCATCAAACACCCACCTAACAATAATATAACTCCAACATAACCAACATAACCAGACAATTTATGAAATCCCTCAACTTCTACCTAACACGACCTTTTATGAAATCTCATTTATGTATCATCAAACACCCACCTAACAACAATATAACTCCAACATAACTTGATAATTTATGAAATCTCTCAACTTCTACCTAACACGACTTTCTATGAATCTGAACCGAAAATACCGAACAATCTGGAATAAAATGAAAAAAAGGTCGATTGAAAAAACTAACCAAAGAACATGAGATCGAGCTAGTCTAGACCAGACCTAGACCTAGACAGAAAAAAAAAAAAAAGACTTCTCCAAGACCGAACCGGTTTTGATCACCAAAGACCGGTTCATCAAAGACCTAAAAGAGATTGGACCGGTCCTTGACCGGTTTTGTTTACCTCTAGTAGAAGGTAGAATAAGGTATCCTTTGTGGTCATGAACCGATGAAGATGTACTTAACCATCCTGGTTTTAAGGGAACGGTTTTGGTTCACTGACCACTTATTTGAGATTTTACCATTACGACCGGATTAGTGTCGAGTTTTTCAAAACCAGTCCACAAGCTAGTTTCTTTTGTCATTTAGAGAAACTTTTTTAATACATCGGCTTGATCATTTTACTCTTATATGTTGTGTATAAATCCCAATCCAAAGGGCCATGATGCTATTTTACCCTCCTTGAATGTTGCCCAAAGTTATCACAAGTATTGCTATGCAACCACGTAACATAACAAACAAACGTTTGAAATCAATACAACTTGATTAAAATGGCAGTTGTGTCAAGAGATATGTTAAAAGTTTTAAAACTACAACACAATTATATGGTGTTTAACATCCCCTATTGATCATTTACATAAATTTGTTGACATTTTACCATAAAACCCTTCCATTAGTTGAAAAGAAAAACACGTGTAAAACCAGATGCATTTTAACTATGAACATATCTGAAATCCTAAGTAAGCTCAAAACGAAAATACTTACAAACAAAAATACCATAAAAAAGGAAAGAATAGCTATAGCTGGTGAGAGGCTGTACATCTACTATTTGTTAAAAAAGAAAAAAAAGACATTTATACCCCTCAAAAGATCCTACCATCTTCATGCTTCAGAAGAACCAACATCTGTCTCGATCGTTTTTTCTTCAAGCAATGGTGTTGTATTTGTTCGCTCAGTATTTCCATCTTGATGCTCACTATCTTCATTATATCTATCCACACTTTGAACAAAAATACCTTCAAAAAAAAACAAAAAAAAATCATTAAATTTTTCTACTTCATAATTTATTAAATAAATCTTGTAAATCCCAAAATCATACCTATAAACCATATTCCAGATGCCAAAAACAGTATTGAAGTTAGAATCAAAGCAGAGGTCCTCCAGTTTTTTATATTGTCCTGTAACAAACCAACATTATGTTTACTTTAGAATAATTATTAAAAAGTTTTATCAATTATTTAAAAATAAAATAAAAAATAAAAAATAACAAACCTGAAGAACTCCAACAAGAGGAGAAGAAGGAACATCACCAAAGACATGAATTGAGACAGTAGACATGGCCATAGACAAAGGTCTTAAACTTGGTTTAACAGTATGAAGACACACAAAATTCACAGGACCCTGAAATATTAAATAATTAAATAAACAAATATTAAGTAATTAATAATATTAATATGTGATTTTAATTTTCACCTGAGTTGCAAATACGAGAATTTCTCCAATTAGAAACAGAACAATAAAAGCATACAAGTTCTTGAAACAAAAGGCACTGAAGCAAAATATCGCACCAAAAAACGTTGCTGTTGAAAGAAGCTACAAAAATAATAAATAAAACATTATTATTTATTTATTTATTTAAGTAAAATAATTAGGTAGATTTTTCATTTAATGAGAAAAATGAAAATGCATACCTTGAAAGCATTAGGAATTGTGGCATTCATGTAATCTAATATAAAACCACCCGATAATGTCCCCACAATTCCACCTATAATTGTGATTCCTCCAAATAACATATCTGCATTACTCTGTAAATAATATAAATATAAAAAAGGTACGTTTTTTTATTGTTTATTTTATTAAACGAGAAAAAAAAATTAAGTTAAATGGTTACCATATGATATATGCTATAACCAGCTTTTGGGCCCCAGTATGAATATGCACCAATGACAAAGTTGTACGCAATATAACCTAGAAATTTACAAAAAAAAAAAAATAATAATAATTTATAGTAAACAATTATACAAAATGATGAGAAAATAAAAATAGTACCTAGAACGTTGATGACAAATATCTTTTCAGCCAAAAGAGCTTTTATATCTTTCCAAAATAAACCAAATCTGCAATAAAGACAAATTCATAGCAACAAGTTTTTTTATGATAAAAATAATAAAATTCTAGATTTATTGATTTAAGAAATAAGAACACACCTGGAAGGTTCTTTTGAGGTGTGTTTGGATACAGGGACATCTTTGTCATTTGTAATAACTGTTTCGATACATATATTTTTATCAAATAATTATTAAAAGAAAGGCGTATTACTATTATTTTATTATTATTAATTATTAATTAAATAAATAAAAGTAAGATGGAGCACCTTCGATTTCTATAACATTTGTCTCTGGAGTTGTCAATGACTTTTTCGTCCCTGTTGGAGAAAACCCTGTAATTTCAATTTTTTTTTTTGTATTAGTAACACAAAATGATTAAAAATTAAAAATATGAAATGATTATATTTTTCAAAAAATACCTTTCATTTGCAAAGGTTTCATTACAAACCCCAAAATAGCAAAAGGTAACATCAAAATTGCCTCACCAAAAAATGCATACCTCCAACCAAATCCATTTCCAACCTAAACACAAAAATAATTAAATAAATAAATAAAAGTCATTAGTTTGACTTTTTATATTTATATTTACATTTTTTTACTATAATTAAAATTAGGTAAAATAAAACTTACCCATCCACCATAAACATAACCAAGGGCAATTCCTGTAGGTATGCACATGTAAAATATTCCCAACCAAGCTGTTCTCTGTAAAAATAAATAAATAAGTTATTTTTATACAGGGGTATTATCGTCAATTCGTCATATGTATAAATATTGGGTGATTTGGAACCTGAGTTGCGGGGGCATTATCGTCAATAAACGGAGCTGCAAGACTAATAAAAGAAGCCTCGCCAACACCAACTAACCTGAAAAATTATTAGGGTGATTTAATCTTAATGAGGAATAAATAAATAAAATTAAAAAAGTCAAATGTGTGTTTGAAAATTGAAATAGTCAACTCACATTCTGCAGATTGTGATTGACCAAAAGTCAATTGAAATCCCACAACCAGCTGCTGCAAAAGTCCAAACAGACAATCCAACTCCAATAAGCCTAAATGGATTAATGCTGCAAATATAGAAAATCATTAAAGATTATTTTAGAATATGAATAATATTATTATTAGTAGTAGTAATTTAGAATCCATAATAACACAATTACACATAATTTTAAGTTTTTAACATATTACCTTTTGGCCAATGATGCAAATATTGGAGATGCTACAAGAAGTCCAACCATGAAAGCAGATGAAATTACTCCATCTTTGAAATTGCTTAGGTTAAAATCGCCCCTATAAAAAATTTGCAATTTTTGTTTCATTTGAGATCAGTATCAATCAAAATATCGAATTCAAGAAGAACGTGAAAGGAAAGACTTACTGAATTCCACTTCCATGAGAGCATACACCAGTTTTTGTGCAAACTCTGGGACTTCCATTGACGCCATTGCTGGCAATGGCACCTCGATCCACATAATTTATCATGTTGATCACACAGAATATCACAAGCAGCCTGCAGAAATACAATCAGTAAACTAGGGTTTCTATTAAAGCTCTAATCGGAAGCTGAAACCCTAATGATTGCTTAGGAATCACAGAAACCCAACTATTAAGCATGGCGAAACGTCAACAACACAAACAAAACCCCAAAACCAGATTCGATTGACCAATTTCGAATGCAAAAAAACTGAAAATTACTTGAATTCCCACATTCATCTGGGTTTATTGATAATGATAAGATCTCGTACCTTTTGGGAGTGAACCATGAAGGAGTAGGTTGAGGTAACGAAGCAGAAGTTTTAGCCATGTCTGATTTCGTCTCCGTCTCCGTCTCTTTCTCTACTGGAACAACAACAGCAGCAGCAGCAGCAGGGTCTGATTCTTGATTGTGAACCGCCGTGTCAGGCGGTGGTTCAACACCCATATATTATATATGTGTGTGTGGTTTAGTGTGTGTACAGATATCGATATAGATTTATATTATTATATATATCTACTCCATTGTACTGATGTGGGTATCAAGCAAAATAGTTAGATACGACTTTTTAACACAAGGTATTGACTTCAATGGCAAGTGTTTGTGTTTTGGAAGGAATTGAAAGAACCCTTGATGAAGATTGCGTGAATGGTGATTGGAATTTAAGGATGATGATGATAGATTGATGGGGTGGGAGAGTTTGTTCTTGATTCTGTTTGGATTTGTTAATTTTTAAGTAAGAGTGCGCAGCTTTTGCTCTTGACATTATTGGGTAGGACCGATTTCTCCTTGAAAGTTTAGTAATTAGATGTTTCATTATGTAACTTTATGAATTATTGAGATAAATATAATTGGAGAGCTTTTACTTGTTTTATGAAGGATAAATATTCAAAACGTGTAAAAACTTTATCCAATTATAAAATTGTGGGAGGGGATAAGGAGATTATCTTATTTTAAATTAGTTTATAATCCGTGGAAACCACAATTACAAAATTAATTAAACTTTCTTAGTGAGAATCCAAAAATTATTAATTAATTATTTTAAAAAATTATTAATTAAAAGATTTTTTTTAATTATATAAAGTTATAATCGTTAATTTAAATAAATATATGAAATATTATATCATGTACAATTTGTATTAATTTTATTATAATGTTATTAATTTAATTTAATTAGAGTGAGAAATTTAAAATTTGAAATTTGAAATGGAGAATTAATAAATTGACAAGTGGTATGCATTAATTAGGAAGCCTAATATGGTGACACATGGCAAAAAGTGAATAAAATATGTATTAATTAGGATACCTAATACAATGACACATATCAAAAGGAGATTAAAAGTATTCTTTTATTAGAATAGGGATTTAGATTAATTTTTATGAAATTTATTTAAAACCACATGATTATTAGTAGGGTTGTTAAAATTGGGATTTTATCTATCACTGTTTTTTATTTTGTATTTTGTAAAATCATAATAGAGATGAAAAGATTCCAACACTAGAAATAATTAAGTTTAAAATTGAAAATTACCTCTTCTATCTCTCATAAATTATAGTATAAAATTTGGAAGATAGTGTTAATCTTAAAGTTAATATATAATGTTTAAATCTAACTATTTAATAAAATTTTAATATATGCATTGCTATAAATTTTTTTCTTTTATAGTATAAACTAGATTATGACCCGCGTAAAACGCGGATGAACATATAAAAGTATAAAAAGTTGACACAATAATTAAAAAAAATAATATAAATAGAATTAGCTTTATTGGTAAGATTGAAAAAAACTATAAAATGTTTGAATATCTATAATCGATGAAGGACCTCTTTGTAAACAATGTTTTTTTTATTAGTTGGACGACATTGTCACATATGAGTACATTCAATACTATATCTTTTTAATTTATACTATTCATAGGTTGAAGAATCAATGTCAGTTGACTTTTTTCTTTCTTGTTGATGTATCAATTAATTCAATACAAATTGGTGCTACATTTCGAACTTTTAATGCTAGTAGTCGATTTGTTAATGATCTTCCAGTAAGTTCATGTTTTTTTTTTTTTTAAATTACAACTTTTTATATTTTCTTCGAGTTAATGTTTTATTGATTTATAATAATAATAATAATAATATGATTAGTGTAGGAGGGTCCTCAAACACTTGTGGGAATTACATTTGACTCATTGCAACAAGTTATTATTATTATTATTTTAAAAATTAACCTTTCAAAAAGAATTATTCCTTCAAGCTCTTTTGCATTTTTTATTGCAACCATTGATTTTCTTAGTTCCAGACATATATGATGTTTACACTCCTCTCCCCTCTGATGTTATTGTTCAACTTTCTAAGGTGATGAAGTTACCAAAGATTGATGTTGACGATCATTGGACATTAACAAATAACATAAATGCTTTTTCAAGAATCCTGTAAGTAAATCTATTTCTAACTCAAGTTACGACAACACCCTTGAGTTTGAAGATTAAATTGCTACCTGATGCAAATCGACTCTTTTTTTTATTCCCCTTTTTGTTTATCTTTATCTGCCGATACCATAAAAATAGTATTCGCAAGATGGTGTTAGATGTTCTTGAGGTACTGAGTGAATGCAAAGTAAGAGGTTAGAGTGGTGTAGAAAACAAACCTATGAATAAATCAAAAAGTCGAACGCATTAACTGTGTGTATGTCGTCTTTCTAGTTTCTGCAACAGATAGAAAGAGGAAGGCGGAGAAGGAGCGACGATTCCCTTAATTCCTGAAAGCAAGTGTAGAAATTAGGTTTTTTTCATCAAAATTGAGAAATAAACACCAGAAATCGAAACATAAAAAATCAATTATAAGTCATTGTGCGGAGAAACAAATAACTGACTGGAAGAAGGAGAGCCCTAAGGTGAAACGCAAGAAATATGAAGAAAGGGAAAGAGACGAAATAGATGAGTGCTTGCGGTTGTGATTATAAGATGAAAGGGATTCGATGTTACATAAGGAGGAATCAAAGAGATAAGATTATAAATTGTTTGCGCATAGAGACATGGGAAGAGAAATTGTATATGGATTCGAGGTCGTAGAAAGGAGAATCGATTGAATCATTGTGAAAGAAGACGTACGTATCATTGAAATTAGTGGGAGAATCTTTCTTATGTATCTTCCAACATCATTGATCTTCATATTTTCTTCCCTGCAATAAATTAAAAAGAAAATAATGTTTGTGTTAGTGATTTTCAAACCAGAACGACAAAAACGACTAATGAGGGGTAAGGTTGACCAAATAATGATGTCATTAATAAATTTCCTAATTTTAAAAATAATTTTATTTTTGGTGAGATTTAATTGTCATTAATAGATTTCCTAATTTAAAAAATAATTTTATTTTTGGTGAGATTTAATTGTCATTAATAGATTCCCTAATTTTAAAAGTAATTTTATTTTTGGTGAGATTTAATTGTCATTAATAGGTTTCCTAATTTAAAAAGTAATTTTATTTTTGGTTAAATTTAATTGTCATTAATAGATTTCCTAATGTTAAAATTAATTGTCATTAATAGATTTTATAAAATTGGTGGAAAAAAAAAGGTTGACCAAATGATGATGTCAGCATAACGATCTAAAGGTGGAAAATATATGAATGAAATACAATCAATGATCCTGATTGTTGAAAATGATGTCACAAAGTTTCTCTTTTAATAATATTTAAAGATTACCTTGTTATAAAGTATTTTTATCATTTACAATAAATAAATAAATAAACATGATGCATACAAAACATATATTTGTCAACAATCATATAATAATAGAGTAAAGAAACAACAACTCACCTAAGTTGTGAGGTTATTTGGGTTCGTGTGATATGTGATGTTAGGGTTTCAAGCTCAAATAACAAATTTTGAAGCTCGATTTCAAGTATAAAACAAATTTGTATGAGTATGTATTGGATTTTTCAATAACATGTGATATTAATTATCTAGTATTAGGAAAAACTTTAGAATTTAAGATTTTAGACTTTAAAGACTATATTAGAAAAAAAAAAAGGATTTGATCAAGCACGATGTTATCATCAAGCAAATGATCCTACAACCATAGATACGATTTTGTTGTACGATCGATCATATTGCAATTCTGATCCTTTTTAGCTTGTAAGATTGTAGGGTTGTATTTTATGATCAAAATCCTAGTCTTACCAATATTGATTGTTAATCCTACGATCAAGATCTCAGTTTTAACAACGTTAAGACTTAAGAGAAAATGTGTAAGTTTTATGTTATTGTACAAACTAAAATAAGATATAATTATTTATATAACTAATAGTTTAAATAGAAACAATAACTCTTGTGAAATAAAAAACAACTTTCTCTTATTTGTTTATATTGATAGAACATAAAAATGATAAATATTGATATAAGTTCTCATGCTAATTAAAAAAAGTTTAAAAATGTAAACAAAATCAAAACCATTCATTAATGAGTAATAATTAAAAATAAAAAATATATTTTTTATATTGTATATCGATATAAAAATCTATTTATAAAACATAAAAATGATTACTGTATATAAATTTGGTGTATTTGTTTTTTTCTTTTTTTTTTTAAAAGAAAATCGTTAGATGATATATAAAATCACATTAATCATATTTTATTCACCAATGAATATAGTGCTAAATTTGTTTTTTGAATTTGAATTTGGATATCTCTATAGACATAAAAGTTATGTTTCCAAAAGAATAACTATCCTAAAAAAAAATAGCAATATTCATCAATGAATGGATTTTTTGTTTTCTTTTTGTTTCTTACGGCTTTATTTTTTCTCCGGCTAACGTGAGAACCTAAACTATTATTTATCATATTATGATATAAACAATTGTATACTCATTGATATTAACAAATATCTTTACAAAAATTATCTCTTTTATTTGAGCATGTCCTGTACACCTAAATTGTACGAATTAACGGATATATAAAATAGTTTTGATCGTAAAGTTATATCTAAAAATTATAGATAGACATTTTAATTCAATTAATTCAATAAAAAAACTAATCATAAATATTTTATTTTTTACAAAGAAATGAATGATTGTACATCAAAATTTAGTTTTTTTTAGAACCAACAAATATTGTTAGGCCAGAAAATGAAAGTTACATTTGAGTTTGAATTACAAACAATTCAAAGGGCAAATACACCAATCAACCCATTTAAAACGACAATCTACTCTCCTGTGCCTAAGCCAAGTGAATACAAGAGACTTAACACTATCAATGATCTGGAAGTGGGAAATTCGTATGCTCCTAAACACCCATTCACATCTTGTTTTCCATATATATCCACACTACCCCCAAAACAAACACAAATTAGGTTGTTTCTCCTTCTCCGACATCTCGCCCAAGTTTTCACGAACCCGATAAGATCCACGATGGTTTGGAATTGTGGTTTCGGAATATTGCACCATTTAAATATCAGATCCCAAACATTGCTCGCCACTGGGAAACGTATCAGAATGTGCTCCGTATCTTCGTCCTCAAGACGACACTAGGAACATGATGCGTTTATAATTGTGACTCCTCTCTTTTTCAACGCCAGGTTGGTTGGGATACGTCCCGGATTAGCTTTCCAAATAAAGGTATTGACCTTTATAGGGATATCATGAATCCACATGATGATTACTTCGTTGATTGTCGACTCTATATTATCAATTTTTAATTTGATCGCCTCTACGTGAAAAGTACCATCATTAGATAAGGGGCAGATCCATGAGTCCGGATCTGGAGATGGCCGGTGCTCGCCAATGGCCTCATACAGCATCCGAAAGCTATGCATCTGTTCATCAATTGCAGGGGTTGATCTCCATTCCCAAGTATAGCCCTCCACTTGCACTCTTTGACTAATCATGCAAGCTTTACGTTTTTCGAGTTGATATAGTTCTGGGAATTGATCCTTTAGTGGCTCACCATCACACCAATCGTCCATCCAGAAGAGGGTATTGTTACCATTCTTCACTTTTTTCTTTAGAATGTCTCGAAAGCTTATCCCGACTTTAGATAGTTCATTCGTCACCTCCGCGATATTGTTCCACACACCTGCAATAGTTCTTTTTGATAAGACATTAGCATGTTTGTTTTGCAGATTATGAATACCCATAATTACACGGCTCCATAAAGCTGTTTTGTTTGTTTTTAATGCCCACCACCATTTGACAATCATTGATATGTTGAAGGCCCTGAGAGATCCAAGACCAAGTCCCCTTTTATCCTTTGGGGCAACGATCTTTTCCCATGATACCCAAGCAATTTTATACTTGTTATCACTCCCGCCCCATAAGAATTGCTTACGAATCTTTTCAAGAAGGTCAATAACTCCCACCGGGGCCACGAATATAGAGAAATAATACGACGGTAGGCTACCCATGACTGCTTTGGCTAAGGTTAATCTCCCTCCAAAGGAAAGTGCTTTCGATTTCCAAGGAAAGAGTTTAGAGTAAAAACGATCAATTATAGGCTTCCAATGCTTCTTTAGCTTCATGTTCGCGCCTACCGGACCCCAGGTATGTGAAGGGTAGTGACGCTGGTTGACAACCCAAAGGTGCAGCCCGTCGAGAAACCTCAGCCATGTCAACTCCGACACCAAACACCTTGGATTTGTTAAAGTTTACCTTTAATCCTGGCACCACCCGAAAGCATCTTAACACCCTTGCTAAATTTTTTATGTTGCTTTGACTCCACTCACCCACAAAAATGGTGTCATCGGCATAAAACAGGTGAGAGATTGACATTTCTGTATGTGGTATTTTTATACCTTGAAAAAGACCCTTCTGGCAAGCTGTTTTCATCGCAACGTTTAATCCCTCCATGGCAATTATAAATAAGAAAGGTGAGAGTGGGTTCCCCTGCCGTACACCTTTTTCCATTCCAAATTCCACCGTTGGAGATCCATTTATAAGTACTAAGAGTCTAGCTGATTGGAGGCATCCCTTAATCCACATACGCCATTTGTCTCCATATCCCATTTGAATAAGTATGGATTCAAGGTACTCCCAATTAACGGAGTCAAAAGCTTTCTCTAGATCCACCTTGAAAAGTAGAATCTTTTTTTTCACCTTCTTGGCCCAAGCACATAGCTCATTTACAATCAGCGGTCCATCAAGGATATTACGTCCCTTCACGAAAGCCGTTTGAATCTATATGATGTTCTTGCCAATCACATCAAAATTTAGTGGCTTTGATTTCTTTTCATTAAAACTAGTAAATTTTTGACAAAATTTTTATTGGGACCACTTTAACCTTTATTATAGTTTTATTTGTGCAAATACAACTTTTTTTTTTTTATACAATAAATGCAATCTACCCGCTACTGTCAAAATGATAGACATAAAAGAACTTGTTAAATTTATATGATTTTCATTTAATGAAACTAAATTACAAAATAATTAAACCTAAATACAATGGATTTCTTTATATTGCCTTAGATTTATACATCCAAGGAATTACTTATATTATGACTTATGAATTATGATGGTTAAAAAAGTTGAGTATCCATATTTAATTTTTCACTCGGGATACATGGCATTTGATCAACTTGATCCAACATCTCATATGGATGCTAAATCTGAAGTACGTGGGAAACCATAAAGATGGCATATAATAAGAGGTATTAACACTTTAATAGTAATTCGTTTGGCACTCTAGGCTTTTTTTACACTTTCATGTTTGTCCAGTTGTCGTTTCTCTTTTTTAAGGATTTATTCTCTTTCACAGGTGTTTTACTCTTAGCATCTAAAACGAATCAAAGATCCCAAAACACTTGGTGATTGGTATCCTTCTTTTTGTAGGTTTCAGGTAATTAAGCCAAACAAAAAGATCGAGTTCTATCATCATAAAGTAATTTGCTTGAAATAGATGCAGGAGTTTGATCCGAATAAACATGACTTTGATTCCTCATTGGATGAAAAGTTTTTGTTACTGTATGGAATTCCGGCGAAAACTCCGTCACCATTCATCTCTTTCAACACCGCTCCCACCACCTGGATGATTGTTTTCTCAGGTGAGCCGCTGCAGTCGATGGTGTCCACAAAATTGATACTTAAATATTTGTAGAAAGAATTAAACAACTTGCGTTTGTAGTCCAACGGTTAGGATAATTGCCTTCCAAGCAATAGACCCGGGTTCGACTCCCGGCAAACGCAAATTATTTTTGTTGATTTTTAATTTAATCTAATCCTTGTCATCTAAATATATGCAAAAAAACTTATCAAGGTACTTCGATTATTCTGTTTATTAATATTATAACTTTTGTTGAATACCTTTTAAGCAATGTACTTTAAAACATATGATATTATTGCAACGCCATATAAATATAAAATAAACTCAATAAAAGTATAACGCCTTAATAAATTAATCGGCTGCCAAAACTCAGTTGCATTCTCTCTTCGTTGGTCAACAGACGACGGCAATCATTCTCTGACAATTCTTCTCCACCATCTCTCATTAACAGCAAAGATGACAACCATCATTATGTTTCCTTCATCTGAGAAGACCTCTCACAATACATAGTTTCACCCTATCACCCACTAACTACGGGTATTGGAAGACAATGTTACAACCTTTTCTCGTTACAAACAATTTCATGTCCTCCTGCCACCATTCTTTCTGCTGCCACATCAGGAAAAGATGGTCCCGAAGTATCAGTTTCACTACCCAATCCAAAAAAAGGCAGCTTGGATTAGCAACGATGCTCACGTTCGGATGTTAATCTTGTCTACCCTCTCTGAAGCATCGTTTCAACATGTTTAAGGCACTAACTCTCGTGACCTTTGGTTGTCACTTGAACGCGCTTATGGTCCTCATACATCCTCACGAGAATACACACTCAAAACGCAACTTCTTAAAATAATAATGAAAGGCGACGAATCTTCCTCTGCATACCTTACCCGTGCTCAAGAATACTCAGATGCTTTAACCAACATCCGTGAACCAGCCAAAGAAAAAGATCTCGTTAAGCTTGTTATTTCTGTATTAAGAGATGAATACAGTGGATTAAAATCCACTCTTCTTGCCCGCCAATTTCTTACTGCTTTCTCTAAACGTAATGGACTTTTAGCAGATCATGACTTCATGATCAAGAAAATACCTACAAATGTTTCATCGCCCCAAGCCTTTACGGCTCCCTCCTCATCACGTACACCTACTTCAGCCCCTACCGATACACTTCATGCCATCAAAAAACTTGCCCAACAGTTGGGTTTCCAACATCAGTCGTTTGGTAACCCACTGACGCCCTAGGCAAACTTCACACAATGCTTGGGCAATAACCACAAACATAACTTCAACAAGTCTGGCCGGGGAGAGGCAATTGACAACAACATGGAGGTGGAAGGAACACAAGTGCCCAATTTAGTTGGGCATCCAACCAAAACAAAGTATATGACACATGCAAGAGGTGTGGTATTGGTCACCTCCCGTCTCAATGCCCTAACCGTGATCCATCAACCATACACATAAGACCGTGCCTACTGTAAATTTTGTAGATTTTCGTTCATAGACATCTAACTCGTGGCTGCCAGAAACTGGTTCTAGTCATCATGTAGCTCCGGATCTATCGTGCTTTGACCAGTATGAGGCATGTCATGGTGAAGATAACATCCATCTTGGCATCGGTAAAGGTTTACCCATCATTCATGTTGGTTATTCCAAACTATATTCTTCAAATAAATCATTTTCTCTCAAAAATATATAACATGTTTCAGAAATCAAACAAAATCTTCTTTCTGTTCATAATTTTTGTCAAGACAAAAATGTCTATTTTGAATTTAACTCCTTTTTTATTGTGAATGACGAGATTACTCACACTATCCTCCACACGGGTCCAAGTAATGACAGTCTTTACTCTTTTCAGCTACCACAGATAAAATCAGTTCCTAAAGTTGCTTTCTCCGCTACCCGAGCTTCTTCCATCATTTGGCATCAACGCTTAGGACATCCCCATTCTCAGTTGTTGAAGACAATGTTCTCTAAATATCATTTACCTTTATCAGATACTTTTGATGTTTCTAGTTGTGATTCTTGTTCTATAGGAAAGTCATAAAAACTTAATTTGTTACCTTCTTATTACAAAAGTACAACTTATTTAGTTATATTGTTTTGTAATGTTTGGGGACCTGCTCCTTTTAGCACTTTTGATGGCCATCAATATTTCCTGTTATGTGTTCATTTTTCGAGATACATGTGGTTTTTTCTGTTAAAGTCTAAATTTGATGTTTATAACACATTCAAAGCATTCATGGTTACTGTTGAACGTCAATTTCAAACTCAAATCAAATATGTTCAAACTGACTGGGGGGGGGGGGGGGGATTCCATAACCTTTCTTGGTTTTTCTCAAAACTTGGCATCACCCATCGGCTCTCATGTCCACACACAAGTGAACAAAACGGTTTTGTTGAGCACCGTCACCGTCATGTGGTTGAAACTGGCCTCACTTTGCTCGCTCAATCTCATGTACCACAAACCTTTTGGCATTTTGCTTTTGATTCGGCTGTCTATGTTATCTACTGTATGCCATGCCGAACAAACTCTAATACCCTCCACCTGACCCCTTGAAGTTGTGTTCAAACATACCCTTAATTTTTCATTCCTATGAGTTTTTGGTTGTAGATGCTATCCACATCTTCGTCCTTACAACAAACATAAAATGCATTTTAGGTCCATTCCTTGTGTGTTTCTTGGTTATAGTACTTCACATCATGGGTATCATTGCTACGATCCTCTGTCTTAACGACTCTACAATGCTCGACATGTTCAATTTCATGAGCAATGCTTCCCGTACCACAATGTGCCTCCTACAACATCACTATCGCTAACATCAAATCCTTATGTTTCATCCTACCCTACACCACCACCCACTATAGATGACCCACATACCACTACTTCACCACCACCACCCACTACAAAACCACCTACCCACACCGACATCGACCAATCATCGGTTCCGTCAACATCCTTGCCACGACCACTATTGCTCCCTACTTATCAGCGACGAACCAAACCCACAACCACCACTCATACGGACTCGACGTTACCCGACTCACCACCGCCATGTCCTTATCTGTCAAACCTTCGCCCTAATCCCAAACCAACTACCAAATTTTAAGCAACTACCTATCACACCCATGCCACCATTGAAACAAAACCTGCTACCTTCAAAGTTGCTCATAATGATCCAAAATGGCAATCTACCATGCTTGACGAGTACTCAGATCTTGTTCGGTGTCACAACTAGCATTTTTAGCTAGGAAATTCTATTTTCATATAAACAACAACTCTTGTAAAACTTGTAATCTAAGTGGATATCATGTACCATGCTCAGTAAAAAACATCCATTTGAATCAAAACTCTTGAGTGAAGTCTAAAACCTAATTTAATACATCTCAGATACTCAATTGTGGGTTTGAAACCTTAATGCCTCGGTTCAAACTCAATATGGACCAGGATCCTCTTATTGGGCCTAATGGGCCAGTAAACCTTTCATTTGATTATTTTGGGCCAAAGAACCCCATTTGGGCTCTAATTGGATCCACATTCGTCAAACCATAGCATTTGGGCCATGTTGGGCCTAAAACAACTCACTTTATTATCATGGGCCATGATGGGCCGTTATGTCACACCCCAAAACCAAGAACGGCGGAAACGTTTCGGGGTAGAGGACGTCATGTATAGTATCACAACAGTGTAAAATACTAAACAAGCAACAACATCATCCATTGCATTATAAGTAAAGTTTTAATACATGTGTGTTCTTTCATTGTAATAAGACACCAAAAATATACAATCAAAATAAAAGACGAGACTTGTCTGCTCCGTCTTCTCAAAACTGGCCACCGTACCTGTCTACTGATGACCTGAGAATACAAGTTATTTTGAAAGAGAGTATCAGCTTTAAAGCTGGTGAATTCATAAGTATTTAAGTGTCATTGTCTTGCTTTGAAAAGCTGTTTTAAAAGTCATGTAAAACCTTTAAGTAAGACAGTTGATATAAGTATGAAAAACCCTAAGAAATCCCTTATTTCCTACTAGTATGAAATGTAGTCTTCCTCCGAGACCCGAATGTTTTGTTATGACAATGTAGTCTTCCTACAAGACCCGAATGTTTTGTTATGACAATGTAGTCTTCTACCAAGACCCGAATGTTTTGTTATGATAATGTAGTATTCTACCAAGACCCGAATGTTTTGTTATGACAATGTAGTCTTCTACCAAGACCCGAATGTTTTGTTATGATAATGTAGTCTTCTACCAAGACCCAAATGTTTTGTAAGTAAAGTGATAGTTTTTCCTTCTTTTTGACTACTATAAACAGTAATTAGTCTAACTCATCGTTTATGTGAATATATCACAAAATAAAGTAAATAGGAAAAATATAACCATGTAAGTGTTATCCCTAGTTACCAGGACTAACACGCCATCACAGTAAGCGACATGTATAACCTAATAAACCTCCGAAGATGGTCCAATTGTCCTTTGTAGCAGCAGCAGGTTGGAGGAAGGGTTAGTCCCGTAGCTGACTCCTAATATAAGTGGTAACCTAATGATCATCTGAAGATTTTCATCTCATCCTCTGTTGCAACAGCAGGATGGAGGAATGGTTAGTTCCGATATCAATCTATCTATCATAAGTGATAACCTTAGACATCCGTAGATGTTCATCACCCAGTGTTGCTAACAGCTGGGTTCCAGAATGGTTAGTCCTGTCTAGACATCCCATCGAACAGGGATAGGCAGGAAAATTTACACAGAAGGTACGAATAAATCTTCTTAACATAAGTGATAACCTTAGACATCCGTAGATGTTCATCACCCAATGTTGTTAACAACTGGGTTCCGGAATGGTTAGTCCCGTCTAGACATCCCATCGAACAGGGATAGGCAGGAAAATTTACACAGAAGGTACGAATAAATCTTCCTAATAACTCTAGGTACAAGTATCCAGGTAAGGGAATACATAATAATGTATCTAAGTAACAGTGCTCATGTATGGTATTCATGTAAGCGTATTTAGATAAATGTAGCTATGTAAACGTACTCATGTATCATGTAATCCTAAGTAATTGTACTCATGTATCATGTAAGGTACTGGTATAGACTCATGAATGAACTGACTCTTGTGTGATTCCTTGTAATAGGAATAATGTTTTGTTTCTTCTAACTATCCCTATGATAATTAACTAGAAAGTAATTGGTTGTTCAAGTAGATTTATGCACCCTCGATACACCAGGGTGTGGGAAACTGAACGAAGGATGGAAACTATAACATCAATACATATATAAGAACATATGCGTATAAGTGTAGTTTTGTTCAAGAAGGTAAAAATAATGGTTTTGCAAGATATCTAGGAGTTTTGAACAATAATTAAGAGTGACTTGATGTCATGTTAATAAACATTTCAAAACTAATACTTTTGTTATCAATGTATTTTAAGATAGAAAACCATTTCATGTGTCACCTTTTGAAATATGTGAAATCTACTGAGTGAAAACACAGTTACAAAATACATTAGATTGATTTAATAACATACTGTTTTCTACTTGTATTCCCCTCCCCCCCCCCTCATTAAAGCATTTAAAATCATTTAAAACATTGATTAAGGGGTATGAACTCACCTGTAGATGGTGGTTCGGATGAACTGGACGGTGTAGGATTGTTAGGTGTCAAGTGAGGACTTGTACACACACTACAATCCTAATGAACATATAATCACACACATATGCACTCAGTTAGTCTTAAATTAATAATTGATAATGTTCATACATCCTAGAACATAATAAGCACTTTATATAAGTGTTTTAAGCCCTAAGGATTGCATCTAAGCTATTGTGGGACAAGGCACTTGGGTTTAGGGTTCCAAAGGACTCTATACTTGAGTTTACTCTCCAAATAACCTCACACATGGAGTTTACGGTTGTACACTCTTGAGTTTACGGCCGTAAACTCCAAGACTTAATGTCTTTGGTTGTTTTAAGGTGTTAAATAATCCCTAGAAGCATTCCAACTTTGTGGGTTAATTCTTGGAAGGGTTTAAGGCATATAAACACCCCTTTGAGGAGTTTACGGCCTTAAGGCCATTTCCTTTAGAGTTTGTGGCCGTAAACTCTTAAGGATGGGTGTTTTTGATGCTTTCAAGTCTTATACACATGTGGTATAGGTCTTAGACTTTTATTCCAAGCATATGAAGGCCTTAGGCACTCTTTGGTGCCCTTCTTTGATGTTTACGGACCAAGAGCTTCATTAGGGCCGTAATCATCCAAAATGATGTGTTTTTGATGTGTTTTGGTCCTTGATTTAAGTGGAAACAATTCCTAGTAAATGTCTAAGGCTTTAGGTGTCTTAAAAACACACTTTGGTCCATGATTTTGGAGTTCACGGTCCAAGATCTTCTTGGGCCGTGAACACCCAAAACTTGGTGATTCTTGGTTGTTTTCATGTCCTAATTACACATACATATGAGTCTAAGGTAGTAGCATATCACGGGGGAAAGTCTAGGCTTTGTTTCGGGAGTTTACCGCCCAAGAACACCTTGGGGAGTAAACTCCTAAATCTAGTGATTTAGCTATGTAATCTACGTTATGAACACATTTTAAGCTATATAACACTACCAGAGAGAGGTACTCACGATTTAGGATAAAAACCCGAAGATCCGTGAGAGAGAAAATGGCTTTTCTCTAGTTGGAAATGCGAATAATGAATGAATTTGGTTTAGAATTCTATTTATTGTCCTGAGATATTTTTGGCAGAAAATATTTTTATTCCTGAAATGATTTCTAATATAGTAGAGTGTTGGAATAACAGTGTTGCACAAAACCCTAGTGCATCCACTCTCCTGATATCTCCTGAAGTGTAAACCCTGAATTATTCAAACTTACACGAAAAAGTCTGAAAATTAACTGTGACTGCTATAACTTCTATTGAAGTGATATTGTTTGTACAGAATGGAAATTTCGGGTTGTCACATGTTAACCACTCTATTGAACCACGATGGGCCGTAAACCCATCTTTCCATTATAATTGGGCCATAAACCTCATCCCTTCACCACCTTTGGGTCGTGAACCCATAAGAAGGGCCCAATGGGCCAAGAACCTTCATATTGGGGCCTATAATTTCGAATATGTTCATTATAAGCCCAAAACATTCTTTTCTTTCACTCTTTCCTCCTCATTCTCGGTTATATATACATATACATATATATACATATAATAAAAAAAAGAGGGAATAATGTTAAGGAGACACCTCATGTTTATTTGGAGGATATCTAGCCTAATTATCCAAACAAAACACTAATCCTCCATGTAATAACCCCATGTCTAATCACCCTCTTTCTTCTTTTTCTCCTATCCTCGGCCCAAGACTCACACCACCACTCTCATCCTCTTTCATTCCAACTACATCAAAATTCACTCTAAGAACTCTCAAAGAAACCTCCCAATATTTTCGTGTGAGCTAAGTGTAAATCCAAGAGCATTTCATCCAAGGGTCCACTCATTTGGTAAGCTACTCTTTAAGTGTGAAGATTAACTTCATTTTATGATAATCTTCACTCCTTAACACATCCTTTTGTGATCCATGCCCATAGATCCATCTTAAGTTCGAAATCCACTCAAGAAAGTTTGCTAAAGGCCGGGATCTCTTCATTTTCTTCATCACAACCGAAATCTCCAAAGCAAAGTGAGTTCATAACCTTTATATTTGGTTTTTACTATATTTTGGGGGGAGAATACAAGTTGTTTTGTGTAGATCTTTGTGTGTATGCATGATTTTGTGTGTTTTACATGATATATGTGTGATTATGTGTTATGAACTCTATGAACTTGAGGATCTACTAAAATGTGATGATATTTGTAGAACATAACACTCACTTCAACTTATTATGCAAAGAAAAGGATTTAAAATAAATACCTCGAACAATTAAATCAATAACCAAAATCAACTGTTCAAACAAGATTGATTAACACAAATCATTCTAAAAAATTTGGATACAAATGAATCTTGAATAGAATGATTCATGAAATCAAGAACATCAACAGATCGATTGAAGTTGATCGATCATTCAACCACAAAAATTTTTAGATCAAATTGCTTGAACACATGAGTGATTGAAGCTTTGAACAATAAGAATTGCGATAATCACAAAATTCAAAGAACGAATCTGATGAAATAACTTGTTTGCTAGATTGTTAATGAGTGAAAGAACGAATTTGATGAGGAACGAGAGCAGTTATATACGGTTTGGGCTTAAAATGATGAATAATGAACAGTAAACAACTTACGAAGTGGGCTAAAAAAAATCAGACATGAAAAGTACATGATTATAGATCGGAATCGAAACTGTTTGGGCTCAAACAAATAAATGAATGAATTAGAAAATTGATTTTGTTTTGATTTTGGGCTTGTGAACAAATTAAAATGAATCAAAATGATTTTAGTTCATATTTGGGCTTGATCATTGAAAAATAATTGGATCAACAATGAGATTTGAAACGAATTAGATCCAATGAATAAAAATGATCAAAAATCAAGAACACAACGCACAAATCAACAAGATTAAGAGAGATCATAGAGAGAGACTCACCAAAATTGCTTCAATTGAGACAAATGTTGCCAAACCGAGAATCGTTCTTCAAAAATCACTTTGATCATTGAAGACCCGCTCTGATACCAATTGTAGTGACAATCATTCCTTTGTATTTGACTATCTCTCCACCTACTTTTTATTGTTTTTAATTTTAAATTAAATTCATAATTTAACTAATGATTTTTAAGTATTGGTCTATATAATTATTTTTTGTATTTTGGCGTCCATTTTTGTTAGTTTGATTTTGAAATAAGATTTTTAACAAATAATTGACTTAATGATTCTTTGTGCAAGTATATAATTGATGGGTTTTATATAAAATAACATCCTATGTGCTCATACAAACCCTAATGCTTGGATCTAGGTTTCTCTATTGTACATGCAATTCATCCAAGACTTAAGAACCCTAATCTAGCATATGCATTTCGAAATTATCACATAAGAGCAGATCTAGATGATTACCTCTTGTGGAATGGTTTGAATCTTTTTGTCTTTGGAGCTTAGAGTCAGAAGTTTCACTCCTCTAATGGCTTACAAACACCACAAGCAAGAGGATGACTAAAGAGAAAGAAAAGAAGCACCAAAACCATCCTAGGGTTCTTCCAAAAGAGTTCCACACGTTTTTGGGGCTATAGGGGTCCTTATATAGTGAGGCAATTAGGGTTATTTGCTAGGAAACCCTAATTGGACTGCTTAGGCCCTAAGCAACCCTTGGACTCCCTTTAGAGCAGCCCTTGGATGATTTATTTATGGGCTTCCCATAGAATTCGTCCAACCTATGTTCCAAGGTGATCCATAGCCCAATTGCATCTATCTTATAATTACAATTCCAGTCCCCTAAGTTTAATTAATGTCTTTTAGTCGCAAAAGTAATTCTTAATTAATTCTTGACTAATATTAATTAAACAATATAATTTCTCCTTTAATATATTATTCATATAATATATTAATAAATCATAATTAATCCTTTTTCTCCATAAATCATCCTATCAAGTTGCTTTGGTGAAGGCAACCCAAAAGGACCATGCACAACCGGGTCTAGTACATACCAAATATAGTTACGGGCTTAGACACTAATCCAACAATAATCACCAACGGTGTTGAGAAAATGGTATTTTAAATGTCTTAAAAAATCTAAAAAGAATGTTTACTAAATATAAAAGTTTTTAGATTTTTGTTGATTTTATAAATTTTAGGGACTAATTTTAATAAATTTAAACATGGTCTTCAAAAAACAAGATCGGCTATGTTATTTGTATTTTAAAAGAAGAGCTTAAATTATGGACAACGTTATTAAATAGTAATCTACATCTTATTTATTATGATTTGATTCACTATGATGTAAGCCCCATACGTTGTAAATTTCTGGCTTCGCCTCTACTGGTTCCAACCCCGATCACCACCGATGCAAATCTATCTCTTGGTGACAGTTCATAGTTTGATAATCCGGTCAAATATTGTCAAATTGTTGGAGCCCTTCAGTATGTGACATTATCTCATCTAGATCTTACTTTTTCTATCAACAAGGTCTTCCAATTCATGTGTAACATCCCAAAATTCAAGACTAAAAATTTTCTTTTTAATAAAGCATTACTTAAAGCAAAATCATCAATCCAATTATAATCAGAGTATTAATTTCCAAAACACATGTTCATTATCAGAGTAAAACATTCACAGGTTGTCTAATCTATGGTACGTGCCATGCGATCACCCCGAGCTCTTCCCTCCGCTACCGGAAGTACCTGAAACCAAAACTGAAAACCGTAAGCACGAAGCTTAGTGAGTTCCCCACCCTTCCACATACCATGCATAACCACATACTGCACATACTGGGCCACGCCCGCTATCCTGGGCCTCGCCCCTACCTCGGGCCTCGCCCGCTACCTCAGGCCACGCCCGCTACAACGGCCCCGCCGCTCCAGGCCCCGCCTGGCTTCGAGCCCCGCTCGGATACATATCTGTTTCACTTAGGCCTAGCCTGTCACAGGGCCTTGCCCACTAACATATAATAGCACATAAACATATCACATCACATCACATAAGCTAAACACATACTAACGGATCTTGTCCTAAGGCCTCGCTTATCTCTGGGCCCCGCCCTTGTCCTGCTACTGATGAGTCATGGAACCCCGTCCATACTCCTGCTGATAGTGAGGTACGGGCCCAGCCCACCCTCACTTCTTCCCTAACTTGGGCCTCGCCCCTGATCTACTGCTACTGAGATGTGGAACACCATCCACACTCTACTATTGGTGAGATATGGGACCTCGCCCACACTCACCTCCCTACCAGGCACATACAAGTATCACACAGACAACAAGTATAAACTATCACATAAACCATTCCTTGGGCACCCGCCCCCTATCATTAGACCTCGTCCCAAATATCATACTAGCATACTGTGCCTAGGGCTAACCCCCGGGTCTTCTACTCATAACTATATAGGCCGGTATTGTGGCCGTAGACCCATTCATACTAAGGGAGACTCACATGTACTGGCTGAACTGGCTGATGAACCCACTTGCTGCTGCCCGGCAACTCTCTGAACTCCTGCTCCACTCGCTCCCCGAGCTACCAATATCAATGCAACACTGAGTCTAACTGACCCCCGAAAGACAACCAAATCAACTCTGGTCAAGGTCAAAGTCCTGGTCAAAGTCAACCTTCCAGGTCAACCCTACTCGCCGACTCACCCTATTGACTCGCCGAGTTCATATGTTCAGAGTCCTTCTATTCGCGACTTGACTCGCCGAGTCAGTCCATGACTCGCCGAGTCTACCGATTTCCGAGTCCTGACCTGTCCAACTCACCGAGTATCTATTCGACTCAGTGATTCGAGTCTCAACTCGAAGGGTTTGGGGTTTCGCGACCTGACTCGCCGAGTCCAAGAACAGACTCGCCGAGTCCAAGGCAATCTTCAAACAACTCGCCGAGTTCCTGCCCAACTTCATCCGACTCGACGAGCTGTTCATCCCACTCGTCGAGTTCCTCCCAACCTTCATGCTACTCGCCGAGTCCACTCAAAGGACTCGCCGAGTCCATTCAGATCTACATACATGCAGAGGACTTTTGAGTCATGCATGGGCTCCAAACTATAGATCTACCCTCCCCAAGCCTATTCCTCACGTAAAGTTGCAAACTTTACGTGTAGAGAAGGAGATCTAGGCTAAATACACCATAAACTAGGGTTTAAGGCAAAGAGGCCCCATAATCAACTCAAGGGCTGATACTTTATGCTTTCCAAGACCAAAATATGCTTAGATCTGAAGTAGCAACTCCAGATCCGACTTCTAACTCAAATGGACAACTTAAACATGGCTAAAAAGCGCCAAAACTCACAACCAAAATAGATCTAAAGGGAGGGAAACGACTTAATACCTTCAAATGTTCAGAAATATCTTCCTAATCCCAGATCTATAGCCCCCTTCTTGCACCCTCAAGATCCTTCTTCCATTTCCAAGCTTTAGTGCACTCTTCAAGGCAATAATTGGCTCAACAATGGATATGGCATCTAGGGTTTGGTATTCAGGGTTAAAGAGGCAGTAAAGGAACCCTATGGAAGAGAATGAGGCACTTAAATAGGCTCCAAGTCCCGAATTTAGGGTTTTCCTCGAACAGACCTGACTCGCCGAGTCTCCTTGGCCGACTCGCCGAGTCGGTCACTTACTCCTCGACCCGGATCCCGCTCGGACTCGCCGAGTTCCTCCTTGGACTCGTCGAGTCTCCCCTTAAAGTTAGGGTTTTCTTTCCTTTCTTGGCCTTCAAAACTTTGGGTGTTACAACTCTCCCCCACTTAAACTAAACTTCGTCCTCGAAGTTTGCTATGGCCCATCGCCTGCGATATGCCTCCAAAACCCACCAATTACCCCAACACCAGCTGTCTACCTTCGCTGGCCTTCTGCTCGGTCATTCCGGCCAACACTAATCCTTGCGGATAATAGACTCGGGTCACCCTAACCCTGAACATCCTGGAAACACAACTTACTCACCGGCAAACCTTCTGGTACTCAACGAGTACTGCACTGAACCTATAGGGGTTCACCCCTTCTTACCTTGCGCAAATTCCTTGCCTTCCCAAGGTAAAGCTCCATAACCAACTATTTCCTCTGTCACTGTGAAGGTCCTATCCTTCACCAACTCCATCACCCCCGCTATTTCCAGTACGGGTCATCACCGTCAGTAACCACTGACACTCCTCTCTGTCAAAACTTGGTGCCGAGCACCCCTCGAGTCAACTAACTGAATTCCACCATACACTGCTTACCCGCAGTACTATTGACTGAAAATTCTGCTATTCCTTGTCTGCCTTCCGGATGAACTGAGACCACCCTGGTCCCTACCAACCTATCAATGTCTGGATTACCGGCTCCCACCGGTAGCTAGCTCCAACACCATCACTAGTCGCTCCCAGCGACTTCCGAAGAAACTTCGACCACCTATAACTGCTCAATCTATTCTGCCATTCAGGCATTACAAACCTGGGATCTCCGATCCCCCAACTTGACACTAAGGTCCCTACCAGGTCCCACCTGCGCTGGTAAAACACACGGGCCTCGCCCACGGGTCCCACCCACCTCTATCCTTTTAGTTCCACTAGTCTAATCACTCTCGCTCGGGCCTCGCCCACGGGTCTCACCCAACCATACTAATGAGCAACCCTACTCTCAGGTCTCATCTACACTGCTAATCTCATATGGGCCTCGCCCACGGGTCTCACCCAACTATATCCTGGAGCGGCCTCTCCCAAGGTCTCACCTCTCTAGGTCTATATAGGCAAACTCCCTATCATTCTCATCCACTACCCATTCCTGATCCCTATCTGATCACTAGGAGATAAGGGCCTCGCCCCAACTCCGCTAACGAAGCTACTAAGGAATGCTACGGCTTACCCGTAGTCTTACATCACCATCCATTGTTGACTGCTAGTGAATGCTACGACTGCCCCGTAGTCTTACAACACTTCCACCACTAACTGCTAGTGAATGCTACGGCTGCCCCGTAGTCTTACATCACTTTTTACCACTGACTGCTAGTGAAGGCTACGGCTGCCCCATAGCCTTACATCACTTTCTACCACTAACTGCTAGTGAAGGCTACGGCTGCCCCGTAGTCTTACATCACTTTCTACCACTGACTGCTAATACGAAGGCACCCATGTGCCATTAGCTCTCAAGATTCTCATTCTGACTCCCTCGAGTCCTACGGGCGATCCACAACCTGAATTCCCAACCACGTACTAACCATTACCATCACACGCACTAGCTGATGGGGAGTTTCTCAAACTTCCAACCCTGAAATCCTCAATTCATCAAACGCTGAACCACTTCTTTTCCTTCTCGGAGGTCGCGCACTCATTCTGGGTCTGCGTGTGTAACGACCAAATTTTCACGTCCAAAAATTTTGTTTGTAAGACATTACCTTGAAAGCATTAATGATTAAAACATTGTTTAATTAAACCATTTCACATCGAAAACCCAGTTTGAAATCCACAACATGTAAACAATCAAAACATCAGAGTATCAATCCCAGAATAAACTCATAACTGCGGAAACAAGAGAGTGTGTGTGTGACATGCTGCTACCGCACCGGCTCCTTTCCCCTAGCTGAGGAGGTACCTGAAATCAAAACTGAAAAACGTAAGCACAAAGCTTAGTGAGTTCCCCCATCGTACCACATAACATACGAATACATAGCATACATACTTCCAGGCTATTCTGGGGTGCCTGTCTACCCGGTACGACCATTCTGGGGTGCCGACTACCCGTGCGGCCATTCTGGGGTGCCGTCCTACCCGTGTCAAGCCATTCTGGGGTGCTGACCTACCCATGTCGAGCCATTCTGGGGTGCTGACTACCCTTCGGTCCTAACAACCGAACCTCGGGGACTATTTCACCCCTACTACTACTATCACATTTACACATAACCTAAACATATTATCAGACATATCTGGGGTGCCTGAACTACCCTTCGGTCCTAACAACCGAACCCGAGGACTGGTCCCCTCCTACTACCTCTATCGCATAACTATAACAAGCCAACATGCAACACATCATCACATACTGTCAGACGTATCTGGGGTGTCTGACTACCCTTCGGTCCTAACAATCAAACTCTACTACTTTCACATACAACATATCATGCTAGCACATAACATATCAGGTAGTAGCAATCCTAGATGATATCACAGAGACAATCATCTATCATACGAACCCTACTGGTGGGCCGACATTGTGGCCATAGACCCACCGTTACTGGAAGGTAACTCACCTCGAAGTAGCTGTTGATCTGATCGGGAACTGACTGTCTACTGCTGCTGCTGCTGCTCTGGGAATCCTCCGACTGCAACTCCCACAACATACTCAATCAATCACTGCTAACTGACCTTTGGGTAAAATGACCATTTTACCCCTGATCATGTCGTAAGTCAAAGTCAGAGTCAACTTTCAGTTGACCCGACTCGCCGAGTTGGCTCTCCAACTCACCGAGTCCCTATCCAATCGATTGTCCTGGATCCCGTCCCTACTCATCGAGTTAGGCGTTGACTCGACGAGTTCTTCTTCTAAACTGAGGTTCAAGTCCTTCATCCTACTCGCCGAGTTGTATGAACAACTCGCCGAGTTCATCTTCATCCGAAGAACACTTTATGCTGTGACTCGCCGAGTTGTATGAACAACTCGCCGAGTCTGTTCTTGATCTAAGGAGATTGCCTTGAACTCGCCGAGTCAGGGCATAGACTCGCCGAGTTCCTCCATGGATGAGTTTGGATTCCAACTCACTGAGTTACACCCCGTGACTCACTACTCGCACTCGACACAACGAAAAGGGGACAACTCGGAGACTCGCGAGCAGACTCGCCGAGTCGTATGAACGACTCGCCGAGTCATCGGCATGCAATCACTATATACGCAATTTTGCTCGATTCCAGTCTATGCCATTCATAGATCTGGGTTCCTAGAACATGAATGACACGTAAAGTTTCCAACTTTACGTGTAGATACTCACCAATGAGGCATTTAGGGCTCAAAATGCCTCAAAAGGGTAGATCTAGGGTGAACAAGCAACATGGGTCCATAAAGGTAATGGATCTGAGCTCCTGGAGCTCAATCTTGCCTAGATCTAAAGGCCAATCAACTTATTACGACTTATATTGCACATGCAAGTTTGGGGAAGGGCTCAAGAAAGACTTAATGGAGCAATAAGCATAAAAACAGAGGGAAAACGGGTTATACCTCAAGGAAATCACTGAGAGAACACTAAGATGCTTGGCTTCCTTCCCTTCCTCTTGATCTACTCCACTTCCTTCTCAAATCCTTCAAGAACACACAAAATGCTTCAAACTCTCAAGGAAACAAGCTTTGGAACGAGGGTTGGGAGCTCTGAGGTGAATGGGGGCTGGCTTGGGGCGGACATGAGGTTTAAATAGGGTGCAAACCCCTGAACCTTAGGGTTTCATCCAACAGCGGTGACTCGCCGAGTACAGGATATGGACTCGCCGAGTCGCCAACTTAAACATGTCCCGGGTCCCGTATCTACTCGGCGAGTCAGACCTATGACTAGCCGAGTCCAAGGCTAAAAAATGGATAATACACAAGTGAGATTTACGTACCAAAAACCAGGTGCTACAGCGTGCTCCTACCTTTGCACACTCGGAGGATTCTCCCCCACTTCGATCCTACTTACCCCTTGTTGCTCAATACTCAAAAAGAAATCCCAATCCTTGCTACCATTCCATAATCAATCTGCCGAGGAACCCAAGCTTACCATAGCTAGGGATCTAACCAATCCATCTCTAACACTATACAACTCTGATCTAGCGAGACATACCAAGTCCCTCCCAAGCATGCTATAGTTACTGCATCCTATGTAACTTTCTCCAATAGGGCACATCCCCTCACTACCATTCGAATATCCAAGGTATGCAGATGACATATAACTCGATCACAATCAACCGCTCAAAAATAAAATACTCATACCGATAATGATGCAGAACCATAACAATATAATCATGCACAAATAAAAGAACTGAAAACAGAAATCGCATACCTGCAACGTCTGGTGCTGATTGTGCCTCTAAGGTAGTCATCTGAAGAGCTCTGCCTCCTACCGCAGGCGCCTCTACACGGCCCTGACGGCCGTCTGTGATCCTCAAAGTTGTAGGGGCAGGTGCCATTACCCGTCCTGCTGAAAACAAACTGGGGCACTGGGCCTTCTTGTGGCCCCGCTGGTTGCAGTGAAAACATAACAGGTCTGATCCCTGTGAGGTGGTAACAGTACAATCCCTGCTGAAATGACCAGTCCGACCGCACTTGCAACAACCAGACTCACCATCGCTACCACTCCTGCACGCGCCCCCGTGCGCCCTGCCACACTTCCCGCACTGACTGCGGTCCTGATAATCCCTCGATCTCGAATCCGATCCCTTGGGCCTTTTGCCCGAACCTGCAGCTACCTGAACCTCATCCGGCTTCCTCTTCCGGATCTGCTCCAAATCAATTTCCCTCTCTCTAGCCCGAGAAATCATATCTTCCAGCGTCTTACAACTGGATCTGCTCATGAACTCCCTGATGTCATCCCTCAACATCTCATGGTATCGGGCCTTCTTCATCTCCTCATCCGCGACATACTGCGGTACAAGAAGAGCCCACTCCCTGAACTTGGCGGTGATCTCCGCCACAGTCTCAGTGGTCTGCGTCAAATCCTAAAACTCTCGTGCCAACTGCTGCACCTCAATAATCGGCGAAAACTCCGCCCTGAACCCGGCCGAGAAATCTCTCCAAGTCATCGCGTCCAATGCGGCATCATCCCCCAAAGCATGACCAATCTCCTCCCACCAATCCCTCACTCTGTCCTTCAGAAGACATGAAGCGAGTCTGACCTTGTCCCCCTCAGGACACCGGCTCGTACGGAATGCGTTGGCAACATCAGCCTACCATCTGCTGCTAGCGATGGGGTTCCTAGCCCCATGATAATCTGGTGCCCTGCAATCCCTGAACTCTCAAAATGTCAAGGTACGCGCTCCCATCAATGCCATCATCTCAGTACGAAAGGCTCCCAGCCTCTCATCCAAAATCTCCAATATACCCTCCTTGACCGTGCCGAAGATCACAGGAGTCTGATCAAGAATGTTGCACGTAACCTCGGCGGATATCAACTCCCTCATTCGCTCCTCGAGCTGCTCGGCCCCTGAACCCGAGCCTGATCCCTCTCCGGCACCTGATCCGCCCGCTGGTCTCTCTCGTAATGTCACCATACTGAAAATATAATACATACACTATCAAAATACTCATCACTGCTGTGAGACCAAACACACTCCCTACTAGGTTCCCGGTCTTGTCTCGGCCTTTCCCGAATCGAGTACAGATCCTCTGCTTTCAGTAGTACGGGCCCATACTACCTTCCACATCTATCCGTACTTTCCTCAGGAATTGCTTTGACTCTACCAGGTCCCTTACCCACTACTACTGCTCCCAACACTATCTCATCCTAGGCTTGCCCTAGGGAAACCTCTGACTCAACTCAAACCAGTCCTCAGCTACTGAAGGTCTCCTTGTGATGCCAATTAGCCATCACCTGGATACCATCACATGTGACGAGGCTCAGATAATCCTTCAAGTAAAAGACTCGTCCCTACAACGGTTGGACTCAAACAAGAGCTGCGCAATAGGACCAAATCCAGCACTCTGAGGTTATACAACTGTGATCACATGTGACGTGTCGTATCCACCTAATGGCTAACTTTCATCACTCAGAATCCCACAATGCACAAAGCAAGCAACATTCAGACAAGGGAAAATCTAACCACAACATACTCAAGCAATCATATCCACATAGCAAGAAACTGAACTAGCATGCAACACAAACTCATAGACCCACACAAACTCATAAACTCAGGCATAACCTAAACAGGCTATCCTACTACTGTCTAATCAGCACTATCATGCAGCTCAAAACACATATAATAGGCACATAAGGCATCATCCCTAGATCCTTAGTCCTAATCTAGCATGCTGTTCTATCAACTGATAATCATAACATAAACTTGTATGGGTATTTTGGGGGTACTTACTTGAGCTCGGTTGATTGCATGCACCACACCCTTTTTCTCTTTTCAAAGTTCTTTTCTTTCTGATTTATTTTTGCTTTTCTAAAATGTTTTATTTCTCAAAACTCTCTTTTTACAAAACTGTCTTTTCATTTTGAAATCTTCCATACCAATTCCTCATTTTGAGTTCAGACACACCCGAGAGCATGTCTGAATCCCTCAAACCAAGGCTCTGATACCAACTTGTAACATCCCAAAATTCAAGACTAAAAATTTTCTTTTTAATAAAACATTACTTAAAGCAAAATCATCAATCCAATTATAATCGGAGTATTAATTTCCAAAACACATGTTCATTATCAGAGTAAAACATTCCCAGGCTGTCTAATCTTTGGTGCGTGCCATGCGATCACCCCGAGCTCTTCCCTCTACTACCGGAAGTACCTAAAACCAAGACTGAAAACCGTAAGCACGAAGCTTAGTGAGTTCCCCACCCTACCACATACCATGCATAACCACATACTGCACATACTGGGCCACGCCCGCTATCCTGGGCCTCGCCCGCTACAACGACCCCGCCGCTCCAGGCCCCGCCTGGCTTCGAGCCCCGCTCGGATACATATCTGTTTCACTTAGGCCTCGCTTGTCACAGGGCCTCGCCCACTAACATATAATAGCACATAAACATATCACATCACATCACATAAGCTAAACACATACTAACGGATCTTGTCCTAAGGCCTCGCTTATCTCTGGGCCCCGCCCTTGTCCTGCTACTGATGAGTCATGGAACCCCGTCCATACTCCTGCTGATAGTGAGGTACGGGCCCAGCCCACCCTCACTTCTTCCCTAACTTGGGCCTCGCCCCTGATCTGCTGCTACCGAGATGTGGAACACCATCCACACTCTGCTATTGGTGAGATATGGGACCTCGCCCACACTCACCTCCCTACCAGGCACATACAAGTATCACACAGACAACAAGTATAAACTATCACATAAACCATTCCTTGGGCACCCGCCCCCTATCATTGGACCTCGTCCCAAATATCATACTAGCATACTGTGCCTAGGGCTAACCCCCGGGTCTTCTACTCATAACTATATGGGCCGGCATTGTGGCCGTAGACCCATTCATACTAAGGGAGACTCACCTGCACTGGCTGAACTGGCTGATGAACCCACTTGCTGCTGCCCGACAACTCTCTGAACTCCTGCTCCACTCGCTCCCCGAGCTACCAATATCAATGCAACACTGAGTCTAACTGACCCCCAAAAGACAACCAAATCAACTCTGGTCAAGGTCAAAGTCCTGGTCAAAGTCAACCTTCCAGGTCAACCCTACTCGCCGACTCACCCTATTGACTCGCCGAGTTCATATGTTCAGAGTCCTTCTATTCGCGACTCGACTCGCCGAGTCAGTCCATGACTCGCCGAGTCTACCGATTTCTGAGTCCTGACCTGTCCAACTCACCGAGTCTCCATTCGACTCACTGATTCAAGTCTCAACTCGAAGGGTTTGGGGTTTCGCGACCTGACTCGCCGAGTCCAAGAACAGACTCGCCGAGTCCAAGGCAATCTTCAAACAACTTGCCGAGTTGTTCTTCAAACTCGC
The DNA here is from genome assembly GCF_002870075.4 of Lactuca sativa. Taxonomy (NCBI): domain Eukaryota; kingdom Viridiplantae; phylum Streptophyta; class Magnoliopsida; order Asterales; family Asteraceae; genus Lactuca; species Lactuca sativa. The sequence continues at coordinate 150,164,935 of NC_056629.2, forward strand.
CGAGTTCTTGCCCAACTTCATCTGACTCGACTAGCTGTTCATCCCACTCGTCGAGTTCCTCCTAATCTTCATGCTACTCGCCGAGTCCACTCAAAGGACTCGCCGATTCCATTCAGATCTACATACATGCAGAGGACTTTTGAGTCATGCATGGGCTCCAAACTATAGATCTACCCTCCCCAAGCCTATTCCTCACGTAAAGTTGCAAAATTTACGTGTAGAGAAGGAGATCTAGGCTAAATACACCATAAACTATGGTTTAAGGCAAAGAGGCTCCATAATCAACTCAAGGGCTGATACTTTATGCTTTCCAAGACCAAAATATGCTTAGATCTGAAGTAGCAACTCCAGATCCGACTTCCAACTCAAATGGACAACTTAATCATGGCTAAAAAGCCCCAAAACTCACAACCAAAATAGATCTAAAGGGAGGGAAACGACTTAATACCTTCAAATGTTCAGAAATATCTTCCTAATCCCAGATCTATAACCCCTTTCTTGCACCCTCAAGATCCTTCTTCCATTTCCAAGCTTTAGTGCACTCTTCAAGGCAATAATTGGCTCAACAATGGATATGGCGGCTAGGGTTTGGTATTCGGAGTTAAAGAGGCAGTAAAGGAACCCTATGGAAGAGAATGAGGCACTTAAATAGGCTCCAGGTCCCGAATTTAGGGTTTTCCTCGAACAGACCTGACTCGCCGAGTCTCCTTGGCCGACTCGCCGAGTCGGTCACTTACTCCTCGACCCGGATCCCGCTCGGACTCGCCGAGTTCCTCCTTGGACTCGCCGAGTCTCCCTTTAAAGTTAGGGTTTTCTTTCCTTGCTTGGCCTTCAAAACTTTGGGTTTTACATCATGCATCCCCCGACTGAAAACCATTAGTCGGTCGTGAATCGAATTCTCCTGTATCTTCAAGGTACTATCTCTCATGGATTATTGTTTAAACGCATGCCTATACGGATGCAACCTTTACTCCTTTGACTGCCTTCTCTTATGCTGATTGGACTGGTTGCCCGGATGAGCGACGATCCTGATACATGTTTAAGATCATATTCTAGACCACCCCCATGGCATGACTCGTACAAGTCTTGTAGTAGAAAGCTTGAACACACTTTGCATGAGGAAGACCAAGTCAATAAAAGTAGTTCTCTCAAGTTATGACTCACCCACGTTTCAATTAGCATGCATGTTTCCTTATTTCTAGTTAGCTAGTTATTTCCTTTCCTATAAATGATAATCATCCTTGGCATGAATAGGAGGCAAAAAAGTTAATGAAATGGTTATTTTATTTTAGTTTATCTTCTTCATCTTAATTCTTGGGAGATTAGCCATCTCAAATTGGCTTTTATCAATGGTGCTTTCATTCTCGTTCATCATGCCTCCCCACGAAGATCTGTCAACCGACGACACACCGCCAACTATCCACGAGCAACTCTCCACACTCATTGCTATTTCCACTGCTAATCTCCACCGTCTTGATGCAATTATCACACAAATGACCACCATCAACACCCTCATGATCGGCATTCAAACCGAAACAATGGCCAAAATCATGCCGCCTCTGCCTTTGCTTCCACCACAGAATCAACAACGAAGGCCGCCGCCACCGCGATTGCCAACAATGCTATCCACAATACCACTGCCACCGCCACACCGGTCGTTATTTCCACCACCGCCATCGCCTCCAAAACCATTGTAATTGCCTGTGTCAACACAACACCCACTTCCACCATTACTGCAACCGCCGTCATCGAAAGTAACATCCAAGCAATTCCGACCCATCACTTTTCAACCGTTAAACCCACAGTTTCCCGCTATCGTTGTTGCGGGCACCCGTATGCAGGACCTTGAGGACAAGGTCCATCTGAAGGACAGAGGAATTGATACATGTTTAAGATCATATTTTAGACCACCCCCATGGCCTGACCTATACAAGTCTTGTAGTAGAAAGCTTGAACACACGTTGCATGAGGAAGACCAAGTCAATAAAAGTAGTTTTCTCAAGTTATGACTCACCCACGTTTCAATTAGCAATTTAGCATGCATGTTTCCTTATTTCTAGTTAGCTAGTTATTTCCTTTCCTATAAATGATAATCATCCTTGGCATGAATATGAGGCAGAAAAGTTAATGAAATGGTTATTTGATTTTAGTTTATCTTCTTCATCTTAGTTCTTGGGAGATTAGCCATCTCAAATTGGCTTCTATCAGATCCACGGGGGGATATGTCATTTATCTTGGCTCTAACCTTGTCGCATAGTGTGCACGTAAACAAAAGACTGCCTCGCGCTCATTCACCGGATCTGAATACAAAGCTTTAGTTGATACAGTTGCAGAACTCACATGACTTCAAACTCTTTTATGTAAGTTATGTGTTACCTCTACTGCTCCAACTTTATGGTGCGACAACTTAGGCGCTACATATTTAGCAGCAAATCTTGTCTTTCATGCACGTACAAAACACGTTGAAGTTGATTTTCATTTTGTTAGAGAGAAGGTTGCTGCTCGTCAACCAAATGTTCAGTTTATCTCCACAAATGATCATATTGCAAATGTGTTCATGAAACCCCTACCTTCACAACGATTTACTTTCTTACGAGACAAGCTACGTGTTGTTACCCGACCTTAGCTTGAGAGAGAGGGGGGGGGGGGGGGGGGGGGGGGGCTATTAGACGATATATAATTGCATTTATATATTAGAGGGTTTAGAGTATAAATGTGTATTTGTATATATACTCTTGTAATCGTGACTTATTATTGATATAATACAATTACCAAGTTTAAATGGTATCTATATAAGACAATATAAATGTACATTTGATAATAAAAAGAAACAAAAGTAGAATGATATATTCGTACATAAATTGATAGATAAAATTACGACTTCCCATGAGTAATCAATCGATGCTAAAATTGAATTCAGTTATGTACAAATATATAGCATCCTCGGTTCACTCTCCCCTATAATTTGAATACAAATCCCATGAATATGACCTTCTATTGATCCAATTGAATTCATATCTCAATCTCACAACAAAATTGAAAAACAATACAACAACCCATAAATTCAAATCAATCTTTTAATGTTGGTTTGAATTATTGTCATCTCCATCCAATTCACAATACAAAACCCCTCTAGCATCTTCCCCTTGAGTCAACTCATTACTCTTTTTGGGTACTACTTCAACTTTCTCTTGTGTCATTAAAATCCTGTCTCTTTCTGATTGGCTAATTCTCACCGATTCTTCCTTCCCAATTAGCATTTTCCCAGGTTTCCTTGTCGTCACTAAATCCCCCACCCTCACCTAAAAAAAAAAAAGTCAACCTTTCTTGATTTCCTTTGCAAATTTCAAGAAACACGAAAAAACATATTTTTGCTTTTTTGCTTAATATAAACAGATGTCTTAACAATTTCATTTTTTAGTGGTTTCAAAATATACAGTCGATTATCACTCAACATCGCTTCTAGACAGAAGGGGAAAATGGTCATTTTGTTCAAAAAAAGAAAGTACCTGCATTGGTGTCATAACATCAGGGTCTGGATCCTTGGTTACAATAAGTGCTTGAGCTTGTAACTCCATTGAGTCCCGAACAAGTTGACTTAAAAAGGTGACATCATCAGACATGACACCAAGCCCTTTTAAAAGCCTTGACCCAAGTTGCAAACTTGTCTGCAAAAAAATAATAGTTACATTATAAAAAATACCTAAAAAAACAAGTAAATAATCTTTTTGGTCCCTAAGGATAGCTGATTTTTGCAATTTTGGTCCCAATTTGAGGTTTTTGAAACGTTGTTAGTCCCTATTTCAAGTAATGACTATATTTTTGGGATCAAAATTGCAATAACCAGCTATACCTAGGGACCAAAAATAGTCATTTTTGAATTTTGCAATTTTGGTCCCAAAAAGTTTTCTTTAGCAATTTTGGACCCCATTTCAGGTTTTTGTAACGTTTTTGGTCCCTGTTCCAAGTAATATGACAATATTTTTGGGACCAAAATTGCAAAAATAATCAGCTATACTTAAGGGCCAAAGATAGTGATTTTTTATTTTGCAATTTGGTCCGAAAAAAGTTTTCTTTTGCAATTTTGGACCCCATTTCAGGTTTTTGTAACATTTTTGGTCCCTGTTCCAAGTAATATGACTATATTTTTTGGACCAAAAATTGCAATAATCAGAAAAATTTAGGGACCAAAAGTAGCCAATATATTTAAAACATGGACCAAAAACATTACAAGAATCTTAAATAAGGACAAAATTCACAAGAGAAACCTATTACTTTATTATAATCAAAATTGCAAAAACCAAGGACTAAAATGGTAATTTACCTCAGCATTTTCAAGAATAGCATCTGTTGCACCTGCTGCCTTCAAATCCAAAAGATGTGGAATATCCTGAGCTCGAGCATATATGGGTATCTGTAAATTCAAGTTTTTTTCATTCGATATCAACTAATTTAACTATTTCACTTAAAAAAAAATCAAAATCTTTTTTATATTTATAAAAAAAATTACTGCAGGAAATGCAAGACGAATCCTTTCAACAGCTTCAACTGATCTCTCTTTTCCCTCATACATCACCATGACTGCTTTAGGAGATGATATTCCAGCAGATTGTAAAACAGCTGCACGTGATCCATCCCCATATAATATAGGGAATCCAAGTTTTCTTGATGCCTAAAATTCGATTAAAACAATCAATTTCCAATATATGTAGATATTAAATACAAAAAGAAAAAAAAAAAAAAAAAAAAAAAAAAAAAAAAAAAAAGTAACCTTTACTACAGATGGATCAAGATCAAAGGCAACAAAAGGCCACCCTGCATCCCCATCTAAACCAGAAACCAATGGAGTTGACAAAAAATTGGCAAGAACTTGACTCGTTTGTCCAAACCCTAAAATTACAACGGGTTCACTAGCATCAAAATTCGCCTCTTCCATAGTTTTCTGCATCAAAGTTATAGACTTAGTATGTTGAGAATTTGTCTATGTGATTGTAACAATTTATCATATAGTGGATATTTCTCTTTGGATGTTGTGAATTGTATAAAAATGGCAGCTTTTCTTACATCTTCTTCATCGACATTTTCACCAATAAAAATGGAAGCTTTTCTTCCAAGATCATTGAGTAAGGGGGTGAGTGCCATTGATAACACAACAACAATTATAAGAAGCTTGTTAAGCTCTAATGGCAACACCCCTAGCCTGAAGAAAAAAAAAAGTTAATTTATATTTTATAACAAGTGGAACTTTTATAAAAATGATTAAAAGAATGGAATACATATATTTACATTCTAACCTGTTTGCAAGTGAAAAAACAACGAATCCAAATTCACCACCTTGAGAAAGAAGCAACCCTATTCTTACACTTTCTTGCAAAGTTAATCCAACACGTGGACCAATTGCAGTTATAATCAATGTCTTAATTACGATTAATCCTGCTAAGAGTGATAATACATTTGGCCACTCTCGAATAAGTAGCTGCATACACAAAATAGATTTATTAACCTAATTAGCGATAGATTATAATTCATGTAACAACGACTCAAAAAATAACATCTTTTTTCAAAGTCTTGATCGATAAAGATGCAATCAATTGATACGTAAAGTCACGAATTGTAAAACGAGAGGGTACAAGGGTAAAAAGGTAAAAACGAGTGGATACCTGTGTATCAATAGATGTGCCTGTAGTTACAAAGAATAACCCTAGAAGTAATCCTCTAAAAGGTCTTATATCAGCTTCGATTTGTGTTCTGAAATTTGTTTCAGCTAAAAGAGCACCAGCTAAAAAAGCTCCAAGCTGCAGAATTTTATAAATTCAAGAACGACATAAAGGTATATGATAATAATTATAAAAAAAAAAATAAGTAAATAAATAAATCAAACCGTGTCACTGAACCCTAATTTCTGAGTTATAAGTGATGTTCCAGCAACTGTTAGTAAACAGAGTGCTACAAAAGCCTCTGAGCTTCTTGCTTCTGCAACAACCTGAAACATATGAATATGTATAATTTCTTTATGTAAAATTACACCAAAGATTCATTTTTTTTATTAAAAAACGTAACGTTTTTTTTTAATAAAAAATTTATACCTCGAAAACACGCCTGAGAAGGAATTTCCCACCAAGAGAAAGAATACCCAAACCACCTAAAGCTTTTAAACTTTCTTTCACAAGCATTGGCAATATACTCTCGTTCACTGGATTCTGCAAAAAGTAGATTCAAATTACATTAGTAAAAGTAGAAATTTTAAATTAACGAAAGTCAACAGTGAAAATCGTTGACCTGGCTCTCTAAAACTGGAAGTATGACTAAAAGTGGAACCACAGCTATATCCTGTAAATATCAACACCCATAACTCATAAGTAATCTTTAATTCAAGATTCAAGATTCAAGATTTATAAACATGAAAGCCAAAAGTCTACAAATTATACAAATCTAACCTGAAATAAGAGTATTCCAAGAGTAGCTGATCCAAATCGAGTTGCTAGCTCACCTTTTTCTGCAAGAAGCTACATCATACTAGGTTAGCATATTGTATACATATAGTCAACAACATATAAAATTATGTATAAACAAAAATACCTGTAAAACAAATGCGGAAGATGACAATGAGAGAGCAGCACCAATGACTATAGCTTCATCAATACTTCTTATGTTCACCTGCAATCCTTTTAAACCAATAATTAATGACAAGAAGTATGAAATTAAACTATAATTTATTGCTATTTGAGTATTTTCTTCTCACCAGATCAGATCTTGAGTGAAAAAGAAACTCCAGAATTCGTGTTCCAATAGCTCCATTAGGTGGGAGTTCAAATGCTGTGAAAGCAAGAGTAGATAGAACAACCTTTTTCACAAAAGAATAGAGAAATAATAATCGGTTAATAAATAGTACATACAATACATTTTGTTGATGATAATCGTTTGAAATTTCTTACTTGAGTTAAACCCATACCAAAGGCGAATTTAGCAAGAGCTTTCAAACGTGCTAATGAAAGCTCTAAACCCATTTCAAATAGCTGCAAATGCAATGTATAAAAATTAAGAATTAGAAGAGATTGTTTAAATTAAGAAGTAAAAAAGATGGATAAAGCTTATACGAGGTTACCAAGAAAAGAATCCCCCATTCAGAAAGAACTTTAACATCTGTAAGATTTCTAATCAATCCAAATTGATTCAGCACAACTCCCGCAAAAAAGAAACCAAGTATCTGAAACATTCAGTCATATGAGATATTGGTTATATCTTTTGAGTAAAAACTAATAAGGGTAAAAAGGGAAGAAATTGTTTGAAGTTTTTATAAGCTTACAGGGCTAGCTTTGACAATCTTGAAAGCGGGAACAACCAAAACAGTAACAGCTAAAAACGTCAAAGTATCCAATCCTAAATCATTGATGACTTCAACGGCGCCACCAACGTCAAGTGTTGCATTCATACGAAATCGTCCTCCTCTGAAAGAGGAACTATGATTCGAGATATAAGATTGTCGACGACCACAAAATGAGGAGGTTAACAATGGTGGAGTATTTGGTAGATTTGAAGACATATGAACAGAGTATTGTATCCTGCGACACGTGGAAAATGCCGGCGTGTGGAGTGGTTTGTGGTATCGATTTGGGCCATTGTAAATGTGTCTGAAACGGTGTTTTAACGAGTGGTGATTGGATGTTTTAGAGCTCCGATGAACAATAAGGTCATGACCCTGAAAGAAAAAAACAGAAAAATTACTGATTTTTATACTTCGCATATTAATCCCAACAAAGGGCGAATTTCTCTTTATCTCGATTTTCATGATTAGGGTATAAGATAAGAATAGATTGAAGAAGATGGAGTTGAGGATTCTTACCATGGGACCATGGCAAGAAGCGATTGCTTCAAGCATTATAGAAGATGATGAAGCTCACCAAACAATTAGGTTTAATTTGAGGGAGATAGCAGCAGACATTTGGGAACAAGAGCTTTGATTCTCCGGAAAATTGGGGGATTTTTGGGTTGAAGAAGACGACGATGTTCTTGTGTTCGATATCCGAAGTAGTGTGTATGAGTAGAAAAGAAAAAATGGCCACACGTTGAAGCCTTGTGAGAAAGTCGAAATGAAGAAAAATAGAAAAAGATTCGTGAGGGGGATTTCTTGTGGCAATTTTGTCTAGTAATAATCACATATTTTAAAAGGGAGAAAAAAATTAAATTACATTAAGTATAAAAAATTATTATTATTATTATTGGGTATAATTTGCAGAATAATATAATTCTCCTTGTAAATTGGACGTTGGAATCACTCCACGAAGATAGATGGAAAACCTAAATAAATAAATAAATAAATAAGAGTGGAATTGCTGACGTGGCGGATTGCTGGAAATTGGATTTTGAAGATAATCCTTGTCACTTTGACCTGCGACGGAGTTGGAGTTGGCGGATAATATGATACACGTGGATTTTGTAAGTAATATTTGAAATATACCAAATATAAAAATAAAAATATGATAATAAACAACCCATCTTTTAAGCGATTACTGCGATTCTTTTTATAAATATTAATAAATGTGTTGTTTTATTAATTCGAAAGTTTTTAGCAAAAAGTTAACTTCATCGACTTATAATTTAAAATTTTCTAGTAATTTAATGAATTGATGTGAACCAAAGAAGTTTAGAAATAAAAATGATAATTAGATCAAAAATCACCATATGGCATTTGAATTAACACCCACAAAAAAATTTCTCTTTAAAAATCTTATATATTTACTAAAAATAGTGGTCAGCCAAAGGTTGAAGTTTTTAATATAAACATTTAATAATATGAACATGGCCGACTCAAGGGTAGGACAAGTTGGGCCGTCGCCCAGGGCAGCAAAATAACAAGGGGAATCAGAGCGTTGAGCTGTTATAGGTATTATCTCATTTGACCCAATATTTTGATCCACAAGGCAAGGGCGATATTGAAAGGATGCTGAATCGTGAACGAAATTGACGCTAATTATTAGCTAAAAAAATGCACGTCTTACTTAAGAAGACGATTAGGCTATGAGACTTACGAGAAGTTAGGAAGAGTGAGGTATTCGAGTATTTCTGGTTAGAAGGGCATCATATTCTCGAATTTTCCTTAGTTTGGTTATTAGCAGTTTTAGAATTTAAGACGAAGAAGCAAGAGATAAAGCAGGGTAAGTCGAAATCAGAAACGGTGTCACTTGCATAGTAGGTGCCCTCCCTAATGCTTGTCTATTAAATAAAAGTATAAAAGAGCTTATTTTCTCTAAGAAGGAGGGGGGATTTGCGACTTGGATGCCTCTTTCCCCACACCCTTGTACTATTGTTGGGCGTTTGACTCTCAGTTTTACTTTAATTTGTTGTCTGACTTATTCAATATCCATTGTTATAGCAAGGTCATGCTTCCTTGTTTGTTTTGTAGATATTGATCTTTTACTTCGTTAATCAAAACATTAAGGAGGATTAGAATTTGTCATTCAGAAGGTATCTTTGTTTGCCTCAAGATTGGTTGTTGTGCCTCGTCCTAATTCATAATAAAGATACAAATTTTTTTGATTTGGGCAAGTTTTATATGAAATGATTGTACAGATTCAAGGCAGCTTCATTGAGTAATAATACAAGGGCAAAATGGTCCATAAGCATCAAAACTATATATTTCTTTCTAATATTCAACAACATCATGGGCAAAATGGCAAAAAATACATAAAAAATGCAGTTTTAAACAATAAGCAAGAAAAGGATGTAAAAAAGTATGTTGTTAGTTCTTGTTTAATGCTCAAAAAAATGGTTTAAATTTTCTTACAAGTCCAAAAATGTACAGGGGCAGTTTGGTCATAAATGTAGCTGAACCAACAAACAGGGACAGTTTCATTATAAATACAATACAACAAAACCCAAAGTTGAACAATAGGGATAAAAGGGTATATTTCATATCAAACTTATAAAAAAACATATCACCAACAACAAAATTATTTAATTTCCAGTGGTAAATTTAAGGGAGATGCTATTAACACAATGGCGTTCATCTGTTGGTGTACGAAAACCTTCACCTTTGAATACATGCCCAAGATGCCCTCCACATGCTGCGCACGTGATCTCCACCCTCATTCCATCTGGATCAGCCTATATCAACATCCATACAACTAATTAACCCATAAAGATTAAGAAGAAAAAATTTTACTTTTTGATCAGAAAAACGACTCACATGGCGGTTTATAGCTCCGGGAAGACCTTCATAGAACGCCGGCCACCCACAACCGGAGTTAAACTTTGTGGTTGATTTGTAAAGAGGAGTGTTGCATCCTGCACAAGTGTACACTCCCTCTTCATAAAAATGGTTATATTGACCTGTTCCTGGATACCTGTTAATCAAATTCAATTCCAACAATTCATTCATCTTTCAATTCCATCAACAAATTACCAAAAACTTCAGAATTGGAGAACGAAAAACTTACTCGGTTCCTTTTTGTCTCAAGATACGAAACTGTTCAGGAGATAGAACTGCACGCCATTCATCCTCTGATTTCTGAACGGGACCGGAATCCGCCATAGCCATAATTCCACCTCTAAACCCTCGCTTGCTTCGATATGAAACCCGGCTACCAGATTCAAGCCCTAATCCGCCAAAATTGACGATTTTCGTGAACGAATGTCGAGTTGATTTCGATAAAGGGAAGAGGTTGGTGCGATTGAATATTGGTTTTGGGAGAAATCGAGATAAAGGGGTAGAACTAGAACCCAAAATTGACGTCATTTGTGAGGGGTAACCAGAAAGACCGATTCGATTCTGAGTCAGTGACTCGCTTTTAACGTCGTCGTCAGTTTGTTTTGTGTCACATTTTAAGACATGTTAAAGATCGAACTACATTAGTCCACGTCACCATGTGGATAATTTCTAGTATTTTCCAGCCATCATTTACAAAATATACCCTCAAATATAAAACTATTGTTCATCGGTTCATGTCTTGTTTTTGGTTTTTTTTTTTCCTCCCTACTTTCTTGTCTTTGTTTTATCATTAAAAAAAAAAAAACGACAATTGGTTTTTACAGTTACGAGGTAAATGTAACTTTGTCTTCACTTTTTTTTTTTGATGAGTTGTCAATGCTATGTAATTTCTTTCTTCCCAAAAACATTTTGAACCCTTAAACTCGATAGTTTGTTCTATTTTTAACATTGGAAGGGCAATCACAAAAAATTAATGAAAACAACATATGGATCACACTGATTATCTTCGATCAACATTCAAGCATAACAATTAAAGTATGGTTCCTGTTAATTATTAAAGAATGTATGTTTAAAAAGCCTAAAACTTGACAGAATAAGGTTAATAATGTTGATTGATTTTATAAAATCAATCCATTAATTAAATATTTAGCCCACATTCTTTATGATTAATATGCAGATTGCAGACCCTTCAATTTTTTTAAAAATCAATTATTATAATAAAAAAATAATGAGGGTAATAGGGTATAAAAGTTGTAACCAAAGTTGAGCCAACATCGAACACACCATCTCCATCCAATTTATTTTTATTTTAATTGTTGATTTACATCTCATGTATTATCAAATCTTGTTCATAGTTATTTAAATTGACGAAGACGAAGATAGTCAATTACAGTTTTTATTCGTCGACGACTATATTGGTAAACCCTTGCAAATTTAATTCTCTAATCGATAAGCCGGTGAACTTTAATTTTGTATTACATATTTTATTTTTTGTAATTTGTAATTAAAAGTTAATTATTAATGATAATCTGGTTTACTATAATCATAGAATAAAAAAAACTGTCGATTTTTTTTTTTCAAAAATAAAACATGTGTGTGACTTGTTGCACCCGATTAGTAATAATACTAAAGACGATATTCATAATATGCACCCACAAGCCAAAAGGAATGATAATATCAAAGAGCCGATCAATATGGAAGATGATATGCCGAATTTTAGACAAGTAACAGTAACTTTTTTGATTCGTGATCTCAGACAGAGAACGACTTTTAGTTTTAAGATATTCAAGTCACCAACGTGATGATGATATTAGACGATTATATATTAAACTTGGACCATACTAACTTCAAAAATCAAAGTATCGCTCCAGTCTTAGTGGTCCTAACGGTCATTGTGTAATTTTCAACAAATTTGTTTTAAAAACTTTCGATATAGATTGAAGCCCCCCCCCCCCCCCCCCCCAAAAATAAATAAATAAATAAATAAAATACTAAAATCCTAGCTCCACCTCTGAGTATAAACACATAATGATGAGGGTTTGTTTTAGCGATGAACTCTTTGGACTTTAAAAGTTGTCCTAACGCCATTTCCACTACAGGTGTTTCTATATTCATGTATTCCTAATAGGGCGTTGGATGAGGAGGGTTGAGGCTGAAAACCTTACCTTCTGAATTTAGGGAGTTCATGGATTATAGTATTGCAAACACGAGGAGGATTACACATGTACATTGAGCATGAGGGGGAATCAATACATGAATAGATACCATAGATAATAGACGTGGTAATAAATGGCCCTGAACCATACCTATGAGATGACGAGAACCCTATCAGATGATGAAGCAAATGTTGGAACACTAGAAAAGGTGGAGGATGTAAAAGAGGGGTGGTGGCACATGTGGATGCAAATGTGGAAGCATGTGTAGATGCTACATGTGTTAATAGGCTTTTTTTTATGTTAAGGTGGATAGGTGGTGTTGGAGGTGTTTTTTCGGAAGATGGGAAGGAGTAGTTATAGAAGATGGAAACATGTGTTTTTTATGTTAACATGTTTTGTTGATAATAGAAGGTGGGAAAGATTTTGGTGTTAAAATGTTTTAATGCTAACCATTTTGTGCCAAAAACTTACTTTTTTTTTTTTTAATGTAAAAGCTTTTGATGTCTTTTATGCTAACTATATTGTAAGCCACATTCACAAATGTGGTGTTTTTTATTATATGGAATACAATTATGTTAATGCAAGTGTATTTTATACACATACCAAATGGTTGTATCTTTGTTGCTTAGCATTTGGTGAGTTTTAGAAGATGTACTTTGTAGTGAGTTTATTAACAACGTACTTTATTAGCATTTGTTGTTCATATACACATTTGGTGTGACATTTTGTGAGTTTACTATAAACAAGTTCTAAAAAACTTATATTGCCACTTCAGTATTTCATTTCTCAAACAATTTAACCATTTAATTTCTAAATACATTAAATTTTGCATAAGTGCAATAAAACACATTTAAAAGAAAAAAATTATACTCATTGCATCAACTGTACAAAACTCGTAAATGCATCCTCAAACCAACAATCAGAATTTCAAGGATCCACTATGAAGTTTGAACTCATGAATGCGTAAGGTAAAAACTATAACTCAATTAACATGGAGATCATCAAGAAATTCTTGAAATTGAAAAGAACTATTAATAAATTCCCATCATTTATCATCTGGAAATCCCATGAGTTTCTTCAATCCACTAAACAATAACGAAGAAGAAGAAGAATCTTGAGATGAGTTATTATCCTTGTTATTACCATTGTCGTGGTCGTTGCCATCTTGAAATAAGTGTTGATCGACCAACTGCTTAACGGATTTAGCAGACAATGGATGAAAATTGGAACTCCAATCTGATACGAATTCTTCAGCCAAAACCCATTTGTCATCTTCCTCCATTCGCTCCCATTTTCTCCTCAATTCCTCTTTCCCCAATCCAAGGTACAAGCACAGTTCTGCATACAAGAGCTTCCTGCTCGTTTTCATGGCTTCCTGAGTTTGTATCATCTGGATTTTCATCCTTTCGATCTCTGTTGACAAATCCATCGCGAGCTCCATATCATTGATGCTTTTTGAATTGGAACTGGAGCATGAGATTCGAAGTTTTGGTGGGATTTTATTGCAGTGGAGAGATGGGTGCGTTTGGAAATTTGTGAATCGTAGGGGGTGTGTTCCGGGAAGGAGATGAACATGAACCCTAATTAGGGCCATTTTAGGGGTGGTGACTGGAGGATTTTGTTTCAGAGAGGTCGATTATTTTGTTAGGGTTTGTTGTTGGCTAGTTGGTTGTTAATTGGGGATTTTGTTTCCATTTTGCTCTATTTTATCAAATAAATCCAATAAAATTTATAAATTGCCAAATCTAACTTAATTTTTATAAATTTTCATCGTTATTACTCTCCTCTCTACATTATGCAACTTCTATATAAAAAGATCAAATTATAATGGTTCACATAAAACCAATCATTTCCTTATAATTTTTTATCAATAAAATGTCTATTAGATGACGCAACAAATTCGAGAAAAAACAAATCAATTGTAACCTCTTTCAATAGGTTGTGATTACCATTGTGAAGACGAAGAACATCATCTTAACTCATTTTCCAATCAACAGACTTCTATATTCGTGAAACATTTCCACCTAAGATACATGATTATATTTTTAAAGTTATGAAGACACTGAAAAAGACCAAAAGATGATTTCAAAATGGTCCTAGACTCCTAGGTAATTAATACACATAAAGATGCTCTCGTAGTAAGAATAAAAATGATGAAATGAGATAATGATATTAAGAAAAAAAAAGTAGGAGAAATAGATTTCTAAATGTCGTAGTAAGGATAAAATGATGAAATGAGATAATGATATTAAGAAAAAAAAAGTTAGGAGAAACATATTTCTAAATGTCTTTTGAACTTATCGAAAAACAAGATTGTCTTGAAAATGATACTAGAATTAGGCAATTTTTATTGATGACAAAAATCATTTGAAAATAATACTAGAATTATGCAATTTTTATTGATGACAAAAAACTAAAATGCTCAAACAAAAAAAAACTAATTTCGTATTTGCCATATATTTTTAGAGCATTTCGCAGTGTAAACTTTAAAATGCCCTAAACAACATGTGAAACACTAAAAATTACATAAAAACGTACTTCTAATGGTGACAAACATTTCAAAGACTAAAATGCATTTATCATGGTGAATAATGTTTAAATTATAGCAAAAGTGTCCATATTTCTTAAAAAAACATGTGCATATTTAAACTATAACATAATGAAAGTTTACTCGAATAAGCCAGTTATCCTCTTTAGTCATCACGAGTTGTGAACGTTTCTTAGTTGTGACCGTTTCTTAGTTTTTGCGAAATGAAAATTAGAAAAATTAACCAACCTCGAAATTTTTGGCTTAAATATGGGGAACTATTATTGGCCCATTTTGCAGACTAAGTTGCGAAATACATTGTCGGAATTTAGTTGTTTTGGTGTTTTTCTATAAAATAATTAAGAAAAGTGTTGTTTTATCTTAACATTAAAATAAAATGAAAGATCTTGAATGTTCAAAAGTTATATTAAAATGATACTGCTAATTAACATATGATCTTAAAGGGAACATTAACAACTTGATACAATTGATTATTTTTTAATAATTATTCAATAAACTCTTATAATTAATTGGAAATTATTTATTGACAAAACTTCAAAAATGGTCCCTATGGTTTCCGAAAATATCAAGTTTAGTCCTTAAGTTCAAAAAACCTCACAGATGGTCCCTGTGGTTTCAAAACTTTTAACAAATTGTCATTTTCGCTAACTCCGTTAGCTTTTGGCCGTTAAGTGAAGGGCATTTCTGTCACTTCACAATCACAGGGACCATTTATGAAGTTTTGCCTTTTTTTTTAAAAAGAAAAAAATATATAATTATTTAATATTAAATCTCTCTCTCTCTCTCTCTCTCTCTCTCTCTCTCTCTCTCCAGTTACCGACAACCATCAAGAACCCAACCACACACTCTCTCTCACTAAACTTTGAAGGGATTCGTTCACTGGAAAATCTGATGCAAGTGTCTCAAGATTCTGAACGTGGGCAAAGATGTTCTCTCAAGCAATTTGTCGAACACCTTCAGTGCATGACTTATCTTCCCCACTTTCCAACCCATTTATTAAACTATCAATATCCAGAGCATGCAAATTAAACCTTCCCCTCATACATCCAATTCAGTAAATAAAAAGATCATGTATAAGAGGGAAAATACGAAATTGAAGAAATTGAGTCAAATAAAAGAAAGATTAAACACCTTTAATTGAAATAGTTGGTCGTAGGCAACCAAATTTTGGCGATGGGTATTTGAGATAATTGTGCATAAAGGAGCATGTAGGTTCTCAATACATAATCTCGGTTGATTCGTAAAAAACAACCCCTCCCAGATTACGAATCCTAAATCGACATTTAGAAATTGAGTCTCTGCAGATGGTGATGCTGATACTTAGATTGGAGTAGATAAGGTTGGAGCAGCTCTTGCGTGCATCACCAACAATAGAGGGTATTAGTTCGAAAGTTTAATCATGAGCAACAATAGCACTAGAAACATCAATAGCACTAGATATCGGTGTATTTCCAGCCAGATTCAGTGTCTCAATATTCTTTAAACCGAAGAGAGCACTGGAATCATCAATAGCACTAGATATCATCTCGTTGGTTAAATCCAGACCGATAACATGGCCCCCGATGCTGCATTTGGGTCCCAAGACACAAGTTTTGATTATAATGGGGCTGAGGGTCGATTCTTGAAGAAATTTAGGTTTAAGGAAAACAAGAATACATAGGTGGAAGATGACTTGAGGGGATGGTGGTTGCCTTTTCTCTTGTTCAAATCGACGTTCAATTTTGACTTTTTCAGTCAAACATTGTTATTCTATGCGATGATTTCATAAGAAAGAAATATGTGGGGCCCATTATATATTAAAACGATTTTTTTTTAAATAACACAAAACTCATAAATGGTCCATATAATAGTGAAATGACGAAAATGTCATTCACTTAACGGCCAAAAGCTAACGAGGTTAGTGAAAAGGACCATTTGTTAAAAGTTTTGAAACCACATGGACCATTTTTGAAGTTTTGTCTTATTTATTTCTTGAAAATAATTATTTTCATAAGTAAGTCACGTAATATATCATATGGTATGATTTATTAAGTGATGTACAACACTTTGCACCATAAGGACTTTTGTCTTTTTCCAAAAAATTAAAGTTTATAAGTTATTAAAAAATGAAAGATTTTTTTATAAAAATCTTTCTCTCCTTTTCTTATAAAAAATGGAAATAATAATTTATAAATAATAAAAATCTTTTTTATTAAGCATGTAACATAATATATCATATGATATGATTTATTAAGTGATGTACAACATTTTGGACCAAAAGGACTTTTATCATTTTCCAAAAGGTTAAAGTTTATAAGTTATTAAAGAATGAAAGACTTTTTTATAAAAATATTTCTTTCCTTTTCTTATAAAAGCATAAATAAAAAAAAGGGACAAGGAAAAGCTAGTTTTAACATTTTTATATTAGATTATTCATAAAGCCATACTTCTACTTTAATAGAGTTTTGTTGTTAGGGACATGGTGTCCTTAAGCACCAAGACTCAATATGTAATGACTTTGCTTTAGTTGTTTAAGTGACTAGTTTTTGGCTTTTGGTTTTACTAGTGAAAAAAAACATAGCAAGCATTTGAGATGCATATTGTCTCTTCTGTTCATCTTTTCTTAGAGAACATTTGCTCATTTTTGCTCTCTTGAAATTCATATTTGGATATGAACTTTAAGATTAAGAGTTTTAAGAGTTTTACATGACTAACATCTTAAATCAAGTAGAGTTCTTGTTGGTGTATCAAATGTTCTACATTCTCCATCATCTTCCAAGCCTCCCTTAGAAGATCCGAAGTCTACAAAGGATGTTAAACTTTATTTTTTTTAATTCGATGCTTGTTTTCTTTCCAAACTTTGCAACAAGATCCATGTTTGGTTATAACTAGTTTATATTTGTTCAAAATACTCAAGTCTTTGGTTGCTAAAATCTTGTTTTTGAAACTAATTTTGAATAAAAACACAACAATAATACCAATATAATAAAACAAATAACATGTGAATAATAATTATTAATTAAATATTATGGTTGCACATATTAATTACATATTTTAAATCCAATTACTAGATGAAAACTTAGCATAAGGGTGGAGGGTGTGGGAGTGAGAACAACCATGGGATTGACTAGGAGAGAGGCCCAAGATTAGGAAATAGGGAACAACTAGGAGAAGAATGAAGTTTATCCTGATTTGGGTGGGCATAAATAAAGAAAAAGTTTCATGGAGGAAAAAAAATCAAGACTGATGGAGGTAGGAGAAACGGGAACACCATTCCACCCAATTTGGTAAGGGGCGGTAGGAAATGAATATGTAGGATGACACCGTGCATTCCAAATGAATATATATATATATATATATATATATATATATATATATATATATATATATATATATATATATATATATATATATATGTTCATGTGTTTCTTACATTTATTGTATACAAGAATGCACCAACACGAATTCAGTAAAATTAAATAATTATTTAACTATATAAAGATAAATATATTAAATGTATCTATAATTATAATTCTCTTTTTTATGGAAACTAATTAAATTCGTCATTTATGTCAGCAATAACATTCTTTCAGGATGAATTCGCATCTAGGTTTTATGTATGAGTTTGTGTTTTGTTTATCGACCCACTCAGTTAAAATACAACAAAGTTGCATGAAATATGAAGAACGGGAATGTATTCCACTAGAATACACTCTTATTCTGTTAGAATATACTTTCATTCTTCTAGAATAAACTATTATTCTACTAGAATATATTCTTGTTCTCCATGTTCTAGGCAACTTTGTTGTATTTTGAGTGAGTAGGTCACGAAACAAAATACAAACTCATACATGAAAAACTAGATGTAAATTCATTCTGAAAGAATATTATTGTTGATACTAATGGCAAATTTAATTAGTTTCCATAAAAAATGAATTATAATTATGGAAATCGTTTAATACACATATAATTATGAAAATCATTTAATATCTATCTTTATTTGATTAAATAATAATTTAATTTTTATTAAATTTTTATTGATGCATTCTAACACATAATAGATGTGAGAAACATTTGAACCTAGCTCTCTCTCCGAATCAGTTTGCATTCAACACGATTGATACAACCTATAAATGAATCAAAAGCCTTGAACGGTTATGGAACCTTATATTTTCGTAACCATTAAGTTTTTGGAAGTATTTAGCACAAAACGGTTCAATTTTATCAAATAACCCTAAAAAAAACAGCCCATTAGTCTTACAAAGAATAACAAGTTTTATCAAATAACCCTAAAAAAGAAACAGCCCATTAGTCTTAGAAAGAATAACAGTTATGTAACTAATAAGTTGTTACTTATAGAGTTATAGTTATACTTATAGCTTTATTAAGATGCAGAATAATAAGGGGTTACCATTACTAATAAAAATGCAAGTTTTAATGTTACATTATGCATTCAACTCTTCTAAAAATACGCCATAAACAAGAATTTATAAACAAATTTACAAACTAACATAACTTATACATCCGTTGATATCATTTAGCAATAAACCACACAAAAAGTAGCATAAATTTTCCAGAATAGAGCAATAAACCAATCAAAAAACAAAATCTTAACACATTTCACAACATAAATTGATACATCCTTTCAAAACTCAACTTTCATCCAACAAATATAATGAATCTATATATAAAATTATAAATCATCTAACCTACAATTACACAATACACCCCATAATCAACCACCAAAATCCCATCACCAAATCTCACTATCAACTCTTTCTTCAATCTTCATTTTGACATCATCATCATCTTCTCCCTATCCTATTCTTCATAAGTTGCCACAACACATTGACCCAAGTGTCAGGGACACCTGGCAGGCACCAATGCATGCAGTCCTGTCCCCACACTGACACTGCATCCTTCTTTCCTAGCCACGTGGCAGGATGAGCATCTGCCCTAAACTCACTTAAATGAGTCAAGTCAAGTAGTTCAATACTTGTTTCTTCAAGTGCTTTTATAATCAATTCATTGATTAATCTTGCTTCTTTGTTTACCCCATTGTTTCTGGGATCAAACCACAAGTCAACCTGTTCAGGTATCAGTATGCAAATATTGTATAGTTTTATAATAAGTAAATCATTCTTTCTAGAATCTTATAGCCATTAATGATTCATACCTCGAATTTCTTAAGGGGATCATCAAATAAGCAACTTCCATTTTGATTCCAATCACCACCATGGAAGTGTCTAGGTGATTGTAGTCTCCAAAACTTGAGTGTTTTTGGGAATTCTTTTTCTATATAAACAACCATGTTCTTGAGTACAATTTCAAGCCCTTCATACATATTTGGAGCAGGAATTATTGGCTTCCCTCTTTTGTAAAAAGCAAGAGGAGATTCTTTTGGAAACTTGTCATAACCCCACCTATAATATGTTTAACCATTAAACTAAAAAATTACATAAACATATAGTTTTCTTGATTTGTATTTTGAGAATTTTCAATGTGTATTTACCAGTGTCCAGTGTTGAAAACAAGAACATCATAGAAACCACCGATTTCTGCCCATTCTTTTGCTGGAATATCAACATCTACACGATATGCACCCTTGACTCCATTGATCTCCTGACTAATTTCAATCTAATGTCAATCTTTATACACGAATTGAAAATTTGAAATGGAAATCAAATTTGCTTACTCGTATTTTGCTAACAAAACTGCACGATGATATGCAATAGTGACATTGAATTTAGGGAAATAAGCTCCTCTCCAAGCCCCTTTCCTCTTCCATTTCTTAGCATCCATATCAGCAACCCTAAGTGTACACAATAAACTCACCAAGAAATTCTCATTCAAAGAATCCCCAATAAACCCAATTCGCTTATCCCTCATCAAAGTCATGAACTCAAACGGATCAATATCATGAAGCTCGCATTCCTCGGGTACCCATTTCCATGAATTGATCCGGTTCATGTTATCTCTCTGGTTTCTAATACAGTTCCATGCGTTTCTGTGGAAAGGACATGTCTCGTCGTAGAGAGGTCGTCGACGGGGGTCAATTACCCATTTTCCGGAGAATAGGTTACAGGGTGTTGGGGGTGGTGATGATGGGATCTTTGAGGGTTTTGAAGATGGGTATAGAGGGAGTAGTTTCGAGTAGAAGAAAATGAGTGAACAAGTCGACAGGACTAACCATGTTAATAGTGTTGAAGGTAGCTTACTAGCCATTGTTAATCATTACGAAGACACAGAGATACAGAGTAGAGAATGAGATCTGTCACGATGAGTTTGATGCTGCAGAGTTTGAGTTTTTTTTTTTCCTTGAAGAAAGATGTATTTCAAGTTTTGGTCCTTTAGCTTTTGTATTTTTACAAGATGTGACTGAAGTTTAGAAACTGTTTTGAAGGACCTGTAGATTATTTTTCTTGTATTTCTTTCAAGTTCTTGCCTTGGTTTTTTTATTCACTAGTGTCGAAGGAGTGGAATCATGACTTTTAACTAAGAGCATAAATTATTATATAAATATAAATATATGAATACATAACGCACTTATGTCTTATGAACAGTGCCAAGTTTTGCCCATCGGTCGTTTCCAGTTTTTTTGTTCTATGGCTGTATTGGAGTCGCTTTGTGTCTGTTGCTTAGCTTGGAGCCAATTTTGTTGCATGCTCCAACTCACCGTTATTATCATCCAATCAATGTTATCTTTACATATTTCAAACGACTATTTGTGTAACGCTTCAAATTCA
The DNA here is from genome assembly GCF_002870075.4 of Lactuca sativa. NCBI lineage: Eukaryota > Viridiplantae > Streptophyta > Magnoliopsida > Asterales > Asteraceae > Lactuca > Lactuca sativa. The sequence goes on from NC_056629.2 coordinate 150,186,571, forward strand.
AACCAAAATTTTCATTTTTAAATTACCCAAAATATTGTTCATAAACCAAGTCATCGAAAAACATAAGTGTCAAATACAAATCATCATCACTAAATATCAGAGTATCACAAAATGCCTCGGTAACAAATATCCCAACGAGTGTGTACAATAAGATCTTCGGCTTCCCGCGACCCTCAGAAGTACCTTGAAACACATATAATCAACAACTGTAAGCACAGAGCTTAGTGAGTTCCCTAAAATACCACATACATCATAATTCATAACATAAATAAACAATTATGAGTTATCAGCAACCCTGAGGATTATCAGCAGTCCTCGTGGGCAAACAGCACGTCATGTGGGTTTTGGGTTTTTATTAAAAAAATCGGTTTCACAACCGGTAAAATTGACAACAAAAGCTTTAAAATTGTTGAATAAAACTAAAACTATTTTACCCACCAAGGTTCATTTTTCAAGAGTTAGAAAGATTAAAACAATCATAGATGGGAAAGCATAACAACCTTTAAAGACTTTAATCTTCATGGGAGGCTGGAAGTTGATGAAGTGTGGCATGAAACTCTAAAACAAGAGTTCTCTACAAGTATCCACCAAGCATGAGTAGAACCATCAAAACATGCTAGTATTTACTTGTGATTTGTTGTTCATAAGCCTTTGAAATATATACCAAATATATGTTCAAAAGTGAAGCAACAAAAGGGCTTTGTCTAGCATCAAAATGCAAGAGAATGGAGGAGTAGAAAAAACTTCAAATTCCGAAAATTTGGAAGCCCACATGGTGCTCTCCATTTTTGGTTCTAAGAGAAAACGAGAGGAAAGAAGTTGCAAGCACTTATATCAAATGCCTTCCATGTCCTTCCTTATATAATGGTTAAAAAGTGAAAGAGAGACCATAAAGCAAAAGCATGGACAACTTTGTTCCAAGCATGAAATGAATTGATTAAACAATTCAAAAGAAGACCATGTTTGGTCTCCTTACAATTTTCGAAAAAGCTAGGCACAAAACAGGACACAAATTGTCTCATAGCTAGTTTATATACACATACATGTTATCTTTATAAAAATTAATCATTTTTATAAAGAATTTCCAACATATATATATATATATATATATATATATATATATATATATATATATATATAACTAGTCATATATAAATATCATATTTTATATAAAACTATCTTTTATATAAATTGTAACTAGCTTATTTTATATAAAACTACTTTCTATATAAGTTGAACTAGTTTATTAAGATATAAATATAACTTATAAATAATCATACTTTATGATATATTTCATAAGTTGTTATTTCTCCAATAAATATTATTTCCACAAATAATAAATTTCCAATTAGTAAAATATTATTTCCATGAAATAATAATTTTCCAATTAAATACAAGTGTTGATATATTTATTAATAATCAAATTATACTAATAAATAATCAATTAACGATAACTTGCTATATGGTGTGACCCTATATGATCATATATTATTAGCAATATCATTCTATAATGAATCTTGGACATACTAGATCTTTCAGTGGGTTATCAGTAACCTAAAGACTATCAATAGTCTCAGTCATATGTAAACATCATAACACAATAATAACAGCTAGACCCAACTGGTCACCACAAATACAACTATTCTATCACACAGGTAAGAATAAGTGAGGAGACTCACCTGATACTGATGACATATAAATCTGACACCCGAACAGCTGGAACTAGACTCAGTCTAATATCACTATAATTAACCCTAATTAATAATTAAGGTCCATAACCAAACTCACAAGTCCAAATCCCATAACTAGGCTCTTTAAGGGAAAAAAATGACCATTTTGCCTCTTCCATGGCCCAAAACCCTAAAACGTTGACCAAAAGTCAAAGTCAACAAAAAGTAAACTGCCTAGCGCGTATGTTGGGCGTACTCCTTCTTACGTGGAGTGTACAACTCAAATCAGTGACCAACAGGAACGGGCCTGGCTATGCGGGGCGTAGCTAGGAGTACGCATGGTGTACTCTGCCTGTTTCATACTTAACAACTTTTGAGTCTTATTCCTTTAAGACACCTATCCCAACTTCAGTTCTAACCATTACAGAATGTCTTAACCAATAAAGTCAAAAAATTTATGCCTTTACATGGCTAGAAAGGGCTCAATACACAAAACTCTAACTCCCAACACACTCTAAGTCACTTAACTCATGCATGGCTGGAAAGGGACCATCAAACAACCATTTTTATGAATCTACAAGACCTGAAACACATGAAAGTAAAACTAATATGCTCTGGAATACTCCATACTCACAATGGTCCAAGCTTGGGGACAAAAAGCTCATAAAAACTCAACTATGGAGATCTAGAAAGAAACACATCAAGGTATAAACTTTACACCTTCAAAAGATGCACAAAGTGAGGTAGTTTCTGGATCCAGAAGCTTGCAAGCAACACCACCTTCTTTAATAGCCTTCTTCAAAAAAAAAAGCACCAAAATCACTAACAAGCTTCAAACTCCTCACAAACAAGGCTTAGGCTCAAGATTAGGGTTTTGAGGGAAGGGAGGCTGATAAGAAATGTCCAACGGAGGTATAAAGTGGATTAAATATGGAGCAAAACCTAAAATTTAGGGTTTAGGCGCTGAGATAGTACTCCCTGCGTACTTGCATGCGTCCCCTGATCCATGGATTGCTTGAGTACGCTGCGCGTACCTCACATACACCTAACGCACGACTGAAATGTGAGACTTTTGCCAAAAAGGGCCAAACATGGAAACTTTAGATAGGCTAAGGGCTAAAATTAAAATACCTGAAAATCGGATGCTACACCTTGCTTTACTCTCTTCACAATTATTGCAATTTTTAGTTAGATGGATCTAATATCATAACCCTAATGTTCTTCCAATTTTCAACAACGGGGTTTTCGACTTCAAGCTTCACCGGTAAGTTTTTCATTCTACCATCAATTTTTATTATCCTAACCTTTAACCATGTACACGATTTTGAAGGTACGATCTGCTTATAACCTTAGAAACCACCAGTCGAACAAATTGATTCTCTAAAGCGAGCCATGCTATGCTATTGCTGTAAAATTTCGACTAAGACTCATTCTTTATATCAAGTTTTGGAATCCATTTACATGACTTGAATTTCCGATCTTCTGTTTTAGTTTACTTTACGTGTGTTCTGATTACGGTTCATTATTCGCTTCAAGGTTGTTGGTGTTATAGCTTCAATGGTTATCTTTATCGTTCCCCTTTTTTGCAGCTTGGGAATCTCCTAAAACATCATATACTTTGTTTTGTTACTTTATCCTTACAAAAGAAAGCCCGGTTTGCTGAAGAAGCCAAGAAAGAGAAGGCTTTAGACCAAGAAGATGACACCATAAAGAAAGAAGATGAGACCTAGAAAAATGAAGGGGTTGAAGAAGATGACGAAGTAGAACAAACCACACACACAACATGGTTGACAACAAAGAACATGTTCTTACTGTTCTTGCTCTTTTTTTGTGGAATATTGTGTCTATTCCCATGGAGGTAAATTGGTTTTGATTTGCAATTGTACTAATGGTTCTTTTTTGGGGTATTTGTTACTTGACCAAGGGCCTTCTGTTTAATTTGGACAAAACTTCATAAATGGTCCCTGTAGTTTTACAAAATCTAAAGTTTTGTCTCTAACTTTAAAAAACCTCACGAATGGTCCATGTGGTTTCAAAACTTTTAATGTCTAGTCTTTATGGATCACCCCGTCAGTATTTGTCCGTTAAGTGAAGCGCATTTTTGTCATTTCACTACCCAGGGACCATTTATGAGGTTTTCGCTTATTTTTTTTAAATAAAAAAAATGAAATTTAATATATAAGGGGTATCTCTCTCTCCCTCTCTCTCTCTCGTTTGTTCTTCAACCTCAAGAACACATACATACACATACCCACAAAAAAAATTTGAAATAAGAAAAGCAAAATGATATCTCCCTCAACCTTGAGTTTATTTGGTCTCCCTCACAATCCTCACCACTGATTTTTGGACCTACACGTGAACCTAAGCAGATGAGCCACCGTCCATCGGAGCCTGATCATCGTAAGGTCAATAAAGGCAGTTCTCAGTTAATCTAATGGTCTCGAGCTCGCGCAATCAGATCTGTATTGAAACTAGATCGACCGGTTCAACGACCACTCCTGCAAAACTAGATCGACTAGTTAATTCGAACATTGCTTGTTGGATCGTGGTTGTTCATTCCCCACTCACCTATTCTATGGGGTAATTTCGTTGAGTATCGCAACTTCCATTGATTCTAGTTCATACTTCATTCATAATCATATTTCGTTTTTCAAAAAAAAAACCCAAAAGCTCTTATCACGAATTCAAATTTGATATTTCACAATTTCAAATAAGATTGAAGACGTAGAACAACTCATAGAAATAATAAATAATGTAGCAAGAGAAGGAGCAATGCTGATTTTCACACTCACTGATAAAAACATGTTGCCTCAGCTCGACACGCCTGCAAACGATGGGGTGTTCTATCCACCGACATCCTTAGCCCGAGCACAGAAGCAATCACATTGCGCTTATGCCTTGTTCCCAAGTTTTTTTTTTGTAATTTCAATAAAGGAAAGGAAGAAAAATTTTGACAAAAAGAAAGGGAGAGGAAGAAAAATATTCATTATTTCGTGTTCCGAGTTCGAAGGAAATGAACGGACCTGAGTTAGGAGGAAAAAGAAAATAAAACTGAAAATTTTCCTTCCCCTCACTTTCTTCCCAAATCTGCCCAATTTAGGAGGAAAATATGACTCCAAAATCCTTTCCCTCCCCTCACTTTCCTTCCATTAATTAAACTCGGGAACACGATTTTCCTTCGATATCCCTCACTTCCCTTCTTTATCCATCCAGTGGAACTTGGGAACAAGGCGTTTGGCATTTCCCCCTTCGGGGCTGCCCGTGGTGCTTTGGACAGGAAATTCCCCCTAACCGAAGATTACATCAAGAGAATCTATACAATTGAATTCACCATAAAACAAGATGACAGAGCTTTACCCCAGAACTTACACAAATAAGACATTGTTCTTGCTGGTGTTTCACGAACAGGGAAGACTCCATTGTCGATCTATTTAGCAAAGAAAGGATTTAAAGTGGCGAATGTGCCTATTGTGATGGGAGTTTCATTGCCAAAAGGCTTGTTTGAGGTTAACCAGGAAAAAGTGTTTGTGTTGACTATAAATAATGTTGTTTTGAAAACTATAAGAAGAGCAAGATCGAAAACTTTAGGGTTCGCGGAAGAAATGAGAACAAATTATTCAGAGATGGATCATTTGAGGCAGGATCTTGATTTTGCATGAAAGATTTTTGCACAGAATCCGACTTGGCTAGTAATTGGTTTATAATCTGGATAATAATATCATATTGGTATGTGGACTGGGTTAACTTTCTTTCTGGCTACATGAATGGGGGAGGGTCGATGGCGAGGGGTTTGTGTGAAGGAGATGAAATCTCAATGGTATCATTCATTTGGGTCTCGCTCAAAATCAACTCTCCTTTAACCTTCTGGAATCATGGATCAAGAATAATCTTGAATCGGTCGAATTCAAAAATGATAATCATCCACAGATTCACTCTTGAAGAAAGCTGTCTTCTTCCAAATGGTTTTAGAATCACCAAATCAACCCTCAAAGAGGCATAAGAACAAGCACAAATGCAGAACCTTGATGTGAAGGATGTTCTAGTCATAAACCCATCTAACCCACTAACGACATCACTAGGCTTGCATAAGCTCAACCTTCTCGTTGAAACCCAACAGCTTCATTTGTCTTTCTCTATATACATATTAAAGGGTTTTTCTCTTTCTCTCTCTAAAGGTGTATGTAGGCACCTGTTTTGTGTTTATATGTAAAGTTTGATGTGCAAGTGTATGTTATATTTTAGAGATAGAGAGACCCTTTTATTTTAAAAAATTATATATATATATATATATATATATATATATATATATATATATTAAAATAATATAAAGTTTCATAAATGGTCCCTATATAGTAAAATGACAAAAATACCCTTCAGTTAACGGCCAATACTTAATGGAGTGAGCAATAAGGACTAAACATTAAAAGTTTTGAAATCATAGGGACCATCTATGAGATTTTTTAACTTAAGGACTAAACTTTATATTTTAGGATACCACATGGACCATTTATGAAGTTTTATCGTTTAATTTAGTTAGGCCATCGAACAAATCTCATTCCCTATTCAATCAAGAAGGTTATAACCAACCTCTTTTCCATCCTTATCAGATTTTATGTTAACTTTGCTTTGTAGTCCATTTGAACTGTGATTAAGAGGGTAAATTTATGTCATCCATTTTTCATTGCAATATCGTACTTCATTTTTTATTTAAAGTATTGTACTTATGAAATTTATTGAATCGAATCATGCCATTGAAGAGCAAAAAGGTGTGGTTTAACATTAAAGATGTGACTATGTACACTTATGGACATGTGGGTCGAGGGTACATAGGTGAACATACTTCTCAGTTCTGAAATTCGACTTTAAATCACACAATTTCATAATCATCATTCTGCTTTATCAAAATCATAATTAACAAACTGTTTAAACTCAATTGGGTGGTTGGGAGTCCATCAGATTAGTCGCCAGATTATTGTAATTTAGTTGTATCTATAAGAGTATGGTAATATTTATAGTGTATATTTTCGACATGTAAAAGTCAATCGAAGTTCTAATTTATAATCTTTTTATTACATATAACCTTATCAATGGTTTTGATGCAGAAATGGTGGATGCTATTAATAAGTTAGAAACGTTGGATGTTGAATTAACTGTTGAAGAAGGGAACTTGATTTCAGTTGGGTGGGGTCACGAAGGGCATCATGGAGAATATTGTCTTCAATTGAACAAAATGAGGAATCAAGAGGCAATAAAGTGAATGTAAAAAGGATTAAGGAATACAGAAAAAATTAAAACAGAGCTATCTGACATTTATAGTGATATCATGGTTGTGATTGAGGAACATCTCATTCCATCTTCTTCTACTGCTAAATCCCCCGATTTCTACTAAAAATGTGAGCATATTATAATACATAATATATAAAAATATATAACCAAAACATTTATTTTTCTTTTAAACTTTAGTTGATTTGTTAATGTGTTTATTCTTTTTTTTGAAGGAAAGGTGATTATTATAGGTATCTTGTAGCGTTCAAATCTAATAATGATAAGAAAGAGGTTGCTGATCAATTTTTGAAGGCTTATAAACTAATCTATATGTTTTTAATAGTTAATTAAATAAATTTTTCATTTTTCATTTTTTTGTTTGCTAATTTATTGAAATATGATATTTACAGTTGGCTTCCACTACTACAAAAGTTGATTTATTTCATTCTTAGCATATTTGATTGGGTTTGGCTTTGAACTTTTCCATGTTTTATTAGGAGATTATGAACTCTCATGAAAGGTATATTGTTGGTCGTTAATACTTAAAAGTAAAACTATTTTTTGAATATATTGATTTAAGGTTTTGATAAGAAGTATGTGATGACTGTTGTGTATGTTTTGTTTTTATATGAATCATGGCATGCCACTTGGAGAAAAAACTTTTGATGTAGCTATATCAAAGCTTGATTCCCAGATTCTTTGAGTGAGGAATCGTTCAAAGATATCACTTTAATTATGCAACTCCTGAGAGACAACCTCATTTTGTGGACTTCTGATATTCCATCAGATGAAGGTAATTACAATAGTATTATTTGACTGCATAAGGGTAAATTTGTAAAATTATTATTCATCTCTAACCCTTTACACTATTTTTTATACTAAAAATGTATTCTAATTATATGCATTTTCTTTTACTTAAATAGATTTACAATAATATTCTTATATTTATTAGCTTTTTACAAATTTGCCTCACATCCTTTTTTCACAAAACCATATTTAAAAGCATCTCCAACACCCATCAAAACATAATCTTTTTCTAATAACCAAAACCCTGCATCTACCATCCTACCTTTTGATTTCATTTGTTTTTAATGATGAAACGGAAATGTATGGGTATGTTAAGTCAACATCTCGTTGATGAGCTTTACCTAACCTCCATCTGTTTTTATATATGATGTGCTGATTCTTGATGAAATAAAAAGCTTTTATTTAATCATGATTTTTAGAGAGGTAATCTTTTTTAATATACAATAAAGACCACTTCAAATAAGAGGAAAAAAATGAAAGAGCATTTACCAACATAATCAGTAATAACAATACAAACTTTTTAGATTAAAATTCCAAATATGTCCCAACCCACTTCAAACAAGAGAAAACTAAAAAAAATGATAGAACATTTACCAACATCGGCAATAACAATACGTGCCTAATAACAAGCTTGCTTCAAAATAGAAAAAAAAAAGATCTGATCATGTAGTTCACCACGGGTTCCCTTACTAGGTTACTATTATATTATTATTAGAAAAACTTAGTTTAGGTATTTAAGACATGTTTATTAAAATTAGTTTGGAATCTTGTAGTTGTTAACAGGAAACTATAACTTTTAATTGTAAAGAAATGTTTGATAAAAATAACTTTTAACTTTTGAATGTGTAAATTAGATAAAAAGTAAGAACCAAAACTTAAAACTTCTAAAAAACTATAAGGGAGGACTAAATGGGGTATTTTTTTGGGTTTGCGTTGGAGGTACCGAGGTACCTCCAATATGAGAGATCCTTCTCTTGTGGTACTGATAGTTTGGAGGATTTATTTACACAACCCGTTGAAAGTGTCTCTCTCTCTTAATGTTATGGTTTGTTGTATGTTGTGTATCAAACTTGTACCAAAATAATTTTATAAGTTTTTAAATAGTTTTGAATTAGTTTGTATACTTTTAATCTTTTGTAAATTAGTTTTGTATATATATATTTTTCTTTTGTGTTTATTTTAAAATTAAAAATTGAGTGGGTTGAGTTGATTGAGAAATATAGGTTTCCATGTGTTGTGGATTTGGAAAAGACAGAAGAAAGAGAAGAGAGAAAAGATGATGTGAAGCTTATGTGATAGTGGTTTGAGTGGGTTGGGAGGAAAAGACTCCCTCCTCCCTAAGGGAGGAAGAAGTGGATCCCTCCTAACCCATTCAACCCACTGTCACATTAGCTCCACTTGAACTTTTATCTCTCTTATTTCTTCCATCTTTCCCAACCCACAACACATGAAAATTACATATTTATCAACACACTCAACCCAATCAATTAAAAATAGGGAAAATGACGAAAAAAGCACTATATTTTGTAACTTGTGTCAGTTTAACCATCATGTTTTCATTTGTTGTAATAAAACCATCATATTTTTTAAAAACGTTTTAACCCGACCATTTTGACTTGAAGCAGCCGATAAAATAGGTTATAGATTAATTTTTGGCATTTGAGCCTAACACTCATACACTTAAAACAAATTTGATACTCCTCCAACAAACGAGCGGGCGGATTTTACTGTTAAGTCGATGCAAGCCCCAATCGATCGACATTAAAGGTTTATTAAAACTGATCGTCTAAAAGGATTACAAAATTGAAGCAAGTTGGTTTCTTTACCAAGTTTTTGAATTATTTTTAGTGAATCGAACACATTACATTGCAACTTAGGGCTTCTTTTTTTGGGTTTCATGTCAAAATCGAATTTAGGGTTCAATGTTTTGAATTCTTTGGAGTTTTAAGGTTTTGTATCTGATTTTAAGTTTTCATGTTAGACTCGGTTTCAGAGTCTAATAACAGGTTCGAGTTAGGGATTCTTTTTTCCTATTATAATCCATCAATATATGTTTGTAACATTGATTATTATGTTATGACAAGTGTGTAATGGAATCATATGCAAATATACATGATTTTAGTGGTGAATGTGATAATGGAATCAATGATAATGAAAGTATGGATGTAACTCTTGATGAAATAGCAGGGGGTATGAACTTTACTCAAAATGATGAGTTTCTCAATTTGTTATGTGATAATGGTAAGCTGTACAATTCATTTGTTGAAACTCTTGGGCATGAGGAAGAATCAGGTGGGTCACCAAGTATACCAGAGGCTGATGGTGATACAAAAGGGATTGAATATAAATTTCTGGTCCACAACCCAAAGACTAAATGGAGTCTTATGAGACCAACAGTTGAATATATATATGAGAGCCCACAATAAATGAAATTTTCTTTGACCAATTATACGGTGGAAAATGGGTATCCTTTACAATTTACAAGATGTTACAATAAAAGGATACAAGTTAAATGTGGAAAAGCAGGAGATGGAAAAACATTTCCATTTGTTCTTTGGGCGTTGTGGATGGGACGTGATCGATCTTTTCAAATAAATAAGATTGTGGGAAACATTTATGCATTAGAATTTATGACTTTGGTGCACTAGTGAAACCAGATTGGATTGGAAAACACTACGTAAAGGAGTTCGTTGCTAAGCCCAATATGAAATTGGATGACTTCAAAGATGATATACAGAAGATGTTTTTTTGTAAGATAAGTAAGAGTCAGTGTCGTCGAGCCAAGATAAGAATTCAAACAATTATGAAGGCAAGATTACTGAGCACTCTAAGAGGTTGTGGGATTATGCAAATGAGATTAAATGACCAAACCCAGGATCTACTGTGCAGTTAGGCGTTCATGTTAACTATGATGGAAACTACTTTCATAGATTTTATGTATGCTTCAAAGCATTGGAAGATGGATGTAATTGAGGGTGCCGAAGGATCTTTGGACTGGATGGCTGCTTCTTAAAGGGAAAATTGAAGGGTGAGTTGCTTGCTACTATAGGTAGAGATAGAAATAATCACATATACTCTATTGTGTGCGTGGTTGTAGACATAAAAAATAAAGATAATTGGAAATAGTTTATCGAATTATTGAGTGACGTCCTTGGATTAAATGGTGGTATGGAGTTGTCTATTAGTTTAGATCAACACAAAGGATTGATTGAGGCAGTAAAGGAGGTCCTTCTACATGCAAAGCACAGACAGTGTGCGCGGCATATCTATGCCAGCCTGAGGAAAACATACCCTAGTGTGGTATTAAAGAAATTTTTTTGGCTAGCTATGAGGAAAACATGAATTCCATTAAGGCAATAAGGTATGCCACACTAATATATATGTTTTTTTAATTTTGTATGTTTAATATGTGTTATATTTTATGTTTCCTTTGTACTACAGTGTAGGAGTATATGAACATTTGATGGCCAGGAACCCTAAGTCATGGTGTAGGGCATTATTTGCATCAGGAAAGGCATGTGAAGTAGTTGAGAATGGGATGTCTGAGTCATTTAATTCGGTAATTGATAAAGCAAGGAAGAAGCTGATTATTACAATATTGCAAGAAATTCGGTTATACATGATGAACAAGTTTAAGACAATGTCTAAGCTACATGAAACATGGGATAGGCACATTTGCCCATCAATCCGCTTAAAATGGCAATTTTCAAAAAGAGTTTAAGGTATTATACTATTTTTACTTATGACTGTAATTATGTAACTGGTGTGTTTACTAACTGATGTTTTACTAATATTAGGTATTGGAATGTCTTTCCAAGTGGGGGAAACTATTTTGAAGTAAGGAGTATTTTTGAAGCATATAAGGTAGACATTGAAAACCAATCTTGCACATGTAGGTCATGGGAGCTATATGGATACCCGTTCTTGCATGCTTGTGCCACATTTTACTCATTTCATGCAAGACCATAAATCAAAGTCTCTTTTTACTTTAAAAGGTTGATGTTTGTTGAAGCTTACAAAGATAACATTCTACCTCTCAATGGTAGTAATATGTAGGAGGTAACTAGTTATACGTAGCCATTACTTCTAAAGGATAGAAAAATGTCTGGAAGGTCTAATGTGAGATGGAAGAGGCATGTATCCGAGAAGAATGACAAGTATGCCACTGGTCGAGTGATAACATTAATTTTTTTTTTTTGGCAATTGGACACAATATCAAATCATGTAAAAGACCGAAACAGGTACTCCCACCACAAGAAACAAAGAGAAAGGGTAGGCCAAGGATTGTAGACGAATCTAGGAGATGTTTAAGAAAAAGTAGGTCATGTAGAGGGGCAAGAGGAGGGGGATAGGAAGGGCAAGAGGAAGTTTTGGAAACCATGTGTAAAAAATGCAACAAACTAAAGATACCATGGTATGTATTATTCCATCTAGCTATTGAACTGTTTTAGGTTATTTTTTTGGGTGTTTTTAGGGTTGTTTTTATACTGTTTTCTGGGTGTTTTTAGGATGTTTTAGGGTGTTTGTTTTGGGGTTGTTTTTTGTGGCTATTATAAACAGTTTTTTGGGATTGTTTTGGGGCTGTTTTGGGAGTGTTTTAGGTCTATTTTGGGATTGTGTTTAGGGATGTTTTGGGAGTGAAATGTAACTAATTTATGTTTGTATACATATAGGAACAAGCTCTTGAGACACAAGCTGATGTTGATGCTAACGTGGTACATGAGACTCAAATCATCAAAGATTTAAGGGAAAATGGATACACCGAAGATGAGATTGCTAGATGTGTTGCAGTTGAACATACTGAAGATGATGAAAAGGAAGGAATAGGAGAAACACAACCACAAGTTACAATAAAAAAATGAAGGCCATCTGAGAGGATAACCAAACTTGGAAAGAAAATTGATGGATTAGGGTCTGCATCAGAAAATCCTTTAGAAATTGAATAGATTTAGGAGTTGTATAGTAGGTTGATAGGTTAGGTGGGAAAATGATGGAGTGCTCTTTTTGATGTGTTTTGTTTGGCCTTGCATGATTTGTTAATTGGGCTATTTTTGAGAAACCAACCCCACTTTTGTGATGCATTAGCTTTTGTTAAACAATATATCATATGGTTGGTGTTATGGTATTGTTCAATTAACCACTTATTATGTATTTATAGTGTTAAAAATATGTTGTTATGGACTTATTGATGCACCAGAAATAATGATGAAATATAACCCAAAAAAATTTCAATTTAATAGAAAAAAAATAGAAAAATGAGTGGTTAAATCGTAAATAGTGATAAAATATAGTAGATTTTCTCAATGAACCTGCAAAACCGACTATAACAGGCACTAGTGGTCTCAGCGAAACGTTTTACTAAAAATTGGTGGTTTTTTCATAAATTATTAAAAATTGATGGTTAGACCGAATTTTTGGCAAAATATAGTGTTTTTTTCGTCATTTTCCTATTAAAATATATAAAACAACTATGGTACAAGCATTTATGCATGAAAAACAAGCAATTAAAGTATGAGAGAGCGTAATGTACGCGTTTCACGCTAGGCATTAATTATAAAGATCTGCATTTACATCGGTTGACAATTGTAATCCTTTATGAATAAATAAAAGATAATGATTTAAATATATAATATATGTGCTTATATATTATGTGTGTTGAAACTGGATAGATTTTATGTGAATATAATATTTGTATAAAAGCATATGTCAAAATGTAACGCTCTGTTCCGAATTGACTCCTAGTCTAAGGTTGCGGCTCGAAGGTCGGTCATTATAAGGATTATGGATCTTGGGAAGGTAAGATCTAGGCCCTTTTGGGTGCAGGTGATGTATTAGAAGTGATCTAGGTGTTTGGTTCATGTTTTGGAGCCTATGGTATTTCGGTAAAGTGGCAGTTCGGGATTTTGTGGAAAACGGATTGCTGTTCGAAAGGTCTTAAGAAAGGTTTGAGTTGTTAGAAGTGTAGGGCTTCTCGTCACCTTTCCGTGGATATAAGGATCGTCGAAATTGGGTTTATAACGAAGAAGTTATGGCCTTCGGAAGTTTCGTGGTTTTCAGGCTTAGCCAAGTACACGGGGCATACACAAAGTGTACGCGAGGTGTACTAGAAAAGAAGGTAGTACGATGGGCATACCTTGGAGTACGTTGGGCATACTGACCAGGAGGGTCGCGAATGTTCCTTGGAGTACGCTGGGCGTACTCTAGTCAGATCAGAACCCTATTATAGGGTGTTAGACCCTATTTAAACTCCTTATATCATAACCTAACCCAAATATCTTCATCCTCCATCCCTCTAAACCCTAGAAATCTTCTTATACCATTCATGGTGGCATTTTGAGCTTTTGGAGTCCATTTTTAGAGTGTTTGGCCCATTTTTAAGAAGGTGGAGTTAAATGCAAAGATGGAGATCAAGAAGAAGCTTATGGATCTGGCTTTTGTGACTCATTTTCAGCTTGAGGAAGGTATAAAGTTTTTAACTTGACCATTGAATGCTTAGATCTATTATGTTGAGTTTTTGGATCTTTTTGGTCCCAAGAATGGAGCCTTATAGTTCCAAATCCGTTTTTAGGCTTAGGGTTGCCACCCTTGGTGTTAACTAAGTCCCTAAGGTAGAAAGTTGCCATCTTGGAGGTCTCAATGGATTCATGCAAGAGTTATGGACATTTTCATGAAAGTAGATTTTTATACTTTGATTAAGATGTTAGCTAGAGCTCAGATCTGTAATTTGGTACCTTGGTTTGAAGCATTAAGCACTTCATGGATTTTGTGTATCAGCCGTTTGTACGTTTGGCGTACAATGTAGTACGTTGCGCGTACAACCATTTTGCCCAGTACGCTAAGCGTACAGAAGAGGTATGCTGGGCGTACGCTTTCAGGAGGACTTGGGCCTTAGTGGACTTCGTACCTTTGGGCCCTAATGGTTTTGGGTCTGGACTTGCTGTTTGTTGGGCCTAAATGTACCTTGGGCCAATATTGAAATAGTTAGGCCTATTAGGCCTTGTGGCCTAATATAGAAATGGACTTCACATTGTGGGTCTCGGTTTGGGCCAATTCTTGGATTAGGTTGGTGTGGGCCTTCGTGGGCCAATTAGGGTGTTTGGCTGTCAAACCAACAAATAATGGGATCAAATAATATTAATAAAGTTCAAATCACTGCTATTTCTTATACTAAAGATAGTATAGAGTAAGCAGGGTCGGTCCACAGGAATACAAGACTTCTTATCTTGCCATATTTTCACACATAATACAAATAATATTAAAATGGGGGATTGTGTTTGAGCTAGATTTAAACTTTATAAATAAACAAGATTGTTAACAGAATTTAGTAAAAGAAATACATTTCCGATTCTGATTCTTATACATGTATTATGTTGAAAGATGAAAAGTGAATATGATTATGTTCAATCTAGGTTGGTAATTTAGATATTAATAAACTCTAATATCCAGGTTGACAAAAAATGTTTTATTCAAAACATGTTCTTCAAATAAAACTTCATTTAATTGATTTAATTCAAATAAACTCTTTTATCAAATCATTAAATGAATTTAAGTTCTTGCAACAATTACCAACAATATTCAATATTCCTCATAAGCTTGGGATTATGAACATTTAATCTTTGATTACACTCATTTTGATTTAATTACAATCAATTAAGTGCATGTTACTAACATCAAATCATAAAACATATACGAATTTTACAATTTGATTAACTAGATTGATAAAAACCCTAATTCATTGATCAAGTGAAAAAGAAAATAAACCAAACACATGATTAAGATCAAATCAAAGATTACTAGATGTTAAATACAAATCAAGTTCAAGTTACAACCTAACAACACATACTTAAGAATTCAGATTCGGAAATGATAATGAAATCAACCACACATGTCTAGGTTAAACTACAAATCAAACAAGTTTAAACTTCAAATTGACTTACAAAAAGGAAATTAAAGTGTTTTCCAAGTGTTAATTTACTTCCAAAAGCTCTGAAAATCGCTTTCTCTCTGCCCAAAATCCGACCTAACCCCCAAAAAACTGATTGTTTGAATTATATGAGAGTAAAACTACTTTAAAAACTATCGAGACGTTTACACGACCCGTGTAAATTAAAGGGTGCCATTTACACGAGCGTGTAAACAAGAAAAGTAGAATGCTCAATCCTTCCAGGCCTTCGAAGTAGAATGCTCTTGTACATGCGTTTACACGGCCCGTGTAAAGTATAAGCTATCATTTACACGGCCGTGTAAATTCCTGTGAAACCAAATTCTTTATTTCTTCATTCTCTCTCTTCTTCAATGCTCCAAAACTTCTGAAACTTTGTCTCCAACTCTTTTTAACTTCCTTCATCAAAATCCAACCTTCAAAAGTCCCTGAAATATCACAAAAGTGTGTGAATGGAATTGCATCATGAAAAATCCCGAAAATATGCAAAATGCATGAGTTTAAACCTAAATGCAATGCACTTTTATGAACTAAAACTACAAAACGAATGCATGAAATGCACCTAACAAATCTCCCCAAGCTTGAACCTTTCTTGTCCTCAAGAAAGAACAAGAATATTTAAACTAGAGAAAATAAAATAGAATAGAAGAAAAGAAATTAAAGTTAAAACTATTTGAAACTTAATGCATGAAATCAAAACAAACATGAAAAGATCCAACCCAATTACCCTGTTTTGTACCATAGTTGAGAATGTACCTGTCATGCCTTGAGTCAACTTGGTTTTAGTCTCAAAATATTATATGATAATAGAAATAAGACTTTGGCCACTCCCTAATACAACTCAACAGAATCAAAGATCACAACACTTATTCCTTTTCAATATCATCAAGTCAATTCTTGGAACAAATTATAGTCTTACTCTCGTGAAATTATATGTGACAAAACATGCTCAACCATTTTTGTTTCATAAAATATAACAATGCCCGATTCCAGCTATTTGTTGGTCAACAACAATCTTTTTCTTAAAAATCTTTTCTAAAAATTCCCTAATATTTATCCAGATTGGTTACAAACTTCAAACCACTTACACCAGTCAAAGTAATTAACACTCAGTCCAATGTCATAAGTTCAAATCCAAGTCCAAAGGAATCTTTTAACAACCAAGTATTTTTCCTAAACACAATATTCAATTAAATTATAAACACAATTGTATACAAACTTCTTAATTATATTTTTTTACAAATAAAGCTCATGGTTTTCTTTAAAATCCGTGTAACGGGCTTCCAACCAACACATGCAAATCAAATGACCTTAGTGTGCTAGATTTAAAGAGATCCCTCGGGTTTACTTGCCCGAACCTCAAAGGCTACATATTGGCTTTATTTGCTATTATTAAGTTCATGACTTTCTATGGAAGCCATGTAACGAACTTTCAACTCAATCAGTCCCAAACAATTTAGCTTTAGGCGATTAGGTGTAAAACACCCCTCAGAGTTTACTTGTTCGAATCCCAAAGGTCACTGATTAACTTAATAATAGTTATATTATTATTATTATTTTATTTTTTAAGTACATATATACAAATAACTAAGTTAACACATAACACTCTTACTAATTTATTTATTTATTTGGCCAATTTCTTTATATTTTCGTCCTTGACTTTTCTATTGTGGGACATCTCACGGTCTATTACCATGAGGACTTCTAAGACATTTTTCAGGGGACTAAAGGTTAACATGCAAAGACCCGTAAGTATGTTGGAATAGTGTCTAAGGCTGCAACTATATTAGGCAAGTATTTGACCCGATTGTGCATGGTCCTTTTGGGTTGCCTTCACCATAGCAACTTGACAGGATGATTTATTATGAGAGAATAAATATTATTAATATATTATGAGAATAATATAACGAATAATAATATTGTTATTTGATTAATATAAGTCATAAATTAATTAGAATTAATTTGGTGACTTAAAGAGATTAATTAAATAAGAGGGTATAAACTGTCAATTGTTTGATAGTTACACTTTGGGTTGTAAATCCTTCTTGGATAGGGTTGGACGATTTCTAGGGCTTGGGATAAGCCACAAATCGTCCAAGGGCTTATCATGGAAAGGATTTGGATTGCTTTGAGTAAAGATTATCCAACTAGGGTTTAAGGGTGAAACCCTAGGAGCCTTACAAGTATAAATAGACCCTTGGGGCAAGGGAAATCGGCACCTATGCTAAAGCAAAGAAACCCTGGCTGATTTTTATTCCCTCTCCTCTCTCTCAAATCATCCTCTTGCTAGTTGGTGTTTGTAAGCCATTAGAGGAGTGACATTTGTGACTCTAAAGCTCCAAGAACAAGAAGATCAAACAAGTGTTTCAAGGTATACTTATAACTTTGATTTTGTATTGTTCTTATACTCTATTAGTTATTAGAAGTCTTGGATCCAATGCATGTTTAATTAGAGAAACCTAGATCCAAGCATTAGGGTTTGTATGTGCACATAGGAATGTTCATATGGTAAAAAACTCATCAGTGGTATCAGAGCCTAGATTGGTTTCTATTAAATTGATGCATGATTGTTTGTTTCTTGCTTGCAAAATTCGAATTTTGTGGTTCTGAGTCATGAACTCGACGAGTCCCACGGTGGACTCGACGAGTTGGCCTGACTCGACGAGTCCAGTTGGGAACTCGGCAAGTCCGAGCGTCAGGAAGGGCCAAAATCGGGATTTTTTGATATTTATCTTATGGAAACTTGCCTTTATCATATTAGATCAATCCAAATCCGATTTTTTTGATATAGATGACTATAATTTTGATCTAATTAAAGATATTTATCAATTAATAAAATATTTAATTTCCTTATGTAATAATTAATTAATTATTTTGATTAAATTGGTAAATTATTTTGCAAGAAATCATTAAATAAATCAAATATGGATAATTATTGAATTAATTGTTAATTAAGATTATTTGTTATTTGATCCTCCATGTTTTAAATGTTTAAAACTTTCCCTCAAGTTTTGAAATTAATGTTTTGTAATTAAAAGTTTAATTTAGACAATTTTAAATTTCAAACCCTAGAATTTTACAAGTTTAAAATCCAACCCTATACTAATATAATATTACAAGATTAATATGTATATATATATATATATATATATGTATAACTAAAATGCTAGTCTTACCATTAGTAGGCCTCATTCACGAAGCTGATCTATAAGGTGGGTATAAGGTTGCGGCCTATAAAATGGCGCATAATGGGTGTACACTCACACCCACCGCTTGCTTGATCGGTGGAGGGTCGTTAGCCGAACGGGTAGGATAGGGCAACCTCATCTCTCATTAAAAGTATAATATGAAATACAAAGTAACTACATGTTTTTTCAAAAATTTCCCAATCTTAGTTAATTTAGGAAAAGTGAATTGATGCAATCCCATGAAATTACACTTTGCACCCATGCTAAGAAGTTAGTGGAGCGTGTGTGGTTTACCGACACACTAATTGGTTCTAAGCAAAGATGGCAAAGGGTGATTCATTGTTTATCATTGTTCGATGGAGCATGTGTGGTTTACCGGCACATCGAATAGGTGATCGTTACAATGAAGGTACCATGTAAATTTGCATGGTAATTCACACCCGCTTTGTGATCCTCGGTATCCCAGTCACAAACAAGAGGGGCATATCGAGATTTAAACATGCCATTGAAAGGTTTCAATGATTCTCATCTAAACTTAGGAATTCTCAATACATTTAGAACTTAAAGTTATGTTTTGTGGTGGAGGATTAGTGAATCGTCATTCACTTACCTTCAAATTGTTTACATGTTAGATTACGGCATCCCTTTTCTAATATGTAAATATTGTTGTTGGATCCTAGCCCTAATTTTTCTTATTGGGTGATAATTAGGGATTCATATTCTAATCTATCTTTGTCCTTTCTATTTGTAGATGTCGAACGCAAACAACGCTGCTGCTAGTTCATTCACATTGATGAGCCTTTGTCAAAAGGTCACTTTCGATGGGACTAACTTTAGCGAATGGATAAGATACATTCATACTATTGCTCGCTATGAGGACAAGGAGTATGTCCTCGATGAGAAGCTCGAGAAAATCAACCCTGAAATCGCTACTCCGGCTGAAATGACCGCTTTTGAAACCCACAAGCGTGATGCAACGAAGGTACATTGCATCATGATAGGCACTATGAACTCTGAATTCCAAAAGTCTATGAGGACATGTACCCGTACGAGATGCACCAAGACTTGTTGGAGAGATACCACCAAAACGCGAGACAAGAGCGTTATGAGATTTTCACTAACATGATTTCCGCTAAAATGGGTCATGGAGAGTCTCTTACCGTGCACCTGCAAAAGATGCAAAGGTATGTCGACTGTCTTCGCAAGTTGAATGTTGACTTTGGGGAAGACTTGGCGATCGACATGGTGCTTCACTCTTTGCCTCCAAGTTACAATCAATTTAGGATGACCTACCACATGAACAAAGAAGAGGTCACCCTAAGCAAGCTCCAAGGTCTCTTGAGGGTCGCTGAGAGCAATTTCAAGGACAAGTCTGTTGCACCAACTCCCAATCCACCCGCTGCTCTTGTGTTGGCTATTGGACAAGGAAGGGGAAAGAAGAGGAAGGCTTCATCTAAGAACCATCGCAAGGTTAAGTCCCGAGATGGTGCCTCTTCTAGTGGGACCAAAGTTGATCCTGCTAAACCATGCCCTAATCAAAAGGAGGCAGAGTGCCACCACTGCCACAAGATAGGACATTGGAAGAGAAGCTGCCCAGAGTACCTGCAAGCCATCAAGGAAGGAAAGATCAAGCCGTCTTTCGCAGGTATATACACAATTAAATCTAACGATTCATCTCATGCTATTTCTTGGGTTCTTGATACCGGTTGTGGTTACCACATTTGTTCTAATGTGCAGGGACTAATAAGAAATAGAGACGTGGAGCATGGAAGAATAAATCTAATCATGGGGAACAGAAGAGCGTCGCCTGTGACCAAGATTGGAGTGTATTATTTAGTGCTTAGGAATGGTTTATCTTTAGATTTGAACAATTGTTGCAATTCGCCAGAAATGGCTAGAAACATCATTTCATTTCATGGTTTGTTTAGACAAGGTTTTAGATTTTCTTTTAATAATGAGAATGGTTCTATTTTGGCTTATCTAAATGGTGTCTTTTACTTTGAAGCTATACCATGTAATGGGATTTATGAAACCGTTATGATTGTAGATAACTTAGGAAATGATGTTTTATGCATGGATTCTTCCAATAGTATGGATAGAGCATCCTTGTGGCATTGTCGTCTTGGACATGTCAACAAGAAACGCATAGCCCAACTCCAAAAGGATGGAGTGTTGGAGTCATTCGACCTTAGGGAAGATGACACATGCGAGTCTTGTTTACTTGGAAAGATGACTAAGTCACCCTTCACAAGCACGTGTGAAAGGGGTGGGGTCTATTGGACCTAATACATACCGATGTATGTGGACCGTTTAGATCAACCACGAAGGATGGGAACCGCTTCTATGTGACTTTTACCGATGACTATAGTAGATATGGGTATATCTACTTAATCAAGCAAAAGTCAGAAACTTTTGAAAAGTTCAAAGAGTTCAAGAATGAAGTGGAGAATCAATTGGGAAGGAAAATCAAGATGCTTTGATCCGATCGAGGAGGAGAGTACCTAAGTCTTGAGTTCCACGATTATCTCAAGGAGTGTGGAATAGTTTCACAATTGACACCACCTAGGACACCACAATTGAATGGTGTGGCAGAAAGGCGTAATCGAACCTTGTTGGACATGGTTCGCTCTATGATGAGTCGTGCTTCACTATCAATCTCTTTTTAGGGGTATGCCTTAGAGACTGCCGCCCATATCCTTAACCGAGTCCCTACTTAAAAGGTTGCCAAAACACCTCACGAGATGTGGACAGGGAAAGCTCCCTCGTTGGCACATATCAAGGTTTGGGGTTGCGAGGCTTTCGTAAGACAAGATACTCACGACAAGCTCGAACCTCGTAGTGAGCAATGTATTTTCATCGGCTACCCGCAGAAATCCTTTGGATATCGCTTCTATAGACCGAAGGACAATGTTGTCTTTGTTGCGAGGAGAGGAGTTTTCTGAGAGCGAGAACTCATAAGCCAAGGAGACAGTGGGAGACAAATCGAGCTTGAAGAGATTCAAGAATCGATAGATGAAGGAACCTCTACCGCTGGCACTCAACCCGAGGAGGAAACTCCGGTTGAACCGATTGACGAATTCTTACCTCTTAGACGTTCCGAAAGAGTTAGAGTTCAACCCCAGTTTTATGGTTTTCATATTACTACCAAAGGGGACACGTATATTAGTGATGGTACACTAATAAACCTTGATGAACCTAATAGCAATAAGGAAGCCATGGCAGGCCCGAAGTCTGCGAAATGGAAAGAGGCAATGGATAGCGAGATCCAATCCATGTATGATAACCAAGTTTGGAATTTGGTTGATAATGTGCCCGGACGTAAGACCGTTGGGTGCAAATGGATCTTCAAGAAGAAGACCGACGTGGATGGAAAAGTACACACGTATAAGGCGCGATTGGTTGCGAAGGGCTTTACTCAAACTCCCGGAGTTGACTATGATGAGACCTTCTCACTAGTTGCGAAGATAAAGTCTATTAGAGTGATGCTAGCAATTGCCGCATTTCATGATTATGAGATTTGGCAAATGGATGTCAAGACCGCTTTCCTTAATGGGAAGTTGGCTGAGGATGTTTACATGGTTCAGCCAGAGGGGTTTGTGGATCCGAAGCATCCGAATAGAGTGTGTAAGCTTGAGAAGTCCATTTATGGACTCAAGCAAGCGTCTCGCAGATGGAATCTTTGCTTCGATGAGAAAGTAAAAGAGTTTGGATTTGTACGAAGCGAAGATGAATCGTGTGTATATGTCAAAGCCAGTGGGAGTATAGTAAGCTTCCTCGTTCTATATGTCGATGACATATTACTCATAGGAAACGACGTCCCGACTCTGCAGAAGGTTAAGTCCTGGCTCAGGAAGTGCTTCGCTATGAAGGACCTCAGAGAGGCTTCTTATATTTTGGGAATAAGGATAGTGAGAGAAAGAAGTAAGAGACTAATAGGACTTAGTCAGAACACTTACTTAGAGAAGGTACTAAAACGTTTTAGTATGGAAAACTCGAAGAAGGGAGAATTACCGATACAAAGTAATGCCAAGTTGAGTAAGACTCAAAGTCCGAGTACCGAAGCTGAAATAGCAGAAATGAGCCGAGTACCATACGCTTCCGTAGTTGGCTCAATCATGTATGCTATGACTTGTACTCTCCCTGATATAGCCTTTGCTTTGAGCATGGTTAGCAGATATCAAGGGAACCCTGGCAGAGCCCATTGGATTGCGGTTAAGAATATCCTTAAGTACCTTCGGAGGACGAAGGAATGGTTCTTAGTCCTCGGAGGGAGTGATGACTTGAAGGTGCGAGGGTATAGTGACGCCAGCTTTCAGACCGACAGGGACAACTACCGTTCGCAGTCAGGCTGGGTCTTTACCCTAAATGGAGTAGCAGTAACTTGGAAAAGTTCCAAGCAGGAAACCGTAGCTGATTCAACGTGCAAATCAGAGTACATTACAGCGAGCGAAGCGTCGAAGGAGGCAATATGGTTGAAGAACTTCATCGGTGATCTTGGAGTTGTACCTGCCATAAAGGAGGCCATGGAAATTTTCTGTGATAATGAAGGAGCGGTTGCCTTGACCAAGGAGCCAAGGGATCATGGTAGATCTCGACATATCGACAGAAAATATCACTTTATTAGACATCGTATAGAAGAAGGACAACTCGTAGTAAAGAGGATATCATCAGAAGATAACCCAGCAGATCCGCTTACGAAGGGACTGAGTAGGGTTAAGCACTTGCAGCATGCTAGGAGTATTGGGCTGAAGGATGATATTAGCATAGATTAGATAGTAGTAGAAACGTGTAATAGATAAATGTAATTAACATTTGATGAATAAATAAAAGAGTATTATTTATAAGTAATGTTACTGTCTTATGTTAATTGTTTAACTATTGTTTCATTTTGCATGTTTTGACTTCCAGAATAATTGAGTTTATTAAGAATAATCGAATTATTCAAATTGTCCACAATCGTTCATATGTTGGAAGTAGATATGAATGAAGATTGTCATGAATCGGTGTGTAGATTGTCTAAATGGTTTTATACATAGCATAGGGTTGCTGCAACATTCATGAGTGCTTATGAACTGGTTTTGAGCATTGGAACAAACCCGCGCTTGCTGGAATCACCTTATGGAATATGATATAAAAGGGTGATTGCAAGACGATAATATCATATAGTCTTAAAACTTAGATATATGGTTTGTTATCTGTTAATGGGTTGTACATTGATAATGCGAAAACGCATCAGTAACTCGGTGTTATAAAACACATTGTTGTGTATAGTTAATTAATGAATAAGTAAATGCATATAAGTCGAAGTTTATCTGTTACTTTTGTCCCAAGAGGGTAAAAGCGATATCTCGGCCGCTCGATGATTTGATTTGACTTATGTGTCGGGCCCGGTCAGAACTGAAATTGATGTGTTCGATTAAGTTCTATGTCAAATGACTCGGAGATCGAGAAACCAAATGCTAGACTAATTATTCCATAGAATTGTCAGCATGATATCTAACAGAGGACTGTACGATCCCTTATCTAAAGGACAAGATTGATTAGATCAGATTTTGACAGCGTCTTTGAGAGCTACGATTGAAAATCAAATTGTACTTGTGCATATAGTTACTAGACTTATCCAAGTGAGAGACTGTTGGAATAGTGTCTAAGGCTGCAACTATATTAGGCAAGTATTTGACCCGATTGTGCATGGTCCTTTTGGGTTGCCTTCACCATAGCAACTTGACAGGATGATTTATTATGAGAGAATAAATATTATTAATATATTATGAGAATAATATAAGGAATAATAATATTGTTATTTGATTAATATAAGTCATAAATTAATTAGAATTAATTTGGTGACTTAAAGAGATTAATTAAATAAGAGGGTATAAACTGTCAATTGTTTGATAGTTACACTTTGGGCTGTAAATCCTTCTTGGATAGGGTTGGACGATTTCTAGGGCTTGGTATAAGCCACAAATCGTCCAAGGGCTTATCATGGAAAGGATTTGGATTGCTTTGAGTAAAGATTATCCAACTAGGGTTTAAGGGTGAAACCCTAGGAGCCTTACAAGTATAAATAGACCCTTGGGGCAAGGGGAATCGGCACCTCTGCTAAAGCAAAGAAACCCTGGACGATTTCTATTCCCTCTCCTCTCTCTCAAATCATCCTCTTGCTAGTTGGTGTTTGTAAGCCATTAGAGGAGTGACATTTGTGACTCTAAAGCTCCAAGAACAAGAAGATCAAACAAGTGTTTCAAGGTATACTTCTAACTTTGATTTTGTATTGTTCTTAAACTCTATTAGTTATTAGAATTCTTGGATCTAATGCATGTTTAATTAGAGAAACCTAGATCCAAGCATTAGGGTTTGTATGTGCACATATGAATGTTCATATGGCCAAAAACCCATCAAAGTATAGTTGAAAGCTATGTCCCCAAGCAGGGTATATAAAAGGGAATGAGTAGACAGGACTTTTAAGAGCATTGTAAGGCTCGAGACATTGAGATTTTGCATTCTTTTTATGAACTTTTGAATTTGGCATTTTAAGTTCAATTGAGCATCTACTACTCATAAGACCAGTCATACATCCCAAAAAATCGACTCATACCTGTTGTTATGCTCCAATGTTGACAATCTTCTCACTTTCTGTTTTGCACAAGTAGCTTCGGGAGATGTGCTCGTGTGTGATTAACTTGCTTTCAAATTTTCAATAAAAAGAGCAAGTTAAATCTCAAGGCACACAACTCACGTACCATCTCAACTGTTTTGAGAAGATTTGGTTGCTTGGGATTGGATCATTTTTTTTATGAAATGTAATGCAAAAATTTAGATGCAAAATGCAAAAGTATAATAAAAATAAAGTAGAAATATTTTTTTTTTGGATTTTGAATTTTTTTCTAAAAATGACAAAGAAAAATAATGCAATGCAATGCAATATATACAAAATTACATGTAGCCTACATGCAACGGGATAATGCATGGATGGATGCCCATCCCCAGGCTTCAAATAAACATCGTCCTCGATGCTTGGAGAGAGGCATAACTATCTTATTGAGGATCGGGCGGTGGATATGGAGGGAACTGTGAAGGATAATCTGCAGGATAGTATGGAGGCCATTGGGGTTGGGATGATGATGGTTGTTGTTGCTGTGTGGGGAGCACAAGAACTCTATGGATATCGCTCAGCAGGTGATGAATGTTGCGGTTATGCTGCTCTTGAGCGACCCATCTCTGATCCTGCTCAGCCCACCGCAGCTCTTGTTGGGCCCAACACTCTTCTTGCAGGTTACGGTAGTCCTGAAATTCAGAAGTGATTTCAGCGACACCCGTATAAATTTCTCCGACTTCCTGCTCTATGCTGGTGTAACGGTGGTTCAAGCGTGCAAACTCGCCCATGTAAAGATTGTGTTCAGGAAAAGGAATGGGGCGAGATGAGCTAGAGGCACCTGCAGTAGGAGCAGGAGGAGGAGAGGGTGGAGGACTATGGTCTACTGCAACACCTAAGTTGGATTTGAGTTTCCAAGCGGTTGATGGAATGTCATTGGCTAAATTGAGTATCTTCTTGTTTCTACTGTCAATGCGTAGATACTCTTTTCCATCTACTGTCCAATGAACATCCCCAGTGGGAAGGCGGTGGAAAAGATGCATTTTTTCCGTAACATCAATTGATAGACGAGTACGGCTCGTGACTATATTTGTTGGGTTATTGGGTAGATGGAGGCCAAGATGCTCAGCAATAATAGAAACCATGCCTCCATAATGTAGCTGCCCACCATTGCTCATAGCACTTCTGAGCATTTTCTGAATTACCCAACACCCAAAATGAGGGACTTCTGCAGGCTTGTTAATCATGCACCACAAAACTTCTAACTCCTTCTTATTTGCCTTGCTAATCTCTTCTTAAGTAAATAAGAGAGAAGCAATGATCCGGTGGGTGACTTTCAAGACCGAATGAATAATGCTAGAAGCTTTGGCTGTGCCTGACTGATATTCATACTCACAAGAGATGCTTCTCCAAAAACTTGCACAATTTTGCTCAAAAATGACATTTTTTCTGCCCTTTGCTATGTATACATCCCTTCTTGCTTTAGGAGCACCAATGATATCACAAAGGATGTCAGCATGAAATTGATGTGTTTGATTGAGCAAACGGAAAGTGAGGATATGGGTTTGATAGTCAAAGGTGATTGAGGACAAAAGTTCCAACATTGGTGTTTGATAACTAACTGCATGTAGATTCAAAAGACCTTCCCATCTTATGTTTTTGAAGAGCTTGTGGACACCTTTATAGATATGTAAATCCTTGAGGGCTTGGATGTCCACAAACTTTTGAGCTCCCATTGTTCTTCTAACAAGATTTGCATACAAGATCTCTTGTTGATTGGTCTAAAAAATAAGACGAAATTCATAAGGGTTTTCTATGGGATGTGGGTCTTGTTCATTATGTGAAGTTCCAATTCTAGGTCTTTTACCCTAGGAAGCCATTACCCAAATGAATCAACAAAGTATTGCACACAATTTAGGACAATTGAAGCACAAGAACTAGAAAGTTTCACCAAAAATCACCCAAAAAGGAATATGGTTCTATCTAAATGCACAAAGTAAGAGTTTGGAACAATTATACCAATTTGTGGTTGAAAATGGTGGTAGGGTGATATCTAATGCTTCCCCAAGCTTTCCCCAAGCTTATGCTACAAGAAATTATAAACATTAGGTTGAGATTTTGATGTTTAAAAATTCTAGGGTTTGCTCAAAAACCCCAAAATCGACCATGAAAAGGATGGAATAGAGGTGGAAGATAAAGAAGATGATGAAAAGAGAAGAATTTCATACCTTGGAGCTTGATTTTTTATGCAAAATTAAGGAAGATGGAGTGTTTTTGAGGGTATTTTAGAAGAAGGCGGAATGGAGGAGAAAAAAACGTAGGTATTGTGAAAAGAATGAGTAAAAAAATCGAGTTAAGGCTTTAAAAACATCACAACTCTGTTTTTGCGTTTACACGGCCCATGTAAATTAAAGGGTAGCTTTTACACGGCCGTGTAAATGAAGTTCCTATATAATCTGATCTGGTCGTTTACACGGCCCGTGTAAACCATAAGCATAAGTTTACACGGCCGTGTAAATGTCTATAAAGGCCAATTTTTTTTTTTGATTTTTTAACTTTTTGAATTTGCAACCCGCTAACCCTCTACTGCCCGAAAAATGATTTTTAACCCTCTTTTAGCATGAAAAACAACTTGGAAGTTTGAAAACAAAGAAAATGCAATGAAAATATAAGAAATGACAAAAATACCCCCGGGTTGCCTCCCGGTTAGCCGCCCCTTTTTAATGTCGTTGGCTCGACTTGGACCCCAACTATTTGTCAATCTTGATACTTTGGATCCATTAATTCTTCCATCTCTTCATTCTTGACTTGAAATCCTTCATAATAAGGCTTCAAACGATGACCATTTACCTTAAAAATCTTCCCGGTTTTCTCACTTGTGATTTCTATTGCATCATGCTCAAAAACATTAGTGACAACAAATGGTCCCACCCAACGTGACCTTTATTTACCAGGAATGAATTTAAAACGCGAATGGTAAAGTAGTACCTTTTGACCTTTGTGAAATACCTTTCGTGTAATCATCTTGTCATGGAATGCTTTGGTCTTTTCCTTATAAAGAACCACATTCTCATATGCTTCATTGCGGATTTCCTCAAGTTCTTGTATGTCCAACTTCCTCTTCTTTTCCGATTCACTTAAATCCATGTTGAACTGCTTGATCGCCCAATAGGCCCTATGTTCCAACTCAACGGGTAATCGACACGTCTTTCCAAAAACAATACGGTATTGAGACATTCCAATTGGAGTTTTGTATGCAGTGCGATATGCCCACAAAGCATCATCAAGGCGTGTAATTCAATCTTTCCTTGTTGTATTCAAGGTTTTCTCCAAAATGCCCTTGATTTGTCGATTGCTCACCTCGGCTTGTCCATTTGTTTGTGGGTGGTATGCTGTGGAAACTTTATGAGTGACACCATATTTCTTCAAAACACTCTCGAGCATACGATTGCAAATATGTGTACCACGATCACTGATCAAGGCCTTTGGAACACCAAATCTGGAAAAGATGTGAGCCTTCAAGAAATCTATCACAACTTTTGAATCGTTAGTATGGGTAGCCTTTGCTTCCACCCACTTGGAAACATAGTCCACAGCCAAAAGAATATAAATAAAACCTGAAGATGATGAGATAGGTCCCATAATATCAATGCCCCAAACATAAAAAATTTCACAAACTAATATGGGATTGAGGGGAATTTGATTCTTTGAGCTTAAAGAGCCCATCTTTTGACATTTATCACAATTTGCACAAAAAACATAAGAGTCACTGAAAATACTTGGCCAGTAAAATCCACTCTCTAATACTTTTCTTGCAGTCCTTTGAGGACCAAAATGTCCTCCACAAGCATAATAGTGACAAAATGTTAAGATAGAAGGTACCTCATATTGATCCACACATCGTCTAATCATTTGGTCAACACAATATTTCCACAAATATGGCTCATCCCAAACATACCTCTTAGCTTCTTTCTTGATCTTGTCTTTTTGCCATCGAGTCAAATCTGGTGGAAATTGATTTGTGACAATGTAGTTCACAATATCAGCATACCATGGGGCAACTTTTGCTGAAAATAGGTTCTCATCGGGAAATGCATCATGAATGGGAGTTGAGTCATCGGGAGAAACAATCCTGCTAAGATGATCAGCTACAAGGTTTGACTTTCTGCTCTTGTCTTTGATTTCAATGTCATACTCTTGCAAGAGTAATACCCATCGAATGAGTCTAGGCTTCGAATCCTTCTTTGCAAGTAGATACCTAATAGCTGCATGATCAGAATAAACAATGACTTTAGAACCTAGCAGATATTGACAAAATTTGTCTAAATCAAAGACAATAGATAAAAATTCTTTTTCAGTTGTTGAGTAGTTGGCTTGTGCACTATCAAGTGTTTTTGAGGCATAGTAAATGACATTAGGAACACGATCTTTTCTTTGCCCTAACGCTGCACCAACTGCATGATTGCTGGCATCACACATGATTTCAAAAGGCAAACTCCAAATCCGGTGATTGAAGTATTGATGTTGTTATCAACAACTCTTTCAACTGATCAAAAGCTTGCTTGCACTCTTTGGAAAATTCGAATTCTGCATCTTTTTTTAGGAGCTCACACATGGGACGAGATATCTTCGAAAAATCTTTGATAAACCTTCTATAAAATCCTGCATGACCAAGAAATGAGCGTACCTCACGAACACAAGTGGGATAAGGTAAAGATTTTATGACATCTATTTTTGCTTTGTCTACTTCTAGACCCTTAGAAGACACAATATGACCTAGTATGAGACCTTTGTCGACCATAAAGTGACATTTTTCATAATTCAAAACAAGATTGGTCTCAATACATCTTTGCAAAATCTTTTTCAAATTACCCAAACACTCATGAAAAGAATTACCATAAACTATGAAGTCGTCCATAAAAACTTCAATGATTTCCTTAACATATTCCGAAAAAATACTTACCATGCACCTTTGAAAAGTGGCTGGAGCATTGCAAAGTCCAAAAGGCATTCGTCTATATGCAAATGTTCCTAAGGGACATGTGAAAGTAGTTTTTTCTTGGTCCTCGGGTGCAACTGGTATTTGATGGAAACCGGAATACCCATCCAAGCAACAATAATGTGTTTTTCCCGCTAACCTTTCCAACATTTGATCAATGAAGGGAAGTGGGAAATGGTCTTTCCGGGTTGAGGAATTGAGACTTCTATAATCAATGCAAACTCTCCACTCGTTTTGCACACGGGTGGGGACTAACTCACCTTGGTCATTCTTTGTAACGGTAATACCTATCTTCTTGGGCACAACTTGGACCGGACTTACCCACTTGCTATCTGATATAGGGTAGATCATCCCCACATTCAACAAATTCAAAATTTCTTTCTTCACTACCTTCATCATTGGAGGATTCAAACGTTTTTGAGCTTCTCAGGAAGGCTTATAGTCTTCTTCCATAAGGATTTTGTGCATGCAAAGTAAAGGAATTAGCCCTTTGATGTCGGCTACAGTCCACCCAATAGCTTCCTTATACTCTTTCAAGGTGGTGACAAGCTCTTCCTCTTCTTTTGTTGACAACTTGGTGGAGATGATCACTGGCAAATTTTCTTTGTCTCTAAGAAATACGTACTTGAGATGCGCGGGTAAAGTTTTGAGCTCCAATTTCGATGCCTGCACAATAGAAGGAACAAGTTTCTCATTAGACATTGGTATTTTCAGCTTTGGAACATCAAACCTCATTTTCTTCTTCTCATCCATGCAAGACACAACCTCCATAATCTCTTTATCAATTGTAAATTGATTGAGAAGTTTTTCCACTCTTTCCTTTTGAAGATTTCTGTCTAAAATGAGAGCTAACACATCAAGATTAGACAAATCAAAACACTCCTCTATCAATGGTTCAATGACATCCATAAAATTCAAAGATGAAATATCACTTGGATATTTCATAGCATCACAAATATTGAAATTTATCACCTCCCCATCAAATTCCATGGACAATGTATCATCATAAACATCAATTTTTGTCCTGACTGTTTTCAAAAAGGGTCTTCCTAGGAGAATTGAACTCAAATTTGGTGAGTCATCATCATCCATGTCAAGGACATAAAAATCTGCTGGAAACACTAATTCATTCACTTGGACTAACACATCTTCTAGCACACCTTTGGGATGTACTAAAGATCTATCAGCCAATTGAAAGATTACCCCGGTCTTCTTCAATGTGACAATATTTAAAGTTTTAAAAATGGAATATGGCAAAACATTGATAGAAGCTCCAAGGTCTAGCATAGCTCGTGGAACATGGAGATTAACTAATTTGCAAGGAACCGTGAAAACACCCGGATCCTTACATTTTTGAGGTAGTCTTTTCTGTAACACTGCAGACACATTTTCTCCTACTTTAACAGTTTCATTCCCTTTCAACTTTTTCTTGGATGTACATAATTCCTTAAGGAATTTAGCATACCTAGGGACTTGTTTGATGGCATCAATAAGAGGAATATTTACCTCAACCTTCCTGAACATCTCCATGATTTCATTGTCTTCCTTCTCTCGCTTTGACTTGCTTAACCTTGAAGGAAATGGGGGAAGAGTGACTTTTGCTTCAATAGGAACTTGCTTTGAAGGTGTTTTTGACTTCTCTTCTGCTTTCTCTAGCTCCATCTCTTCTTCTTCAATCATCTTAGGACCTTCATATTCTTTTCCATTTCTCAAAGTGATGGCACATGCACTATGTTTTGGATTCTTCTCGGTTTGCGCGGGTAGTTTGCCTTGTGACTCCAATTTACTCACAGAAGTGGCGAGTTGAGTCATTTGTTGCTCCAAAGTCGTGATGCTCGCCTTGGTCTCATTTTGAAATGTTTGAGTACTTGTGGCTAAAATCTTAACAATGTCTTCCAAATACATTCCCGATCTTCTTGAACTACTTCCTTGATGCATGTTTTGAGGTTGGAATTGAGATTGATGAGGAGGTTGATTTGGCTGGAAATGTGGTTGATAACTTTGTTGGTGATGCATTTGATTTTGAAATGGGGGTCTTGGTTGATAAGGTGGTGGTCTTGGCTGAAAATTGGTATTAGGTTGATGCTAATTTGGATTGCTTCTTGGCTGGAAGTTTCCTTGTTGTTGACTTGAAAATCCCATAGCTTGAACTGGCTCTACATCTTCTTGTAACATTGTACACATATCAGTGGGATATCCGGCTTGTGTACAAATACCACAAGGTCTAACTGTTGGTGGTTGCACGCCCTTGTCCTTTGCAAGCATCATCACTACTTTAGTCAACTCAGAAAGTTGACTTTCAATTTTTGGGGTAGAAATTTCTTTCACTCCTCTTGGTGCATCACTGTACCATTCTTCTTCTTGGACTGTATGCTTGGAATCTTTTGCCATGTTCTTGATAAGAACTTTGATTTATGTTGGAGTCTTATCAGCTATAGATCCACCACTTGATGCATTGAGTAATCTCCTATCCCAAGATGACATTCCTTCACAAAAATACTGCAACAACTGATATTCTGTAATCCCATGTTTTGGACATCTTGAACACAATTTCTTGAATCGTTCCCAATAAGTATGAAAGGCTTCTCTCTTTTGTTTCTTGATACCAATTATCTCTCTGCGTAAAGCTGAATCTCTCATTTCTGGAAAATATTTATCCAGAAACATCCTTGCAAGTTCATTCCATGTCGTGACTGACCCCGGTGGTAAGTCATATAACCACTCCTTGGCTGAATCTTGTAAAGCAAAGGGGAATGCCCTTAACTTGATTTGATCTTCTGTAACTTCATGTGGCTTCATACCCACACAGACAACATGAAATTCCTTAAGGAATTTATGTGGGTCTTCATTCTCAAGACCATGGAATGAGGGTAACAAATGGATGAGTCCAGACTTGAGTTCAAAGTTGATTGTTGCAGGGTAATTTATGCAAAAAGGTTGTTGGGTAACATCTTGAGTGGCCCATTGTCTAAAGGTTTGTTCAGGTGGTGGATGTGGAGGATTTTGGCCATGGTTGTCTCCCATGGTAGGAGTAGGGATAAAGGTTTCAGATTCGGGTAAAGGTGAAGATGATGAGGTGGTACTTTTGGATATTGGTGAAGATGGGGTTGATGGATTTGATGAAGAACCTCCAGATTGTTGTTGTTTCTTTAAAAGTCTGGCTTGCTTCCTTCTTTGTTTAGCAGATTTATGTATCTCCAAATCAACTGGTAAAGGTGTACCTGTGCGAAAAGATCTTGGCATAAACAATTAGTACTACCGTATCCCCGGCAAAGGCGCCAATTTGTTTGGCTGTCAAACTAACAAATAATGGGATAAAATAATATTAATAAAGTTCAAGTCACTGCTATTTCTTATACTAAAGATAGTATAGAGTAAGCAGGGTCGGTCCACAGGAATACAAGACTTCTTATCTTGCCATATTTTCACACATAATACAAATAATATTAAAATGGGGGATTGTGTTTGAACTAGATTTAAACTTCACAAATAAACAAGATTGTTAACAGAATTTAGTAAAAGAAATACATTTCCGATTCTGATTCTTATACATGTATTATGTTGAAAGATGTAAAATGAATATGATTATGTTCAATCTAGGTTGATAATTTAGATATTAATAAACTCTAATATCCAGTTTGACAAAAAATCTTTTATTCAAAACATGTTCTTCAAATCAAACTTCATTTAATTGATTTAATTCAAATAAGCTCTTTTATCAAATCATTAAATGACTTTAAGTTTTTGCAACAATTACCAACAATATTCCATGTTCCTCATAAGCTTGGGATTATGAACATTTAATCTTTGATTACACTCATTTTCATTTAATTACAATCAATTAAATGCATGTTACTAACATCAAATCATAAAACATATACGAATTTTACAATTTGATTAACTAGATTGATAAAAACCCTAATTCATTGATCAAGTGAAAAAGAGAATAAACCAAACACATGATTAAGATCAAATCAAAGATTACTAGATGTTAAATACAAATCAAGTTCAAGTTACAACCTAACAACACATACTTAAGAATTCAGATTCGGAAATGATAATGAAATCAACCACACATGTCTAGGTTAAACTACAAATCAAACAAGTTTAAACTTCAAATTGACTTACAAAAAGGAAATTAAAGTGTTTTCCAAGTGTTAATTTACTTCCAAAAGCTCTGAAAATCGCCTTCTCTCTGCCCAAAATCCGACCTAACCCCCAAAAAACTGATTGTTTGAATTATATGAGAGTAAAACTACTTTAAAAACTATCGAGACGTTTACACGACCCGTGTAAATTAAAGGGTGCCATTTACACGAGCGTGTAAACAAGAAAAGTAGAATGCTCAATCCTTCCAGGCCTTCGAAGTAGAATGCTCTTGTACATGCGTTTACACGGCCCGTGTAAAGTATAAGCTATCATTTACACGGCCGTGTAAATTCCTGTGAAACCAAATTCTTTATTTCTTCATTCTCTCTCTTCTTCAATGCTCCAAGACTTCTGAAACTTTGTCTCCAACTCTTTTTAACTTCCTTCATCAAAATCCAACCTTCAAAAGTCCCTGAAATATCACAAAAGTGTGTGAATGGAATTGCATCATGAAAAATCCCGAAAATATGCAAAATGCATGAGTTTAAACCTAAATGCAATGCACTTTTATGAACTAAAACTACAAAACGAATGCATGAAATGCACCTAACATAGGGTCAGGATTGTTGACTAAGGAGAATATTGGTCTTTAGAATAAAGTCCATAAGAAAGGTTCGGGCCCAATTTCCATTGATGGTTTTATGGACATTATTGTGTTGGGCTTTTGTTTTGGTATGGGCCATAGTTTTGGATCATACTGTGCCATGGGTAGAATGGTAACTTTACCCCATGCATGGATTAAGGATTATGGTATGGGACCTAATTGGTAATTGGGTATATTGATTGGTATTGGTAGCTCGGGAAGTGGACATGGTAGCAGCTAAGGATTTCTTTTGGGAAGATTCTGCATTTGAGGTGAGTCTCCTCACCATACCAATGGGTCTAAGGCACTAAGGCCGACCCATTATGCATTATGTGATATGCTAGTTGATTTCATGTTATGTGGTATGCTAGTTGATTATGTGGTATGTGATATGCTAGTGGTTTCTGTGTATTGTGTATGGAAGACCTCGGGGGTTCCCGAGGCACTTAGGTGTAAGACCTTGGAGGGTTTCCTTGGCTTCCTACGTCAAAGACCTCAGGGGTTTCACGAGGCACTTAGGTATAAGACCTTGGAGGGTTTCCTTGGCTTCCTAGGTCAAAGACCTCGGGGGTTCCCGAGGCATTGGGCTAAGACCATGTGGGGGTTCCTATGACACCGGAGTAAGACCCTGGAGGGTTTCCAGGGCTTCGTTATGTGTTGCTTTGGATGACTTATGTGTTCTGTATAGCTGTTTAGCTAGCATGATATGTTGTATGTGTTTGTGTGTGGGTATGCTCTGGGGAACTCACTAAGCTTCGTGCTTACAGTTTTGTTTATGGTTTCAGGTATCTTTGTTTTTGGAAAGGAAGGGCTCAGCTTGATCGCATCGCACACACCCATGTTTTCCGCAATAAAGGA
The DNA here is from genome assembly GCF_002870075.4 of Lactuca sativa. NCBI lineage: Eukaryota > Viridiplantae > Streptophyta > Magnoliopsida > Asterales > Asteraceae > Lactuca > Lactuca sativa. The sequence goes on from NC_056629.2 coordinate 150,222,627, forward strand.
TTTTGGGATGAACTCTGATAAATGTTTTTAATTAACAATGTTTTGGAATGATTGGAGTAAATGATATCCATGTTTGGGTTATATTAAAATTGAAAATTTTATCCCCGATTTTGGGTCGTTACAAGTTGGTATCAGAGCCTTGGTTTGAGGGATTCGGAGGTACCTTCGGGTGTGTCCGAACTCAAACTAAGGATCTATAAGGTTTTCAAAAAATTTCAAAGGAAAATGTTTTAAGTAAAGAATTTTTAAGACAAGAAAGGGTGTGGTGCATGAAATCAATCGAGCTGAAGTAAGTTTCCCCAAGATACCCACATTTGTTATCTGTTATGATTTGATTATGAATCTGTGAATCGCATGCTAGTTAGGGCTAGGGGAGATGCTTGTATATGTTGTATGAGCTGGTAGACTTGCATGCTAGTGTTGAGCAGTCAACAACAGGTTGGCCTGATATGTGGTGCTTGTAGCCATGAGGATATTGGATGTCATGCTGGAATGAGAGTGATAATTGGTATTTGTAACTGCAATGTGTATATTTTGAAAATTGTATACGGTTAGGATCTTATAGCCTTAGAATGATTGACTTGGCCTTATTTCCTGTTCCTCGTCTGGTTGTGGTCCTAGGGTAGGTTCTATTATTTGATAGTCCATTAGATCCTGTTCTGTGTATAATTTGCATACATAAGGCAACCGACAGCAAGGGTGGATGTGGACAACATGGGTCGTGGTTTATGGGCCGAATGTTTTATGATAGTTCGTGGGTCGAGGATTACCCTAGGGTAACCCCATGATAAGATTAGTGACATGAGTTAATAATTGTCCGAATGCTGCTTGCTTTGTGCTTTGTGGGACTTCTAGCAATGCGAGCTAGCTACTAAGTGAATATGCTAGGTCACATGTGGCACATGTTGGATAATCTCAGAGTGATGAATTTGGACCTATTAAGTAGCACTTGTTTGAGTTTAACCATTTTAGGATTGAGTCTTTTACTTGAAGGATTATCTGATCTCTGCTACATGTGGCTATTTCATAAGGCAGCTAGCTGACATTACTGGGAATCTTTCAGCAGCTGAGGACTGGGTAGGATGGGAACCTAGGGGGATCCTAGGAGGTGTTTCGGTGGATATTGTGATGTTGTTTAGCAGACATTTGGTACATCATGGGAGTAGGTGACTTAGAGGATTCAGGATGATTCCGTAGGAAAGTATGAATAGGTGTGGAAGGTAGTATTGGGCCCGTACTACTGAAAGCACAGGATCCATACTCGAATCGGGAAAAGTCTTGGAGAATCTAAGAAGCCTTGGAAGGAGAATTATTGGTTATGATTGGACTGTGGGGATAGCTGCAATGCAAAATGCGGATGAGCACGCAAGGGGAAGGACCAAGGTTTGGTTCTGGCTCCAATGGTGAGCCAGTTAGCGGAATGATTGCCGAGATTTCGAGTTTGCTTTTGATCTCTTGTATCAGGAGGCAAGGGTTGATTATGCGATTTATTGCACTTTAGGATTTAAATCTATGTCTGGGAATAGTTTACAGCTGGTTTAGAGCAGAGGTTGCTCCAGCTTCTGTAGTTCAGTCATTGGCGTTTGAGCTGATGAGTGTGTCAGGGTGCGAGACCCTGAATGATATGGATCTCAGAACCAAGGACAGAAGATTGATTAGGAGTACCTCAATGAGAGAGGTTCAGGTCAGGTGAATTTATCGGAGGGTCTCAGGCGGAGACCCAAGAGTTTGGATCAGATTTTGAGAGGCCAGCAGGGTCGGATCCAGTGCAACGTTTGCAGGAATGGCGCAATGAAGTTTCGTTCCAAGGGTTTGGATTGTCACTGGGATCGGAATGAGGTGTTACATCATGCTCTCAGGGTGGTCGAGGTATCACAGGAGGAGGTGGTCATGATCTCTTCAGATGTTTGTAGATATGCTATCTTCGGCCATTTCCAGTGGATACTGGGTATTTGTATCGCTTGGGAATTATGATAAGTTGGTGTTGGATTAGTGTCTAAGTCCATAACTATTTTGGTATGTACTTGACCCGATGGTGCATGGTCCTTTTGGGTTGCCTTCACCAAAGCAACTTGATAGGATGAATTATGGAGAGAAAGGATTAAATATGATTTATTAATATATTTTGGGAATAATATATTAAAGGAGAAATCATATTGTTTAATTAATATTAGTCAAGAATTAATTGATAATTAGTTTTGTGACTAAAAGAGATTAATTAAACTTAAGGGACTGGAATTGTAATTATAAGATAATTGCAATTTGGGCTATGGATTGCCTTATATTAAGGAGTGGATGAATTCTATGGGGAAACCCATTAGAAATCGTCCAAGGCCTTTAAGGAAAGGAGTCCATGGGTTGCTTAGGGCTTAAGCATCCAAATTAGGGTTTCCTTGTTAGATAACCCTAATAGCCTCACTATATATAGAGCCCTTATGCCCCAAAAACGTGAACAAGCTTCCTTCTAGGGTTTCCACACGTTTTGGGCAACCTCCTTATCTTCTCCTCTTCATCCTCTTGCTCTTGGTGTTTGTGAACCATTAGAGGAGTGACATTTGTGACTCTAAGCTTTCTAAAGTCAATACAAAAAGGATTTGAGATTGTTATTGCTATATAACAATCAAGGTATGATCTAAACCCTTAATTATATGTTATACTGATTATCATATGCTAGATCTACGGTTTATAGTCTTGGATAAATTGCATGTACAATAGAGAAACCTAGATCCAAGCATTAGGGTTTGTATGAGCACATAGGATGTTCTTATGACTAAAACCCATCAGTTGGATCTTGGGTTGGTCTTCCACTATCGTATGGGTTAGCAAGGGTTTTCAGATGCCAATCAGCATGTCGAGTAATCTTTGAGAGATCTTTAGACAGATGTATCTTGCAGAGCGGATTCTGCGTGTACCGTGATTGCTCTGAGTCGTTGCTGGAATCTGTTCAGCGGTATGGGTTGCTACGGGTGTAGGTTTGGTCATGCCTTTAGGGATTGCCCATAGGGAGCAAGCCTGTTATATTTTCGTTGTGATCAGGAGGACGACAAGGAGGTCGACTGTCTGACGATCAGGGAGGAGCAGTGAGTGCACTTGCTCCAATCATTTTCAGGGTTGGTTCAAGGGCTTGAACGAGGGAGTTATGACTAGTTTTCAGTAGCCTTAGTATTTATGTTTGGAAGAGCCATCGGGAGTGCCGAGGGTAGAGGGAGTTGTTGTGGAGGTTTTCGTTAGACTACCCGTTCATTAGAATCTGAGATCTTATTGTAATATCGCTTTTAAGCATTTGAAGTCATTGATGTTGTTGGGATACGGGAAGTGTTAGCTAGTTTTCAGGAGTTATGCTGTTTTGGGTAGGGTTTCTTATGGTGCACTAGTTTGGTAAGCATCGGTCATCAGCAGATTGATTATTGGAACGTAAGAAGGATTAAGAATCCTTCAATTTTCATGAACCAAGCGGACTTAGTCGATTCTAAGTGAGGGAGAATCGCGCAGGTGCAGGATATGGGCAGGTATGAAACTGGGATGGGTTTCTCATCCTCATAGAGGAAAAGTGGCGGTCGAAGTGGCTATTTGGTTTGAGGGTTGTATGAGTTTAAAGTTCGGTAAAATTTCCCAGCATATGAATCGTGTCTCATTGGTGCTTGATAGAAAATTTTGGGGAATCAAGTTGGGGTTCCGGTCATGGATTGAGTCCAGTTGGGGTGTTCAGTCGAGTGCATGCTCGACTCTATATGCAATTCGGATTGATAGGTTGGGGGTAAGGTTTTAGGTTGTGTTGATGTTAGGGCGGGAAGTGTTGTAAGACTACGGGGGCTCTGTAGCATTTACTAGCAGTCAAATACTGTGGGAAGTGATGTAAGTCTGCGGGTGTAGCCGTAGCATTCACGGATTAGTTCAGATGATTTAGGCCAGGATGGGCCAGTTCGCAAGGTTGTGAGTAGGTCACAACATAATTGGAATCAGGAAAAGATAGGTTGAAGGAGACCGGGTATGATGTAAGACTACAATTATTCTGGTAGCGTTCACCTTTTGTGTTGGATTCAGTGGCGATAGGTTGTCGGCCTATCATGATCGGATGGATCAAATGGATGGAAGGAGCCACGAGTGGCTGTATAGATAGGGCAGTTATTGTCAGGCGAGGTGTCCTTTGGAGACCATGTGGGACAATTGTGCATGTGCTTCTATCTTAGTGATCGGGTAGATGTATGGTGTATCGGACTGTGGAAGTCAAGTTGGGACCAAAGAGGTCCCGGTTGGTCTTCAGGAAAGCAGCTATGGGGCAGCAAGAGGAGTTGGATCGAGTTTAGTGATTTGGAGTCCGTGCGTGGAATTGATCTTTATTCGGTAGCCACAGTTGACCGGTGATTTTTTCCTTTTGGAAGCCTCGAGGTATTTCGAGTGGGAAATATTCTATGTAGACTGGTCTGTTGTGAAATCAGTTCGATGATTATTCGATGTGGCAGTCTGTCAGGGAGACAGACCATCTCAAGACTTAAGATTTAAGATGGAGCAAATGTGATCAGATTGCAAGGAATTCGTTCATCTCCGTGTTCTAGAACCCTACGAGGGTTAGTTTCAGTTGCCTTAGGAAGGCTGTGGTTCTTAGGTTTGTGGTTGTGTTGCTCAGGTTGTCTGGTATGTCAGGGATGGTGATACATGATTTCGAGGAAGAAATCTAATTTAAGTGGGGGAGAGTTGTAATGCTTTGTTCCGAATTGACTCCTAGTCTGAGGTTGTGGCTCGAAGTTCGGTCATTATAAGGATTATGGCTATTGGGAAGGTAAGATCTAGGCCCTTTCGGGTGCAGGTGATGTATTAGAAGTGATCCGGCTGTTCGGTTCGTGTTTTGGAGCCTAGGGATATTCCGGTAAAGTGGCAGTTTGGGCTTTTGTGGAAAATGGATTTTTTTGGAAGGTATTAAGAATGGTTTGAGTTGTTAGAAGTGTAGGGCTTCTCGTCACCTTTCCGTTGATATAAGGATCGTCAGAATCGGGTTTATAACGAAGAAGTTATGGCCTTCGGAAGTTTCGTGGTTTTCAGGATTAACCGAGTACACGGTGCGTACACAAAGTGTACGCGGGGCATACTAGCAAAGAATGTAGTACATTGGGCTTACCTTGGAGTACGCTGGGCGTACTGACTAGGAGGGTCGCGAATGTTCCTCGGAGTACGTTGGGCGTACTCTAGTCAGATAAGAACCCAATTTATGGGTGTTGGACCCTATTTAAACTCCTTATATCATAACCTAACCTTAATATCCTCAGCCTCCACCCCTCTAAACCCTAGAAATCGTCTTATACCATTCATGGTGGCATTTTGAGCTTTTGGAGTCCATTTTTGGAGTGTTGGCCCATTTTCAAGAAGGTGGAGTTAGATGCAAAGATAGAGATCAAGAAGAAGCTTATGGATCTGGCTTTTGTGACTCATTTTCAGCTTGAGGAAGGTATAAAGTTCTGAACTTGACCATTGTATGCTTAGATCTATTATGTTGAGTTTTTGGATCTTTTTGGTCCCAAGAATGGAGCATTATGGTTCCAAATCCGTTTTTAGGCTTACAGTTGCCACCCTTGGTGCTAAGTAAGTCCTAAAGGCAGAAAGTTGCCATCTTGGAGGTCTTAATGGATCATGCAAGAGCTATGGTCATTTTCATGGGAGTAGATTGTTATACTTTGATTTTGGGCTCATGTGGGTCATATAAGTCACCAAGTCAGTGACTTTATGGATTAAGACGTTAGGTAGAGCTCAGATCTGCAATTTGGTCCCTTGGTTTGAATCATTAAGCACTTAATGGATTTTGTGCATCATTCGTTTATACGTTGGGCATACAATATAGTACGCTGCGTGTAAAACCCTTTTGCTCAGTACGCCAAGCGTACAAATGAGGTATGTTGGGCGTACGCTTTCAGGAGGACTTGGGCCTTAGTGGACTTCCGACCTTTGGCCCCTAATGGTTTTGGGCCTGGACTTGCTGTTTGTTGGGCCTAAATGTACCTTGGGCTAATATTGGAATAGTTGGGCCTATTGGGCCTTATGGCCCAATATAGAAATGGACTTCACATTGTGGGTCTCGGTTTGGGTCAATTCTTGGATTAGGTTGTTGTGGTCCTTCTTGGGCCAATTGGGGTCAGGATTGTTGACTAAAGAGAATATTGGGCTTTAGAATTAAGTCCATTAGAAAGGTTCGGGCCCAATTTGGAAAATTGGGCCATTGATGGTTTTATAGACATTATTGTGTTGGGCTTTTGTTTTGGTGTGGGCCTTAGTTTTGGATCATACTGGGCCATGGGTAGAATGGTAATTTTACCCCATGCATGGATTAAGGATTATGGTATGGGACCCAATTGCTAATTGGGCATATTGATTGGTATTGCTAGCTCGGGAAGTGGACAGGGTAGCAGCTAAGGATTTCTTTCGAGAAGCTTCTGTATTCGAGGTGAGTCTCCTCACCATACCAATGGGTCTAAGGCACCAAGGTCGGCCCACTATGCATTATGTGATATGCTAGTTGATTTCGTGTTATGTGGTATGCTAGTTGATTATGTGGTATGTGATATGCTAGTTGTTTCGAGAAGCTTCTGCATTCGAGGCGAGTCTCCTCATTCATTCATTCCTAAGGATCATCCTAAGGAAACGACACGAAGTCCATCGTTGCCAATGACATAGTTGTCAAGCACAGCTGCTAATATCATCACTTAGGCGTAGCTGCCATAATTGTGACATTCTCTATGAGACGCTTCTGTCGGTATTGTCCTTTAAACACTACTGCCATGGTTATAATGTTCTCTATTAGGCACAACTCCCGATACTATCCTTAGAGCGCAACTGCTAGGATGTTTATCGTAGCTCTAAAACATCTATAGATTTTGGGGCAGCTGCCAGTGCTCATCTATAAGGTACTAGGTCCATTGCTTCCAATGTTCACCTATAAGGCACTAGGTCCATACTACTAATGTTCCTCTATTTCAGCCTTCATCCCTCATCATTCATCTACCCATGTTTTACCCAACATATTTTGTAGATATAAAATACATATACAGTTTAAATCATTTAAAACATGTATAAAATCGTTCATCCAGCATAGACAACAAGTATTCAGACAATATGCACACATAGCACGTAATTTATATAAAATACTTCATATCTATGTGTAAGATGAAAGTAACTATGCACTCACCTGAGAAGGTGGTGACTCGGCACTCGAACAGCACTTCGTTACACTCAACATAATTTTCCTCGGACAAAACCTAGTATCATTACCACTAGAGTTTAGTCTAATATTCACCGAGACTAATTGATAGTCTGGCTATTCTTACTATTATATAAGTGTTAAACAATACTTAAATAACCCATAATAATAGCACAAGTACTTATTATAAGTTTCTAATAACGTTACTATAATTAAATAAAAGCTATACTAAAAATAACGTAGACGTAGCTCACTTACAACGGGCTTTATAGAAAACCGGTCTTCGCTTGGAGCAGCGTTTCCGAACCGAAAGATCCTTTTTCTCGGGACTTCGGGAGCCTCGAGGCTTCCTTCGGGTGCTAGGGGGTTTACCAAGACTTTAAGGGGGTTAGGGAGCTTAGAGAGAGAAAGAAGAGGGTTGAGGGGTGAGGAAATGAGGGAACCCGACACTCTGATTTATAGGCTGAATTCCTGACGGACTCGCTGAGTTGGTTCACTGACTCGCCGAGTCGGTGCCACTTGTCAGCTTTCTGGTGGCAAATCTTATGTGGCCTACATTGTGCCATGTCACCCCTTTTGCAGCAGCACCCTGCCGACTTCTAAATCTCGTAACTTTTGCATAAGAGCTCCGTTTTTGACGTTCTTTATATCCACGCGTAGGTTAAAACAAGATCTAAAACTTTCATTTCGACTCTGTCGGCTAATTCTAGATTGATCTTAAATTTAAAAGTAGGAGGAGATTAGACTGTTAAATGACCGCGAAAAATTCGTAACTCCTTCATACAGACTCTGTTTTCGTCTGTCTTTTTACCGTTGAGTTCCTATTAATGAGATCTTCAACTCTCATTTATATCGAGTAAGCCAAAAACCGCTCGAACTATAAATCAAGTTTCGGGTCGTGCACTGCTATGCCAAATCTTAGAAAATTCATAACTTCCTCATACGAAGTCAGATTTGGGCGTTCTTTTTTTTTTTTGTATGTTCTCGGTTTAACGTATACTATAACTTTTTTTTAGATAACTAAGACTATAAATTCCTTTATCAAAAATTCACTATTTAAGTCTCCCGGTGCCGTGTCGGTTTTGCCGTAAAACTTCGACGGGCCAGAACGTTTTCGTTATAACTCGGATTTCGACGTTCTTTATTTGTACGGAACCCTTGAGACATATTCTACAACTTGGTTAAGATTATTTATTCTAAATACTCTTCTTTCGAAAAGTCGTTTTCGACCCCTATTATCTCTAAATTGACTAGCCCGAATCTACGGGCGTTACAAGGCATTGGGCTAAGACCATGCGGGGGTTCCCGTGGCACCTGGAGTAAGACCCTGGAGGGTTTCCAAGGCTTCCTTATGTGTTGTTTTGCATGGCTTATGTGTTTTGTATAACTATTTAGATAGCATGATATGTTGTGCGTGTTTATGTGTGGGTATGCTCTGGGGAACTCACTAAGCTTCGTGGTTACAGTTTTGTTTATGGTTTCAGGTATCTTTGTTTTGGAAAGGAAGGGCTCAGCTTGATCGCAGCGAACACACCCATGTTTTCCTCAATGAAGGATTTTGGGATGAACTCTGATAAGTGTTTTTAATTAACAATGTTTTGGAATGATTGGAATAAATGATATATATGTTTGGGTTATATTAAAAATGAAAAATTTACCCCGATTTTTCGGTCGTTACATAAAACTTAATAAATAGGTCTTAAAAAAAATTTAAAAAAATATGTGATTAGGATAAGTGATCTAAACGAAAGTCAAATTACCTGTCAATACCTATGTGTCGATATAAAGAATGCCAAAATCTGACTTTATATGAGAAAATTATGATATTTCTAAGTTTTGAGTGTGAAACAGTATAACAATGTGCGACACAGAAATCGAAACGAAAATGGTTGATTGTTAGTCAAAATAATCTAAATGAAAGTTTTGGTACTCTTCAATAGGAGACCAACTATATAAAGAATGTCGAAAGCGGAGTTCGTATGAAAAAGAATTTTGCAGCGTTATTTATAGTCCGAGCGTCCTACAACTGTATCACGAAAAATTAAGTAAAAATTAGCCGACGAAGTCTAAAAGAAAGTTGTATTAGTCATCGATAGCTATACGTTGATTTAAAAACCATTAAAAATGGAGTCCGTATGTGAAATTTATAAATTTTAGAAAAATATTAATATTCGGCGAACCGGGAGCCGACACGTGGCACCACCAGAGGGTGACACGTGTCAGCTTCTTAAGCTACCCTTGCTCACCATGGCAATCAACAAGATGGAGAGACGTCAGCAAGATGAAGCGCACCCTATAAAATGGCTATAAATAGGCCTCAAATCATACATGTTTAGGTACTCATTTTCTTCCAAATCCTTCCCAAACTCTTTTGACTTCTCTAGGCCCTACTCTAGAACATCTTAGGCATTAGTAGAGAAGCTATGGAGCTTTAGAGAGCCCGAAGAAATAGAATTTTTGCTCACCTGTTATGGGTGGAAAACTTTTAGTTAAGCAAACAATTAACTAGATTACTCATTCCCGTTATTCTCACTCCCCGATCCTTTATGATAGCTCCCTTGAGAATATCATTTTAGGATCCAGGAGTGAGAATAACGAGAATAAGTAATCGAGTTAATTGTTTGGTGTGATATATATATATATATATATATATATATATATATATATATATATATATATATATAAGATTTTAATTATATTATTGTGGGTTGAAAATCTTATGTGTTCACCAGGCTTCCAAAACCGACTCACTCAGTTTATTTGTATCACATGTAGCGGTAAGAAGGCTACGGAGTATTTGCCAAGTGTTGAGATTTAGGCCATTAATATAATAAAGTGTTGTAAGGCATATAATGACTAGTTTATGTTTATGCTTTCTGTATCTGAAATTCGAGGTTTCTAAATATTAATGAACGACGTTTCTTCTTAAATGCTTAATGTTGATTTTATCTTACAATAAAAATGTTTTGGGACAAATTCCACACTAATATATTCTACGAAATGACACTATGTTTTAAAGAAGTATAAAAAAAAAAGTTTTATTTGGCCGTGAAAATTGGAGATGTCACAGAGAGTAGAGAGAATGTAAAGAGAAGGACACACTAACAAATATAAAGAGATGGACATGTGTAACCCACTATCCTTCCTTCTTGTGGGACCATTTTTGGTTGGGGATAATGCTCCCAAAGATAACGCCATCCTAAAATCCTCCTTCCTGAGCCACTTCGACCTCCCTAAGCCTCTTAAGAAATTTAAAATAATTTTTGAATTATGAACTTTTTGTTTAAAATAAAAGCTAAACCCTCATATTATCGAACAATTTTTTTCAACTGTTACTTAAAAGCTATAAAAAAAACTCTGAAAAACGGTATGCCTAACATACCCTTAGTATTGCTGCTTATGTGGTTTATGTTTCTTTATACTATAAAAGTTAACTAAAAAGGTTGGGAAATCTTCAAAAAATTCCTATAATTTTTGTCTAATTTATGAAAAAAGTCTCAAACTAATTTTTGTTTACAAAAAAGTACATAATATTGACTAAAACGTCGAAAAAACCCTTTTTGGCCGGTTTCGTAGATTTAGCCGGTATTCCGTCCTTTTTTGTTAGTTTGCTCAAAATATTAAGATTTTTCTGAAAACTACCTGATAACCAAAATATTGGGACTTTTCTGAAAATTACTATGGAATTAATGGATAATATTATTAAGAAATCATTTATAAACATAAAAAATATTTTTATTATAAATAAAAGAAATACAGTTGTTGCTAATTTCTAGGAATAGAATGGTCGACTATGTACTTCTTTATTGTTTGCTGACCACTTCAAAGTCCCTATATTCTTCCTATGTATCGTTATGGGTGTCATAGTGAGAAGTACTTTGTTAGGCGTGACAAATACACAATTTGATAATATTTATTAGTACACAACCAATAAGTGTCTACTTGCTATAAGGTGTGACGCTATATGATCACTTGTTATTAGAAAATATCATTACACAATGATTCTTGAACATATAGATCTTTCAATATGTTCTTTAACCTAACTACCACCTAACCTTCATACATTATCCGATAACAACCATCAAATTACACACATCTATCGAGAGTGAAAAGCAAACTTTGAAGGACAATTTAAATAAATAATCACCCTTTAGTTGTTTCCATATAAACTATCATTCACTGTTCACTTTTCACGTTTGATAGATGTGTATTAGCTAATGGTTGTTAACAATAACATGTGAGGTATGGATGTTGAGTGGTAGTTAGGTTAAACAACATAAGAGGAACACCAACATTAGAGGAACAGTAACTGAGTACATTTCACCATCATATCCACAACAATGCATAAGAGGAACATAAAGAGTTTGATTGGTCAGCAAGCAATAGATGAATACTTTGACCACCAATTTATTCCTACAAATTAGCAACAAATATATTTTCTTTTTTTATAATAAAAATATTTTTTATGTTCATAAAGGATTTGTTAATAATAATATTCATTAATTCCATGGTAATTTTCAGAGAAGTGTCAATGTTTTGGTTATCAAGTAATTTTTGGAAAAGTCTTAAAATTTTGAGCAAATTAACAAAAAAGGACAGAATATCGGTTAAATCTACGAAACCGGCCGAAAATGGTTTTTTTGAAGTTTTAATGTGCTTTTTTGTAAACAAAATTTAGTTTGAGACTTTTTCGTAAATTGATATAAAATTTTAGGACTTTTCTGGAGATTTTCTTTTAAATATATGAAACAAGTATTGATGGGTTCCATTGCTATTGTACGAGAATGGTTAAGGCAACTTAATAAAGAAATAATAAATACTAAAATAAAGAAATAATGGAAGCAATTTAATAGTTAAGGCATGTGTTCAACATGATTTTTAAGCAAATTCGTTCTGCTATCGAATGTGTTTTTCACAATAAAATAATAAGAATGATCCTTCAAGACCATCAAAAGCAACTAGAACTGAACTTTACCTTGGTGATTTAGTGTGGGGAAGAAAATGATGTATTTGATTCATTTTAATTTGTATTTTTGTGTATACGAATGCTTTATTATTTATAAAACGTAAACGCATTGTCCAAACCCGATCATATAAACTATTCCATGAGCAATCACAAAATAATGTTCGTCAAATTCTACGCACTAAACAATTTTCAAACTTTACAAAAAAAAAAAAAAAAAAAAAAAAAATGACAAAATGGATCGCTAGAAAAAAATTGACGTTGATGGGTATCCTTGACTTGGGATTTGTTATTGTTGGGGTGAGAGACTTTTGGTTGGTTGATGTGTTGATGGGCTATTTCTTGATGTGTTGATGGGCTATTTCGGATATCTTTGCTAAGGGTTTCGTCTTTGTATTTTTTTTTTTTCTATATTTACAATTTTACTATAAAATAATACAAGAAAAATAACTAACTATTAGAAACATTTAGGCTTAAATCGACCAACTAACAATCACCGTATTTGATTGAGAAAATAAACAAAAACATTTAAACATGCATCCACATTTTAAATTGGCCAAAACAACTCATTCAACAAAATAAACGAACTTAATGATTTTGTTATTAAATCATGCATGTGAATAACAACAACATTATACTTACTAGAAAGTAAAGTTATGTGAATTATTAAAACATCACGAATCTAGTTTTTCAAATTTAAATTATTTTGACTATTATTGGGAATACAAAGAACATGATCTAGAACAATCAAAATAACTTATCTTTTTTTTTTTTTATCATAAAGTTTAAAAGTGGTTTTGTTACTCCAATTAGGGATTGGTTGATTCCAATAATAATTAAATGAATCACTACATCGAAAGAAAATATTGTTTTAAAGTTAACTTATTCCTAAATACCAAATGTAATTAGAACCAACTATGATATAAAAGAACACTCATGGAATGTAAGAATCCATCACCTCATTTATATGTATCCTCCAATATTAGAGAGCAGTACTCAGAATTGATTACCCTTATGAGTTTCCACACATAGATGATCTTGCTTTGTTGCTTGCTTGAAGTTGCCAATCACCACAATGATGAGAGTAAGGGAATCACTTTTGGGTATGTAGGAGGAGACTGATTTTTTAGAGATTTATTGCATCAAGTACACTATATAAAAGTAGTGTAATAATCAAAAGATTTACTTAAGTGCACATACATCATAGAATCTAAGTTTTACTAGTTGTAGCAACGTACTTTAAAATCAAACTAAAAGAATTAAACACTTACCTCTTGATCCATATATCATGTGATCAACAACCTTGCAATGGATAGAGAACCCAAAATAGAACTCATCTAATGTAGTCAGACCCAAGACTTCAAAAGCAGAACATAGAAAACCCTATTAGGGTTTATTTGAAAATTCCATAACCTAAGAGAGGGGTTATGATTTTTGTATATGGAGAAGAAAGAGAGAAGGGAGAACGAAATTAGAAGCTCCAAAAGTCTTCTAGGGTTTAATCACAAACCCCCTATTTACAGACAACAAATAAATCCTCAAGAGATTTAAACTCATAGGGTTTATCATTTCCTTATTAAAAACCCGACTTATCATTATCATGATAAATAGAAATCGTCTGCCTTCTCTTTCTAGAGAGCTATAGAATATTTCAATTAATCCAAAAGATTTAATTAATATTCAACTCCTTTAATTAATTAAAAACAATTTAATTAATTACTAAAATAATTTCTAATTAATTTATTAATTCCTTAATAAATTAAAATCTTATTTTCTCAATTTTCTTAATGTTATTTGTGTCATGAGACCAACCCAAAATAACCCTATTATTATTTAGAAAATATTACCAACATGTTAATGATCTTGGACACCATTTCTAACATGATTAAGGTAAGTACTAAGTAGTATGTTGTTTGTTTCCTTTAATGACCAATTAGCTTTCTTTTATACATATATTGATGGATAGATATTTTAAAGTTTTTATCAAGTCAGCAAATTACTTATTAATCAACCCAATAATTAATTATTCCTTAACTAATTACATGATTTCCTTAGATAAACAAATCTATTTAATGTAGTAAATATCTTTTTTTATTTATTTTTTTATCAATAAATAATAAACAACCAATTATTTATTTAGTTGGCATATAATAGATTTCTCTTATAAGTATATTATTTAGATAATTATATATAAATGCTATTGTGTATTTAACCTCATAGGTTCATATATAATTACTAGTATAATAAACTCATTGTTTAAGTACATTACATCCAACATCGGTCTCTACTCACAAAAAATATTTAAAATGCATGAAATGCTAAATAAGACATCCAACAACGGTCTCTACTCACAAAAAATATTTAAAATGCATGAAAAGCTAAATAAGAGGGATAAAACTCTTGGTTTTGTGTAGAAGCTTGAAATTCATTATTATTGAAACATCCCTGGAAGATTTTTAATAACCAAAATATGAGTTAAAGTACACATCTATAATAATTGTGGCCTTCTAAAAACCTAAGCTCTTCCCACTCTTGTCTTAATCTAAAGTATCTAATATGAGTATATGTACAAATACAAATATTCGGATTGGAAAACCTAATAAGAATACTCAGGGGTTAACTCATCAAAAAAAAAAAATGAATAGTTGAAATCATCCAATTCTTAATTAAAAGCCTCAAAATGATTTTTATAATACCAACATGATCACTATGTGTAACACCCCATTTTCCTTTTATAGTAGAAATAAATATAAATGTTTGTTTATAAAATTAGAAGTAGAGATATATTATTTTAGTCAAAGTAATCATCATAAACATATAGATGATATCAATATGAATTTTGTAGATAAAAAGAACGCTTAAATCTGACTTCTTATTAAGAAGTTATGATTCTTAGAAGTTTTGCGTTCAGTCCTATACGACAAAGCATGTTGTAAAAAATGAATCAGAGATGTGTTGCTTATTAGCTTTAGTAATCCAAACAAAAGTCGTAAAATTGAGAGCTTGCATATAAAGAACGCCAAAATTTGACTTCATATGATAAAGTTATGATTTTTTGAAGTTTCAGTATGGCAGTGCACGACACTGACATTGAAATTAAGATCGGTTGGGTGTGGGTGAAAATAATGTAAATGAGAGATGAAGATCTTGTAAATACCAGTCTGTTGATATAAAGAACATTGGAGAACAAAGTTTGTATGAAGGAGTTATGGATTTTACATGGTCATTTGTAGTGCAATCTTCATAGACTATTAAATTTAAGATTTGATGATAATCAACCGACATAGTCTAAATGAAAGCCGTACTACTTGTCGATAGCTACATGTGAATATAAATAATATCAAAAACGGAGTTCGTATGCAAAAAATATGAATTTTTGAATATTCATGATTTTATCCCTCTCACCTACGCAACCGTGCAACACACCATACCAAAAGTCTACGTACATATAAAATTCAAAACCCCTTTCATTCTCACACCAATCTCTCTTATTTCTCCCTCTAAAGCTACTAATTTTTAAGTATTTTTGGAATTCTAAAGAATTCTAATTTAGCGAGGCTCTAGGGCAGCAGAGAACTAGGCAGAAAGAAGTGCTCGGTATCGAGGTTTCGACCGTGACTTTTCAGCTTTTCACTAAAAATCTATGTAAGCTAAGCTACGCTTATTAGGATTTTAGAGTAACTTATAATTATGTTTACAACTATTATTAGGAGCCTATACGTACTAGATTAGTCATTAATTTTAACAGCCCAAAAATCCACAGTAAAAATTTCATTTTTATTATAGTCAAAACGCCATTATGACTTTGTCCCAACATTGAAAAAAGCATTTAAATAAAAAAATTTATTAGAGTTCATTCCCAAAGATCACATATTGCGGAAAACACGGGTGTATGCGTTGCGATCGTCCCAAGCTCTTTCATTTAAAAACTGGAGTATTTGAAACATAAATTGAAAACCGTAAACACAAAGCTTAATGAGTTTCCCCAAACTACCACATACCAAACATATAATAAACATTATTGTGGGCCCTGCATGGCTTCGCACCCCGTCCGGTATCGAGCTGAGCTCGGTAAAACGGGCCCCGCCCAACATACAATAACATATATCAAAATAAACACATACACATGCAATAATCACAAAGATACATAACATACATATATCCATCAGTCCCCGCTCGACATCGGGCCTTAACCCAAAAAACATATAAACACAACACATGCAAGAGTCACGGAGACAATTAGCATACTAACAACGTAATATAACATGGGCCGGCCTTCGTGCCTTCGACCCACTAAGTCCGGTAAGGAAACTCACCTCGAATGTTGAAGCTCACTGCAAGAAATCCTTAGCTGCTGCCCTGACAACTTCTCCGATCTAACAGATCAACATACACCCAATTAGCAATTGGGTTCTAAACCATGATCCATAATTCATAGTTGGGGTAAAATGACCATTTTACCCCTGGCCTAACAAGATTCATAACTAAGGCCCAAGCCCAAAACCAACAAGATCCAAACCCACAAAATCCATAAAAGCCCACTAATTGCCCAATTTTCCAAATTGGGCCCAATCCAATACGGGCCTTCTCCTAAGTCCATATTTTACAATTCAGATTGCTTCAAACACCCCTTGGGACAAAATTGATCAAAGGCATAAGTCAAAAGTCAAAGTCAACGACCTGAGTTGACCCAACTTGCCGAGTTTATCCTTAAACTCTCCGAGTTCCTCTGACAACCGCAAATTCGGGAAGAACTTGGTCCAAAACAACTTAACAGCTTAGAATCGGGGAAAACCAAAACAACTCGTCGAGTTGGCTATCCAACTCGTTGAGTTCACCCGGGACCAAACAACTTAACCCATTAAGCCGACATATTCGAAACTAACAGCTTCTCCCACTCAGATCTTAACTGAAATGGCCTTAAAAAGGGTAAAGTTTCCAACTTTACCCCTATGAACCATCAAAATGGGTTCAAAACCCAAACCCTTAACTTAAAAGGGTAAGGACATAATCATTAAGCACTTATTCCATAAGGACACAACTCCAAGATATAGATCTGACCAAATGAGGCTAGATGGCCATGTAAAGTTTCTAACTTTACACTTATTCATGATTAGAAGAAGCTCAAAAGCTTAAAAGAGACCAAAAGAAGGACTTAATGGATGCATGAAGCCCTTAGGACCATAAAGTTGGCACCTTTATGTAAATGAGCTCATGAAGATCATAAATCTGGAAAGGATAAAAACTTGGGACTTCTACCAACTCAACAATCACCCATCCATGGCTAAAATTATACAAATAAACCCAAGACGAGATATAAGCCAATACTAAGCAAGATTAGAACTTTATACCCAAAATATGCTGGAAATAGAGCAGAGAAGCCAGATCTATGATGTGACAACCCGAAATTTCTATTATGTACAAACAATATCAAGTCAATAGAAGTCAGAACAGTTGCAGTTAATATTCAGGCTTTTTAGTATAAGTTTGAATATTTCAGGATTTACACTTAAAGATATATCAGGAGAGAGGATGCACTAGGGTTTTATGCAACTCTGTTATTCCAAAACTCTATGAAATTAGAGTTCACTGCCTGAATAAAATATTTTCTGCCAAAAACCCTAAATCTGGGGGTATATATAGGACTATTTGTCATTATTTTCATTTTTCCAAATTCTCAAGATCCAAACCCATTTCTCTCTCAAGTATCATCCGAAACTTTTTCAAGATCTTCAATCTAGTAAGTGATTCTAGCTTTCTTAAGTGATTATAAGCCTTAATCTAGTGTTTTAACACACTTCTAACCGTGAAATCATTCCAAAAGGTTGATTCTTCCATTTCCACCAAGAACACACACTAGTGTTTTTGGACTTTTAGCTCATTTCAAGCTGCTATATTGTAAGTACTTCTATCTTAGGGTATCATAGAGCTTGTTAAACATCTTTACATCAAGAAATAATCCCTAGAACACCAAAACAAGGTGTTCACGGTTCAAGAATGTTCTTGGGCCGTAAACACCAAGTAAAGGTACCAAAGTGTGCCTAAGTCCTTCTCTAGCCTTAGAAAAATGTCTAAATCCTTTCCTAGTTGAGCTAAGGACTTGAAAGCCCAAAAATACCATTAATCATAGGAGATTAAGGCCACAAAAACAAAGGAAATTGGTCTTAGGGCCGTGAACTCCTCAAAGGAGGGAAATGGTGCCCTAATCTCTTCCAAGGACTAAACCTTCAAGTAGAAAAGCTTCTAGGGACTCTTAAGGCTTCAAACAACAAATGATCAATAAGTATGTGAGCTTACGGCCATAAACTCAAGGGTTTACGACCATAAACTCTTTTGGTTGTGGCCACAAAACCGTAAACACCCTAATGGAGTTTTCCTTGAACCCCAATCACACTAGCCTTTCCCTACAACACATAGATGCAATCCTTGGGACTTATAACACTTGTATAAGGTGTTTAGCATGTCCTAGGGTGTCTTAACTTTGTTTATTAGTTGTTTAAAGACTAATTGGATACATATATGCGATATTATATGATTAACTAGGATCATAGAGTGTGTTCAAGACTTCACTTGACACCTAGCTATCCTACATCTTAAGTTCATCCGTACCACACACTACTGGTGAGTTCATACCCTTTAATCAATGGTTTAAATGTTTTTAAATGCTTTTATGGGGGGGGATACAAGTTAAATACTTATAGTTATTACATCAATCACATGTGATTAATAACTACAAAACCAGTGGTTTTCTTACTGTTCAAACTGTTTATCAAACTGTTTTGCTTCAAACTGTTTTACAAACTCTTTTACTTATCAAATACTTTTACTTAAACTCTTTTAGACTTATTATCAAATGCATGCCTATGTATGTATAGTTATATAAGCAATGTTTAAAGGGCTTAGGAAGGCCAGCTCGCTTTATCTCCATTTCCTCGTTGGGATGTGGCTGTAGGGCATCGGTTATCCGTCCGAAGGTCGTCTAAATATTAGTTATATATTATGTATACATAAATAGACATAAAGGTTCTTCCAGTCAATTCAATACCCTTGGGTAGCAAGGGTATACTTCCATGTTCATACGTACCAGTTACATTACTAGTAAGCTACCATAGGGGTAGCACAAGAGGATACTAATACTATTACTAGAACAATGAAACATACTGTGACATCCCCATTTTCACGGCCAGAAAATACCGATTTTGTTTACGCTTTGTTTAAAAATCAGAGTAATATTTTAAATAAAAGTGTTGCGGAATTTGTCCCAAAACAATATATGATAAAGATTTATCAAAAGCATTTCCGTAGAAATGTATTTCATTAAAAAGACTCGGGATGTCATGTTCGATACAGATCATAAGCATAAACAATACAATATAGGCCTTAATACATTATTCCGTATTTATAGGCCTAAAATCCATTAATCTCTCATCCCAAGACATCACATATATGCTCATGCGCCACTACCTGTAACACAAGAAACTGAGTGGGTCAGGCTTGGGAGCCTGGTGAGCACATAGGGTTTTCAACCCACAATAAATAAGTTTATTAACTTTATCAAACCAAACAAACCCGATTACCCGTTCCCGTTATCCTCACTTTACGTCCCTAAAACATCTAACACAAGGGACCTAGTCTAAGGACTATCATCGGGATGGACACTCATGCTAAGGGGATTCCTTAGCAATAAATGTCCTTAAGGAAACCATGTGGGGGATGAAGTACATCTGGTGAGCACACAATTCAAATAAACACACAGTTCAAATAAACACCTACAGGTTGCGAGCCTGCTAGTGTTCCACTAGACTGTCTAGAATAGTCCGTGGTCGTCATCTATACTCCGCTAGATGACTGGATCATCAATAACATCTATAACGAGACCTCTCATTATTTCATTTTATCACACAACAACTAATACATCTACCCATGTTTTACCCCAACATTTTCGTAGATATAAAATACATATACAGTTTAAATCATTGAAAACATGTATAAAAATGTTTATCCAACATAGATAGCAAGTATTCAGATAATATGCAGACATAGCACGTAATTTATATAAAATACTTCATATCTATGTGTAAGCTAAAAGTGACTATGCACTCACCTAAAAAAGGTGGTGATTCTGCCTTCGAGCAGCGCTTCGTTATCTCAAAACAATTATCCCTCGATAAAACCTAGTATCAATACCACTAGGGTTTAGTCTAACGTTAACCGTGACTAATTAATAGTCTAGCTATTATTATTATTATTATTATTATTATTATTATTATTATTATTATTATTATTATTATTATTATTATTATTATTATTATATAAGCATTAAACAACACTCTATATAACTCATAATAATAACCCAAATAATTATTTTAAGGTCCTAATAATATTACTATATTAAAACATAAGGTATACTAAAGATAGGTTAGGTACAGCTCACTTACAGCGGGTTTCCTTGGAAACCGGGCTCCGCTGGAGCAGCATTCCCGAGCCGAAAGGCTCTTTTCTCGAGGCTTCAGGAGCCTTGGGGCTTACTTCGGGTGCTAGGGGGTTTACCTAGACCTTAGGGGGGTTAGGATAGGCTAGAGAGAGTGTAGAGAGAGAAAGAAGTGGGGAAAGGTGTGAGAAATGAGAGAACCCGACACTTCTATTTATAGGGTGAAATCCTGACGGACTCGCCGAATAGGAGGACCTACTCGCCGAGTTGGGGCATGTGGCAGCCTTCTGGTGGTGCCACGTGTCCAATTCTGGTGGTGCCACGTCACCCCCATCGCATATCAGCCTTCAAACTTAGAAAAATCATAACTCCCGCATACGAGCTCCGTTTTAGACGTTCTTTTTGCCACGTGTAGGTAAAATCAAGATCTACAACTTTCATTTAGACTCCGTCGGCTAATTCTCGACCGATCTCAAATTTAACAGTAAGAGGCGTTTAGACTGTTAAATGACCACGAAGAATTCATAACTCCTTCATACGGACTCCGTTTTCGTCTATCTTTTTACCCTTGAGTTCCTATTAATGAGATATTCAACTCTCATTTAGGTCGTGTAAGCCAAAAACCGCTCGAACTAAAATTCGAGTTTCGGGCCGTGCACTGCTAAGCCGAATCTTAGAAAAATCATAACTTCTTCATACGAAGTCAGATTTGGGCGTTCTTTTTATGGATTTTCTCGGTTTAACATATTATACGACTTTCATTTAGATCACTAAGGCTAAACAGTCCTCCATCATAAATTCACTATTTACGTCTCCCGATGCGGTGCCGGTTTTGCCGTAAAACTTCGGTGGGCCATAACTTCTTCGTTATAACTCGGATTTTGGCGTTCTTTCTATCCCCGGAATCCTTGTTTCGACCACTAAAACTTTATGTAAAGATATCAGACTTATCTTACACTTTAATTTTGACGCTTATTTTTATTCTTTATTAAATATATATTTATAATAAAGTAATAAGCACACAAATACACATAATTCACATAGAATTAAAATATTTCATCTTTATTACATCAAAAATAGTTACAATAGTTGACCTAGACTATTACATCGTCTAAAAATGCTTAGCCCCGAAACCCGGGCGTTACACATACAAATGAGTCAGTTCATTCATGAGTCAGTACAAGTAGTACATACAGTACATTACTATACATGCTAGATAGAGAGATAACATACATTACAACTAGCACACGCAGAACATTACAGTACATACAGGCTAGATAGAGAAAGAGTACACTTACAGTTAGTACATTCATTACATGTACATTCATGCAGTTATGTGAACCATTAAACGGGTCATGGCACTTCCCGCCATGACCGTTTTTGTTTCCCGAATCTCCTTAATTGGAGAGCGTATGAGTTTGCGTATAGATCTATACTGGATTGACTATCCTACACCTTGCTGCTCACTACAGTGGGACTTGTAAGTCTACGGGTGCCAAATGTCATTTCTTACGGCGTCTTACATCTTCGTTTTACTAGAGTCGGTAGCAGGATACAGGTCGATCACATGTTACTTTGAACACCTTTTGTTTTAAGGCAGTTAGTACAGCGGTAGTCACTTATTACAAATACTACGGTACTATAATATTTTCCCATTACCTTCACTTCGTGAATATTCACACGATGCACGGTAATGTAAAAACTATATTTTTGGTTAATGATAGTCAGAAGTGGGAAAACACACATCCTTACAAGTGACACACGCACAGACACTACATGCCTTGGTAGAAGGCTACAGTTAGTAGGAAGCATAGGGTTTTCTAGGAGAGTTCAAACATTTTACAAAACATCTTATGAAACATCTTACAAATGCTTTCATACAAACACAAACATTAATATACTTATGATCTCACCAGCTTTAAGCTGATACTCGCTTTCAAAATAACTTGTATTCTCAGGTCACCAATAGACAGGTACAGGTGCCAGGCTTTTGAGAAGATGGAGTTCGTTCAAGACTCGTCTTTTATTTTGATATGTATATTTTGGTGTCTATATAACTTGACAGAACACACATGTATGAAATTATATTATTAATGCAATGGATGATGTTGTTGCTTGTTTACTACTATTCATTGTTGTGATACTGTACATGACGTCCTCCGCTCCAGAACGTTTCCGCCGTTCATGGTTTTGGGGTGTGACAGATTGGTATCAGAGCATTGTTTATAGTGAATTGAGTATATCAACCCATAAAAGACATACTAAGTATAAATACATTGGGATTAAAATACTCTGACCAAGAGTTTATACTTTAAACATTAAAATATTTAATTTAGTATACGTGCCTGCATTCATACTAAAATCAGTGTCACTAAGACAGTACAAAAGTATTACGATTGTTGGGCAACACAAGTAGACTTAGAGACATATAGTCAAAACTGGGAAGATATAGCCTGATCAACTATATTATCCAGGGGTTGACTAGCATGTGCCTAAGTGTGGTTATGAGGTTGCAACAAGTCTAAAAACTTACCCATAATACCACAATGAGAACAATATAACCTAAACTTAAAATACTATAGGAGTATTTTGCATTACTATAAGTTACTTATGTACTAGATTCTTATACCTCTCTTCTCGCGTAGATTTAATGGCTGGATTCCACCTTCCCGGAGACCCATACTATCCCAACCACGGCAATGCAGGATGGCTGGAAGAAGAACCAGAAGATGATCACCCAATTCCTTTAGATGATCATGAAGCTGAAGGTTTTTCTGATGGTTCTTACTTAGAGCCAGAAGTCAACAACCTGCTTCCAGCTGATCAAAACCCAAACCCTCGTCCAGCATTTCAAGGACCCACAACCCTGTGGGCCACAAAATTGAATACATGGAGCCATGAACAGGGTCAACCCATTCCCTACAATGGAGACAGAAGTTTCTACAACCTCACTAAGGGATGTTCTGCTGAAAGAGTCCTACTCGTCATGGTTCGTAGGATTGCTCAGAACACGATACTGGGTCAATCATCTATCAATCGAGTCTTAGAGATTGACGCCAACTCTGGTGTTAACACTGTCCGCATTCACCAACTAGAGTCTGCTCATGGAAGGGCTATGGTTCACAATTCAGCTCTTCGGAGGGAACTCGCTGAAACCCGAGCTGAAGTCTGAGAACTTCAAGCTCAGCAAGCAAGAGCTGATAGGCGCATGAGGGACATAGAACGTCTTCTGTGGGGATCAAGAACTCACTCTGATAGTTATCGTCGCCGACAGATTCTCTTCAACTTCTCTCTTTTGGATATAACCTAGTTATGTAAAAACTCTGGTCTAAATTCCCTATCTTTGTAAATCATAGGCCTGTTAGGTCTTGGTTAGGTTGTAATTCTGTCAAAATTTTCCCATTTTTGGTTGATGTAAGGCCTCCTTCTGTTGGATGTTTTTTCCGAACTTGTTACATCTTTAATTCTAGTATTATTGGCAGGTACCTAATCTTATGGGAGTTATTATCCAAATGTGATCATCTATTAGTTCTAGATTTCCATTCAATCGTATCGTTTGGGCTATGGAGAGTTAGTCCATGAGTCATTCTCATCAATCTTTCCATTGAAATCTTATCAATGTTTTCATCTTCATAAACTATAGATCAAAGATGCCGCCTCACAGGAATCCAATGAGAAAACCTAATAACGAAACACCACCTCCTCCACCTCCTCAACCACCTACTCCTCAGTTCGACACGACAACCTTAAATGCTGCTGTAGCTGCAGCTGTGGCTACAACCATGGCTCAGTGTCATTCATCTGGTTCCACTGGAGGAGGAACCCCTGTCCTGTCAACTCATGGTGAAATCCTGGTGCGCTTGAAAGAGTTCTCATACAAGGACTTCACCATTAGCAAGCCATTGTCCTTCAAGGGGACTTGCGGAGTCATTGCCCTCTCGCAATGGTTCGAGAAAACCGAATCAGTTTTCGAAATCTGCTCTTGTCCCGAGGAGATCAAGGTGAAGTTCGCTGCTTGCACCTTCGAAACGAAAGCCCTAACATGGTGGAACAACCATGTTAAGTCACTATCTCTTATAGTGGCTAATGCTATGGGCTGGGAAACTTTGAAAGACCTCATGATTGAGGAGTACTGCCCGAGGGGCGAGATCCAGAAACTGGAGGAAGAACTGTTGATCCTAACCATGAAGGGCTCCAACGTAGTCGCCTACACCGCCAGATTCTGCGAGCTGGTGGCCCTCTGTCCCAACATGATTCCTTCAGAGGGAAAGAAAAACGAGAGATACATATGGGGGCTGGTGCCACCATACCAGGGAAATGTTTTGGCATCACACCCCACTACATTTGATAGTGCCAAACGATTGGCACAGTGGCTCATAGACCATGGGGTTCGTACCCCGACCGCAACAACTACCCTGGCCATCTCAGAAACTGCAAGAACCACTAATTCCAAGCGGAAGTTTTGGGATGACAAGAAGAAGGCTAAGGCTGCTAAAAAGCAGCAGGTCGTGGCAGTGCATGTTGCGATAGCACCTGCCGCTGCTGCTTCGGTAAAGCAGTACGCTGGAAGTTTGCCTAAGTGCAACAAGTGCAACTTCCATCACGTCGGCGCCTGCCGGGAGATGCAATGTCTAAACTGCAACGGGAAGGGGCACACAGCCTGTTTCTGTAAAGCTCCGGCGAATCCAATCAACCAAGCCCTTGGTACTGGAGTGGGCCAAACTTGCTACGGATGTGGCGAGGTAGGCCACTTCAAGAGAAATTGCCCGAAGGCAAGGTTTGCCGGTGGAGCGGCAAGTGTTCTGGCCATAGGCCATGAGGAAGCGGTTGCCGACCCTACAGTGGTCACTGGTACGTTCCTCCTCGATAACTCTTATGCATGCATTCTATTTGATAGTGGAGCGTAGAGGAGTTTCGTGAACCAAAAATTTGCTCATTTACTTAAGCAAAAATCACGAGCACTTAATGAACCGTTCACTATAGAAATGGGTAATGGAAAGACAGAGAGCACTAGCAGTATATTCATAGGGTGTACCCTAACTTTAGATAGCCATTAATTTTCTATCGATCTCATGTCGGTCTCAATAAAAAGTTTCGACGTCATTATCGACATGGATTGGTTGAGTCTTCATCGTGCCAATATCATGTGTTACGAAAAGGTTGTTCGCCTTAATCTGCTGTCTGGCGAAACCTTAGTAGTTTATGGCGACAAACCCGACACGAACCTTCGTATCATCTCGAGCATCCAAGCTCAGAAATTCTTGCGAAGGGAATGTCATGCATTCCTTGCTCATGTGGTCGATGTGAGCCAAGAAACGAAGGACATTCAGAACATTCCAGTAGTACGCGACTTTCCCGACATCTTTCTAGAAGAACTTCCAGGATTACCTCCGCAACGTCAAGTCGAGTTCCGAATTGACTTAGTTCCAAGGGCTACCCCCGTAGCCAAATCATCCTATCGTCTAGCACCCGCAGAGATGCAAGAACTATCTGGTCAACTTAACGAACTACTCAGCAAGGGCTTTATAAGACCAAGCTTCTCACCCTGGGGAGCTCCAGTCTTGTTCGTCAAGAAGAAAGACGGATCGTTTCGTATGTGCATCGAATACAGGGAACTCAACAAGCTGACGGTCAAAAATCGTTATCCGTTGCGTTGTATCGACGATTTATTTGACCAACTTCAAGGGGCGAACTTCTTTTGAAAAATCGACTTGAGATCCGGATATCACCAACTACGAGTGCTAAGGGAGGATGTTCCGAAGACAGCCTTCCGAACTCGTTATGGGCACTACGAATTCGTAGTGATGTTGTTCGGATTAACAAACGCGCCCGCTATATTCATGGACATAATGAATAGGGTGTGTCGTCCTTACTTGGATCAGTTCGTCATCGTCTTCATCGATGACATACTTATCTACTCTCGTATTAAGGAGGAGCATAGTCAACATCTGCGTCAAGTCCTAGAGACATTACGTTCGGTGAAGCTCTACGCGAAGTTCTCGAAATGCGAATTTTGGATTCGACGAGTCGAATTCTTAGGGCACATGGTTAGCGAAGAGGTTATACACGTGGACCCTTCCAAAATCAAGGCCATTAAGAACTGGTAAGCACCGAAGACGCCTACAGAAATTTGTCAATTTCTAGGCCTCGCTGGCTACTATCGCAGGTTTATTCAGAACTTCTCCTGCATTGCAAAACCTCTTACAACACTGACCCAGAAGGGTGTGGCCTTTGACTGGGAAGAAAAGCAAGAAAGAGCGTTTCAAACGCTCAAACAAGCCTTGTGCACCGCACCAATACTATCCCTTCCCGAAGGAATAGAAGACTTCGTTGTCTATTGCGATGCGTCGAATCAAGGACTCGGATGTGTTCTGATGCAGCGAGGTAAGGTCATCGCCTATGCCTCGAGATAGCTAAAGACACATGAGGTCAACTACACGACCCACGATGTTGAACTGGGAGCAGTTGTGTTTGCTCTGAAGATCTAGAGACATTACTTGTACAGAACGAAAAGCACTATCTTTACAGACCAGAAAAGCTTACAACACATATTCGACCAGAAGGAGCTCAACATGAGACAACGACGGTGGGTCGATCTACTCAGTGATTATGAATGTGAAATTCGTTATCATCCAGGTAAAGCCAACGTAGTAGCTGACGTCCTGAGTCGGAAGGAATGTTCTGGTCGTAGAGTCAAATATTGACTATGACTATCCATTCACATTTGTCCACACAAATTAAGATAGCTCAGCTCGACACTTTGAAGCCTGAAAATGTGGTGAGTGAATCCCTAAGAGGTATGGATAAGAACTTGGAGGTTAAGGGTGTCGGAGCTTATTATTTCATGGACCGGATCTGGACCCCGAAACTCGGTGGGTTCAGAGACTTGGTCATGAACGAGGCGCACAACACTCGTTATTCCATGCACCCGGGATCAGATAAGATGTATCTGGACCTCAAAAAGTTATACTGGTGGCCTAACATGAAAGCAGAGATTGCTACCTTCGTGAGTAAATGCCTTACTTGCGCAAAAGTCAAGGTCGAATACCAGAAAACCTCCGGTCTATTACAACAGCCTGAGATACTGGAATGGAAGTGGGAGCGGATAACTATGGATTTCATAACCAAGTTGCCCAAGACAACGGGTGGACTTGATACCATATGGGTCATCGTCGACTGATTGACCAAGTCTGCACACTTCCTGCCGATCAAAGAAACAGACAAGATGGATAAACTTACATTAGGGAGATTGTACGACTGCACGGTGTTCCCTTATCCATTATCTCGGACAGAGATAGTAGATTCACTTCGAGGTTCTAGCAGTCGTTACAAAGTTCCTTAGGAACTAGGCTGGACATGAGTACAGCCTACCATCCACAGACCGACGGGCAAAGTGAGAGAACTATGCAAACCTTGGAAGATATGTTGCGATCCTGTGTGATAGACTTTGGGAAAGCATGGGATACTCATTTACCCCTTGTCGAATTTTCCTACAACAACAGTTATCACACGAGCATAAAGGATGCTCCATTCGAGGCCCTCTATGGCCGAAAGTGCAGATCTCCTATGTGCTGGGCTGAGGTGGGTGATACCCAGTTAGCTAAAGGACGAATTCCTGACAACACTCTCACAGGTCCGAAGATCATATGGGAAACGACAGAGAAGATCGTTCAAATCCGTGAACGATTGAAAGCCTCCAGAGACCGACAGAAAAGCTACGCTGATAAAAGTAGGAAACCGTTGGAATTCCAGGTGGGTGACCGTGTTCTATTGAAGGTCTCACCTTGGAAGGGCTTGATACGCTTCGGAAAGCGTGGAAAGCTAAATCCAAGGTACATTGGGCCTTTCGAGATTCTCGCAAGAATCGGCCCTGTAGCTTACAAACTTAACTTACCGCGCAAACTCAATAACATACATTCTACCTTCCACGTATCAAACTTGAAAAAGTGTCTATCCGACGAGACTCTTGTTATTCCACTCGACGAGATCGAGATCAACGAGAGCATCAACTTCGTGGAGGAACCAATAGAGATCATGGACCGAGAGGTCAAGCAAATGAAACAAAGTCGTATCCCGATAGTGAAGGTTCGCTGGAACGCCAATCGAGGATCGGAATTCACTTGGGAGCGTGAGGATCAGATGAAACTGAAATATCCTCGTCTTTTTACTTAGTTATTTGTAACTACTTATTTGCTTAAATTTTAATTTCGGGACGAAATTCCTTCTAAGGAGGGGATGATGTGACAACCCGAAATTTCTATTCTGTACAAACAACATCAAGTCAATAGATGTCAGAACAGTTGCAGTTAATATTTAGACTTTTTAGTATAAGTTTGAGTATTTCAGGATTTACACTTAAAGAGATATCAGGAGAGAGGATGCACTAGGGTTTTGTGCAACTCTGTTATTCCAAAACTCTATGAAATTAGAGTTCACTGCCTGAATAAAATATTTTCTGCCAAAAACCCTAAATCTGGGGGTATATATAAGACTATTTGTCATTATTTTCATTTTTCCAAATTCTCAAGATCCAAACCCATTTCTCTCTCAAGTATCATCCGAAAGTTTTTCACGATCTTCAATCTAGTAAGTGATTCTAGCTTTCTTAAGTGATTATAAGCCTTAATCTAGTGTTTAAACACACTTCTAACTGTGAGAGTCCAGCCATGTTATCTATGCGAGAGTTGGGGTAAAGAAATAATTACTAGACGTACTAACTGGATAATTATAAGATAATCTTCATCAGTTACTTCGATACTTGTAAAGTGCATACCATTTATATGTAATCAAAACAGGATAGGCCTTCGAATAAGTGACCTTAACTCTAAGTTCACAAGGAACAGAGGGTAAAGCAAAATTTCACAGATTCTAAGTCTATGTCATTCTAGTTACATATAACCTTAGTGTATCCACTTAGCAACTATTTACCTATTAATGAAGATCTTTAGTTCTCAACTAAGTGATCCTAGTATTATAAAATACTCCTAATGTCTTCATTTTGGTAGTGTTGGTAAGTTTTTGGACTTGTTGCCATATCACAACCATTCTTGGGCATATGCTAATCACTCCTCGGACCAACATAGTTGATCAGGCTATGCCACTCCCAGGATTGACCATACATCCCCAAGCTCACTTGTGATATTCAACAATCGTAATACTTTTGTTTTTGTCATTTGACACTAATTTTAGTATTAATGTAGACATGTATACTTAGTTAACTATTTTATTATTTAAAAGTATAAACTCTTGGTCAAAGTATTTTAATCGCATTGTATTTATAGTTTGTATATCTTTTATGGGTTGATATACTCCATTCATTATAAACAATGCTTTGATACCAATCTGTCACACCCCAAAACCAAGAACGGCGGAAACGTTCTGGGGCGGAGGACGTCATGTAAGTATCACAACAATGCAAAGTAGTAAACAAGCAACAACATCATCCATTGCATATAATTTTAAATACAAGTGTGTTCTTTCATAGAACAAAAAAACATAATGAATAATCAAAATAAAAGACGACTCTTGACTGCTCTGTCTTCACCAAAACCTGGTCGTCGTATCTGCCTATTGGTGACTTGAGAATACAAGTTATTTTGAAAGCGAGTATTAGCATAAAGCCAGTGAATTCATAAGTATTTTAGTGTCATTGATTTGTAAAAAATGTAATGTAAGACTTGTAATTGTTTGAGAAAAAGTTTGTCAAAGTATAAAAGATCCTAGAAAATCCCATATTTCCTACTAGTATAAAAGTAGTCATCTACTAAGACCCGACTGTTTTGTAAGTATGCATCATTATAAAAATCATGGTTTTCCCCCTGTATAACTATTATTATAAAAATATAGTCCACCTCTTTGTTTATGCGAATGTGCCACAAAATAAATGTAATAATTAAGGAAAATAATATATTTATATCAAAATATATATCCTACCTCATCGTTTATGTGAATGTGTCACAAAGTAAGGGTAATAAGGAAAATAATATATTTATATCAAAATATATCCTACCTCATCGTTTATGTGAATGTGTCACAAAGTAAAGGTACTAAGGAAAATAATATATTTATATGAAAATATATCCTATCTCATCATTTATATGAATGTGTCACAAAGTAAAGGTAATAAGGAAAATTGTATAATCCTTATGAATGTATCCATTTGTATAGGATAAACACGGCGTGGTAACTCGCCAAACAGTACAACCGAGAACATCCGTAGATGAACACACCTTCTGTTGCGAACAGCCAAGTGTAGGAAGGTCAGTCCATGAGTATGTAGAAGTATGACTTCATGTAGTATGTAGTAGTATCTCTCCAGATAGTATGTACTAGTGTCTCCTCGTATAGTATGTGTTCGTGTCTCTTCATATACTATGTATTAGTGTCTCTTCGTATAGTATGTATTAGTGTCCCTTCGTATAGTATGTATTAGTGTCTCTTCATATAGTATGTATTAGTGTCCCTTCATATAGTATGTATTAGTGTAGTGTATGCATTGACTCATGTATGAACTGACTCTTAGTGTGATTCCTTGTATTAGGAATAGTAAATAGTATCTCCTAACTATACCTATTATAGTTACTAGTAATGTACGTGTATAACCGAAAGTATGCCTTTGCTACCCAAAGGTACTGAATTGACTGATAGAACTTTTATGTCTATATATGTATACATAATATATAACTAATATTTAGACGGCATTCGTACAAATAACCGATACCCTAAGGCCACATCCAAACAAGAAAAAGGAATTAAAGCGAGCTAGCAGTCCTAAGTCCTTTAAACATTACTTATATAACTATACATATATAGGCATGCATTTGACAAAATAAAAGTATAAAAGAATTTTTGTAAAACCTTGAAAAGTTTAATGAATAAGAATTGATGACTTGATGTCAGTTTATAAAACGATTTGAAAGCAGTTTGTTTGATAAGAACAGTTTAAAGTATAAGCAATCCTTTGCTTGAAACACAATTGTAACAGAGTTTGAAAGGAAATATATAGTATGTAATATAATTTGATAAAGAATTTAGTATGTAAATATGTTTTGAGAAATCATTTTGAAGTAGTATACTGAGTAAAACAACTAAAAGTATAGTAAATCTATAGTTTGATAGTTATTAATCACATGTGATTGATATAATAACTATCATGATTCAACTTGTATCCCCCCCCATAAAAGCATTTAAAAACATTTAAAAGGTTAATTAAGAGGTATGAACTCACCTGTAGTGAGTAACTCGAATGAAAGATCGATATAGGATTGTTTGGTGTCAATTGGAGTCTTGAGCACAAACGAATCCTGTTTAACATATAATTACACATATATGAATACATTTAATGTATATAACCACTAATGGTGGTAGGGACATGCCTTAGGGACATAAAAACACTTAGAACTAAGTGTTACCAACACATATGGTTGTACATAAGGGGTGTATTGTCCTATATAGCAGTGTAAGGCCACAAAACCAAAGGTTTGATGTGTGTACGGCTAGAGTGTGCCTCCAGGGTGTGTGTGCGGCTGCACACTCCTTATGAAGTGTGCCAAAACATATTTCCAAGCCTTAGGAATGTTCTAGGGAAGGTGTTTTGACCATTGCTTAGTCGAAATGGAAGTTTGTTGCTATTTTGGGCCCTTAAAAGTGTGTGTGCGGTTACACTTGGTGTGTGCGGCCGTACACATGGTGTGTGCGGCCATACACACTTGAAGATCATGTGAAAATGGCGTTTTCATGCATAACTTCAAGGATCCTTAGCTTATATCAAGCTATTTCAAGTGTATACCTGATTTAGGGGCTTAAAAATGCAGTTATAGTCCAAAAAGGTAGTGTGTGTTCTTGGTGTTCTTGGAGATTTAACACCAAGTATGTGTTTTCATGGATCAAAGTAGAGGGGAAGGCTAGTTATGGTCGTGGATTAGCTAATCCAAGGATGAATCACTTACTTGTTTGAAGATTGGAGTGAAAAGTTGGATGATACTTGAGAGGATTTCGAGTTCCAGCTTTGAAGGAGTGGTAAAAATGTTCAAAAATGACTAAGGGTTATATTTATAGGTGGGAGTGTGTGGCTGGAGTGGGTGTGCGGCCGCACACACCTGGTGTGTGTCCGTACACTCAAGTGTGCGGCCACACACTCCATGTGTTGGAGTGTTTGGCCTTATTTCGCTTGATATGCATCGTGCTATCCCATTTCTAGGCTCCTACCTTATTTGTACTAAGTTTAGAACACTCAAATAGACCCCAAACAGTAATAAAACTAAGCAAAACGAGGCTATCTTTAATAGATTTGAACAAGCGTATAAGATAGAAAATTTCAGGTTGTCACACAACACTCTTGGAGGCTCTAGGGTTTTGAGATTAGGGTTAGGGGCTATGGAGGCTGGAAATGAGGCCAACGCCTGGAACTTAAGGTGTTTAAATAAAGTGCAAAACCCTAAAATTAGGGTTTCCTATGTAGAGCCCAACTTGTCGAGTTGGCTGCTCCAACTCGCCAAGTTGGCTCATTAATCTCGTAACCAAAACAACCTCTACTCGCCGAGTTGAGACTCCTCTACTCGTCGAGTAGAAATTTTAAGTCCTCACGATTCATCATCTTCAACTCGCCGAGTTTGATTTGAAATTGGCAATATTTCCACAATTAACCTTCTAGATTCCAGGTGTTACAACCCTCCCCCACTTAAATTAGATTTCGTCCTCGAAGTCGCTCCTTATTAACACTTATACCAAAACGACCAACCTGACGATAATAAACAAAAAAATTGCGCAAAAAAATAATCTTCCCAAGGCAACCGAAATCCCAAACCGAAACTTCTATCCCGAAGATAACATCCAAACATTCAGCCCCTGAAAACCGCTTCTACCTTTCTGGGACTAGAATCTAAAATGGTCTGACACCTTGGCAGACCGCTCCTGCTGAAACAACTCCATGCCAAAATCTCAACGAATAACTGATCAATCATTACACTTCCAGTCTTGAATATACCAAGGCCTATCCAAATTTACTCAAACCACCCGTAGAATAGTTCTTCAAACCTAAAGAATAACGAATCCTCAATCTCCCAATAAAACCAATCCTGTCTCACATGAAATACAAAACCTAAGTTTCAATGGTCTGACTCCCTATCAGACCTCCCATGCCGAACTGCCACCGTGCCAACCTCATAAAGTTTCATACCAAAAAAATGCTTCCAACCCTCCAATCACATTGTTGCGTTAAAGGGAAACAAATTCACTGACCATAAACAACTACAAAACACTAATACTCAACAGAAGGCTCAAATAATCCTTCGAGTAGAAGATTCATTCCCCCAACGCTTAGACTCCGACGAGAGCTGTACAATAGGGTCAAATCCATTAGTCTAAGATTATTTAATCCCATTACGAGTGACTTTGCATTTCCTAATCAATCAGTTACTCCACACACACATGAGACCCAAGCATTAATACTGCCCGAAACAGCATGCTGCCACCAGGTTGTTTACTAAAATCCACCGTGACCTCCCTGGTCCCAATTTTTCAGCCAGTCATCTGAAATAGCGGGTTCTAGCCCAGTTACTGAGCCAAAAGACTCCCATACAGTCGCCCCTTGCGACTTCCGACAGAAAGCCTCACAAGCAATAACTACCCAAACCATCTCAACACTAACTCGATGCTAGACTGAACGCTATAGGACCAACTGTAGTCTTTCCCCATACCCGGTCTTCCACGACCTACCATAACCTGATTCCAAACATATTGTGGTCCTCTAACACCCTTGCGAACTGACCCGCCCTGTGTTGGATAAGGTGTCTAAATCCATAACTATATTTGGTAAGTACTTAACCCGACCCGGCATGGTCCATTTGGGTTGCATGGTATCTTGCATTTGGATAGACTAAATGAGAGAAATAACACTTGTGATTTATTAATATATTAAAAGTTCTAATATATTAATAGTATTATTTAATTAATATTGATCAAGAATTAATTTGGAATTAATTAAGTGATCAAAATATGACTAATTAAATATATGGGTTGATTATGTAAATCTGTCACACCTCCAAACCAAGGATGGCGGAAACGTCCGGGGGTGGAGGACTTCATGTATAGTATCATAACAACATTTGCAATAGTGATTAAAGTAAACACAACCAACATATATATATATATATATATATATATATATATATATATATATATATATAATTGAAAGAGTTACATCATTGTATGAATTACATGTTTCCAAATCAATTACAATATGTTGACAAAAATGTAAAATGTTTGACGCCTTAGCGTCCCATCCTCAAAAGCACTTGGTTACCTGTTTAGTGATTTCCTGAGAATACAAGTTGTTTGAAAAAGGTGTCAACACAAAGGTTGGTGAGTTCATAAGTTTTTGTATGAAATTATGAAAACCTTTTCTTGTAAATGTAGTGTAAGTTCCAGAAAATCCAATATTTTCCTTAATGTGTAAATGTAGTCTTAAAACCCAAAGACCGGAATGTAGAAATAATTTGTCATATTTATAGTAAAACAATGCAAGTTTAAATCGACATAAACTCGTTTGATTTCAGTGAAATCCCCGTGAATTCTATGTTTGTTAATACTTAATGTGAGTTATTATAACCATGCTATGACCTAGGTGGCCTGAAACGATGTTCTTCAGGCGTCGGAAATGTTATGAAATTTGTCACCTCAGACCTGCCGGTCTAGCTGTTGCATGCACCTCAGGTGTGGGTTTGTCAATCCCAATATAGATCTATATACAACTATCACACTCACCCTCCAGGAGACTCTGGTTATAACACAGGACTTATTGGTAATGTGAAGCGAATGTCTCACAAAAGTCATTAACGAATTTATGTGTAATGTAATGAAAATCCCTTCTGTATAAATGTACCCTTTTTGTATGAGTGTGTTATGTAATGTATCATAAAATATACCTATTATAGTTTATCAAAACAAGGGTAGTAGTGGTAATGTACGTAAACTATACTTAACATAGTTTATTCAAATTTTTGTATGTAATGGATGTACTTTGATTATAACAATTCGTTATCTTCTATGCTTATATATCAAAATCCATTTGTTAACTGATGCATGTCTATATACTAAGACAAAATGTCATTTATTGCAATAACATATATTCATATAAAGATATACACCTCGCTCGACATGTTACAAGGTGAAATGAAATTGATAGCATTTTTTTGTTGTTAACATTTTCTATTACTGCTCTTAGAAAATTTGTGGAAAAATAATCAAAGGTCCAAATCAAAATCCATAAATTCTGAGAGTTTGGAAATTGAGTCTAGTTTGTTTGTAAATTTTCTCATGATTTTTAGTGATCTCCAACATGTGTGAAAAAGTATATAATCACAGACTGGTCCGGGTTGGTTTTTGAAATGATAGATAGTTTTGTAAAAATCACCATAAATCATAGAAAAATCGTGTGGAGATGTGCAAGTATTTATTTTAAATCTAAGAGCTGGAAATACTTGCACCTAAAACAGTTTTGAAAACTAAAATGTTTAAGTTGATCAAAACAGTCCGTGAATGGAGCCCAACTCTTCTGATGAAAGCTGTTAGAAGACTTAGTGGTGTTCTTGGTGTTTTGACTTGTATCCCCCCCCCTTTAAAACTTAAGAAAGCATGAAAATATAGGGGTATGAAATCACCTTGTGTGATTTAGTGGATGGATGTTGAAGGAGAGAAGTGTTCAACTCGAGAACACTTGAAGGATGGCTTGAAGATTCGAGAATCTAACATAATAATGACGGAGTTGGTGTAAGGAATCAATGATTTGAGTAAAACAAAATGTAATAGCCATAAGGAGGGTGATGGTACTTACCAAATGAAGAGAAAAGCTGGAAAATGCCTTGGAAATCTCGAATTTGTGTGAGAGAATTTGAGAGAAAGTGGTGTTTGATTTTTGGTGGAAATGAGTGAAGTGAGTGAAATGAAGAGAGAGAGAGAGAGAGAGAGAGAGAGAGAAAGAGGGAGTCTTTCAGCTCTTTGGACGTGATAATGGCTGAAAAATGAGTGGGAAAGGACTATGAAGTGACTAGGGATGGTGGGGAGGACAATGGTTGGTCATGAAGTGGGTATGGGGGTGGTAGCTTGTGTCAAACCTTATGGAAGAGTCAACACTCCACCACAAAATCTTATTTAATGGATTTTATTCTTAAATAAGGATTTTCTTAAAAATCTGATGAATTTATGAATATTTGGGACCTTATATATCAAGATATAAGTTTGGGTGAAAGTCCCCCGTTAAAATAATTAAAAATGGGCTTAAAACGGAGTCGGGGTCGAAAACCGGGTAAAAAGATGGGAAATCCGAAGTCTGGGCGAAGTCTCGGTCTCAGCAGCCTAGAACCAGAGTGGCTGGGGCTGCTGGTGCAGATCCGAGGGAGAAGGGAGGCTGCGGTCCGAGCTGCTACCGCAGGCGGCTTCGTCTGAAGGAAGACCGAAGGCAAGGTGGCTGCGGGCTTGACGGTTGCGGCTCCAGGCTTCGGCTCGGTGGCTGCGGCTGGATTGCTGCGGCTACCCAAGGGCCTCGGTTCAGGATGCTTCCGGTCCAAGAGGCTTCGGCCCTATAAAGGGGTTTCGGGTCTTTTAGGGTATTTTACCCGTTCTAACCTCGTTTTAAGCGATTTTTGACCCGGTTAAGGGTCGGGATGACCCAAATGATTAAAATAAATCAAAAGGGGTTTTGAGAGAGATTTGGGCGAGATTCCACATTCTTGGAGAGATTTGGGAGAGATTTGACATACTTGGAGAGATTTCACATACGGAGAGAGATTTGAGAGACATTCCACATTCTCGGAGAGATTTGGGAGAGATTGCACATTTTTGGAGAGATTTGGGAGAGATTTTTAATATAGAAGATAGAGTGAAAGAGATTAAGAGAGGCTTCCTTTGTGATCTTTTTGAGTGTTTGGCTTCGCAACGCAAGCCCCGTTAAGCCATGTTTAAGGATCTTACACAATCCAGATGAGTATGCAACATTGTTTTATCAGTTTGGTTCATTGTTTAGCACTATCAAGGCTAAGGAAAATTAAACACACGAATTTTCCAAATGATGTTCTCTCATTAAAATAGTGAGTTGTACAGTAATTACATAACGTGAACCTTAATATACAATGGTTAATTGAGTCGACCGGTTTGACTCGTTGACTTTGTTTGACTTTGACTTGACCCGAAATTTACTATTGTCACAAAATCATCCATAACTTGTATAGTGGGCTAAAAGGCTCCATGGATTATCAAGTTGGGTTAAACCCATAGGATGCTCCATGGATGCTCCATGGGAGTTTCAAACCCATGGGTCATGGAAATGAAGAGTCATGTCACATTAGGGTTTACATGGTGTAACCCTTGATGTGACACACTATATAAGGAACATGATACTCACCAAAATCGGCTACACTAAGAACAAGAGAGGGCAAGCCAATTTTTACAAGTGTTATACATACTCTAAAGTTATTCCAAAGCATTTGGTGTTGTGTGAAGCATTTGAGGCATCACACTTGGGGTACTAGGCTCTCAAGGTTTTCAAGGAATCAAATCAATTACAAGGTATGTAATTCTAGCCAT
Source organism: Lactuca sativa (assembly GCF_002870075.4). Lineage (NCBI taxonomy): Eukaryota > Viridiplantae > Streptophyta > Magnoliopsida > Asterales > Asteraceae > Lactuca > Lactuca sativa. The sequence continues at coordinate 150,260,787 of NC_056629.2, forward strand.
CTTTTAGATTAAAAGTTCCCCATGTATGCTAGATAGGATTATGAACCTTGGAAATCATATTTTGCATGTATTTTAGACAAACATAGATCCGAGGTTTTCTAGGGTTGCATGTACACTTAGGGGTGTTAGAATGCTCAAAACCTATCAGTGGTATAAGAGCCTAGGCTTGTTTGTTAATACTTGATGCAAAATAGTGTAAAAATTGAATTTTTGAGCTGTCTGCACAAGGGACTCGACGAGTCCATGGGGGGACTCGACGAGTCTAAGTGAAAATGCAACCAACTCGGCGAGTCAGTTCGTGCACTCGACGAGTTGGCCAGGCAGGGTGCAGGATTTCAATTTTTGCTGCTGGAAAAGGACTAGAAACATTACCCTAAACTTTTTTGGTGTTGTAAAACTTATTTTAGATGGTGTAATGGTTGTTCTAATCCATTTACAATGGCTAATATCAATTTTTCATGATTTTATGTGCTCATATGTTCTTGAAACTTTGATATGAATATTCATGTTCTTATAAGTTTTTGATAAATCATAGGAATTACTTGTTTAAGTGTTTAATTCATGATCTTTATGTGTTTTAATGGAGTCCATAACTTGTCCTCAAGTTATGGGATAACCAAAAGTCTATTTGTGTTAAAAACCATTAAAAGAACACATAAGTTATAAAATGAAGAGTCTTCATTTTAATAACTCATAAGTTATGAATTTGAAAGGTTTTGTAAAGTTACAAAACTTTCCCTCAAGTTTTGGAACATGTAAAGTCACTTAATAAACTTTAGTTCCAACCCCTAGATTTTTAAAAGTTAAAAGTCAACCCTTATACTTTATAGTATTATAAATTATATATATATATATATATATATAAGAGTTAGGCGTCTTACCATTAGTAGACCTCATTCACGAAGCCGGTCTATAAGGGGGGGGGGGTATAAGGTTGTTGCCTTTAAAATGGCAGCTTAATGGGTGTCCACTCTCACTCACCGCTTCCTTGATCGGTAGAGGGTCGTTAGCCGAACGGGTAGTGTAACATCCCAAGTTCCAAAGCAAGAGATCGGGGGTGTAAAGTGTAAATGGAGGTTGGAACTTGACGAGTTGGGAAGGTAACTCGGTGAGTTGAGTCGCGTGTGTATCGCGTGGATAAGTGACCCGACTCGCGAGTCGGCAGCGAGACTCGGCGAGTCGGTGCTGGAATAAGAAACCCTATTTTTTAGGGTTTGCGCCCTATATAAGGAACCTTAAACCCCACCCCAACCTATTTAGCACTCCCTTTGACATCCAGAAGCTTTCCCCCATCGATTTCAAACCTAAATCTGAGAGTGAGAAGGATTTAAGTGTGTTTTGGAGCTTGGAGAAGAAGGATACTTGAAGCAAGAGTTGGTGGGATCATAGAGTAGCGAAGTGGATCTGATTTCCTCTCTTGTTGGCATCAAATTGAAGGTAAAAAGTTGTTGCCTTGACTTTGTTGTGCTTAGATTGTTCATAGATGAAGTTTTATGGCCAAATTGTCATATATGAGTCTCTTTTCGAGTATTTGGTTCAGATCTGAGGTTGCTACTACAGAACTAGACTGGTCTTGACTCAGGACTCTGGAAAGTGATAGCTTTGGGGCGTGATTGAGAGTGTCCTTGCCTTAAACCTTCATTTTAGTTTGATTAGAGCTTGTTGAGCCTTGCATGCATGTAAAGTTGGAAACTTTGCGTGTAAATCTGACGCTAGGAGTCCAAATCTATGTTTTGGAAGCAATGGAATGGCCTGAAATCGTCTGAATGAAGATGTCACGTTTGGACTCGGCGAGTTGGAAGAACAACTCGACGAGTCTGTTGAAGATTGCCTTGGACTTGGCGAGTCTGGTTGTGGAATCCTAACCTTTTCTGGTTGAGCTGTGAATCGATGAGTCGAGGGATGACTCGGTGAGTTGAGTAGGAAGGGACTCAGAGCTTGTTGGACTTGACGAGTCTTGGGGCGACTCGGCAAGTTGAGTCGTGGCATGGGAGTTTTTGAGCATAGGAACTCGACGAGTCAACGGGTTGACTCGACGAGTCAACGGGTTGACTCGACGACTAGGGTCAACCAGGAAGGTTGACTTTGACTGAGGACTTCGACTTTGGACCAAGGCTTGACCAGTTTGACTTCCAGGGATATTTTGGTAATTATTGGTATTTATTGAGTTCAGTTAATTGGTATTAATCAGTGGTGGAGTTCGTGTCGGTGGTTTGGATCAGTGTGATCTTATTTCTTCAGTCGACAATTGCAGGTGAGTTATCCTCATTATATCGACAGGGTCTAAGGCACCAAGGTCGGCCCTTTATCGGATGGGAATCCGGGTAGTTGTTTGTTATGTTATTGCTTTGTTATGTCTACATCCTGGTAGTTAGGATGGTATATGTTAGAGACCTGGTTAAGGTCGGTATCTTGGTATATAGGATGATGCTATGTTAGAGACCTGGTTAAGGTCGGTATCTTGGTATATAGGATGATGCCATGTTAGTGACCGGTTAGGTCGGTATCCTGGTTAGGATGTTGCTATGTTATGTTATCTGTTAGATCGGTTGATTAGTTGTGAATTGCTATATGATTATATGTTTATGTGCACATGGTTGTTGGACTGGGGTTGGGTTGAGGCGGGTCCTGCTTTGTGCTGTAGGCCAACATACCCAGGGCGGACCGGTTAGACCGAAGGCCCGACGAGCGGTCCGGATAGGCTGAAGGCCCCAAGAGGGCGGACCAGACGTGTCGAGGCTCAGAGAATGGACCAGGTGGGCTGAAGGCCCGGTGCGGGCGGACCAGTCATAGTGTAGACTCATAGAGTGGACCAGGTGGGCTGAAGGCCCGGTGCGGGCAGACCAGTCATACTGTAGACTCGGATAGAGAGTGGACCGGGTGGACTGAAGGCCTGGTGCAGGCGGACCAGTTACACTATAGACTCGATATGCATGGTTGTTCTGTTTATGATATGATACGATATGTGTATGGTATTGTGGTTGGTATTTTGGGGGTAACTCACTAAGCTTTCGGGCTTACAGTTTCAGTGTATTGTTTCAGGTACTTCAGGAGACCGTGGCAAGGCGAAGGCGTGATCGTACCGCTCCTCAGTTTTATGTTGATATCCTGGGATACTCTGATAATAAATGAATTGAAAACCTTTTTGTAATAACTTAATGAATATGGGTTGTTTTTGAAAAGCTTAAATTGGTTGTAAATTTTTGGATGTTACAGGTAGGACAAGGACTTATAAATTCTCATTAAAAGTGTGATGAATATTATAAAGTAACTAAATGTTTAATTAAATTCTCAATCTTAGTTACTTTAGGAAAAAGTGAATAAGGTACTAATCCATGAAATTACACTTTACACTTTGTTTAAGTCATTAGTGGAGCGTGTGTAGTTAACCGGCACACTAACCTGGACTTAACAAGGTAGGTAAAGGGTGACTTAAAGTTTATTATAGGTCGGTGTAGCGCGTGTAGTTAAACGGCACATAGATTTAGTGATAAACTTTAAGGGTACCAAGTAATTTGCATGGTTACTTCACACCTCATTTTGTGATCCTTGGTATCCCAGTCACAAGACTTAGAGGGCACACTCGAGATTGAAACATGCCTTTGAAAAGTTCATTGAATCTCAAAAGAATCTAGGAATTTCTAAGAACCAATTAAAACCTAATTGTTTATATTTCGGTTTTTGGTGGAAATTGGTCAATCGTCATTCACCTACCTTTCAAATATGTTATAGCTTAGATTACGGCATACCTCTTCTAAGTTATGATATATTGTGATTGGATCCTAGCCTTAATACTACATTTGGGTGTTTTATTAAGGACTATGCTTATATCTAAACTAAACTTGTTCTCTTCTTTTCAGATGTCTTCCAACAGCACTGCTTCAAGCTCAAACCCTACTGGCTCCTTTTCCCTCATGAACCTATGTGGGAGGGTCATCTTCGATGGTTCCAACTTTATGGATTGGATTCGGAACATCAGGATGGTGACTCGTTGTGAGGACAAGGAATATGTCCTCGATAAGGAGCTAAAGGAGATCGATGAGTCCACTGCTACTCCCCAGGAGATCGCTGACTTCCAGACTCATGAAAGAGATGCCACCAAAGTGACATGCATCATGATGGCCACCATGACAGCTGAACTCCAAAAGTCCTATGAGGACTACTACCTTTTTAAGATGCACCAAGATATGATGGAAATATACCATCAGAGTGCTCGTCAAGAGCGGTATGAAATAATCTCCTCCATGATAACAACCAGGATGAAGGACGGAGAATCCTTCACGAGCCACATGCAGAAAATGCAAAGGTATGTGGATCGTTTGCTGAAGCTTAATGCGAAATTCCGTGAGGAGCTTGCAGTAGATATCATTTTGCACTCCTTACCCTCGTGTTATGATCACTTCCGCATGACATACCACATGAATAAGGAAGAAGTCACACTCATAAAACATCAAGGACTCCTAAAGACCGCATAATCATGTCTTAAAGGTAAGTTGGTTGTTAACTCTCCTACTCCTACTCTAAACTCCGCCCCTGTCTTGGCAATCGGGAAAGGTAGAAGGATGAAGAGGAAGAGCCGTTTGAAGGGTACCAAGGGTAAGAACCTTGATGGCTCTTCTTCAAGTGGAACCAAGAAAGGTTTCATCACTCCTTCTTCTGACCCAAAAGAGGTTGAATGCTTGTATTGCCATGAAAAGTCGCATTGGAAACGGAACTGCCCAAAGTACCAGCAAGATGTGAAGGATGGGAAAGTTAAACCCAACCATGCATGTATTTACACTATTCTATCTAATAACTCGCCCTATTCTAACTCCTGGGTCCTTGATAACGGTTATGGTATTCATATATGTTCTAATTTGTAGGGACTAAGAAGAAGTGAGAATGTGGAGCATGGAAAGGTAAACTTGATCATAGGGAATAGGAAAGCTTCATCTGTCACCAAGATTGGAGTCTATTCTTTGTTGCTAAGTAGTGGGTTTACTTTAGATTTGAATAAATGTTGTTATTCGCCAGAAATGGAAAGAAATATTATTTCCTTTCATGCTTTGTACAAACAAGGGTTTACCTTTTCTTTTGATAATGAAATTAGTGGAATAAATGCTTTCTTTAATAATGTTCTTTATTTAAGGCATTACCTTGTGATGGTGTGTATGAAGATGTATATGTTGTAGATAATCTAGGAAAAAATGTGTTGTGTATTGATTCTTCTGATAATAATAACTTGGATAAAGCATCGTTATAGCATTGTCGTCTTGGACATGTGAGCAAGAAACACACAGGCCAACTCCAAAAGGATGGAGTCTTGGAGTCATTTGACCTAAAGTTAGATGATAGTTGTGAATCATGCTTACTTGGAAAAATGACAAAGTCACCCTTCACTGGTTCTTGTGCTAAGGGTGAAGGTTTGTTGGATCTAGTGCACACGGATGTGTGTCGACCCTTCAAATCTGCCACAAGGGATGCTAATTGTTATTATTTGACTTTTACTAATGATTATAGTAGATATGGATATGTCTGTTTAATCAATCATAAGTCAGAGACTTTTGAAAGGTTTAAAGAGTTTAAACAGGAAGTCGAGAATCAATTGGGCAGGAACATTAAGATGCTTCGATTTGATCGTGTTTGTGAGTATCTTAGTACAGAGTTCCTTGACTATCTTAAGGAATGTGGGATTATCTCACAATTGACACCTCCCAGGACACCACAACTTAATGGTGTGGCTAAGAGGTGCAATCGAACCTTGTTAGATATGGTTCGTTCCATGATGAGTCGAGCTTCGCTACCAATCTCATTTTGGGGGTATGCCTTAGAGACTGCCTCCCATATCCTTAATCTGGTCCCTACAAAGAAAGTTGCCAAAAATCCTCATGAGATGTGGACTGGTAAAGTTCCTAAACTAGAACACATCAAGATTTGGGGTTGCGAGGCTTTCGTGAGACGTGAGACTTATGATAAGCTCGAACCTCGAAGTCAGAGGTGTATTTTCATCGGCTAGCCACAAAAATCCTTTGGTTACCTCTGCTACAGACCTAGTGACAATGTGGTCTTTGTAGCAAGGAGGGGTGTCTCTCGAGAAAGAGAGTTTATAAGCCAAGGAAACAGTGGGAGGCAAATTCACCTTGAAGAAATTCAAGAGTCAAGTGGTGAAGGAACTTCAAACCCTAGCACTCAACCTGAGGAGGAAACTCCTGTTGAGCCAAGTGACAAGTCTGTACCTCTGAGGCGTTCCATAAGGGTTAGGAATGCACCTGAGCACTACTATGGTTTCCATATTACTGCGGAAGGTGAGACACTTATCAGTGATGAGACATTGGTAAGTCTGGATGAACCTAACAGTTACGCGGAAGCCATGGCGGGCCCCGAGTATGCCAAATGGAAAGAGGCAATGGACAGCGAGATACAATCCATGTATGACAATCAAGTTTGGAACTTAGTTGACAATTTACCAGGTCATAAGATAGTTGGGTGCAAATGGGTCTTCAAGAAGAAGACCGACGTGGATGGTAATGTACACACATATAAGGTGCAACTGGTTGCAAAGGGCTTTTCTCAAACTCCGGGAGTTGATTATGATGAGACCTCTTCACGAAGGGACTGAGTCGGGCTAAGCATCTCTAGCATGCTCGGAGCATAGGGCTGAAGGATGATATTAGTTTTAGTAGTTAGATAATTTTGAAATTTGTAAAGTGTAATTGACATTTGATGATGAATAAAAGTTGTGTTTATTTATGAGTAAAGTGTTGCTATCTTTTGTCAATCGTTTACTATATTTCTTTTGCATGTTTTGACTTCCAGAATAATTATGTTTGGTATATCATATTATTCAAACTCTCCATAGTCGGTCATATGTTGGAAGTAGGTATGAATCAAGACTATCATGAGATGGTTGCAGAGGTCTAAGATGTTGGACAGGGCTACAACACTCATGAGTGCTCATAAGTTCTGAGCATTGGAATCAATCCATGCTCACTGGTATCACTTCATGGAATTTATATCGAGTGATCGTGAGACGGTAATATCATATAAGTCTTCAAACCTAGATATATGACTTGTTGCCTATGAGTTAGTTATGCATTGATCGTACGAAACCGCATTGGTAACTCGATGTTATAAAACGTACTTTTTTGTGTGATTCAACAAGTAGTAGAATAAGCATATGAGTCGAAGTTTAACTGTCTTCTTGGATTAGAAGCGATATCTGGGCCCCTCGATGATTTTGTTTTGACCTATGCACCGGGCCCGGTCAGAAGTAAGTTGATGTGTTCAATTAAGTTCTTTGTCAAACAAATCAGAAATCGGGAAACAAATTGTTGGACAATAAGTAAGACATTGCTCCATGTATTTGTCCGGCTAATATCTAGAACAGAGGATTATATGATCACTTATCTTAAATGGCGCATCATCATCTTCTCAGTTCCGAGAGACCTTGAAAGAGCTATGATTGCTGATCGGTTCCCAAAGTCATACTTACAGATATAGTTATTAGACTTAACCAAGTAGGAGACTGTTGGATAAGGTGTCTAAGTCCATAACTATATTTGGTATGTACTTGACCCGACCCGACATGGTCCATTTGGGTTGCATGGCATCATGCATTTGGATAGACTAAATGAGAAAAATAACACTTGTGGTTTATTAATATATTATAAGTTCTAATATATTAATAGTATTATTTAATTAGTATTGATCAAGAATTAATTTGGAATTAATTAAGTGATCAAAAGATGACTAACTAAATATATGGGTTGATTATGTAAATCATCCATAACTTTTATAGTGGGCTAAAAGGCTCCATGGATTATCAAGTTGGGTTAAACCCATAGGATGCTCCATGGGAGTTACAAACCCATGGGTCATGGAAATGAAGAGTCATGTCACATTAGGGTTTACATGGTGTAAACCTAGATGTGACACACTATATAAGGAACATGATACTCACCAAAATCGGCTACACTAAGAACAAGAGAGGGCAAGCCGATTTTTACAAGTGTTATACATACTCTAAAGTTATTCCAAAGCATTTGGTGTTGTGTGAAGCATTTAAGGCATCACACTTGGGGTGCTAGGCTCTCAAGGTTTTCAAGGAATCAAATCAACTACAAAGTATGTAATTCTAGCCATCTTTTAGATTCAAAGTTCCCCATGTATGCTAGATAGGATTATGAACCTTGGAAATCATATTTTGCATGTATTTTAGAAAAACATAGATCCAAGGTTTTTTAGGGTTGCATGTACACTTAGGGGTGTCAGAATGCTCAAAACCCATCACCCTGGCCCAAACCATTAGGAGAAAACCGCGAGCAAAACACATGTTTACCACAATCTCACCACTGAACAAGTACCGGTGAATGCTATGGGTCACCCTACAGTCTTACTACATTTCCCAAGCTAACCAACCGAATGCTACGGGCCACCCCACAGTCTTACAACACTTCCACATTGCCACAACTGCCGCCCAATGCCTTACCGCTCATCTAGCTATCCAAACGCCATCTGGATTCAAACACACAGCTAACCAAACTCCCCAACCGAACTTGAATCATGACTAGAACACCAACCTGGGTTCCCTTTCTGAATCCTGTTAGATGACACCAAGAAGACGCGAACCCAATGTTGGGAAGTTTCCCGAACTCCCAACTCATGCAATCGTCAGTCTAGACAACCACTTGGGCCACCCTCCTCTTCGATGGGGATGTGAAACTCACCATAGTTTCACACCTGCTACTGATCCTGAATACCTGAGTGATCCTCCCCCACTCAGATTTGACTAAGTCTTCACAACACATAAGAATTGAAGGATTCCCAATCCTTCTTACCTTCTAATAATCAAATTGTTGACAATCTGTGCTTACCAGTGCTAGCGATCCATTACTAGCCAAAATCAAAAGACCACACTATTGGATTAGTGTCTAAGCCCATAACCATATTTGGTAGGTACTTGACCCGGTTGTGCATGGTCCTTTTGGGTTGCCTTCACCAAAGCAATTTGACTGGAGAAATAATAGAGAAAGAGGTTATTATGGTTTATTAATATATTATAAGAATAATATATTAAAAGAGAAATCATATTTGTTTAATTAACATTGGTCAAAAATTAATTAAGAATTAATTTTGTGATCAAAAGAAGTTAATTAAACTAGGAGGACTGAACTGTAATTATGTGATAGTTATAAAGTTGGGCAAGGAAACCCTATGAGATAGGGTGGATGAATTCAAGGGGTTAAAGGCCTTATAATTCGTCCAAGGATAGGGCTTCTAGAGTTATCCTTTGGGTTGCTTGGTGGCTAAGAAACCAGATAAGGATAAGGACTGAAACCCTAATTCCTACACCTATATAAAGACCCCTTGGCATAAGAAATTCGGCGACTTGATACATAGGGTTCCTAGAGCCGAATTTCATACCCCCTACTCTGTCTCTCTCTCTCTCTCTCTTGCCTCTCTATTTTCTCTTGGTGTTTGTGAGCCATTAGAGGTACTACACTTGTGGTACTTGGTTTCAAAGACAAGAAGATTCACGATACAAGTTGTTATTACAACATGACAACAAGAGGTATGTATTCCATTCTTCCTCATGATTTTTGAAATTACCTAGGAGCATGTTAAGTTTCCTTTGTGTTCATAATGTTGTATGACTAATAGTGAAAACATAGATCCGTATCTAGGGTTGCATACACACATATGATTGTTTATATAAAATCCCATCACACACAACCCGTGAAGACTAGATGAACACCTTCCGAATCCCAGCAACAAAGATATCCCAGATGCTCAAAATGACACTACCTTAAATCTTGAAATCCAAGAATTACTGATGCTCAGACCAAAACTTCGGCGATAGACCACCTCCCTTGGCGTCCCCACTAGCCAATCGAAGCACAATGATTGAAACCCCCGATTCCCACCGATACTGGATAACTAACCCGCTAAATCCCGACCATAGTCTTCCACACAATGCCCCTGAACTAATCTCGACTACAATCAAGATAACACAAAACACTCCAAACCCGCTATAATAGAAACAACCCTTCATTAAACCACTAATATTAATGGAAAGCAATTGGCATATAACATTTCTTGAAGATATACCCAAAAATAAACAGAGAAATGAACCATAGATACACTTATCCAAACCAAAGCAAATTTCCGAACCAATATAAATTTTGATAATAACCAAGAAGAAAGCAACATATAACATACCCGCAATATCGCCTGAAGAAACCCCGACTCCCTCTTCCTGCCGAAGTACCTACAATGAAACCTGAGATGCCCCAACCACTAAGCGGGGGAAATTCGCCCTGATATGACCAGGCTGGTGACAACAATGGCATAAGTCTACTTCCATTGTGCACTCTTGACGGTTGTGACCCTTCCACCCGCACCTGCCGCAATTAGACTTTCCGCATACATCTTCATGCGCCCCTTCATCCTTCTGTAACTACCATGACCCCTCGGGCCTCTAACACCAGCTATGCAAGCATCCAACTGCTCAGATCGTCGAGCCAGACCGGAAGTCTGCTTCTTCTTTCCCAGTTGCCTATCTAAACCAATCTCCTTCTCTTGGGTTACCCTGATCACCCCATCAACCGCCTAAAAAACTGAGGCCCACTCCTCGAACCTGGTGACCACTCTATCAGTGATTCGCCCAAAGATGTTGGGTAAATCCTTGCACAGGGCTCACAAAACTTCCACAACAATCCAATCCTGTGGTTGACCCTCCCGAAGACATGGTACATTATTCACCTCCGATCCCAAATGACAAACACTATCAATAAGATTCTCCTTCTTTAAGGATCCCAGAGATCCACAAGCTTTGGGCTCCAGATAAGCCCATAATTACCTCGCTACGATCTCGGTCTGAGATTCCCCTAGACGACTATCCAGTAGCTCAAAAATCCCATCCTTAATTGAACCAAAGATCACAGGAGTCTGCTCCAAAATACCGCATGTAATCTCTGACGAGATGAACTCCCGCATCTGCTTGCTAATCGGCTCAGTACCTGCACCTAAGCTGGAACCCGAACCAGAACCAAATTTGGAACCAGAACCATGTCCCTGAGTGCTAGTCTCCAAACTGAAATACCACAAACCAATGATCAAAACATACTCAAGAATTCTCCTCCTCAAAGCTTCTTAGATTCTCCAAGACTCTTACCGATTCGAGTATGGATCCTGTGATTTCAGTAGTATGTGCCCAATACTACCTTCCACACTTATCCATACTTTCCTCAGCAATCCTCCTGAATCCTCTAGGTCACCTCCTCAAGACAAAGCACCAAAACTCACTAAACCTCATCACTAACCCACTGAAGCATATCCTAGGCTCTCCTAGGTCACCGAGCCCACCCTACCCTCGACTGCTGAAGAACTCTCACCAGTGTCTACCAACTACCTCATGAATATAGTCACATACAACAGAGATTAGATAATCCTTCGAGTAAAAGACTCAACCCTATAACGGTTGCACTTAAACGATAGTTGCGCAATCGGGTCAAATCCATCACTCTTAGATTATTTAACCTGTACCACATTTTGCTTAACATATTCACTTAGTAGTTGATCCACATCACTAATAATCCCACAAAGCACAAAGAAAGCAACATTCAGGCAACGAAAAATCTAACCAGCATACACTAGTCATGCCATTCTATCCACTGATTTGAAATCCATACTAACATGCAATCCAAAAGCTCATACAATCAGGCATATAAAGGGATCTCTCCTACCATATAATGTTGAGCAGGTACTTAACCCTAATCTAGAACATAATTCTCATAATCATATCACATATCATAATAACATGTATTGGCATTCTGGGAACCACTTACTTGAGCTCGGTCGATTGCACGCATCACACCCCTTTCTTTGATTAGAAGTTCCTTTTTAGTTAAATGTGTATTTTCTAAAAATTGCACCAAACCCTCAGTTTGAGTTCAGGTACACCCGAGAGTATGCCCAAATCCCTCAAACCAAGGATCTGATACCAACTTGTAACATGGGGTTGTGACTTCCTTGTTACGCATACGGGTCATGTGCTATCAGTAGTACGAGCCCATACTACCTTCCATACCTACCCCATGTTTGTCTCGAGGATCATCACAGCACCCTAACAATACTCAGAAGCATAGGCGAACGCGCAGTTCTCACTCCTAAAGGAAACTAAAACATCTCATGACTGGCCGGCTGACCTCACACAACTCAACCATGAAACTTCCACCAACCCTGCAACACTCGTGTATGCTAGCCATAAATAACACTGGACCTTATAGACATTTGAATATCTGATCCTACCCTAAGACCTTTATCAGACAAGAATAGGAAATAAGGCCAAACCAAACATTCTCAGGCTATAAGATCTTAGTTATATATAACTATGATGCATACACTAAGCAACTACATTAATGATGTCAATTTCATAAAGAAAAGGCCCTAAGCTATCAGGCATCATATAATCAGGAAATCCTATCATGCAATTCCTGAAGATCCCTAGCCTATCACCAGCATACTGTTCTAACATATCACAATATCAAATAATAACATGGTATTTTGGGGTCTACTTACTGTCTCCGATTGATCGTACACATTGCATCCTCCTTTAGTATTTTGAAAAACTTTTGAAAATCTTTTTCCCTCAGTTTGAGACTGGATTCACACAGGTGTTCCTCCAATTCACACAAACCAAGGCTCTGATACCAACTTGTAACATCCATAAAATTCATAGAAAATTTAAACTTTTCAAAATACCAAAATCCACCATTTATTACAAATTGTTTTCAAAATAGTTTAACATCAGAGAAATCCCAGAAATCATAGCACAAAATGTGAGGAGGTGCACGATCAAGCCTTCGCCTTTCCATGATCATTGGAGGTACCTAAAACATAATCCAAAACTGTAAGCCCAAAGCTTAGTGAGTTTCCCCCAAAATACCAACACCATACAAACCAGAACAATATCATAAACAAACAGTATGCATACAGAGCCTTCAACCTGACTGGACCGCCTCATCGGGACTTCAACCTATCTGGACCACTCACAGAACCTTCAGCATGACTGGACCGCCTCACCAGGCCTTCAGCCTATCTGGACCGTTCTCCGGGTCGTCGGTTTGACTGTTACGCCCCACTGGGCCTTTAGTCTATCCGGGCCGCCCTGGGTCTGTTAGCCTTCAGCACACAGCATGGCCGCCTCAACCCACCTGCCATTACACAATATCACATAAATATCAGACGCTAGCTAGCACATACAATAATCATACAGGCCTCATAGATCATCAATCATATCATCATCCTATATACTAGGATACAGATATAACAGATGACTACACATACCATCGTACGATAACTAGCATACAATCCAAAGGGCCGACCTTGGTGCCTTCGACCCTGTTAGTATAGTAAGGAGAACTCACCTCACAAGTAGTGCTGAACCGGTAAGATCAAATCCTAACTCACAACTTTGAACTCAACTGCCTACAACCACCATGTGACTAACTTCATTAAAATCCAGAAATACCCAAAATACCCTCAGAAGTCAAACTTGGTCAACCATGGTCAAGGTCAAAGTCAACAGTCCATGCTGACCCAACTCGTCAAGTGCATCTACCGACTCGTCGAGTTCCTTCAGTATTCAAAAAACCGGGAAGACCCTAGTCAACTTGCCGAGTTATCACAAGAACTCGTCAAGTTTGCACAATATCCAGAAGGTCGGGGAAACCCCAAGCCAACTTGTCGAGTTGGCAAGGCAACTCGTCGAGTTTGCCCAATCTAAACATATTCAACCCTTTTTCCTTCCTCCTTAACGCTCAAGAACGTAGATCTGGAACCCATGAGTTGGTAAACCACGTAAAGTTGCTAACTTTACGTCCATGCACAACACCAAGAGGCTAAAACAGTCAAAAGAGGCTTATTAAAGGACTTAGAACATGAAGGAGGCCCAAGGATTGATAAAGTTGGCAACTTTAAGTCCAAGGAGGCCATGAGATGTCCAGATCTGAAGTCATAGCTCATGACATGCTCAAATCCAAGAATGCCCCAAAATAAGCTAAAAATGACAATAAACTCTCTAATGAGGAGATCTAGCAAATAAGTGATCAAGGTATCGACTTTATACCTCAATATAGCTGCAAAAATAGAGAAAGTTCTAGATCTAAAGCTTCTCTCTTTAGCTATGCACCACCAACTTCAAACTTCTTCAAGTAAACACCAAAAAGTCACTCTTTAAGCTCACACACACTCAAGAATGAGAGGGAATGCACAAGTTAGGGTTTTTTGGACAGAGGGGCGGATAATGAGGCCACCCCAAATAGTATAAGGTCCTTAAATAAGGCGCAACATCCTAAAAATTAGGGTTTCATATTCAGCCTTCAACTCGTCGAGTAGATCTTCAAAAACAGGCGGTCCTCATAACTCTAAATGACAAGTCGGCACCTCCCAACTCGTCGAGTTGCCCTGAATATATATATATATATATATATATATATATATATATATATATATATATATAAAGTTTTAAATTCATACCTAAAGATTGGGATGTTACATTAAAGCTTGGAGATGGGATGATCGTTGTCAAGAAGCATTCCAAGAATTGAAAGAGAAAATGATGCAAGAACCCGTGATGAGATTACTAGATGTGACAAATCCATTTGAGTTACATACTGACGCCTCAGACTTCGCCATAGGAGGAGTCTTAATGCAAGATAGGCACCCGATAGCATACAAGATTCGAAAGTTGAACAAGGCAGAGAGACGTTACATGGTGCAAGAAAAGGAGATGACCGTTATCATCCATTGTTTACGAGTGTGGAGACACTATTTGCTTGGTGCCAAGTTTGTGATCAAAACAGATAATATTGCGATAAGCTATTTCCAAACGCAAAAGAAGTTGAGCTCGAAACAAGCCCGATGGCAAGACTTTTTAGCGGAGTTTGATTACGTGCTCAAGTACAAACCAGGAAAAACCAACACTGTTGCCGACGCACTAGGTCGCAAAGGCACCCTCGCTTTAATCACTCAAGCACAATTCTTCTTGCAAGATTAGATCACACGAGGCCTAGAACATGATCCTTTGGTATAACCTCATTATGTTCTTGAAAATTGTTTAACAACTTTAGTCACATCCAGTTCTAGTCCTTTTCCCTCTCAATACGCAAGGCATTTGGAAAATCAGACAAATGAATATTATAACATATGTAATCAATCCTATATCTGAAGCATATGGGACTTGATACATAATGTCTTACATAAAGTCATGATATCTGATCAATCTCTTGCTATAATATTTCCACCCCTGTTGGATATATGTCAGTGCACCTAAGGAGCCACGTCGATCATGTGCATAATGCATAGGTCTGGGTTTCTGTCTAAAAATAGCTCATTTGTGTTCATTCTTCCGCACACTCATCTAAAACTCTCTCTCGATTTCTACTCCCCTAGTCCAAATTTTACTTAGTACTTAGGATATATTAGCAAGTTATGAGGTCCATAGGATCCCAATATCTAGTAGGTATCAGCCCGGAGTCCTGCCAATGCGATTTTTGGACTTTTTTTTCTATGAAATCCCTGTAAGCTAAATTACACTCAATTTTATTTTAGTGTAATTTATATTCAAATTCATAGTCATTGTTATGAATTTATAAATAAGAACTATCAGTAATTCCAATTTATAATACCGATTGATATTCTTACGAGAGAGGTGACGAGAATACTCATGTTGGCTTGGTTGTTGGGTTTCAGAAAGGCTATACGCCAAAATGGTCTTGCCTCCCAACTGTCCTACCTAGTTGTTCCTTATTTGATAGAACTATCGGTATTCATTGGAATGATTGATAGGCCTAGACTATTTTCAGTCACGTAGAATATTAGACTAAGACTTAGTGGTAATAATAATAGGTTACGTCAAAGGAAAAGTTAGTTGCTAGAAGCGAAGCGCTTTCCGAGTTTTGAGTCATCACTTTAACAAGTGAGTGAATAGTTACTTTCATCTTACACATAGATATGAAGTATTTAAGACAACTACATGATATGTGTGCCTATTATCTGTGTTCCTGATATGTATTCTAGATGAACAATATATATACATGTTTTATTTAAAATGTATACGTATTTTTATACCTATAAATATATTGGGTAGAGATGGGTATATGAAAGATGAAATAGATGAGAGAGGCCTCGAATTTTTGGTACAACATGTACTTGATGTTGAGTCATCTAGCGGAGTATAGAAGACGACCACTGACTATTATACACAATCTAATGGAACGCTAGTAGGCTTGCAACCTGTAGGTATTTTTAAACTTAGTGTTCACCAGGTGTACTTCATCTCCCATGGTTTCCTTATTGACATATATTGCTAAGGAATCCCTTAAGCATTATTGTCTATCCCGAAGATGATCCATATGATAGGTTCCTTGAATTAGATGTTTTAAAAAGTGAGGATAACTGGAATGGGTAATCGGGTTGAATGATTTAATGGAAATATATAATTCAAAGAATTTAATTATTGTGGGTTGAAAACCCTATGTGCTCACCATGCTCCCAAACCTAACCCACTTAGTTTCTTGGATTATAGGTAGTGACACGAGAGCACATGTGATGATCAAATGAAAGATTTATAGATTATAGGTTAGTAGAATAATAGATGTTTGTAAGGCATGTATTATTTCCGTTTATGTTTATGTACTATATTAACAATGACATTCCAACGTTTTTAATATAAATAAAATACATTTCTTCGGAAATGCTTTGATAATATTATCATGATTTTGGGAACTAATTCCATAATATTATTCTTAAAAAAAAGATACTTTGATTTTAATAAGCATAAATATTTCGGTCTTTTATGGCCGTGAAATTGGAGATGTCACACTTCTAGACCCTCAAAACGGCAGAATATGTATTACTTTAGATGAAGGATGATTAGAAGTCGGAATCTCCCCTTAGGTTAATGATAAATGGCTATATAAACGTTTTCTGCCAACGTATTACGTACGGTGTAGTTTGATCTACGCATATCATAGATCATTTAAGGTTCGTAATCATCAAGTCATCTACACAGGGTATAGTTCTTAAGTATACAAGGCATAATGGATAAAATCAGCCATGTTCCTTATTTTTTCATTCCAGGTCTGTTTTCCAGTCTTTTTTTTTCTTTTTTCGCTCTAGCAATATGTTATATCTGTAAAATATAATTTAAAGCATTATAAGCACCTTTTAGTTCAAAATAATATAAAAACATAGTATAAAATAATAAGAAAACACCGGAAATATATGTATAAAATATGAGTTATCAGATTTACTCTGATGTATGAGAATACATTACACTATGATTATCTTTTGAACAGTTGAATGAATGTTTTGGGTTGTTTAAAAATGAAATTTTTACACGAAATTTTTGGGATGTTACAGTCTTAGAGATATCTATGTTATATGATATAACTTTCAGTAACAGTTGGTTTTACAAAATTGTTATTTATGGATTATTATTATAATAATATTGTGGGATTGAAAACCCTATGTGTCTCACCAGATTTTCCCAATCATGACCCACTCAAACTATACACATCAAAGGTAGCATGATTAGAGTTGCTCGAACTTGATTAGGATGCCAAGTGATGAAGAGACAACCTGCAATAATATTTAGGACCGTTATGTCTTTACGCTATAATTTATGTATTATATTGATTATGACATCCTTAGGGTTTTATATTTTGAAACAACATCTTTACTCAAGATATTTTAATAAAATTAGACATTTTCCGCAAAATGTCTTATTATACTGAGATTTTCCGCTAACAAAAAGCATAAAGAAAAGTTTTTTTTTTCAGTTCTGGAAAATACGGGATGTCACATCTAGGGGTGTTCGTTTTCATGGATTGGTTTGATCCGATCCAATTAAGTGAATCCAAATTGATTTCGGTTTTCAAAACATGGATCTGAATAGTCCAAACTAAATTCAAATTTGATCCGATCCAATCCGATTACAATTCGGTTGGATCGGTTTTTATAATTCGGTTTTCAAAAACCAAAACATTTTAAAATGACATATAATTATAATATTATCCAACTTTACACAAGAAACGAAAACAAATTATTTAGTTGTGATTTGAAATTTATAAACGACTACTAAGAAAATATATTATATTTAAATTTTTTATAGATAGAAAGCTTTTGAGAAAAAATGCATAATAATGTTTTTTTATCGGGTGAAACGTTTTGAACTTATTTGAAAAAATAAATTACAAAATTAATAAATAACTATATATATATATATATATTACAAAATAAATAAATAATAAATATTTATTCGGTTTTTTGGACTATTCGATTCTTATTTTATAAACCGAAACCAATCCGAAATCCAAAATAATAATTCGGTTTTGTTGAAAACCAATCCAAAAATCCGAATATCCGAACCAAATAGTTCAATCCAAATTGTCCAATTGTCCAATTTGGTTTTATCCAAATAGTGAACAACCCTAGTCACATCTTGGATGAATATTTTAAGATCACACTCATTAAATACTTTAAACACAAAGTTTAAAGATGAAAGCATTCAAAAAATAGTTGAAGAGCTAAGCTAGAAAGTCTAAAGCAAAATGGTCAGAATATGTCACACCCCCACAACCAAGGATGGCGGAAACGTCCGGGGGTGGAGGACTTCATGTACAGTATCACAACAACGTGTATAATAGCGCTCAAAGTAAATACAACCATCATAAATATAATTGAAAAAGTTACACCAAAGTATATGTTTACATGTTTCAAAATCAATTACATTATGATGATAAAAATAAATTGTTGACGGTTTAACGTCCCATCCTCAAAGCGCTGAAGTTTTCCTGTTTCACTGATTTCCTGAGAATACAAGTAGTTTTGAAAAAATGTCAACGATTAAGTTGGTGAGTTCATAAGAGTTTTGTTTGAAGTAGAAACCGTTTTCCTTGTAAAATCGATAGAGTTTGATTTCCAGAAAATCCAATATTTTCTTAGTTAAGTGTGAACAGAATATTCCTATATGATGTGTTAATGAACCCTAGAATGACCCGTAGATTTCCCCTATAATCGTCCAACGTATATAAGTTATATAAGATTTAAGTTAGATAAAACGTTGAATATAATGGGTCTGCCATAGGTCCACAACCCAACGAGGAACAGGAGATGAGGCGGACACCACCAATTCTAAGCCAATCAAGACTAATTTCTTATATGACTCAAGCATATACGCTCAACGATTATAGTTGAAGTCTAACAATTCTAGATGAAATATAGTTTTAATATCATAACAACTATTTTATGTGAACCTGGTACTTTGGAATGTACCCCATTTGTAGTTAAAAACCCGGTACTTTGTATCTGTACCCCTTTTTGTATAAAACCCGGTACTTTGGAATGTACCCCATTTATATGAAAACCCGGTACTTTGTATCTGTACCCCTTTTTGTATAAAACCCGATACTTTGTATCTGTACCCCTTTTTGTATAAAACCCGGTACTTTGTATCTGTACCCCTTTTTGTAATTGAAAACCCGGTACTTTGGAATGTACCCTATTCGTGTGAAAACCTTTTGTAATGTAAATGATCATAAACTATACCTATTATAGTTTATCAAAATGTTTGAAATGTATATGCAACCTAACTATACTTATTATAGTTTAGTATGTTTATTTGTGGTGTATAAGAACCCTTTCTATGTAAGTCAAATGTATAGTACAATATAGCTATGTTTGTCTTGCTTTGTTTTGTACTAATGGTTATGATGGAGGATTCTTATAAATTCAGTAAGTAATTTCCTATCATATAAATATATCATTACAAGAAATACATGTAATATATGAAGTCATCAAAGATTTAACACTTTGCTCAACATGTTACAAAGTGTTTTGAAAGTTATAAGCTGTTAACTAAATTTAACCTTTCTGCACTGTTTTAGAAAAATCATACGAAGTCGAAAACTAGATCCGTAAATTCTGAGAGTTCCTAAAATGTGTCTAGTTTACTCATAATTTTTATCATGATTTTTGGAAGCCTTTATCTTGTATTAAAATGCTCATATTCACAGACTGATCCGGACTTGTGTTTGAAAAGACAGGTTGTTTGGTAAAAATCACCATAAATTGTAGAAAAATCTTGTGGAGATGTGCAAGTAATCATTTTAAAGATAATAAGTGGAACTACTTGCACCTAAAACAGTTTTGAAAACTAAAATGTTTAAGTTGTCCAAAACAGTCTGTGAATGGAGTTGAACTTTTCTGATGAAGGCTGTTAGAAAAGTTTAGTTACGTTCTTGGTGTTTTAACTTGTATCCCCCCCCCCCCCCTAAAAACTTGAGAAAACATGAAAATATAGGGGTATGAACTCACCTTGAGTGATTTCAGAAGATGGATGATGGAGAGAAGAAGTGTTCAACTCAAGAACACTTGAAGAATCACTTGACGGTTCGAAGATCTAACAAGAATGTGATGATGTTTGTGTAAGAAATCAATGATTTGAGTAGAATGAGGTGTAATAATCACAAGGAGGA
Organism: Lactuca sativa; assembly: GCF_002870075.4. Lineage (NCBI taxonomy): Eukaryota > Viridiplantae > Streptophyta > Magnoliopsida > Asterales > Asteraceae > Lactuca > Lactuca sativa. Next base: position 150,281,306 of record NC_056629.2, read on the forward strand.
TGAATTATACTTACCAAGAGAAGAATAAAGCTTGAAAATCAGCCTTAGAGTCTTGAAATAGAGAGAAAAAGTTTGAGAGAAAAGTTGTGTTTGATTTTTGGTGAAATGAGAGCAAGTGAAAGAAATGAGGAGAGAGGTTGAGTGTCCAACTCTCAAAAACCTGGGGATGGCTTGTGAGTGAGGTAAAAAGGACAAGGAAGTGACAAGGTATGGTGGGGAGGAGTGTGGGTTAGTCTTGGAGTAGGTATGGTGGTTGCTTGTGTCATAGAATAAGGAAAGTCAACACTCCATTTCTTGTACTTCACCCACTCTTTTTGGATAAGGTTTTATCCTTAAAAACGTGATAAATCATTAATTATGGGTCCTTATATGTTAAAATAAAGTTTTGGGTGAAAATCCCGCGTTAAAACAATTAAAAACGAAGCTAAAATGCGAAACTACTCGAAAACCGGGAGAAAAGAAGCTTCCCAGCGAGACCTCTCGGTCCTGGCCGAGGTTCGGTCCTCCTGAGGTTGGGCGAGAAGCGAAGCGGAGAGATCAACAAGCGAGGGTCAGGCTCGGTCCGAAGGGTCAGAAGCGAGGAGACCGAAGGCATCATGGAGCGAAATGGACCGAGGCTTCGGGTTCGAGTCTTGTGCGAGGTTCGGGCCCGAGAGGACCCTTCAGGTTCTGTTCAGCAGCCTTCGGGTTCGGCTCAGAAGGGTTCGGTCCCTAAGAGGACTTTCGACCCTAAGAGGGGTTTCGGGTCCTTAAGAGGGGTTTCGGGTCCTTAAGCCCTTTTTGTCCGTTTTTGACCCGTTTAAGGGTCGGAATGACCCGAATGACTTCAAAAAGTTACGGAAACTTTTGAGAGAGATTTCGGAGAGATTTCACATTCTTGGAGAGATTTCTCATTCTTGGAGAGATTTGGGAGAGATTTGACATTCTTGGAGAGATTTCTCATACAAAGAGATATTTGGGAGAGATTTCACATTCTTGGAGAGATTTGGGAGAGATTTGGCATTCTTGGAGAGATTTCACATACAAAGAGATATTTGGGAGAGATTTCACATTCTTGGAGAGATTTGGGAGAGATTTGGCATTCTTGGAGAGATTTCACATACAAAGAGATATTCGGGAGAGATTTCACATTCTTGGAGAGATTTGGGAGAGATTTGGCATTCTTGGAGAGATTTCACATACAAAGAGATATTTGGGAGAGATTTCACATTCTTGGAGAGATTTGGGAGAGATTTCTAAATAGAGAGAGGTAGAGTGAAAACGATTAGGAGAGGTTTCATTTGTGACCTTTTTGAGTGTCCGGCTTCGCAATGCAAGGTCCGTAAACCCTGTTAAGCCTTGTTTAAGGATCTTACACACTCCTGATGAGTATGCAACATTGTTTTATCGGCTTGGCTCGTCACTTACCACAGTTTTAGGTTAAGGAGATCTAGATGTACGTACTTTTCGATTTATGATCTCTCATTCTAGCGAGTTGTTTAGTACATACATAACGTAAGCCCTAGCACACAAGGGTTAGTTGAGTTGACCGGTTTGACTTGTTGACTTTATTTGACTTTGAATTGACCAGAATTTGACGGTTGTCACAGAATAACAAATTCTTTTAGATTGAGGGCTAACGAGGTTCCACACCTGGGCAAGGCCAAGGATGAACCTGAACGAACAAGGTGGCCAAGGCTGAATCAAGGGTGGCTAAGGTCGCACACAAGATAGCAAGGCCAAACTAAGGGTTGCTACAACTAAACACAAGGTGATAAGGCCGAACTAAGGTTGGCTAAGGTGGTGGCCAATATCAAAGCCAAGGTGGTGTGGCTGAACCCAAACTACCATGTCGAGTATGCGTCTTCTTGGTTGAGTCCTATCAAAGGTTGCTAAGCTCCTCGAGTCTAGTTTAAACTTTGTTTATCTTTTCGAATCCTTTTCCGATACGGAAAAGTACGGTGAGCGCAACTCACTTTTGTCTGTAAAAGACATACAAAAAGATGCCAAACATGTTTAGCTTTATAATTCGAAACCATAAGCTATTAATTATTGCTTATTCTCTCCCACACATATTAAATTAAACATCAAAGCATATTCTCAGGTTCCAACCCGATGTACGACTAACCCATTTATTTTGATTAATACTCACACAATATCGAAGCTTTTTTACAACCGTAGATACTTTCGTGAAGCTATGTATTCATCAAAAAACAAAATGACTTCATTTCAAATTTGAAAAAAAAAGACCTTAAATAATGGCCGGTGGAAACAGAACCAAAGACTAAAACTAGATAATATCATGAACCAAAAGTTTACAGATTATACACTACATCCGATCAAGATCGGACCAATGAATCGATTTTTGGACATCCCTACATAAACATAACATTAGCGTGGCGAGTATCCTTCTCACATTTCCGACCCTTTCCAAATGACACATTAGCTCTATATCCGTTTTTCTTTTCTATCTTTTCCCTTCACTTGCTCCCTTTCCCAAAACACCCAAATCATATGGAGATAGTCATCCTAGCTTCCTTCCCTTTCCACTTTCTTTTACACGTAACAAGTAAAAAATAGAAAATAGAAGATAAAAGAGGAAAGAAACATCTGGAAGCTCGACATGGAATTCCCGTATGGACACAATATTAAGACACCTAAGGCGGTAACCTCCTTCGACATCGTCTACTCTTAGGGTGGAGGGTGTCCATCCCTCCCACCCTCCCAATCCATTGCCATTTAACAACCATATCAACCTTTTTCTCTCTTCACACTTGCTTTCATTCTATCCCACAACACATGAATATTATCCCTCCCATTTCTTACAACCCAAACACATTTTGGTACAAGTTTTCATGTATAAAATACTAACTAACCAAAACTGAAGCTAATATATAATAGAAGGAGAAACATGAAAATATACGGTACCAAGAGATAAGGGTGACAATTGTTGTTACGTCACGACACGAAACGAGATTGGGAACAAATTGAAATTTGAATTCGTGTTCGTGTTCGTGTTCATGCCAAGTGTAAAAAACACGATGTCGTGTCATGTCGTGTTTGTGTTCAAAATTCGACACAAAATTGACACGATTTAACATTTATTTGTCGTGTTTTTCGTGTTATGTATGATTAAATATTAATTAAATAAACTAATTGTTATATTATGTTATCTTTGTCGTGTCGTGTCGTGTTTAATTGGTTTGTTTTTGTGGTAGTTAAAAAAAACACCGCATTGTGACGTGTCGTGTTCGTGTTACAAATAACCTTGTCGTGTCGTGTCATGTCAGATAGATACACGACACAATGACCCGATTTGACACCCTACAGAAAAAGAAAATGATGTTCCATATGGCACCTCCTACCTCTCAAAAAAATCCTACAGCCCACGCTGTCCACCCTTTCCAACCCGATTTATCATGTCATCAAAACTTTAAAAGGGGAGGTCAACATAGCAGTCAAAGGAGAGAAGTCGATGACAAGAATCGAATATCACAATCACAAGTTTCAACCACAAATCAGCACGTTGATGACACATTTCGCCATCACTATTTGTATCAACAAAGGCGCTCGTTTTCCTCCATATCATTCTTCGATTCCTATTCCACAGGAATCGATCAGATCCTTCACTATCTGCTTGTGGTAATTTATCCTAAACCCTCCAATCCTATCGACTTCTTTACTCTTTCTAAACCTTACCCATATCAGATTTCTTAGTTAATCTGGACTTGTGTTAATGCTTACCATTTCTAAACCTCACGAACATATGAAATTAAGATTTCTTAATTTCTTACCATATATATATGTATGTTTGTGTTTTTGCCTTCGAATGCCTATGTTCTATTTCAGTTTTCCTTCGATTATTAGCATTGAAGCTATATTCTATCCGATTTTTCTTTTTTAATTTTCAGATTTGGGATTTATTTGCTCGATAATTATACAGTAATAACACAACGGTTATTTCCAATTGATAATAACTTACATACATCAGTTCACCATAGAACACTTTGAAAAAAGAAACTGCAGAAATCCTAACTTTGATTTTGCATTTGAATTTCTGATCTTTTTTGTTTAATTCCATGCCACATTAATCTAAATTCTTCCAATTTGTTTAATTTCCGTGTACTAATCTTTGTTGCAGTTTGAAAAATGGATTCGACTTCAAGTTTGTATCCATTGCATCGATCCAAGACTCTTCACCTGGTTATTACCCAACTTTTACTCCAATCTAGGGTTAAATCCAAGAAACAGCAATTTATTTTCATTTTTCTATTACAGAATTATATTTTTAAATCTTTTTACATTGCTATTTAGGTTAGGCATGCACAAGGAGTTCACAATGTAATAGGAGACAAAGATTACAAAGCCTACATGTCTCATGAGTATTTTGATGCTGAGTTAACTCGATTAGGCTGGCAACAGGTTAACAAATTCTCCACATCATATTAATTTTCTTTCTGAATTTTGACTTTTTTTTTTTTAAAAAAAAATTGTTAGGTTGAAAATTTGCGAAAACATGTTCATGAATGTGGGCTTGCTAAAAAGATTGAAGTAGTTATTACATCTCCTTTGTTGAGGTAATTAATACAATGGAATCACATTGTTGTTTATTTTTTATTGACTACGTTGAAAATTGAAAATCTTTTTTTTTTTTTTTTTTTGGATTTTAATTTTTAGGACTATGCAAACAGCAGTTGGAGTATTTGGTGGAGAAGGTTACACAGATAAAGTTGATTCAATGCCATTGATGTTGGCAAATGTTGGAAATAGTGGTCGATCTGCAATTTCAAGCCTAAATTGTCCTCCTATTCTTGCAGTTGAACTTTGTCGTGAACATTTGGTAGGTTTACTAGATTCATGATTTTTGCAATATTGGTCCTTATTTGAGGTTTTTGTAACATTTTTAATCCCTGTTCTAAGTAAAACAACTATTTTTTGGTGCCGAAAAATATGTAATTGTTTTACTTGGAACAAGGACCAACAACATTATTACAAAAACCTCCAATAAGTACCAAAATTGAAGGACCAAAAACGTAAATTACTCTAAGAAGAAGAGACGTCATTGACATTTCTTGTATTGTAACATTTTTCTTTGGGTATTAGGGTGTCCATCCTTGTGATCGTAGGAGAAGTGTCGGTGAATACCAATGCCTATTTCCCGCTATCGATTTTTCATTGGTAAACGCTGTTACTTAACTTTTTTTTTTTGTTTTGTTTTAAAATTTTTGAAATGATTTATATGTTTTTTTTTTTATTTTTATGTATTTCAGATAGAAAGTGATGAGGATGTGTTATGGAAGGCTAATGAAAGGGAAACAAAAGAAGAGCTTGCAAATAGGGGGAAAAGTTTCTTTAATTGGTGAGTTCAGTTTCTACTTTCTACCATTGTCGTTTCAAATTATTTTTTATTAGGGAATTTTATTTTTACTTTACAAGTATTATATAGGCTATGGACACGTGAAGAAAAGGAAATAGCTATTGTAACTCACAGTGGATTCTTGTTTCATACACTTGCTACATTTGGTAATGACTGTCATCCGTTGGTAAAAAAAGAAATTACCAAACAGTAAGTTATTCTGTCATTTTTTCTAGTTTTAAATGGTTAACGATTTTTTTTTTTATTCCATGAAAACATCCAAAATGTAAGGGCTTTTCTTGCATTTAACCGATATTTAAAATCTTGTGTAGTTTTGCAAACTGTGAGCTTCGTTCCATGGTGATTGTTGACAAAAGGTGAATTTATTTTCTCATTTTGCATCAAATTCTAAGAAATCTTGATTTCATTTTTTTTTTTTTTTTTTTAATTGTTGCAGCATGTTAGGATCAGATCCTTCAACAACTGATTATCCAGGAAAGATCCCTCCAGGACCAGATATCCCAAGTGATGTCGTTGATAAAAAGCTTGCAAATGATGACACGGTTTCTGGCTCCACTTAATTAGTGACAATTTACCTTTTTGCCCCTCCCCCATACCAAAAAAAAATCATCAATTCTATTCTGTACAATATGAATGAGAAGCTGAAACATTAATGCTACTGTTGATGATGCTTAATGATTTGTGAACTAATAGCTAGTTTTTATTCCAAATTCCAAAATAAGGTTCCAATATTAATACTTCTAATAATTTAATTAAAAATATAATATTCTTTATAGTAGTTGAATACAAACTAAAAACTCGGATAATCACAGAAATATGTCTTGATGGAATATGGATTTAGGGTTTCAGTGCTTGTTTAGAACATTGAAATATGATACTGGCTTCTTAGTTTCAACACGTAGTCCCTGAAATATTTATATATTAGTAATATCATATATTTTATTTATTTATTTTATTGGTGGAATTAGAATAAAATGTACCTCAAATGCAGCAGCCAATCGCAAAATTGTAGCTTCGCCCCATGGGCGACCCATGATTTGTAATCCAATTGGAAGCCCTTGCTTATCATAACCCACCTAGAAAAAAAAATGATTTTGAAAAAAACATTTTTTTCTTTTGCAAAAAAGTTATTTTTCAAGCAACCCTATGCTATGCCCACACTGTCAAATCAAGTACAGTGTAGTCTGTCAGGTGGCTACATGAGAACCCTTGTCCATACTGTCGAATCAGGTACGTGTGGTCTGTGGTTGACATGAAAACCCTTGCCCACGCTATCAAATCCAATACAGTGTGGTCTGCTAGGTGGCTGACATTAGAACCTGTAAAGTAAAATAGTACTTACGGGTACAGAAATGGCTGGGAGTCCAAGAAGATTCCCTGATATGACAAACCGCATCAAATTACCTGAAAAATGAATTCCCTCTTGGTTAAAAAAAAAAAAAAAGAAGAATGTACGTTGACTTTCATAATAGTCAACTCACCGGTAACCTTCATGTTTGTCTCACCGAACTTGATTGATTTTGGGCGAATTACAGGAGCAGTTGTGCTAAAAGAATTAAAACAAGAATTTATATAAAGTGTTTTAACATTTGATTTTATAGAATTTGTAAAAACTATAAAACCCATTGATAGTTTATAATTATAGTGTTATACATAATACCCTGTTGTTGGAGTAACTATGACATCAACCATCTTGAAAATCTCCATATGATAATACATGAGTCTTCGTCTATAAAAAAAATCATATTTAAAAATACAGTTATTATTTGTAAAAAAAATAAATCGTTTTTTTAGAATCACCTGAGGCGTTGAGCAGCAACATATTCTGAAGCTGTAAATGACCGAAAAAGGGCAAAATTTGTCCTTGTGTCCAGTGTGAATTTCTTGTCGTTCCTGAATACAAAAAAAGTGTAAACGGTGTAGGAAGGGTAAAATGGTCATTTATGTCTGAGTCTGACATACCCGTTTTGACAGTGAGGTGTTAGTGAGGCTAATGATTCGGAACCAAATGAAACAAGATGAGATGTTCGTATCTGGTGAAGCTCGGGTATCACAACCTCTACTACCTTCAAAAAGACATGTGAAGGGTAAAATGGTCATTTGCAGTTACACTTACACCCTTGATGAAACTTTAGCCTATATATACTTACTTTGCATCCATGAGTTTGTGATAACGTATTAAGAGCATCTTCACATTTTGTTGAGATGTCGGGTGAGAGGACATCATTAAACCACTATAAAACAAACATATGCTAAATGAAGACGTTTGTGATTTTTATAAAAAAAATAATAGTAATATTGGAAAAAGACGATTATAACCTCGGTGTACTTTCCTATCCGCATTGATGACAAAATACTAGAATTCTCAAGCGATGATAAATCAGGCAAACAAGGGAGAGACTGTAAATTAGATGATTTGTATATCAGTAGAAATTGGATAATTCAAGTTTAATAGGAAGAAATGAAAGTAGGATGTTGTAAATTGTAATTACAGGTAAAAGGGTTATTTTATCGATAGGAGAAGCACCTAAGATTGCTGCATAACTGAAGAAACCAAAGAACCGATTTTATTAAAAGGAGAAAACGATATAAAAAATTAAAATTTATAAGAGTTGCTTACACAAGCATGATATCTTCAACACTTGATGCAATTGGTCCTACATTTCCCATAGTCGTTCCATGGCATAATGCTCTTGACAATATGAATAAAGATTATAAATAATCGTTTAGTTTAAGGAAATCTACTATAAAGTCCCTACATTTTGACCTCATATTCAATTAAATCCGTAAATATATAACTTGTTTCTGATTAAGTCCCGAATACTGGTAAATGTATTCATTTTCATCATTTTTCCTCGTTAGCGGTCCTTCCATTTTTAAAATTTATACTTTTGGTCTAGATTTTAAATTTTACTACAAACTTGGTTCAAAATTTACACTTTTGGCCTAGATTTTAAAATTTTGTTACAAATTCATCATAAATTTAGTTTTTTTACATATGTTTTTTTCAAAATTTTGTTTCAAATATATTATTTTTGCTTTAAAAAATCATATTTATACAAAAAAACATATTTTCCAACAACCACTGAGCTTAACTTAACTGGCCACAAAAGCCCGATCCACATTGTAATTGAAACTCCCAGACTACTACTGCTATTGTAGAGTGGGTCCCACTAGATGAATCACAAAATCTTACCCATTGATGTCGATACGACCATATGTTGTTTTTAATCCCACAACACCACAAAGGGAAGATGGAATACGAATCGAACCTATGATTTTGAACATGTATTTTTATCACCATGAGAATTTAAAAAAAAAAAAAAACAGAATTTTGATTTCTTAATTTCAAAGCCTATATACAACCTCCTCCATCTGTTCCTAATGCAGCTGAACATATCCCACAAGCTACAATAGCTGCGGGCCCCGATGAAGATCCACCCGTATATCTTTCCAAATCATGCGGATTTCGAGCAATTCTGTAAATTTCAAACGAACTTTTATAAAAAAAAAAAAAGAAAAACCAATTTGGAAATTCAAACATGAAAAGTGAAAACATTACCCATAGTTTGAGTTATTTCCTGTAGTCCCTTGTCCAAATTCATGCATATTAGCCTTCCCAACAAAAATCACTCCACAATTACGTAATCTTGATACACAAATTGCATCTTTTTCAACACTATGTACCTCATGAAACCATGTTGTCCCACCTATTGTTATGTGTGTAACTATTAGATAATTAAAAAATATGATATTATATTATTATATTATATAAATATATACCTTTAGATGGATGAGGATAACAATCTATATCATCCTTGATTGCCATGAAGATCCCATCCAATACTGACAATGGTGTTCCTGTATAAAACCTTTGAGTAGAAGCTGCAGCTTGTTTTCTTACATCCATGGCATCAAAAGAAATCAATAGAGGTATTGGAGGTTTTTTGTTGCTGAATTCTTGTATTGCAGAGATCACATGTTCTGCAATCTGTAAAATGGATGTGTATTATAAATGTATATAGATTTATATATCTTGAAGAAGCATAAAAAAAGTAGGGGGAAATGACATACGATTGATGGAGTTGTGATGTTTGATCTGTATGAATATGCATAATCACGAATCTTCCAGTAGTGAAATGATGGGGTTAAATTCAAATCAGAAGAAGGATCATAGTGAGGAAGGCATCTAATGGCTGAGTCAACTCGGTGTTGAGAGCTTTTGTCTTCTTCAATACAAACGACTCCTGGTTCTGGTTCTGGTTCTGGTTTAGGTTTAATATCAAATTTCCAACTCATGAGATTAGTAAAATGGTTTTGAAAAGTATCGATGAGAGTTGGAAGTTTGAAGGAGAAAACCTTGAGGAGGAAATTCAGGTGTAAACATTGGTGATTCTGGTATCACAGTCTCCTTTAACATCTGTGTAGAATCATAGATTGAAGTTTAAACAAATAAGAGAGTTTGTGATTTAGTTAAAGGAGCAAACCTCTGTTATTTTGTTTTGTTTCTTCAAGTAAGAAAGGATCACAGGACCTATCAATGGCGTTTCAAGCAACTTGACAAAAATCCATAGCCATAGCCCAGTCACATTAGGAGCTGTAACAAAACGAACAAATCCAGTTTTATTTCGGAAATGATAAAAACATTCGATCAACAGGTAGAAGAATAAGACGAAGAAGAAGAAGAACCTTGGATTTCTCCAGGATTGTACTTGACTTTAGTCAAATCAACTTCGGTGGCAGGCAACATAATGCGTTTCTTCCCCATTTTCACTCAGGCAATTAATCGAACACTTGGTACGCATTCCACAGTTCTCTCTCTGGATTTACGAATTCTTGGAGAAATCGAGAAGAAATGGTTACAGTTAAGAATAAGTAAGGTCTGAGTCTCAATGTACCTTGTGGTGATGATGATTGATGACATCATGGTTGAGGATGAAAGTGTGAAGTTTGTTGGGTTGGTGATGAAGTGTTTGATATGCGATTTACATGACATCGATTGTTTAGCAAGTGAAGCAAGTGTGAGGTGTCATTCTCTTTGCACTTTCCATGCATTAGAAAGTGAAGCAAGAATCTTTGAATTTATTTTTCTGTTTGATGTAATTTTCAATATTCTTGATATGTTTTATTTAAAAAAATAAATTTATTGGGAGCATAGCATCATGCCTATTGTACGAGTGAAACAAGAATATCAAAGAGGAAGAGATTTTAATGTACATCTCCCAAATAATAATTCCAAATTTCACACAAAAGATGACATTACCCTCATTCCCACTATCCTCTTATAAGCACTATGCTCAAACAAACTAAATAATATAAATACCCAAAATACCCCTTCCACTAATAAGTTGCTCTCAATTTATTTGGTTTCCCAATTTATCCCTTGTAGACTACTTGACAAATCTAGGTATATCAATTCCAAAAGGAAAAATGACTCTTAAGGAAAATTAACTTTTACGTTCGTACTCATTTGGTCCCTTTTTTTTGTATTCAATATACCATCGAACTTGTTGTTTGTGTTCACCATAACCTTTTTGATCGGCTTTTGACTTGTGATAGTCGGTCAAAAGATTATGGTGAACACAAACAACAAGTTCGATGATATATTGAGTACAAAAAAAGGAAATAGACCAAATGAGAACAAATGCAACAGTTGGTTACTCTCCTGATTCATTTTCCATTTACTCATTTACAGCAAATTTCACGTCATCTCCTACTGATATTAATGACTTTATGAGATTCATTTTTGCTTCTCTTCAAAACATAGCCTACGAAAAAATATTATTCATACATGTACAACTTTGTAATGCACTTGAATATTTGTTAGGGGAATCTTGACTAAGCAGACACATTTCATGACTATATTTACATTTCCAATCAAATGATTTATCGTATCGTGGATTCTAGATAAGTCTACAAACGAGTGGAATCACAAGTGCTGCGATTTTTGAGTTTACTTAGCTTTAAGATCGAACTCATGGGATAAAATACAACATCAATATGTACAATAAAGCACATAGAGTTAGTCATGACTATATTGATTACAGTTGACGTCCATCTTTTCAGTTCTAAACCACCACTCCGTAACATTATTCGTGTTCTAGCTTTTTGTAGTAGGTTCTTGAATGAAAATGTCATTTTTTAAGAAAAATGTTAAGTAAGTTTTCCTTTTAATTTATTTTTATTAAATTGTTGATGACTTATATATATATATATATATATATATATATATATATATATATATATATATATATATATATATATATATATATATATATAACACCCATTTGATCAATTTTAATTTGAGCTAAATGTCTAGATAAAGAGAAATTAAATATCTTCCTACTTTTTCTTTTAAATTATCTTCTTATCAATTTGAAATGATGACAAATCTCCAAAAATATAATTAATTTTATCAAAATATGACAAATATCATCATTTCATATGGATAGAAAGATGTATATTTCATATGGATAGAAAGATGTGTAAGAAAAAAAAAATAGAAATATATTTAATTAATCTTTTAGAGGTACGATTTGTGGACAACCAAACATTTTTTTTGTTTATCAAATCCTTTAATTAAATCACATATCAAATATTTTTACAAAAGGACTAATCACTAAATGACAAAGTATTTTTTATTTATTTATCACAAAAGTACAGTTTATTTAGTAAGATATATTTTTCCGCAAAGTTTCTTTATTCATAGTCTCCATTACATAAATCTTTAATAAAATCCACAACCTTTCACTTTCGTGATTCGCTAGGATATCTCGTGGGGATCAATGATAAATCAATTTACATAAAAAAATGTCTTACGTAATAATAGGCCATTTTTGATAAACATTCAAGATTCTCTTTTAGGTCATTTTAATATATATTTTAAACAACTTATGAGGCTTTTTAATCATAAGCACAAACATATAACAAGTAAAGAGATACTGATAAACAAGAACTAGTTTTCTATTAAAAACAAAATAACAAATCAATTTAAAACAATTTTACACAGGAAAAACCTTAACCTTACAAAGAGGACAAACATTCTTATGAAAAAGCCACTCCTTAATGCATTCAACATGGTAACGATGTTTGCATTCAAGAACTCCTACAATTTCCTTTCTCTCGAATCCAACTTGACATATCACACAAATCCCATCTTGATCTTCTCCTTCTTCTTCAAAGCAGTTGATCTGTTTCAGTTTAAGATTCTTGGAGATTACCTTCTTCGTCAAACCTTCATGTCTAAAGCTCTGATCCATGTCAATATTCTCCAGGATAACTACTTCATCTACGATTTCAGATTGCTGCCAGTGTCCTCCGCCCATAAATTGCAGTGGTGGGAGTGTGCGGGTGGAGAAAGACGACGGTGGTGGATACATGTCGACACTGTTGAGTATAGCGACTTGATCTTCATCTACAGACCATTTATGAAGGTACTGTTGCAGTGGTTGGTGTGTACGAACAGTGGTTGGGGTGTTTAGGTATTGGTTTGGAAGAAAGGTGCGATATGGACGTGGGTGACGATTCATAGTGTTGATAGAGATAGAGAGAATACAAGAGAAGTTGGTGTTTGATGATGACGATGATTATATGATTATGGGATGAAGTAGCTTGGGGTTTAAGTAGGGATTGAAGCTATTGTTTTGTTTTAATTAAGGAATGTGGTATTTATTGTTTGCGAAAATATCGATATGGCCGTTGGTATCAACGTATCATAATCTTTTGTACATTTTGGATCGGCTAGCGTTGTATCACCGACATTGTTAGGTTTTTTTTTTTTTTTTTTTTTTTTTTTTTTTTTTTTTTTGGTAAGAGTATCCAGTATGGGCACATAAGTGCTCATTATAGTCGACGTGGAAACGCCTTAACGGCGTTGTAACGGGCCCCCTGCTCGTTGTTTCTCGTTACGGGGTTTCTCGTCCTCCTTACCACCGGGTGAAATGCACTAAAATCGACCGTTTGATGGTTTGATTGCAATGGACCGTTGTTAAAACGGTCAAAATGTTTGAAATTTTTTTTTACCTTTTAAACCTTTATATAAATACAACGATCAATCTTCTTTACATCTTTCTTTCTCTCTTTCTCTTTATATTTTATAAAAAATTTCATGCTTTCTTCTCAATAAAAAAAAATAGAGCAAAACTCAAACACCCCTCCATCATCAAACCCAAACACAACCTCGTTTCTCGAATTTGCGGGTTACGAAAATTATTTCAATCATTTATTGTCTCAAGGATCACTACAAATCTCATACCAGGACGCCGTTTTCAATCCTGTTTGACCACCACTGTAATTTCCCAACTCACCTTATCTTCAACAAAATCTATTTGGTCAAAACCCAAATTTACAACAAAATATTCTTCCTACTTTTGTTTCGATGCAACAAACAACCACCCAACCACCACCTCCAGCACAACCATCGGTTGAAGTTGAAGCGGGAGGTAGTAGGAGAGGGAAAGGGAAAGGAAAAATGAAAGGGAAATCGATAGTGGTTGAAACGGAAAATGAAGACGTTCCTCAATGGTGGACACCGGAGGAGAAATATGCTTTGACGGCGGCATGATGTACTACTTCAAAAGACGAACTCCGCAGAAATGGAATGAAGAAAGGTGCTTATTGGGTGGCGGTGTGCGAAAAATTCCACGCTATGTTGAAGAAAAAACTGTATCGCAATAATGACATGTTAAGCAGCAAATGAAATCAAATAACTAAGTGGTGCAACAAATTCAACGGTATTTACAACCGACTTAAGGTGCAACAGCAAAGTGAAACCAACGACTTCGATTTGTTTAAATCTGCAAAAGAACAATATCGGGTCTAAATGAGACATGTTTTCGAGTTTGAGAAATAATGGGACTTGTTGGGAGCGGATCCAAAGTGGTATAAAACTCCTACATCGTCGGAGGTTTAATCCAAAAGGTCTCGCAATTCGAGCCCGGTCGACGTGTCGGAGGCACGAACTCATATTGACGATGAGATATCCCCACCACGACGACCGCCCAGACACGACAAAGCGAAGCGCGTTGCAAGACATGCGGAGGAGGTTGAGGCGAAAACAAAAGATGCGGCGGAAATGAGAACGAAATTCGATGAACACAATTTATTAATAAAAGGAAAAATGACTTGAAACGTCGTCACTTGGAGTTCGTAGAAAGGCAAGCATGAGAGAAGCAGGAAAAAAAAAGATAACACTTGACTCATCAGTTGTTAATTCTTCGGATTAGCGAGAAAGGTTAATTATGATAGTAGTAAAATATTATGGTTTTAGGTTTAATTTAAATGTTATTGGGTTAATTAGGACTTGGAAAAAATGTTATCTTTTGAAATTAAGTCTTTTTTATTGTAATCTTAATTTTAGTTTTTAAATATTATGTCTTTTTTTTTGTTTTTTAAATATTATATTTTATAAAAATGTATTTTTTTATTAATTTAAAAAAAGACAAACGAATAAAGTAAAGAAAAAAGAACTCGAAAAAATAAACACAAAAAAATGACATGAAAAAAAGTTGGTGTTACATTTTATTATAACATGAAAACCATTTCCCCACTTGGTGTTATAACACCATTGGTGATGTGGCATGTGGGGTGATACCAATTTGATGTTACATCTAATTACCAATACCCAATGCTCTAAGAAAACTATTGGGATGGTTGTGTGTTACGGCCAGTTTATTAATCTTCGACATTATTTTTATAAAGATCTCTTATATATAAAGCCTATTTGTGTAATTTATGTGAAACATGAGACCATCACTATAAATTTGCTATTAGGGTGGACCTATTTCTATAATTTTATGAAATATATCAAAAATTTCTATTCCCTCGGTCCCAAATTAATAGTCTATGTTTTCTTTTTGGTTTGTCTCAAAATAATTGTCAATTTCTAAAAATAAATATCATTTTTACCAAAATACCTTTCATTATTATTAAAACTACATTGGAATTAAATGCAACTACCATAGATTAAACAAAAAGGTATAGTTGTCATTTCATTTAATAAGTTAATGATAATTAATGTTTCCTTAATCTTATGTTTTTTTGTCTATGGACAATAATTTTGGGACGGATGGAGTATTATTTTTTAATTAGACAATGACTATTTTACTATTTTTGTAATTTTGGGAAACACATGGAATATTTATGTAGCTTTGCCATTTGATAGAGTCTATTTTTATAATTTTATTAAATATAGAACCATTTCTATATTTTTATCAAATAGAGATTTACTATATTATTTCTATAATTTTGTGAAAGGTAGACACCCTTTTTCCTTTTTTCTTTTATTTATTTATTTATTTATTAAATTCTTGATTAGGCATATACTATTTATGTAAATTTATGAAATATTTGATAATTTTTGTAACTTTTCTATTAAACATGGATTATATTTGTAAACTTACATATTAAGCAAGACCATTTTTGTAAAATTTCTCCAGGTGTTTATAAAATACTTATATTTGATAATCTAACCTGGTAAATTATTTTTATCAAATATCATGTTCTTATTGAATTTGACACATGTCATTTTTTAGGATGTTTTTTATTATTTTTTTCCCACTTATTTTTTTTGTATTTTTCATTTTTCTTAAATTTAAAATCCAAATTTTAATAAAATTTATATATGTAAGATAGATCATTATATTAAATATCAGAATAAATACTCTTTAAAGATTTCTTTCCTTCTTGTTTCAAATCTCTTAGAATGTATATTAAATTAATTAATTAATTTATTATATCATTTGTATTTATGTAAAACTATTGCTTTAAAAATTACACAAGCCTTATAACTTTATTAAACTTTTATTTTTTATAAACACATGTACTACATGGGTCTCACGCCTAGTTAATAATATGTAGCTATAAAATTTTATGTGATATTTTTCGATATACATATTTTGAACGTTAGAATTAAATTTTTAACCTCTTAAGACGAAAGAAATATATATATTTGTCATCATTTCTAACATTTTTTTACATCACTGTTACATCATTTTTTTTTCTCTTTCTTCACACTTCTACCTCTCTCATCTCATAACATATAAAAATCCATATTTTTCATCTCCCAAAATTAATTTAGTTAGTTTTTTTTTAAATAAATACAAACTAATGATGTAACATCATGTTTTTGGGGTTAGAAGTTTTGAGTTTTTTCAGTAACAATAAAATTTTCTTTAAATAAAATAAATTGAAGTGAGATAAATAAATAAATAGAAGTAAACAATTTAGAATGATATGTATAATCAAGAAATTGATGAGGTTGTGATCTTTGATATGTATAAATATGTATAATCACAAATCTTTCAATAGCGAAATGATGAGGCTAAATTAGAGGCATGATCATAGTGAGGAAGACATCAAATGGTTAAGGCTATATTTGGCAGACTAACTGAAAAACTACTTGTTAACTGAAAAACTGACTGTTGTCTGAAATGGTAGCTGCTAGTTGATAAGCTAGGAGCTAGCTGATAAAATTTGGCGTTTGGTAAAAACTAGCTGATAAGGTGGTTAGAAAATATAAAATACATAAAAAGAAATTTACGAAAATGATTCAATTTTTATAAAACAAATATGTAAATCATAAAATTAAATTAAAGAAAATACTAAATAACATTTTTACGACTATTTATGTTTAAGTGAAATGTCGTGCATTCCAGATCATATTCGCAATATTGTCACAAATTTCTCGCATCTCATGTCGTGACTGTCGAATATTATCATGACTAAATCTTGAATAATTCTTTTGTTCTTCTCTAGGTATGTAATTATGTTGTTGAACAATGTTGAAAATCATTTCTTCGAATATAGTTATGAAGGGTAAATGTGGCCATGATCATATCTATTTGAGTATTCTCACTAAATTTTGGCATTCTGTTCAATATGTTCCACATTTTCTTCAACACTCCAAACGAACGTTCAATACAACTTCGAAGAGATGAAAATAAGCGGTTAAAAGCCTCTTGAGCATTGGTTGGAAGTACATGTTAAAATTGTGACTGGTGATATCTAAGACGTGGATACGGTGCCAGATATCCTTTTCGGTCAGGGTATCCTTTGTCTACTACGTAATATTTTCCTATATAAAAATAGATAAATAATAAATTCAAATGATTGTTAACGCAACAAATATTAAAAAGTAAAAAAGTAATTGTACCTTCAGGGGGCTTAGGAAAATTCATAAAAGGTGTCTCAATTGCATGAAGGAACACTCGAGTATCATGCGCCGATCCTTCCCACCCTACATGTATAAACATAAAACACATGTCAAAGTCACATGCGTCCATTACATTGAACGTAGGGACTCCTTTTCTTCCCCTATATCTCATTTGGTCGACCATCAGGATACATGCATCTATATGAGTACCATCAATGCATCCAATGAAATCCTGTTAAGAAAATGTTTAAATTACAATACTGAAACATATGAAAACAAAATACCACAATGAATTACCTTTAAATAAGGCATATATCGACTATCATTTTCAATATGAGACGGTATGCAATGAAATGTTGCATCTTTAGGACTAATATACTCACCTGCAAGACCCATGAACCCTTTGCTCCTTCCACATATTGATTCCAACACATCATGAAAAGCTCGGCTAATTGTCTCTTCAGAACGTTGAAACCTCTCGGAAACGTCTCTGTTAGAAAGACCTAGTGCAACTGTATACAAGAATATTCCAACCTTTTCTTTTACTGATATTCTATCACTTGACTTCAACCCATAATTTTTTTATCCAAGTCATCACATAGTTGTGTAAATAAACTGGCACTCATACGGAAAGCATTAATACATCGTATTGGATGACCGTCCAAGATCTCGTTCATCCACGCTTCTCCTGTCTGCTTTGAAGTCATACACGGCTCCTTGTAAATATGAGTGTAGTAATAATTAACCACTCCTACATGTTCTTCTAGAATACTCAATGTTAAAAGTAGAAGAAGTTGATTCCTTTGATTGTCATCCATTGTAAGATGTATTCATTAATAACATTACAAGAAAAATAAATAAATACCAAGTAGGAAGGTAACACCAAACTAAAATACAAAACATTGCAAATAAACAAGACTGAAATCCAATGAAAAGATAAACATCAAATTAATTACTAACATTAAGTTTCCAAATAAGAATATTCACTAAAAAATCCATTCAACCTAAATTCCTCAAATTGTGTTTCTCGTATGAGCAAACTTCAACCAAGCCAATCTAGCATCATCACTCGACATCTCAAAGAATATATCTTTGTTACTTGGATCCCGAAACATAAGCATCGCATGACACCAAATATCGCCACCAACCTTCAAATCATCATTTGCAGCTATCCGGTTCATAATTTCCATTATCTGCTTAATATTAGGTCCTACATCGTCCTTTTTAGTGTTTGGACCTTGCTTGATCAAACCCACAATATCTGAATGGATTTCGTGAACCTTTTCTATATGCTCCCTTATTAAAACAATGCCCCTGGACTCCCTTTTTCTACGCTTCACACTTTTGTTACTTTGTTTAGACATCAAAGTTTGTAGGGTCACCGGTAACCTCTTTAGTAAAATTAGTCCAAAAAGAATTTTCTTGATTATCTAGACTCTCCAGTCTTGAATATTTAGAGTATTCACGCATAGCCTCATCAGACCAACCATTTTCATTTTGTATCTCGTCTACAACATTAATTGATTTATCTACAGACTCCAGATTTAATGAGGGAGATACACAACCTGCTCCTATTGTCACAACATCATCAAACAGATGATCCCATTTTTCTTTTAGTAGTGGATAAACTCCTTTTTGGCGGTACTTCTTTGCATCGGGTTTCTATTATAACGTGAAATAATAAGACACAATAATATCCAAAGAATACTCAATACTACAAATATAAATATCTAAGTAATACCTTTAGCTTTCTATCCCACCATTCATCCGAACAGTTTAGCTTTCCAGTGGTTGGGTGGCAACCTAAACCAGTTTCTCCTGTTTTTAAAAATTTCCAAAGGCGCTAATCTTTCTTCATGCTATCGTACTTGTTCTTTAAGCTTTTAAGGTTAAATCGTTTACCAATCTTTTCTGCAAACAAATCTTCTATCTCTCTCCATCCCATGAGTTGACCACGTCCATTCTTTGTAATGTAGTCAATACAAACCTTACAAAATTTTACAACATTATCGTTGTTCTAGGTTATCCCTACCTCGGTATTTGTAACACCGTGAAAATTTACAACCAATTTAAACTTTCAAAAACAACCCATATTCATTAAGTTATTACAAAAAGGTTTTCAGTTCATTTATTATCAGATTATCCCAAAAACATCAACATAAAACTGAGGAACGGTATGATCACGTCTTCGCCTTGCCACGGTCTCCTGAAGTACCTGAAACAATACACTGAAACTGTAAGCCTGAAAGCTTAGTGAGTTACCCCCAAAATACCAACCACAATACCATACACATATCGTATCATATCATAAACATAACAGCCATGCATATCGAGTCTACAGTGTGATTGGTCCACCCGCATCGGGCCTTCAGTCCACCTGATCCACTCTCCCTCCGAGTCTATAGTGTGTCTAGTCCGCCCGCACCGGGCCTTCAGTCCACCTGGTCCACTCTCCCAGTCTACAATATGACTGGTCCGCCCGCACCGGGCCTTCAGTCTATCTGGTCCACTCTCCGAGCCTCGGCATGTCTGGTCCGCCCTCTTGGGGCCTTCAGCCTATCCGGACCGCTCGCCGGGCCTTCGGTCTAACCGGTCCGCCCTAGGTATGTTGGCCTACAGCACAAAGCAGGACCCGCCTCAACCCAACCCCAGTCCAAACAACCATGTGCACATGAACATATAATCATATAACAATTCACATCTAATCAAAGCGATCTAGCAAATCACATATCATAACAACATCCTAACCAAGATACCGACCTAACCGGTCACTAACATAGCATCATCCTATATACCAGGATACCGACCTTAACCAGGTCTGTAACATACACCACCCTAATAACCAGGATACAGACATAGAAAGTGTAACACCCATAATCAGATAGACCAAGAAAGGAAAGAAAACCCTAAGTCAAAGGGTCAACTCGTCGAGTCCAAGGCGGAACTCGACGAGTCGGAGCGGGATCGGGGGATGGGGTAAGTGACCAACTCGGTGAGTCGGCCTCATGGACTCGACGAGTCCGGTCTAAAGAGGGAAACCCTAAATCCGGGACTTTGGGTGCTATTTAAGCATCTTATTCTCTCCATTAGGGTTCGATATAGCCTCTCTCATCCAGGAACCAAAACCCTAACAAATGATGACAAACTAACAAATGAATTAGTTTCTCAAAATCAAACGACAAAAGCACAAATTTTCAATGACGAAATTCAAAAAGTTTCAAAAGAAGAAGGAATTTCGATGTCGAAAGCAAGAAACAAGGCTTATTGGAAAAATATCAAGTCTTTTAAGAAACAAAAAGTTTTTTCACAAAAATCTTGTGAAAAGAAATCGACTGAATAAGTTAAGACTTTTTCACAAAACAAGTCTTTTGTTCAGAACAAACCCACTAAAAACAAAATGATTTTTCAAAAAATCATTCAAAAGTTCAAAAACCAATTCATAAATCAATTGTTCAAAAATCAAGAAATGAGAATTTTGTTCGAAAACAACATCAAAGGAATTTTGTTACTACTCGTCAAAATGCAAGGTTTTCACAAAATGATTTTCAAAGAAATGGTTTTCAACATAAAGAACAAAGAAATTTTCATCAATTTCAAAACCAAAGACGATTTTTGAATGGGCAACAAGTTTTTAATTGAACATCACAAACTTTTTCAAAATCGATATCAAAACCATGTAAACCATCATTTCTAAAAAGAGATTTCGAAAAACTGGAAGATAAAGACAAGAGAAATGAACCATTTAAACCTAAACAACCTCACTTTCCAAATCCTGATTCGAAACTGAAAGTCAAAGATTCATTCGTCAAAGGAAAAACATAAATGAAGAATTTAAATCATTGGCTCAAAGGGAAAGGAAGGCCTTATCAATCAGGAAAGTTTTCTCAAGAAGAAATCAGGTATGCTTATGAAAGCTACTTGAACGAGTCATCAAACAAGAGTTCTTCATCAATGGAATCGCATTCTTCTATTCGAAAATGGAAAGAAGTTCGCAAAGCAAAAGTTGAGGCAAAACGAACTCCTGATGTAAAAGGGAAAGTCGGGGTCGAAGCTAAACCAATGAATGATTTCATTTCGATACCTAAGTCTATAAAAATTGACTTGATCGATAGTTTGAAATCTAACGCTCGAAATTGGGTGTTGGGGTCTTCATTTCATAATGCATTTCACTCTAATCACCAAGGACCCAAAAAACCTTGGGGAACTTAAATTTTTAATTGATCACATGTACTATGTGATGAAAAATATGATTAACACTGGTACATTGACAGTGGTTGCTCACATCACATGACAAGTCGAAAAGAAAATTTGCGAGATTATAGAAGTTTGGAAAATGCTGGAGTGGTGAAGTTTGGAAATAACCAAAAGTGCAAGGTTAACGTGTTAGGTTTTAGTTCAAAAATAGTTTCATAAACTAGAAAGATATGGCAACGGAAGAATTTAATTTTGAAATAACATAAACATTTTATACCCACCAAGGATCTTCTTGCAAGTTATAGAAAGATTAAAACACCAACCAAAGAATAGGTGAATAAATAACAACCTTTGTAGTTCTTTGGGTCCTCTTGGGAGGTTTGGAAGTTGATGAAGAATGTGGAACCTTTGAGACACCAACAATTACTCAATTTGATGTAGATGCTAGTCTAAAACTCTTAAACCCTTAAGCTTTAAGTTCATAACCAATATGAACTTAAAGAAGGCATGAAGATGCAAGTGTTCTTCAAATTTTCTCACCAAAACTAGAGAGAAAGGGAGAGGGAGGAGTGGATTCGGCCACTTGCAAGAAGTGAAGGATGAGCAATCTAGCCAAATGCAAGCCCTCTTATTTATATGCATAAAGTGAAGGTATTAACCATTAGTCCTTTGCACTTTAAGCAACCTTGTCCCTATTGTCATGAGTGTGTCTCCCATGCCTTTAAAGCATGGTTTCTTTCCCTTTAAATAATTAAAAACCCATCACTAACATGCTTGCAAGCATGCTCACGTTTTTTTGATGATTAAAAGGAAGTTAAACTTTGTAAATTTATTAAACTCTTTTATAAAATATAAACTTTAACCTTTTGGTAAAAGACAAAAAGTCCTTTTGGTCCAAAATGTTGTATATGACTTAATAAATCATACCATATGATATATTATGTTACTTGCTAATGAAAATTAGTATTTCCATGAACTAAATAATTTCCAATTTAATTATAAGAGTTTTATTGAATATTTATTAAAATCAATTTCTAATAAATAATCAATTGTATCAAGTTGTTGTTAGTATGACCGATTAGTATCATATGTTCTTTAGCAATATCACTTTAATATGAATCTTGAGCATACTATACCTTTCATAATGGCTATAGGAAAGTTACAAATGGAAAGTTTACAGTCAATTGAGTGGCACATGTCGAAGGTTTTCAACACAACTTGATAAGGTTTCGCAACTTGTTGTGGGCACTGGTAATTAAGTAGTCTTCGATGATGAAGGTAGTGTCATTTCGAAAAAAGAAACCAAAGAAGTTCTACTCAAGTCTAAGAGGAAAGGTTTTATGTTCACCCTTGACATCAAGCCAATCGTTGGTTTTCCTTCTGTTTGCTTACTTTTGAAGGCGTCGTCTGATTTGAGCTGGGTATGGTACCGAAGAGTTTCTCATCTAAATTTCAAAAATCTAAACAAATTGGTGGTAAATGATCTTGTTCGAGGCTTACTAGTTTTAAAGTTTGATAATGATTTGTTATGTGCAACATGTGAATAAGGAAAGCAACCCGTTAAGGTCATACTATTGTCATCGATTCCAAGATCATTGAACCGTTGTAACTTCTTCACATTGACCTTTGTGGACCTTCAACTGTTGAGACTCTCAACAAGAAGAGGTGCATCTTGGTCATTGCCGATGATTTTTTCAAGGTTTACTTGGGTTTACTTTCTTCGTCATAAGTCAGAAACTGCTCAAGTAATGATCGATTTCATCTAGCACATTGAACTTAGTTTGTGAAAGAAAGTCAGAAAAATCAAAAGTGATAATGGATTAGAATTCAAGAATTAAGTTCTTGACTGATCTTGGGATTACGCATAATTTTCATCTTATTACACACCAAAACAAAATGGTGTTGTCGAAAGGAGAAACAGATCTCTATGCGAAGCAGCGAGGACTAGGGTTGTAAACGAACTGAACGTTCGGCGAACCGTTCATGAACTGTTCGGCGGGAAGTTCGTTTATGTTCGTTTATTTAATAAATGAACGAACATGAACACAAATTCTCGTTCGTTTAGTTAAATGAACGAACATGAACAATGGTCTCGTTCGTTCATTTACATTCTTGAACGTTCGTTTATGTTGTTCATTTTATGTTTTTTAAGCTCTAAGTCATGAGTCTACTCGTCGAGTCCAGGGAGGAACTCGACGAGTCGGAGCGGGATCCGGGGTATTGAGTAAGTGACCGACTCGGCAAGTCGGCTAGGGACTCGGCGAGTCTGGTCTGGGCGAGAAAAACCCTAATCCTGGGAGTTGTACCCTATTTAAAGAACATTACACCCTTCCCCAGCCTCTTTACTCCCCCTTTGAGATCCAGAAACCCTAAATTGTGAGTGAGAGCCCTTGGAAGCAATTTGGAGCTTGGATAAGGGGTTTTGGTGAAGAGATATTGAAGATCAAGAAGCTTAGAGCAAGGGGATTGGTAGAGAGTTGGATTATTCTTCAGTGGGAGGTCATCCTTGAGGTAATAAGTTGTTGCTTTGGAGTTATTGCAACTAGATCTATTCTTGAATGAGATTTTAGGGCTATTTTAGTAAGATTGAGATCTATTTCGAGTTTGGGACTTAGATCTGAGGTTGCTACTTCAGATCTAGGGTTGTGATGGTCCAGAAGGTCATAAAGTTTATGTCAATAAGTTGTTGGTGAAGCCCCTTTGTCTCAAACCCTAGCCCTAGAGTGTTTTAAGCCTATAGCTCCTTGGTTTCACATAAAGTTTGCAACTTTATGTGAGGAATAGACTTCGGAAGAGTGGATCTATGAGTTGGAGCACCTGCATGGCTCGAAAAGCCACTATATGGATTAAGAACTGAAGCTACTCGGCGAGTCTGTTCTTGGGCTTGACGAGTTGGATGAAGATAGGCAGGAACTCGACGAGTTGGAAGAACAACTCGGCGAGTCTGTTGAAGATTGCCATGGACTCGGCGAGTCTGGCTGCAGATGCTCAACCTTTTCTGGTTAAGACACAGATCAGTGAGTTGGACAGGATGGGACTTAGAGATCGTTGAACTCGATGAGTCTTGGGGTGACTCAGCGAGTTGAGTCGTATTTGGAGAGTTCTGAGTTTAGGGACTCGGCGAGTCTATGAGTTGACTCGGCGAGTCGAGTCAACTGGAAGGTTGACTTTGACCAGGACTTTGACTTTGACCAGAGTTGACTTAGTTTGACTTCTAGAGTTCAGTTTGGAACTAAGTGATATTTTGATATTAGTAGCTCGGGGAGCTAGTGGAGCAGTGGTTCGGAGAGTGTCGGACAGCAGCCAGAAAGTTATCAACAAGTTCAACAATGCAGGTGAGTTTCCCTTTGTGTGAATGGGTTTACGGCCACAATGCCGACCCATGTAGTTATTAGTAGGAAGACTTGGGGGTTAGCCCTAGGCACAGTATGCTAGTATGACATTCGGGACTAGGGTCCAATGTTAGCGGGCGGGTGCCCAAGGAATGGTTTGTGTGATAGTTATACTTGCTGTCTGTGTGATACATGTATGTGCCTGGTAGGGAGGTGAGTGTGGGCAAGGTCCCGTATCTCACCAATAGCAGAGTGTGGACGGTGTTCCATACCTCATTAGCAGTAGAGCAGGGGTGAGGCCCAAGTAAGGAAAAGAGTGAGTGTGGGTTGGGCCCGTATCTCACTGTCAGTAGGAGTGTGGACATGGTTCCATGATTCACCAGTAGTAGGACAGGGGTGAGGCCCAAGATAGGCGAGGCCTTAGTACAGTAATCCAGTAGAGTATGTTAGTTGTGTGTTGTGATATGATTGCATGCTAGTATATGTTAGCGGGCCGGGCTCGGAGACAGGTGGGGCCTAAGGAAAACAGATCTGTACACCGAGCGAGGCTCGAAGCCAGGCGGGGCCTGGTGACGGACGGGGTCCGATAGCGGGCGAGGTCCAATGTAGAGGGCGGGAGCCCAGTATGTGGTTATGTGCTAAGTATTTGTTGGATAAGGTGTCTAAGTCCATAACTATTTCTGGTAAATACTTGACCCGACCCGACATGGTCCATTTGGGTTGCATGGCACCATGCAATTGGATAAACTAAATGAGAGAAATAACACATATGGTTTATTAATATATTATAAGTTCTAATATATTAATAATATTATTTAATTAGTTTTGATCAAGAATTAATTTAGAATTAATTAAGTGATCAAGAGAATAACTAATTAAATATATGGGTAGATTATGTAAATCTTCCATATCTTATATAGTGGGCTAAAAGGCTCCATGGATTATCAAGTTAGGTTCCACCCATAGGATGCTCCATGGATGCTCCATGGAGTTAACCCATGGATTGAGAAATGAAGAGTCATGTTACATTAGGGTTTTACCTAATGCAACACACTATATAAGGACCATGTCTCTCCCCAAAATCGGCTACACTAGTGAAACAAGATGGCTTGGCCGATTTTGAGTGTGTTAGAGTATTCTCTCAAGTTTATACTTTGCATTTGGTGTTGTGTGAAGCATTTGAGGCATCACACTTGAGGTGCTAGGCTCACAAGGTTTCAAGGAACACTATCAACAACAAGGTATGTAGTTCTATCTATTATTCAAGTTAAAATTCCCCATGTATGCTAGATAGGATCATAGCCTTGGAAATCAACTTTGGATGATAATTAGACAAACATAGATCCAAGGTTATTAGGGTTGCATGTACACTTAGGAAGTGTTAGAATGCTCAAAACCCATCAGTGGTATCAGAGCCTAGGCTTGTTTGTTTGTTATTTGTGCTAAATAGTTGAAAAAAGTCGATATTTTTGCAATCTGACTGATGAACTCGCCGAGTCCATGGGGGGACTCACCGAGTTCATGTGAATCTTCAACCTACTCGCCGAGTAGGTTCATGCACTCGGCGAGTAGGAGCCTCAGAATGCAGATTTTTGACTTTAGTTGCTGGAAATGGACTAGAAACATTACCCTAAACTGTTTTGGTACGTGAAAACCTATTTTAGATGGTGTAATGTCTTTGCTAATCCATTTACAACAACAAGTTATCAAAATTACAAGTTTTAAAATGTAATTTTTGATTCATGAAAGTGTTCATATTCATGTTCTTGATCTTATGATGTTTAGATGATCATAGGAATTATTTGTAACCTATGTGGTAGATTAATTCATGATCTTTATGTGTTTTAATGGAGTCCATAACTTTTCCTCAAGTTATGGAAAACCAAAGTCACTTTACTTTAAAACCATTAAAAGAACACATGGGTTATAAAAATGAAGAGTCTTCATTTTAATACCCTAATAAACTCATAAGTTACAAGAAATGAAAAGTTTTGAAAGTTTACAAAACTTGCCCTCAAGTTTTGGAACAAGTAAAGTCTTGATTAAAACTTTAGTTCCAACCCTTAGAATTTTAAAAGTTAAAATTGAACCCTTATACTTATAATATTATAAGTGAATAATATATATATATATATATATATATATATATATATATGTATATATATATATATGTATGTATGTATGTATGTATGTATGTATAAGATCAAAAGTCGTCTTACCGCTAGTACGCCTCATTCACGAAGCTGGTCTATAAGGTGGGTATAAGGTTGTTGCCTATAAAATGGCAACTTAATGGGTGTCCACTCTCACCCACCGCTTGCTTGACTGGTGGAGGGTCGTTAGCCGAACGGGTAAGACAAGGACTTATAAATTCTCATTAAAAGTATGATGAATATTATAAAGTAACTAAATGTTTTATTAAATTCCCAATCTTATTTACTTTAGGAAAAATGTGAATAAGGTGCTAATCCATGAAATTACACTTTACACTTTGTCTATGTCGTTAGTGGAGCGTGTGTGGTTAACCGGCACACTAACTTGGACTTAACAAGGTAGGTAAAGGGTGACTTAATATTTATCATAGTATCGATGGAGCGTGTGTGGTTAACCGGCACATCGATTGAGGGGTAAACATTAAGGGTACCAAGTGATTTGCATGGTTACTTTACACCTCGTTTTGTGATCCTCGGCATCCCAGTCACAAAACTCAGAGGGCACACTCGAGATTGAAACATGCCTTTGAAAAGTTCATTGAATCTCAAAAGAATATAGGAGTTTCTAAAAACCAAATTAAATATTTTTAATATTTCGTCTTTGGTGGAAATTGGGAAAGTCACTTTTGATGGATCCAACTTTAATGAATGGATCAGAAACATCAGAATGATCACTCGCTACGAGGACAAGGAATATGTCCTCGATAAGGAGCTTAAGGAAATTGATGAGATAGTTGTTACTCCTCAAGAGATCGCTGAGTTTAGGGCACATGAAAGGGATGCCACCAAAGTGGCATGCATC
The DNA here is from genome assembly GCF_002870075.4 of Lactuca sativa. Classification (NCBI taxonomy): domain Eukaryota; kingdom Viridiplantae; phylum Streptophyta; class Magnoliopsida; order Asterales; family Asteraceae; genus Lactuca; species Lactuca sativa. The sequence goes on from NC_056629.2 coordinate 150,309,354, forward strand.
ATGATGGCCACTATGACCGTGGATCTCCAAAATCCTATGAAGATTTCTACCCCTATGAGATGCACCAATACTTGATGGAAAGATACCATCAAAGTGCTCTTCAAGAGAGGTATGAAATCATCTCCTCCATGATAACAACTCGCATGAAGGATGGTGAACCCATCACGGGCCACATGCAGAAAATGCAAAGATTTGTGGACCGTTTGCTGAAGCTTAATGTGAACTTCCCCGAGGAGCTTGCAATAGATATCATTTTGCACTCCTTACCTTCATGTTATGATCAATTCCGCATGACATACCACATGAACAAGGAAGAGGTCACTCTCAGCAAACTTCAAGGACTCTTAAAGACCACAGAAAGTGGTCTTAAGGGTAAGGCGGTTGTTACTACTTCTACTCCTACCAACTCCGCCCCTGTCTTGGCAATCGGGAAAGAGAAGGGTAAGAAGAGAAAGAGTTCTTCGAAGGGTAACAAGGTTAGGACCCTTGATGGCTCTTCTTCAAGTGGAACCAAGAAAGGTTTCATCACTCCTTCTTCTGACCCAAAAGAGGCTGAATGCTTCTATTGTCATGAAAAAGCACATTGAAAGCGGAACTGCCCAAAGTACCAGCAAGATGTGAAGGATGGGAAAGTCAAACCCAACCATGCAGGTATTTACACTATCTTATCTAATAACTCACCCCATTCTACCTCATGGGTCCTTGATACCGGTTGTGGTATTCATATCTGTTGTGACTTGCAGGGACTAAGAAGAAGTGAGAATGTGGAGCAAGGAAGAATAAACTTAATCATGGGGAATAGGAAAGTTACACCTGTCACCAAGATTGGAGTTTATACTTTATCGCTAAGTAGTGGGTTTAATTTAGATTCGAATAAATGTTGTTACTCGCCAGAAATGGCAAGAAATATTATTTCCTTTCATGCATTGTATAAACAAGGTTTTACCTTTTCATTTAATAATGAAGTTGGTTCTATTGATGCTTTCTTTAATAATGTTCTTTATTTTAAAGCATTACCTTGTGATGGTGTGGATGAAGCTGTGTCTGTTGTAGATAACTTAGGAAATAATGTGACGTGTATTGATTCTATTAATAATAATAATAACTTGGATAAAGCATCATTATGGCATTGTCGTATTGGACATATAAGCAAGAAACGCATAGGCCAACTCCAAAAGGATGGAGTCTTGGAGTCATTTGACCTAAAGTCAGATGATAGTTGCGAATCATGCTTACTTGGAAAAATGACAAAGTCACCCTTCACAGGTTCTTGTGAGAGGGGTGAAGGTTTGTTGGACCTTGTACACACGGATGTGTGTGGACCATTCAAACATGCCACAAGGGATGATAATTGTTATTATTTGACTTTTACTGATGATTACAATAGATATGGATATGTCTACCTAATCAAGCATAAGTCAGAGACTTTCGAAAGGTTTAAGGAATTTAAATAGGAAGTCGAGAATCAATTGGGCAGGAACATTAAGATGCTTCAATCCGATCGAGGTGGTGAGTATCTTAGTTCAGAGTTCCTCGACTATCTTAAGGAATGTGGGATTGTCTCACAATTGACACCTCTCAGGACACCACAGTTGAATGGTTTAGCTGAGAGGCATAATCGAACCTTGTTGGATATGGTTCGTTCCATGATGAGTCGAACTTCGCTACCAATCTCATTTTGGGGGTATGCCTTAGAGACTGCCGCCCATATCCTTAACCTAGTCCCTACAAATAAAGTTGCCAAAACTCCTCACGAGATGTGGACTGGTAAAGTACCCAAACTATACCACATCAAGATTTGGGGTTGTGAAGCTTTCGTGAGACGTGAGAGTCATGATAAGCTTGAACCCCGAAGTGAGAGGTGTATTTTCATTGGCTACCCATAAAGATCCTTTGGTTACCTCTTCTACAGACCTAGTGATAATGTGGTCTTTGTAGCAAGAAGAGGAGTCTTTTGTGAGAGAGAATTCATAAGCCAATGAGACAGTGGGAGGAAAATTGACCTTGAAGAACTTCAAGAGTCAAGTGGTGAAGGAACTTCAAACCCTAGCCCTCAACTTGAGGAGGAAACTCCTGTTGAGCCAATTAACGAGTTTGTACCTCTGAGGCGTTCCACGAGAGTTAGGAATGCACCTGAGCATTACTATGGTTTTCATATTACTGCGGAAGGTGAGACACTTATTAGTGATGAGACACTAGTAGGTCTGGATGAACCTAACAGTTACGCGGAAGCCATGGTAGGCCCCGAGCCTGCGAAATGGAAAGAGGCTATGGATAACGAAATACAATCCATGTATGACAATCAAGTTTGGAACTTGGTTGAGAATGTACCAGGATGTAAGACTATAGGATGCAAATGGATCTTCAAGAAGAAGACCGACATGGATGGTAATGTACACACTTATAAGGCTCGACTGGTTGCAAAGGGTTTCTCGCAAATTCCTGGAGTTGATTATGATGAGACCTTTTCTCCAGTAGCCAAGATTAAGTCTATTAGGATTATGTTAGCCATAGCTGCATTTCATGACTATGAAATTTGGCAAATGGATGTCAAAACCGCTTTCCTTAATGGAAAGCTGACTGAAGATGTTTACATGAGTCAGCCAGAAGGTTTTGTCAGCAACGAGTACCCTAATAGAGTGTGTAAGCTTGAGAAATCCATTTATGGATTAAAGCAAGCACCTCGCAGATGCAATCTTTGCTTTGATGAAAAGGTCAAGGAATTTGTCTTTTCTAGGAGTGAAGATGAATCTTGTATTTATGTCAAGGCTAGTGGGAGTATAGTTAGCTTTTTGGTATTGTATGTGGATGACATACTACTTATAGGGAATGACATCCCAATTATGCATGAAGTTAAGTCCTGGCTTGGGAAGTGTTTCTCTATGAAGGACCTAGGAGAAGCTGCCTATATTCTAGGGATAAGGATTTTGAGAAACCGGAGTAAAAAAACTAATTGGACTTAGTCAAAGTACATACTTGGACAAAGTGTTGAAGAGATTCAGCATGCAGAACTCCAAGAAAGGAGAGTTACCTATCCAGAGTAACGCCAGACTGAGTAAGACACAAAGCCCTAGTACTGAGGCTGAGATAGCAGAAATGAGTCGAGTACCTTATGCTTCGGTAGTAGGCTCGATCATATATGCTATGACTTGTACTCGACCTGATGTAGCCTTTGCCTTGAGCATGGTTAGCAGGTATCAGGGGAACCCTGGCAAGGCTCACTGGACTACGGTAAATAATATCCTCAAGTACCTACGGAGGACTAAGGACTGGGTCCTTACCCTCGGTGGGAGTGATGACTTGAGAGTTGTAGGGTACTATGATGCTGGCTTCCAGACTGATAGGGATAATTTCTGCTCTCAGTCGGGCTGGGTCTTTACCCTAAACGGAGGAGCAATCACTTGGAAGAGTTCCAAGCAGGAGACAGTGGCTGATTCTACTTGTGAATCAGAGTATATAGCAGCAAGCGAGGCAACAAAGGAGGCTATATGGTTGAAGAACTTCATAAGAGACCTTGGAGTAGTACCAGCTATAAAGGAGCCTATGGAAATTTTCTGTGATAGTGAAAGTGATGTTGCCTTAGCCAAGGAACCAAGGGATCACGGGAGATCCAGACACATCGACAGAAAATATCACTTTATCAGACATCGCATAGAAGAAGGAATCCTCGTGGCAAAGAGGGTATCATCGGATGAGAACCCAGTAGATCCCCTCACGAAGGGACTGACTAGGGTTAAGCATCTCCAGCATGCTCGGAGCATAGGGCTGAAGGATGATATTAGTTTTAGTAGTTAGATAATTTCGAAATTTGTAAAGTGTAATTGACATTTGATGATGAATAAAAGTTGTGTTTATTTATGAGTAAAGTGTTACTATCTTTTGTCAATCCTTTACTATAATTTCTTTTGCATGTTTTGACTTCCAGAATAGTATGTTGTGATTTTACATATTATTCAAATTTTCCACAGTCGGTCATATGTTGGAAGTAGATATGAAGTAAGACTGTCATGAAGTTGGTTGTAGGTGTCAAGATATAAGATAACACTTCATGAGTGCTCATAAGTTCTGAGTATTGGAATCAACCCACGCTCACTGGAATCACTTCATGGAATTTTATCTTGAATGATCGTGAGACGGTAATATCATATAAGTCTTCAAACCTAGAGATATGATTTGTTACTTACGAGTTGGTTATACATTGATTGTACGAAAACGCATTGGTAACTCGATGTTATAAAACGTGCTTTTGTGTATAATCCAATGAGTGGCAGAACAAACATATAAGTCGAAGTTTATCTGTTCCTTCTTGGATTAGAAGCTGATATCTGGGCCCCTCGATGATTTTGTTTTGACCTATGTATCGGGCCCGGTCAGAACCTAATTGATGTGTTCAATTTAGTTCTTTGTCAAACAAATCAGAAATCGGGAAACAAACTGCTGGACAATAAGTAAGACATTGTTCCATGTAATTGTCCGGCTGATATCTAGAACAGAGGAGTATATGGTCACTTATCTTAAATGGCGTATCAACATCTTCTCAGTTCCGAGAGACCTTGAAAGAGCTACGATTGTCGATCGGTTCCTGAAGTATTGCAGTTATAGTTATTAGACTTATCCAAGTGGGAGACTGTTGGATAAGGTGTCTAAGTCCATAACTATTTCTGGTAAATACTTGACTCGACCCGACATGATCCATTTGGGTTGCATGGCACCATGCAATTGGATAAACTAAATGAGAGAAATAACACATATGGTTTATTAATATATTATAAGTTCTAATATATTAATAATATTATTTAATTAGTTTTGATCAAGAATTAATTTAGAATTAATTAAGTGATCAAAAGAATAACTAATTACATATATGGGTAGATTATGTAAATGTTCCATATCTTATATAGTGGGCTAAAAGGCTCCATGGATTATCAAGTTGGGTTCCACCCATAGGATGCTCCATGGATGCTCCATGGAGTTAACCCATGGATTGAGAAATGAAGAGTCATGTTACATTAGGGTTTTACCTAATGCAACACACTATATAAGGACCATGTCTCTCCCCAAAATCGGCTACACTAGTGAAACAAGAGGGATTGGCCGATTTTTAGTGTGTTAGAGTATTCTCTCAAGTTTATACTTTGCATTTGGTGTTGTGTGAAGCATTTGAGGCATCACACTTGAGGTGCTAGGCTCACAAGGTTTCAAGGAACACTATCAACAACAAGGTATGTAGTTCTATCTATTATTCAAGTTAAAATTGTTCCCCATGTATGTTAGATAGGATCATAGTCTTGGAAATCAACTTTGCATGATAATTAGACAAACATAGATCCAAGGTTATTAGGGTTGCATGTACACTTAGGAAGTGTTAGAATGCTCAAAACCCATTAGTATTATGTATGGCATGTATGGAGCAGTAGATATGAATGGTATGCGGTAGGTTGGGGAACTCACTAAGCTTCGTGCTTACGGTTTTTAGTTTTGGTTTCAGGTATTCAGTTTTCAGAAGAGGAGCTCAGGAGGGTTGCAGTGCACACACCACAACAAGTTAGCCTGGGATATTTACTCTGATAATGAAATAAGTTTTGGAATTTACACTCTGAATTTATGTTATGACGTATGATATGTTTTTATGAATATGGCTTTGGTAATGATTTCAAGAAAAATTTTTGGTACGAATTTTGGGATGTTACAATTTAGTTCTCTTATTCTTATGAAAGCTAAGTTAGCAGAAACCAAGCTTCCAATGACAAAGCAAGTGGGAAGTACATGAAACTTGAAGCAACTCAAGAACCATTGCTTGATGTAGTAATAGTTGGCACTAGTTTTTACAAGGGAATGTTAAACTTGAATAATAGCTATTCACAAACACAAATTGTTTGCATTAGTGGTAGAAAATCATCTTTGACGTGAGAAATGTGGAATCTTTCATTGACGAACTTTTCTTGATGGTTTCTAGAAAATCCATCAACTACCTAAATGTTTTATCATATCTCGAATCTAATAAATGACTTAGAGTCATGAACATGAGATGCAATCAATGTATAATAATCAAGTATGATCTTGATTAAACTTCGTCCATATAGCAAGGCTAGAAGGAGTAAGTGATTTTTCTAGAAGGAATACATTACTTGGATAACTATACATATTTAAAACAAGACTTGTTATAAAAGGGTTTTTTTTCGTACTCATGTCATTGACTATGGTCTTCATCATACTCATGACATTGACTATGATCAAAACTTCTTCACAAGTAGTTATGATTAGATCAACAAGGATATTATTTACTATAATTCATATTCTTAATATGGGATATAGCAAATAGATTTCAAGAAAGACAGTTTTTTAATAGACATCTTCTTGAAGATATCTATATAGATTAGCCTGGAGGTTTTCTTAATCCCTGGTACCCTAGAAAAATTTCTAAAGCTTGAGATCCACTTGTGGATATAAAGTAATCATCTCAAGTTTGCAATCATCTTTTTAATATAAAACCACAAGGTGTGATTTTTTATCAAAATGCAGAGAAAATGTGTGTTTACTAAGAACTAGTGGGAACATAGTGACGTTCCTAATCTTGTATGAATGCGACATACTTAATCATGAGAAATTACATTCTAACCATGTCAGGCCTTTTCACTTTGACTCTGAATGTTTTTCTAAGACGAAAGACCTAGGAAAGACAAGATACATTCTTGGAATGTAAAATCTATATAGATAGATAAAAAATGTTAAACATTTTATGTCTTTATGCATATATTGACATTATATATCTTGAAAGAGATCAAGATACAAAATTACTTTGTAGGAATCTTGACATTGTCACATGGCACTAAGTTTGAGCAGCCTCGAAAGGATCTAACTCATAGGTTTAAACTAGCTGAAATAATTTATATTTGATTTTCTTGGAAAATGAATGTATCATTCATGCCATATTATGCATAAGACATGATATATGATCATGCTGTAAGCATATCATAAGATACTAATTGAATACATGGTTATGTTACTAGATGACTATGAAAACATTCTAATAGTGCTTAAGAAGAACTAAGAGAATGTTTATGAGACAATTAATTTAAAATAAAATATTTATGTAAAAGATACATAAGATTCTGATTTCTAAACAAATATATATAATTATGAGTTATAATTGAATTATGAATTCATTGTGGGATAAATAGTAAGTTTAGTTGGAATGAGGTCCAAGAAAAACATAATGACATAATTTACAACAAAATAAAGAATACACTACATTAGATGTTAAAATCAAATATGATTGGATGAATGGATTCATTGAAAAACTATGTTGATTTATGCCATTCAAGAATCACATAGAAATTTTAGTGGCATCAAGAGTATAGTTAATAAAGCTAACAAACTATATGTAGTGAAAAAACACCAATCATATTCTCCAAGATATTTAAATATACCAAGAGTAAAGTCAAATATGGAGATGATAATATTCGCATGATTCACACAAATTAATATTAGTTTAACCCATTAATAAAGTCCTTATTTTGAGCTAAGTATGAATGGCCACACCTCAGCTGTAACACTTTGTTATTCTAGAAATTAGATTTTGATTTGGATTTAATATTTGGATACTGGAACATTATGACAACTATTATATATTGTTTTGATATACTGGGATATGATCATAAGATAAATACTTGTTATGTTATATATTAACATGTTTAATCCATGAATAATCTTATTATTCTAAAAATTCATAAGTTGTTATAATTGTGGGAGAAATTATGAAGTAAGACTAATATGAATTGGATGAGTTGACTCTCACCAGATGAAAGTAGGCAAGGATTTGTAACCAACTTTCATAGGTACTTGTTAGAGAACTAGTATTGAATTGGGCCACATCAAAATCACCTCATGGATCGCTATCATGAATGATACTTGATTAAAAGGTACTATATTTATATCCTTAACACATGAGATACATAGTGGGAATTAAGTGTAGGGAGAGCTGTGCTTTTATATGGTCAAATGATGATCCTTAAATCGGAAGTTATAAAAGCCATTTTCAAGTATGGTGTGAACTATGCATGAGGCTTATGTAGTCAAGATGTGATTTGTTCCTCTTATGTGTTGAGAGTTAGACATCTAAGGTGCCTTTCCAAAAGTTGAACACCATATGATATTGATTGTGATCCGTATCTCATGTTCAACATGATGTTTGTGACATAGGGATAACTGATAAACTTACCTTATACACCAATTGTAGCTTTAAGCTTATAGGAATTAGGTGATGATAGAATGGGACAAAAGTCGTATGTTGTTAGGGACAGTGAAATGTTGTTAGATGTTCACCACTGTCTACATCAGTCTAATATGAGTCTTACATAAGTGGAAGATTGAAACATCTAGTATGCCCAAGAGTCATATTAAAGTGATATCGCTAATTAACATATCATACTAATGGATCACACTAACAACAACTTGATACAATTGATTATTTATTAAAAATTTATTTTAATAAATATTCAATAAACTCTTATAATTAAGTAGAAATTATTTATTTCATGGAAATAACAAGTAACATAATATATCATATGGTATGATTTATTAAGTCATGTACATTATTTTGGACTAAAATGACTCTCTTATCTTTTAACTAAAAGCTAAATTTTATATATTATCAGAGTTATAAGAATTATAAACTTCTCATCTCTTTTTATATATAAAAAAAAGATGAGCTAGTTTATAGGAAACAATATGTGGCCTTTTAAACATAATAAGAGAAAGTAAGCATGGCTTAGGAGGCATGTAGGCCTTACGGTATGGAGTGCTTAAAGTGTTATGAACTCTTGGGTAATGTTTTAGTTTTATGAAGGCTTTCATCCCTTCATTTTTTTTAGAGAACAAAATCGTAGCTTGCATGCCCTCCCTCATTCTTTCTAGTTTTTTTATAAACACTTGAAGTTACTTGCTTTCATTTTGTTATCTTTAAGTCATACTTTTGTTATGCACTTAAATCTTAAGATCCTAAGAGTTTTACAAGACTAGTATCTTAAATCAAGTTGGATTATTGTTGGTGTCTCAAAGGTTCATCAATTCTCCATCCACTTCCTAACATCTACTTGAGGATTCAAAGACTACAAAGGTTGTTATGGTATTTTTCTTCTTTGGTTGTTGTTTTCTTTCAAAAATTTGCAAGAAGAACCTTGGTGGGTTATAAACTTGTTTTATGTTGTTCAAAATATTAAAGTCCTCCGTTGCTAAATCTTGTGTTTATGAAACTATTTTTGAATAAAAACCCAACATGATATATTTCTCCTCGGGGATCTATCTCATTAATAATGTATCTCATCAAGATCTATCATATCAATCATGATTAAACTCTCAATAATTGTCACACCCCCGAACCAGAACGACGGAAACGTCTGGGGGCGGGTGACTTCATCTTGTAATATCATCACAGTGTATATAAATGAATCAAAGACAACATCATCATCATACATAAAATATAACAACCATCATTGTTTACATCAAGTATTGTATCACATGTTACATCCCAAAATATTAAGTGTTTGATGGAAATAAAAAATATACAGCAAAAGTCCACATGTTCTTGATGACCGACCTGCTTAATGAGTTTCTGAGAATACAAGTTATTTTAAAAAGTCAACATATATAATGTTGGTGAGTTCATAAGCATGTTTGTATCAAAAATTTTGTATCATTTGTAAACACTAGAAAATCCGATATTTTCCGTAAAAATGGTTTGAGAGTTTTGTTTCAAATCTTGTATTATAGCATGTGTGTTCATATTTTGGAAAATGTATAAAGGGAGAGTTCCAGAAACTTCTATATTTTCTATTGCAAGTAAAATGTAATGTATAATGTATTTTCCCAGAAATCGGATATTTTCTGCTTGTAAAAGTGTTGTAGTCTTAAAACCCTAAGACTGAAAAATGGTGTTTGTATGGTTTCGTATCAGCATTAAAGTATACGTATTCCGTAAATTATACAGTGTTTGTTAATCTCTATGTAAGTCGTTATAACCATGCTTGATATGATTGATCTGCCTGTCATGACGTTTTCCAGGCGTCAACTTGTTTAAGGTAAGACATTTGTCACCCTAGACTGACCTAGTCTAGCTGTAGCGAACAACTCAGGTGCGGGGCTATCAACCCCATATAGATCTATACATAAATTCTCGCTCTCCCTCCTGGAGACTCTGGTTATAACTGCAGGACTTAAGATTGTACACTAGGTAGGTACGAATGAAAGAACGTCTCACAAGAACCTTAACTAAATTTACACGAACTGTCACACCCCCAAACCAAGGAAGGCGGAAACGTCCGGGGGTGGAGGACTTCATGTAGAGTATCACAACAACGAGTATAATAGTGCTCAAAGTAAATACAACCATCATAAATATAATTGAAAAAGTTACACCAAAGTATATGTTTACATGATTCAATTCATTTACATTATGATACAAAGTGAACTGTTCGACGATTTATCGTCCCATCCTCAAAACGTGGTTGATTTCCTGTTTCACTGAATTCCTGAGAATACAAGTAGTTTTGAAAAGTGTCAACACAAAGGTTGGTGAGTTCATAAGATTTTGACAGTAAGAGTTTGAAAATCGATCCTTGTAAAGAGATGTATGTTACCAGGAAAATCCAATATTTTCCTTACAAAAGTTATGTAGTCCTAAATACCAGGACCGAAAATGAACAAATATTTGTCATACTTAAAAATATAAAGGTGGTTTTAAATTGGCATAAAACCCTTTCTGATGTGAGAAAAATTCCGTAATGAATGATGTGTAGTCTTAAATACCAAGACCAAAAGTATACAATAAAGTATGTAATTGTTGATGTAAAAAGTGATTTTAAATCGACATAAAACCCTTTTTTTTATATGAAGGCGTACAAGTACTTTTCCATACTTAAAGTAATTTCAGTGAGCTAAATAGACCTAACTCGCTAATTTAAAGTTAGAACCCGTAAATCTTATGATTGTTAATACCACATGTGAGCTATCATAACCATACTTGACATAGACGGCCTCGTAATGCGACGTTCTTCAGGCGTCGCCGTTAAATGACACTTGTCACCGCAGACCTGCCGGTCTAGCTGTTGCAAGCAGCTCTGGTGTGGGTTTGTCAAACCCAATATAGATCTATACACAACTATCACGTTCTCCCTACAAGAGACTCTGGTTACAATTTACAGGACTTTTTGACTTTGTTACTTTGGAAGTAACCCGAAGGGAATGACTCACAAATTTATTCATTAACAGATTTACGTGAACTAAACGGAAAACCTTTGGTAAATAAGTTTGAGAAGTAAATAACACATAAACTATACCTATTATAGTTTATCCAAAACGTTTGTAATGTATAAGAATTCTTTTATGAATGCTTTAATGCTATGAATCCATAAACTATGCTCATTATAGCTTAATATACGTGTTCTAAATGAATGAATAATCTTATCATGAATGACTATATTTCAGTTTATGATGATAAACTAACATGGAAACACATTCAATATTTGGAACTTATCGTTATACACTTTGCTCAACATAATACAAAGTGTTATGAAAGTTATAAGCTGTTAACAAATTTACAACCTTTCTACACTGTTTTTGAAAATTCATAGAAAAATCATACGAAGCTGAAAACTAAATCCGTAAATTCTGAGAGTTCCCAAAATGTGTCTAGTTTACTCATAATTTTTATCATGATTTTTAATGACCTCCAACTTGGGTGAAAAAGTCCATAATCACAGACTGGTCCGGATTGGTGTTTGAAATGATAGGCAGTTTTGTAAAAATCACCATAAATTGTAGAAAAATCGTATGGAGATGTGCAAGTAGTCATTTTAAAGCTAAGAACTGGAACTACGTACACCTAAAACAGTTTTGAAAACTAAAATGTTTAAGTTGTCCAAAACAGTCCGTGAATGGAGTTGAACTTTTCTGGTGAAGGCTGTTAGAAAAGTGTAGTTATGTTCTTGGTGTTTTAACTTGTATTCCCCCCCTAAAAACTTGAGAAAACATGAAAATATAGGGGTATGAACTCACCTTGTGTGATTTCAGTAGATAAGTGTTGAAGAAGAGAAGTGTTCAACCCAAGAACACTTGAAGAATCCCTTGAAGATTCGAAGCTCTAACACAAATATAATGGAGTTTGTGTAAGATATCCATGATTTGAGTGGAAATAATTGAGATAATCATAAAGGAAATGGATTATGCTTACCAAATGTGGAGGAAAAACTCAAGATCAGCCCTTGAATCTCGAATTTCTAGAGAGAGAAAGTGAGAGAGAGAAAAGAGTTTGATCTTCTTGTGAAATGAGAGCAAATGAGAGAAGTGAGGAGAGAGGATGAATATTCAGCTCTCAAAAACGTGGGAAAGAGTGATGATTGAGTGGAAAGGACATTGATGTGACCTAGGTAAGGTGGGGAGGAGTGTGGATTAATCATGGAGTGGGTATGGGGTTGCTTGTGTCATAAAATAAGGTAAGGTCAACACTCTACCTTTGTACTTTACCTACTCTCTTTTGGATAAGGTTTTATCCTTAAAATGTGATTAAATCATTAATTTAGGGGTCTTATAATTTAAAATAAAGTTTTGGGTGAAAATCCTATGTCAAAACAATAAAAAAACGGGCTTAAAACGTGAATTTAATCGAAAACCGGGAGAAAAAGGCTTCCCAGCGAGGCCTCTCGGTCCTAGGCCGAGGTTCGGTCCCTAGGCCGAGGTTCGGTCAGGAGAGTGCTGATTCGGAGGCGAGAGGTGCGAGCCAGAAGCGAGAAGCGAAGGGGCGAGGGTTCGGTCCGAAGTCAGAAGCGAAGGTGAGGGTTCGGTCCGAAGAGAAGTCAGAACCGAACGGACTGTAGTGAACAGTAGTGAACAGTACCTTCGGTTCGGTTAGTGAACAGTACCTTCGGTTCGGATCAGCAGCCTTCTTCATCAGGAGGGTTCGATTCCTAAGAGGGGTTTCGGTTCCTAAGAGGGGTTTCGATTCCTAAGGTCCGTTTTTCGCGTAGACTTCCGTTTTTGGGCTGTTTTCGCCAACTTCGAGGGTCGGGATGCCCCGAGTGATTATAGAAAGTTGGGAGAGATTTCGAGAGAGATTTGAGAGAGATTCCACATACTCAGAGAGATTTGGGAGAGATTTGACATACTTGGGGAGATTTCACATACAAAGAGATATTTGGAAGAGATTTCACATTCTTAGAGAGTTTTGGGAGAGATTTGACATTCTTGGAGAGATTTCTCATTCAGAGAGATATTTGGGAGAGATTTCACATACTTAGAGAGATTTGGGAGAGATTTGACATTCTTGGAGAGATTTCTCATTCAGAGAGAGATTTGGGAGAGATTTCACATACTTGGAGAGGTTTCTCGTACAAAGAGATATGTGGGAGAGATTTCACATACTTAGAGAGATTTGGGAGAGATTTGACATACTTGGAGAGATTTCTCATACAAAGAGATATGTGGGAGAGATTTCACATACTTAGAGAGATTTGGGAGAGATTTGACATACTTGGAGAGATTTCTCATACAAAGAGATAAAGTGAAAACGATTGAGAGAGGTTTCATTGGTGACCTTTTTGAGTGTTCGGCTTCGCAATGCAGGGTCCGTAAGCCCCGTTAAGCCTTGTTTAAGGATCTTGTATACTCCCGATGAGTATGCAACATTGTTTTATCGATTTGGCTCGCCACGTACCACCGTTTTAGGTTAAGGAGATCTAGATGTACGCACTTTTCGATTTATGATCTCTCATTAGAATAGAGAGTTGTTTAGAAATTACATAACGTAAACTCTAGTACTCATGGCAAATTGAGTTGACCGGTTTGACTTGTTGACTTTAGTTGACTTTGACTTGACCGAAAATTGACGGTTGTCACACGAACAGTGTATCACATTGTTTACTGTTTTAACATAATGTTTCGAGTATGCATTTGATTGCAAAACATTGGTGATGAAAATACCATTTGTTTTTATCAAAGTGTCAAGTATTGTTTGTTATTGACCCAATTAAGAAAAAATGTGTCGTGAGGCCTAATAATAAAAACAATAGGCCTATAAGGCCCAAATAACATGTAATGAGAACACAAGGCCCAATAAGCATGTAAATAGGTATTTAAGGCCCAATAAACATGAAATGAATATACGAGGCTCATCAAACGTGTAAATAGGTCAATAAGGCCCAATAAACATGTAATAAATATACAAGGTCCAATTAAAGTGAAAATGACGTAAATAGCCCGTTTGTTATTAAAATACTTGTTTTGGCTCAATTACTACCAAAGTGACATAAAAGGCCCACTTTCCTTAGATATGACCTTTTTGGTCCAAACAATCAAGATTTGTCAATAAAACCCCATTTTGTCAAATTTTAATTATTTGGCCCACTAAAACCAAAATCTACAACAAGGTCCATTTTTCATTTTAAATGACATTTTAAGCCCATTAAAAACCGAAATTTTGTAAATAAGGCCCATTTTGATAAAAATGACATTTTAAGCCCCTTAAGGCCAAAAATTTACATTTTAAGCCCATGAAACCGTGAATTTCAAAATAAGGCCCCTTTTTGTGAAAAACGTCCATTTTAGCCCATTAAAACCGTGAAGGCCCAAAATAAGCCCATTTTATCAAAAATAACACTTTTAACCCATATAAACCGTGAATGTCATAATAAGTCCTTTTTATAAAAAAATGACTCTTTTGACCCCTTTAAAACCGTGAGTTGTCACAAAAAGGTTCACTTTCGTTTATTTGTCAAAAATGGCCCCTCATTAGGTTTTCTTTTGTTTTAAGGTACCCTTTAACATGTTTTATCTTTTCAACAACATAATGAGTTTCATAAAGTAACTTATTTTCATAAGATCTTCTAGACTTGGAAATATATTAAGTTTATGAGGGTTTAACATAGATTCGTAACATATTTTCACAACACATCTTGAAAATAAACACAATCATACATAAATACTTAGATCTAACACAAAACCAACTTGTACTCTCCCCCAAAACATAGTAAAACCAAAAACAAGGAGGTATGAAGCTCACCTTGGTGATGAATCGGTTTTGGAGAAAAGAAGGAGGTGTTTTCGGCCTAGTAAGCTCCTTTGGGAAGATCCTCGAAACTAAGATGATTCTAGGAGCATAAACACGAGAATAGTGATGTTTTGAAGGAAAATCTTAGCAAAAGATGGATTCATTCAACTTAAGGGTGAAGTAGCTTACCTAGTATGTGATTTTGAAGGACCTTCTTGAGCACACACATACTAACTCATGATTTCTTGGAGAAAAAGTGAGAGAGTTCTTGAGAGATTAGTGAGGAAAATAGAAGTGGAATGAAGCAATTTTTGAGAAGGAAAATGGCCTTTTGCAGAGTTTGAGGAGAGAAAAGAGAGAGAGGACTCAAATGGTTATTACATGGTGGTTTGGACATAGAAATATGGGAATTAGATGCTTAGGTTACCTTTAAACAAAAAATGAGGTGTCAAGTAGTAGTATAATCACCATTTTTTTAAACCGAGAGTGGAGAGGGGAGAAAACAACATGGATCTTGGGCATGATATAGCATTGGCCCATTAGGGATTTTTGATCCATGTGGGCCACATATGAGTTTACGGCCCAATAAGTGCAAGGATATGGGTTTTTGGCCCATGAAAAACAATTGAATGGTTTTCGGCCCAATAAGGCCCATGAAGAGTCTTATGGCCCAAGAATCTATTGCTTAATGAATGTGTAAGTCCCCGAAAGTAGCTTATGTATCAATCCGATCCGCTTGATGGTGCGGAATCCCAATCAAGCAGATGATGCAAGATAGAATGGAGGAAGAGAAGAAGAAGAACTTGATGAATCTATCATGTATTCAATAATATGAATGATGTTCCATACCCATGAGATTCACACACACATACACACTCTTCTTCTCTCTAGTTTCTCTCTCTAGAACACCTTGATTTACACACTTAGCACCTACACTCGTATTCTCCTCTCAAGGCCTACCCCTACTCCTCGCCCCTTACTTATATATATATATATATATATATATATATATATATGGACCGCAAACCCAAGGCCCAAACCTAATGCTAGACCAAAAACACATGAGTTTTCGGTCCAAGCTACAATTAAACCAAATGTTATTTTCGACCCAAGACTAAAAACAATAAAAGCTTAGAAAAGCAAAGTATAAACCATATTTTTACCCAATAATCTCCCCTTGGTTTATAACTTTCTTTTCTTTGACCCAACAAACTCCCCCTAAAAATGTAGCTGACTTTTCTTGTCAATCTTCATTTGGAGCTTGACTTCAGCTTTTTGTCTTCTATTTCTTCACAACTTCAAGATAAACAACTGAATCTTCTAGGTGAATGACTTCATCTTGAACAATTGAGCATTTCTTCAAAATTTAACTTTGAACGCACGTTGGGTGAGGAGGCATCTTGAAAATCAGCACTTTCAGCTTGAGAATCTTAAAAGAGAATAAAAGAGAACGAATCTTCTGGATCACTTCAGCAAGTACATAGATAGCAGCAAATTGATTGAGGAGGCTTCCATGCAATCTATCACATAATCTTCAAGAACAGCTTCACCTTGCTTCTGGGGTTGAAAGATTGAATGTTGAAAGAATAATATTCATTTCTTGTTCCTTCGAATGGGAATTCTTTAATGATCACGGATGAAACTTTGGCTCAGAAATTCTCGATACAATCTCCATGAGTCTCATCTACATCTGAATTTACTTTTCAAGACAAAGAATTTTTTTGAGATAAAACAAAACTAAAAGAAAACTTAGCACACAATATCTTTGGGTTTTTCATATTTTCCGAAAAAATAAAAATAAAACAGAAACAAAAATATTTTTGGATATTTTTTTTATATATTTATGAAAAAGAAATAAAACAGAAATAACAATATTTTTGGATTTTTGGTTTTCTGATTTTTTTGTTTGGTTTTTTAGAATTTTTAATTCTCCCCCTAAATTTGTGCATAGAGGAAAACTATGAACAATTTTAACAAATACAAAAATATTTGGGATCAAAGTTATCAAGAAATTCAATATCGTTTATCAGCACACGCCTGCATATTGAGATTTGGTCAATCACCGGTATTGTGGTCCACTTAAACATAAAGGATATGGACAAATTTGACAGATTATAAGTGACAAGTCATTGTGATATATATGCCTAAATGGACCATTTGGTTGAAGATGATCAAGGATATTGTTGTCCACTTAAATTAAGCAGCGAGATCTACAGACAACCTATTAAATGGTTCAAATTTAGATGCACTAGAACATGTTTCCCCACATCCCGACATACCTCGGTAATCAAGAACTGAGCTCTTTACTTTAGGTGAATAGACTATAATTAAGAAAGAAGTCAGATATAGAGATGCATATGTTGTATCCTAGGTCGGATGTCTTCCAATCACACAGAGGGAAAAACATATGACTAACATATATAGAGGGATAGAGAAGTAGAAGGGTGCATATGATGTGTTTGAGGTCGGATCTTTCGATCATGCAGAGGGAATAACATATGGCTAACAGATAGAAAGAATTGCATAGATAAGAAGATGCATAGAAATAGAGTTGCATATGTTGCATTCCAGGTCGGATATGTTGCAATCGCTCAAAGGAGGCAACATATGATTGACAAATAGAAAGCAAGAAAATAATTTCCTACAAACCTACTTTATCAGAACCCCCCCCCCCTCCCCCCCCCCCCCCGCCACCCTATCAATACTGGAATTAAGGACATAATTCCATACATCGAGGAAATGTTGAGCCACATAATTCCTTTTGAATCCTTTTATAAAGGGCAATCTGAAGTTCATGTAATGCACTAGCCTTTATATCACTTCCCAATTAACAAAACTTACAAACGAAAAACTATAAGAAAATAAAAGATTGTCTTCAAAACGAATCACTGTAAGAAAAACTCAGGGATATCGATAAGAAAACTCAAACCGTAAGTCATCAATTAAATTTACATCTAGAAGGTCTGAGAACAGCACACATATTTCAATCTCATAATAGATCCTAAAATTCTTCACATCTTTAAGCACAAACCCCATGTGTGATCCTTTCCTTTCTTCCTTTCCCGCAAAGAACACATACCCTCACTTAAAGTTATAAGTATTATATAGTTGAGAGATGTCCCCTATCATGTGCTTGGAACAGCCACTACCAACAAACCGAAGTCTGATGATATACCTCCATAGTTGCTCCAACACAGAGTTCAGGATTAGTCGGTCTTTGGAACCAGTCCATTTTGAAACTGGGTTGGCCTTTGTCATCAACGTACAATACTCTATCCCACAACATATCCTGCTTATCACATACAAAAGATGAAGAAACATTAGATGCATCAGGTGACTTGGGAGAGTGAACCTTTTGTACCCATCTATAGTTGGGTTTAACCCATTTCTTTTTGGATTGGATGGATGCCTCAGCATTTGCTTTTGAACTTGAAACGGGCCGCTGAGATAGCTTTGACCTAACCGGTCTTGGTTTCATAGGACCATCTCTTGAATTTGGCTTCTTGGCCAACATTCCCTTCTTGTTCTTGGGAGTTGGATTCTTGGCCTTTTTGGCATTCCGGTCACCATTGTTTGAATGTGACCTTGAAGGATTTCTTTTGAAAGATCTCCCTCTTGTCGCATTTTGCCAACCTTGTGCATAGTAGGGAACGTATGTGCGATTTGGACAATTTCTATCAATGTTTCTAGGTGTTCCACAGTGAAAACATGTCATTTTCTTCATGTAGGAATTTTTTCTTCCTGTTCCTGGTGGCGTGCCCTTGCCTCATTTCTTATTGTTCCCGTATGCACACATACAGCAGACACTCTGTTTAGCTTGTGTTGGTGGCCTATATTTACCAATAGCAGGTTGATCAAAAGTAACTGAGTTAGAAGCAACAGTTTCAGAGTTCAAGGAGACATTGGTTTGTTCAATATTGTTCTCCTTGTTCTCATCTTCCCCTACTTTAGCTGCATAAGAAGTAGAATCATTAAAAATGTTCACCTTAATATTCGCAATTGGCCCACATTGTTCAGTATTAATTGAAGCTTGTTCAGGGAGTGGGCCAAACTGAGCAAGAATTTCTTCGTCGTTGGTCTCAAGGGGTGGGTTATAGTTATCATTGAAAGGAGGTGGGACACTATGATACCCTAGACCCTTAGTTTGATTATCTTTAAATTTTAATTGTTTCTCAATCATATTCTCAACTTTCTCACTTGACACATCAAACTTTTTGAAGTTAAAATCTGCATTTTCAAATTTTTTTTTTCAATGTGTCAAGCTCGGCAGTTAGACTGGCAAGTTGTCCCTTAACATAATCATAATTCACACATTTATTATTGTATTCTTCATGAAGTTTTCTAAAATTCTTGGTTTTGGCCTCTGGTTGTGCTTTTAAAGGTTTTTGGGCCTTCCTAAGTGTATATCCTTCATATTTAAGGTCCTCATTTTCCATTTTTAGCAAATCATTTTGTTCACGAAGAAATTTAATCGTAGCTTCACAAGATTTAGAGCATGAAACTTCATTGACCGGGATGTTTGAGGAACTCATTGATTACCAAAAAATGCCCTTTGCCTTGAAACCAAGAAAGCCAACCTTAAAAATCAAGTTTAAAAAATCAAACTTAAAAGTCAAACTTAAAAAGTCAAACTTAAAAGTCAAACTTGAAAACTCAAACCGAAAAGCTAAAAGTGAAAATTTGAAAGTTAATCGAGAAAGTCAAAGTTTAAAGTCAAATGTCAAACTTGAAAGTCAAAGTCAATTTTTGAGGTCAAAAGTAAATTTAGAAAGTCCAAAATTAAAAGTCAAAACTTTGGGTTGAAAATGAAACTTTAAAATTTGAAAATTTAATTTTTTGGGCTAAAATTGTCAAAAATCCGAAAATAGGAATGGAATTGTGAAGCTATATGATTTAATCAGGGAAGATGTTAAACATCTGGCTTGCTAGATCAATTGGTAAGGTGTGGGTTGTGTGTGGGAGAGATTCGAGTTAGATCCTCCTCCGCTCCAGAATTTTTGAAAATATGCTGTTGAACGAGAATCTGCAAGGACTATATGCGCGAGGACCATAAACGCGTTCTGACCGAAAGCTCGCTTGGACCAAACACGTGTTGGGCCAAAAATACGAAGTGAACACGTGCAAGAATTGTTGTCCGAAGCCGAAAACGTCTGAGGCTATAAACGAATTTCGACTGCAAACGCTGTTGACCGCTAATGATCGGGCTGCAAACCCTCGCAGACCCTAGCTGTTGACTGCAAACCGCCGCCACACCCTCTCTGACTACGACCAAAAAACGCGATTTTCACCTTTTTAGCTCCAAAACTCGATCAAAAAGTCGTTTTTATGTAAAACACGAAGAACAAACCCCCAATATTTTTTCAAAAAATATCCAAAAACGTAAAATATTTCAAGAAAAAGTGCAAAAACGCTCCAGATATTGCGAAAGAGATTGGTACAATATATATATATATATATATATATATATATATATATATATATATATATATATATATATATGGACCACAAACTCAAGGCTCAAACCCAATTCTAGATCGAAAACACATCGATTTTCGGTCCAAACTACAATTAAACCAAATATTATTTTCGGCCCTAGACTAAAAACAATAATTACTTAAAAAAGCAAAGTATAAACCATATTTTTGACCGAACAGAATGTGGGTCCAATTATGGTCGAAATAAGGGTTTTTGGCCCAAAAGAACCAAGTTGATGGATTACTTGCCCGTTAGGCCCAATAAGAGAATTTTTGGTCCAATAAGAGGTTTGAACCGGGAAGTTAGGGTTTCAAGCTCAAGGTTGGGTGAATGCAGCGTAATAAATGAGGTTGAGAGCTTGCACATATGAGTTTTGATTTGAATTGTCGTTTTTTTGAATGAATAACATGTATAACCATACACTTAGGGTTATAAGATATATCAAAGGTTAATTACACATGGACAAAATTTCCTAGCCTTAAAATACTAGTTGTGACAATAACCATTATCTAAATCACGATCAATATCTTGATCAAAACTAATCTATCAAGCATGATCACTTTCTCAATTATACTCTGATCTAATAATCATGATATATCTCATCATATTTAATCTCTTGATCAAGATTTGTCTCTAAAATATCAATCGATTTTTCAATAATAATCAAATCATATAAATCACATAATATATATATATATATATATATATATATATATATATATATATATTACAAATAACACAACAACGAATGTTAGAGTAGTGTTACTCACCTGGTTAGTCATCAAACTAATTCTAGCTGTGATTTCAATCCTTCGCTGCCTATCAACTCGTCACATGGAAATATCTAGCCAACAAATAACAAGTTCCTCGGAACCTGTCTCAACTCACTATTATCTATACTCTATGATTTCTTGTCACATTAATAATCAGCTCTCATAATATACTTATAATAGGCTTAACCCATAATCCGGTAGCTAAATCTCTCATAATCGGTATTTCTCTAATATTAGGGTTTATAACCCCTTACATAGGGCTGGCAATTCTCGACACGACACGCGACACGACCCGCGACACGACACGAAATAAATGGGTTTGGGTTGACTTTTTCAACCCGCCAACCCGCTAACCCGTCAACCCGCCAACCCGTTTATTAAACGGGTCATATATGGGTTTCTAAAAAAATAAACGGGTTGACCCGCCAACCCGTTTATATTCTTAATAAAAAAAATTATTATATTTTTAAATGTACTTATGTATCAAGTATTAATATTTAATAAGTATTATGTAATATATACCATTTATTCATAGACCATTTGATTGTTTTGACATTATTACTCGTGGTGGACGGTCTAAGGTCATAAGTTGTAACCTATAAGGCTAAGTCTGTAACATGTTTCTATAAATGTTTTTAATTTTCATTTGGATGTTTAAGACTTACATATCTAAAATTTAGACCCATGAACCCAAATCTGACCCACTAATCCGCCAACTTGTGAACCCGTATAAATAAATGGGTTGGTGGGTCATATATGGGTTTATGTTCCAAACCCGCCAACCCGTGACCTGTATATTTAAATGGGTCGTGTTTGGGTTGGCATAATTTGACCCGCCAACCCGCGACACGCCAACCCGAACACGACACAATTGCCAAGCCTACCCTTACAGTCTCGACTAAATCTTTAATCGTAAGATTTAGTCACAACCTTACCAATAGGTTCGTAATAGCACCATCTCATAATTATTGTAATATACTTGGGTCTTATCAAATCTCAGTACTCATCACATATCGTAATTATAAATTAATGGGGTAAAAGATACCTCAACGAATCTCGTACTCGTCCCCGTATATCCCCTACAACGGCATATCTCATCTATTATAATCTTCCGAGGACGCTTCCCGAGAAGCATCTTTGATCGAATGTACCAAAATCTCGCAAATGACACTAGAACTCACATATATATAATTTGGACGTGTTACACCGAGTAATGTACGCGTTGCGTCGCAGTGATAGTGTGTTGCCCAGTTTCGCCTCGTGTCACTCTCTTCTGCCACATGTCTCTGTGACTCGCTTATTTCAGCATCGTGGTGAACACAATGATGTGCCACGGTAGCCACAATTTGACTATTTGACTTGACTTTTGTTGAGTTTCTCGAAATAGCAATGTACTTTCATCTAAACTTCAAACGACCATAACTTTCTCATACGAATTCCGTTTTCTACTATCTTTATATCCACAGTCTCGACTAAATCTTTAATCGTAAGATTTAGTCACAACCTTACCAATAGGTTCGTAATAGCACCATCTCATAATTCTTGTAATATACTCGGGTCTTATCAAATCTCAATACTCATCACATATCGTAATTATAAATTAATGGGGTAAAAGATACCTCAACGAATCTCGTACTCGTCCCCGTATATCCCCTACAACGACATATCTCCTCTATTATAATCTCCCGAGTACGCTTCCCGAGAAGCATCTTTGATCGAATGTACCAAAATCTCCCAAATGACACTAGAACTCACATATATATAATTTGGACGTGCTACGCCGAGTAATGTACGCGTCGCGCCACAGTGATAGTGTGTTGCCCAATTTCGCCTCGTGTCACTCTCTTCTGCCACATGTCTTGGTGACTCGCTTATTTCAGCATAGTGGTGAACATCATGATGTGCCACGGTAGCCACAATTTGACTTTTTGACTTGACTTTTGTTGACTTTCTCGAAATAGCAATGTACTTTCATCTAAACTTCAAACGAACATAACTTTCTCATACGAATTCCGTTTTCTACTATCTTTATATCCACAGGATCGTCTATGGAATATCTACAACTTTCTCAACTCCATTTTGCTAAATAGTAAATATTCAATTTAAGGTAACTTATGCTCTATTTTATCTACTCATATCATAAAATTCAATAATCTCGAAATAATACATGTTACGAAAAATCCAGGTGTAACATAATACATATGCAAATAAGGTGTTTTCATAGTCTAAATTTAAGCCAAAAAAATCTAAATTCTAAAGAAACAAATCAGGCTGAATGGACATATGATGAAATAGTCAATGACAATTTAAAGTGAAGAAAAAAATCCAACGATACAACAACAAATCAACTTTTATACCCTTTGTTTAGGGCCTGTAAGTTAGGCAATACATATGCAAATAAATTGTTTCTAGAGTCTAAAATTAAGTTAAAATATTGAACTTACATTCTAAAATTAGGTGGTATAAACTTTTAACGAATCAGTTATAACAGTTTAAAGTAGAGCAAAAATACTTCACAATGCAAACTCATTCAAGCCCATTCAAATTCAAGTTCCACATCTTGGACTCGATTAACGTGAAACCGATGAACCCGTATTCGATGGACTCGATACCCGGTTAAGACCAATGACGGACCCAACAACCGGACGGGTTTTGAGTAATCCGGTTCCAATTCGATTTTGATTCCGAACTATGTTTCGGGTTTAAAATTCTATCCCTATTTTAGCACTATGGTTGAATTAGATAGGTTTATAAAAATATAATAAAAAAAGTTATAAAAAATAAATGAATTATAGGAGGCAAAGAAGTCGTTATTCCCGGGAGCACGCGACCATGTGTCATATCCGTGCGGCGGGGAAGACACGCCATCGTCATGTCCCCACTTTTATTTGGAGTGTTACTTTTTGTTAGAAAATGCATCGTATATATTTTCATCTTTTATTTTATTGGTCATTCATCTTATTTAATGGGTTGTTAGAAAAAATATAGATGCGTGCTAACGCTTAAGCCCATATACTATATTATCTTAAAAAAAAAATGAAAATCACTATAAAACCTAAAAGAAATTTGTTATAAACTATTTTTAAACACTTAAAACTACATATATGTTTTTTTTTTTTTTTTTTTTTTTTTTTTTTAAATAAGTGGGTATATATTATATATATTTATATAATTATATTTCAGATAATTTTGTATGAAATTATAAGTTTATTGGTATATCTAAGTACCTAACATGCCTTAGATTATGGATGCACAACTGGGGAATCTAATGAGTTGCTATAATGAAACATGTAAAAATAATTAAAGCTGAGAATCTAACCCTTTTTATTTTAATTATATTTAATTTTTTAACTGTTATATAATATGTTCAATATTTTTATTTTATTTTTACAGTTATAAAATATTGTCTTTTGTATTATATTTCAACTCTGCAAATTGTTGATATTTTTACTGAGACTCATTAGGCTTCATATTTTCTTTTACTTTCTAACAAACTCTTGACTATCAGGTTAAGGGGATATTAACATATATTTTTGGATCGATCTTTATTTAGCTCGTTTAGTTATGGACTTTTTATTTATTAGGTTGGCTCTAATTCATCCTTAGCCATAATTAAAACTTGTTTATATCTTAGTTCCACTCTAATATTATATACCGACTCCAATCTTTTTATCTTCCGCGCCACCTCTATGACTTCTAACAAACTGCAAAATGGTAATTGTTAAGAACTTCTAGTTTATTTTCGTGGACTTTTCACAAACATTTTATATTATATGTTTTTGGTTTCCACTTGATGTGGCGTGAACAGAGCTTTATCCTTGAAAATTCCATTATAATTCAAAGGGATCATGATATGTTGCTTTAGATCCATAAATTCTCTCTCGATCTCCACCTTCAAATTGTTGGAGCATACGGTATGGACACAAATTTGCTCGTTATGGCCGACGTGGCAAGGCCACAACGGCGTTGTAACGGGGAACACCGCCCCAACTCGTTGCTTCTCGTTATGGGATACTCGTCGTCGTTACCACTAGGTGAAATGCACAAAAATCCGACCGTTGTTTGCAATGGACCGTTGTTAAACGGTTAAAATGTTTGAAAATAAAAAAATTACCTTTTAACTTTTATATAAATACAACATCAATAACCTTTTTTTTTGACATCTTTCTCTCTTTCTCTTTATATTTTATAAAATTTCTCATACTTTCTTCTCAATCAAAAAAAATAGAGCAAAACCCAAACACCCCCCCTCCATCATCAAACCCAAACACACAACCAATCACAACATCGCCTCTCGGATTTGCGGATTACGAAAATTATTTCAATCTTTTATCGTCTCAAGCATCATCACAAATCACATGTCACACCCCCGAACCAAACGGCGGAAACGCCCGAGAGCTAGTGTGACTATCAATTGAAATATAATCACAATGAATATACATGAACAACACATACATCACCGACATTATATAGTACAATTGTCATTGTTCACATCAAGTACATTGTTTTAAATATTACATATCCATAACATAAATTGTTTGAGAGTCACAAAACATAACATCCTAACACACTTGATAACTTTCTTCAGCTTATCTGTTATCTGAGAATACAAGTTGTTTTGAAAACGTCAACATATATAATGTTGGTGAGTTCATAAACATGTTTGACATAAAATGGTTTGTATTGTTTGTAAAACTCAGAAAATCCGATATTTTCTGTAACAAAAGTTGTTTACGAAAAAGATGTGATGATCCCATAAGTATATATGTATGTGATTTCAAAACATGTAAGAATGAATGACTTTCATAATTGTTCATTGTATTGTAGTTGTTGTATGTAGAAGTGAATAATGTCATTCCCCGGAAGACCCGATGTTTTCCAATTTAAATAGTATGGTAGTTTTGTATTATTGTATAAATCACTTTGCATCGTCACAGTGTATGAATATGATTTCCCATGAATGATGATATGGTAATGGATCTCTATGTGAGTCGTTATAACCATGCATAATAATGACTATTTCGCCTATCTTGGCATTTTTACAAACGCCGGTTTTGAATTAAGATTTTGTCACCCTAGACTGGCCGAGTCTAACTGTAGCGAACAACTTATGTGTGGGGGAGTCACCCCCGTATAGATCTATACACAAATTCTCGGCCTTCCTCCAGGAGACTCTGGTTATAACTACAGGCTACGGCCGACACTTATTGGTGCCAACCGATAATTCTCACTAAATCCCTATTATTACCCTGTGAATTTGAATGCATTGATTACAACCCGTTTGATGTTTACATGAATAAGAATAAAGCCTAACAAACACGAAAAAGGACAACTATGGCCTACTAATCATGTATGTTATTACAAACTGACGAGTATGCGACAGACAATTTAGCCCGTTAAGCATATAATTGATTTGAACCATACTAGCAATGCCAATTGGCCACTAAGGCCCAATACCATTTAAAGTCATTGAGGGTCCATTAGACATGTAATTGGGCCATCGAAAGCCCAACAAACATGTATCATTTATGTTGGGCCTAATAGTCATGTTAATGGGTCACGAAGGCCTAATAAGCATGATTAGAAGTATTAAAGCCCAACCGATATAATGTTTACTTGTTTTGTATAGTATTAATGTCGTAAGGTTTGTTTCATACGAATTGTTGAAATCGAAAAGTCACCATATTCGGCGAATTGTTTTATAACGATATTTATATTTAATATATATAAACAAGGTAGCCATAGGGAGAACCTGTGGCTGGATTGAATCCTGTGCCCTCAAGTTCTCAAGTCCGGATTCATGGATAAGCCTTCAGCTAAGAGAAGGAGAAATGCTATAAGTCAAAGTCGGGACTATTTGCTTGCCTCGCTTCTCTCTATACGGGTAGCTAAAGCGAAACGGCTTTCTCCCTGAACCGACTTGTGAGACGCAAATTATCTATTCCCTTCCATCCTCTCGCAAAGCTCGAGAACTACGTACCTCGATCTTCTGATACAGCAAGGGTCGCCTCCCTCCCCCTTACCACACTTTTCCATCAAAAAACTTCTAGTAAAGTGAAGGAGACCCACTTCGCATGGAGAAGTTCAAAGCTTCCATGAGTAGTCGGATGGACATGCTTGCCAATCTTGAGTTGCCATCGGGTAGGGCATGATTACAGCGAGTGTTCGCATGACTTGGGACAAACCTCTAGAGTCTTCTCCTCCTTGCCGCTGCTGGTTAGGGGCAATCGACCGATCCACATTTGTTGGCTTCTAAAGTTGTCGGAGGGTCCATCATCAAGAATGGCCTAAGATGGTCAGTTCGATAGATCGATATTGAAGTGAGATATTCAATCCTCTTTCTATTGAATGGTATTTCACTGCCTTTCATGTACAAGTATTGCAACTGAGACTGAGAGACAAGGGAGATTCCATTGAACTTGCCTTGATTGAATGAAGGCTAGCTGACTTCGATACTGAATGAACTCGCATGCTGGAGAACCGATGAGAGACATAGTCGATGCCAATATAGCTGTAATTTCAATCCATAAGTTACTAAAATTATGTATTTTTAACCAAATCATTTTAATATTAACATAATTTACCCAGAAATAATTGTTTGACCAATTCAGTCCCTTTTGTAGTAAAAAGGACAAATTTTTACCACTTTTTATGAAAAATGACATTTTAGGTCCTTAGATTATGTTTCTTGACATTTTCGGCCCAAACACTCATTTAAATCATGTTTTCAGCCCAAAATAAGGTTTTGGACAATTTCAGCCCTTTAATTAAAAAGATTTACACTTGTAGTCCAAATTTTCGCAATTTTTACAATTTTAGCCCAAAATCCAAAAACTTTGCATTTTTAGTCCCATTTGGTAAGAAAGACATTTTCAGCCCCTGAAATTTGTTTATTTATGTTTTTAACTCATATTTTGATAAACTTGCAATTTCAGCCCCTTAAGTTTCATATTTTTCGCAAATTGGGCCTAAAAGCCGAAAAGCCCAAACTTTAGCCCATTAGGTCAAAGTTTACACCTTTAGTCCTTTAAAAACCGTGATTTTCATAATAAATTATATTTTAAGTGATTTGACCCTTTTGACCCTTTTAAAAACCGTAAATGGCATCATTTCCTCCATCTTTTGCTTATTTGTCAAAACTGGTTCATAAATAGAATTTGTGTTTTGTTTTACTTAGTTTGAACTTGTATAATACTTTTGCCTTGATAATAATATGTATAAGATATCTTAGGTCACATATTTCCTTAACAAGGTTAAGAATCTCGAATAGATCAAGTTTCTAACACATATTCATCAAATAAATTCAAGAAATCACACATATCATACAAAAACACATGGATCTACACATTTTACTTGTATTCTCCCCCATAAATCATGTAAAAACCAAAAAAGGGGTATGAACTCACCTTGCTTAGTTGTTCTGGTTTGAAGAAGAATTGGAAGAGGTTGAGGTGATTCTTGTCCCCAACAAGTTTCTCGAGAGGTCTTTGGGCTTAGATGGGTTCTAAGAAGCATGATCATGACTTTGCATGAGTTAAGATGGGATTTTTGATGAAATATAGAACTTAATCCATGGATTCAAGTAAAGACTTACCAAGAATGATGATATTAATTAAAAAACTCCTTGAAAACACACACCAATGCTCGAAAATTTGGAGAAAAGGGAAGAGTTCTTGAGAGTTTTCTTGTAATAGTTTGATCAAAATGAAAATGGTGATGGTGTGTGGTGCTCTCGGTCGTAGATAAGGAGAGGGGGGGGGGGGGGAATGAGCTTGCCTTGATACATGAAAGTGGCATGGATATCTAAGATATAATAATTAGGTGTCTAATTTTCCTTAATTCATATCTTTCTCTCTCTTTTTATATATATATATATATATATATATATATATGTGTGTGTGTGTGTGTGTGTGTGTGTGTGGCCGAGAATGGGTTTAAGGAAAAGAGAAGTGAATTAGTTTGGCCCATTCTTGTTCTTGTTTCGAAAACATGAAGCCTATTAAGAAGGTTTTCAGCCCATTGGGCCTTTAAGATAGTTCACGGCCCAAAAAGAATAAAAGAATGGGTTTATGGCCCATTAGGGCTAATTGAATCAACTATGGCCCAATAAGGCCCATTAAGATAAATCAATTCATTTTGGATCCATTATGGCCCAAAATGTTAAGCTTCATGAAAGTGGGTCCAATTAGGTCCCATTTAAGGGTCCTAAGCCCAAAATAGTCAAATTGGAAGCTTATTGGCCCATTAGGCCCAATAAGGAAATCTTAGTCCATAATGGACTTAAACCGGGATTTTTAGGGTTTCCAATCTTTTGTTGACCATTTGAAGTGTTTGCATAGAGTGTTTGATGGATTTTTGTTGTCATTGAATAAACAACATGCATGTTTTCAAGTTTTAGTCATAATTGTCATCATTGTTAATGTTTACAAAAGCATTAGAATTCCTAGTTGTGACATCACATACCAAGGAGCCACTTTCAATCCCGCTTCACCACTAATGCAATTTTCTAACTCACATTACCTTTAACAAAATCTATTTGGTCAAAACCCATATTTTCAACAAAATCTTCTCCTTACTTTCACTTCGATGCAACAAACAACCACCCAACCACCACCTCCAACACAACCATCGGTTGCAGTGGAAGCGGGAGGTGGTAGGAGAGGGAAAGGGGAAAGAAAAACGAAAGGGAAATCGATACCGGTTGAAATGGAAAATGTCGACGTTCCACAATGTTGGACACCGAGGAGGAATATGCTTTGACGGGAACATCGTCTACTACTTCAAAAGACGAACTCCGCAGAAATAGAATGGAGCAAGGTGCTTATTGGGGGGGGGGGGTGCGCAAAAAATTTCACGTTATGTTGAAGACAAAACTGTATCGCAATAATGACATGTCAAGCAGCAGATGGAGTCAAATAACTAAGCGGTGCAACAAATTCAACGGTATTTACAACCGGCTTGAGGCGCAACAGCAAAGCGGAACCAACAACTTTGATTTGTTCAAATCTGCAAAAGAAAAATATCGGGTCGAAATGAGACATGTTTTCGAGTTTGAGAAATCATGGGAGTTGTTGCGAGCATATCCAAAGTGGAATAAAACTCCTACATCGTTGGAGGTTCAATCCAAAATGTCTCGCAATTCGAGCTCAGTCGACGTGCCGAACTCACGGACTCACATAGACCTAAACGATGACACTGATGACATCCCGAATGATATCAAGGAGTATCCCCACCACGACGACCGTCTGGACGGGACAAAGCGAGGCACGCTGCAAGGCATGTAGAGGACGTTGAGGCAAAAGCAAAAGATGCGACGAAAATGAGAGCGAAATTCGATGAGCACAATTTTTTAATAAAAGAAAAAAATGACTTGAAACGCCGTTAATTGGAGTTCCTAGAAAGGCAAGCACGAGAGAAGCAGGAGCAAAAAGAGAGAGAACTAATAACACATCAGTTGTCAATTATTTGGACTAGCGAGAAGGGTTTGACGCTGAAGATCTAACGGTGCTACAAACGATGAAGGATCAAATTAGGAAGAAGTATTTGGGTTAATTAAGATTAGTAGTAAAATGTTATGGTTTTAGGTTTAATTTAAATGTTATTTAGGTTAATTAGGACTTGGAAAAGATGTTATCTTTTAAAACTATGTCTTTTTTTATTGTAATCTTAATTTTAGTTTTTAAATATTATGTATTTTTTTTGTTTCTTATATATTATATTTTATAAAAATGTATTTCTTTTATTAATTAAAAAAACACAAACGGAAAAAGTAGAAAAAAAACAAACTAAAAAAATACAAAAAAAATATGACAGGGAAAAAAATTGATGTTACATATTGTTATAACATGAAAACCATTTCTCCACTTGGTGTTATAACACCATTGGTGACGTGGCATGTGAGGTGACACCAATTTGGTGTTACATCTAGTTGCCCACACCCAATGCTCTTAGGCATAATAATCTTCATGAATTGTGATTTTGAATTGCCTCCATGTCGACTTGGCGACTAAACAATCTTTGTAAAAATTTGTGATAATATATGGGAAAACATAAGAATCAATCTCAGAGATTAACAAGAATCTTTTCAATAGAACCAACACTCTTGGAAATTATAGAGGAAATGTTGCAAGTTGGCTAGCTTCCTCTATCCCACATTGGTGGGGGAAGAAATCTTTTGTGAGCTTATAAACAATTTCATTTGGCATGACACATCGGTCGCTGGAAGCTGAGGAGCATTTATTTTTGGTGAATTCGAGTCAAGTCGGTTTGACCAATCCGGTCAAACAGTTGACCAATGTTGACTTCGTGGATAAGGTAACATAATATTCTAGAAGGCTCAAAACCATCTTGCTTGGAGAGCAAGACGTATCCCTAAGGTTTCTAGGGGTCAGCCTAAAAGGGCCCTTTTACTGTCTTCTTAGGTTTCGATACCTATAAATGCAGCTCCTAGGAGCCGTATTCCGAACATGAAAAATTCAAGGCTCTCTCTCTCTCTCTTGGCGCTTTCTTCCTGGTTTCTTAGTATTCACTTTGCGTTTATCATTTTTCAATGTTGTTGGAAACTTGGTAAATTTGCATTAAATCCTTGGGTTTTACTATGTTGCTTATAGTTGACAGAATCAAAGTAAAAACCTTTAAGGACATGAGTCCGACCCGTGCAGTTAATCCATGTTCAAGATCAGCCGTTAACAGGTCGGTTTACCTTACTGTCTCGTGTTTACTTTCGTCCAATAACATGTCACTCTTCTTCTACCTTTCTTACAATCAGATCTAATCGAGAAGGATTGATTTGATTTCTGGATGAAACTTGGTAATAACATTAATAATAATTGTATTTATTATTCACAACTAATAACATATAAATCTCAATATTATTTTTCAATTTCCTTACGTGTCTATTGGTTATAATTTACAACATTCTTAGAGGTTTTTATTATGTTTTTATTAACAGACTAATGGACACCCAAATCCCATCTTCTAGTCTCCACTTCATGAACCAAGTGCATGCCAAGCTTAACCATTTCGATGGTCAGAACTACACCCGCTGGGCCCAAAAGGTAAAGTTCATGATTCATGTGTTGAAGCTTGCTTATGTTTTGGACCCAAAAGTGACCCTAAATCCTGCTAATCCAATTCGCGACGCGGGGAAACTATGGACCCAAAGGACATCTCTGATATAGAAAAAGAAAAAGGCTCTACGTAGAGAGTTTGAGGAACTATATGTGGGTCACATCAAGAACTCACTGTCTTATCGACTCTATGATCTTTTATGCACCGTTCAAAGATCCGAGAGAGCTTTAGAGTGCTTTGGAACTCAAGTACAAGGCACATAAAGAAGGTACTAAAAAGTACCTTGTGTCTAAGTACGTAGAGTTTCAAATGGCTGATGACAAACCTATCTTGGAGAAAGTGCATGAACTCTAGGTCATGGTCAACAAGCTGAAAGCGCTCTCTATATCTTTGCCATAATTCTTTTAGGTTGGTGCGATCATTGCAAAACTGCCACCCTCATCGAAAGACTTCTTTAAGAGAATGATGCACAAATCTGAGACCTATTCCTTAGATGATATGATGAAACATGTTTGTATTGAGGATGAAACTTGCATTAGGGACAAGCATGGTAAAGTCGGATTGAGCGTGCACCATGTATCAGTTGGGGGTTCTGGTTATAAGACTAATTCTGGGGGACAAAACAAAAGAAACTTGGGACCTAAGAAACAAAACTTCAAGAAACCGTGTCATTTGAATCCTAACTCAAAGCCAAAGGGTATCAGACTTTTCCACATCTGCGGAGAGATTAGGCACTATGCGAGAGAATTCAAAGATCACAAATCAGGACCATTAGCACATGCAGTCGAGCAAGTCACTGATATGGTGGCAAGTATGAACATTGGAGAGAGTTTCATGATCTCTTCCCTTACTCGAGCAATCTGTGCTTGAGGATGGTCTGTGGACATTAGAGCCACTGTAAATGTTTGTGGGCAATGAGATAGCTTCCACACTTACCGTCCAATTCCACTAGGAATGGTGGTGGTCTTTACTAATGATCACAAAGATGAAGTTTAAGACACTACAAGAAAAAGACCCTTTAACGACGCGCAAAACACGACGCTCTTTGATTTATGTTACGCATTAGAGAGCGACATTAAAAAAGTGTCATCTCTTCAAAAATTTTAAGGATTTAGGTCGTGCATTACTGAGTGCCCTTAAATTAGTGTCTCATGTAAAAATATTAAAAACACGGAGGGCACCTATAATAAAAAGGGCGTCCTCTACAAATGTCGCTTTATAATTTTAATAAACGCGCGTTTCTGGGACTCCTTGATAGGTAAGGGGGGAAACTAAATCCCCCAAAATTTTGAACACCCGCTTCCTCTTCCTTTCTGCTCTCTACACCCGCCAAAATCGACTTCATTCTCTCCCTTCTTTCTCTCTGCAAACCCCTTCCTCTCCGATCGACTTTCACTTCCTTCTATGTGCAAACCCTAATCAAACATAACACATTTGAAATAGTAATATCTTCTTTCACAAAATAGAAGATTGATCGAAGAATGATTTTCTTTTGATGAATCGGACATCACCAACAACAATAGCTTCCATCACAATTTGTGTTTGCTTTCAGACTCCACCGTTACAACATCGCACCACAACACCAGCCCTGAGCCACCATCACACTGCCTTCGCAACAGCCTAGAACCACCACTATACCACCACTGTTGCCTATTTCATCTGCGTAGTAGGCCTATTTCAAAGGTAATTCTTCATTTTTCAACCATAGTTACCTGTTTCATGTCCCACTGGTCCTTCTTTTTGGACGATTTTTTGTGCCTTTTTACCCTCTCTCATATATTTTCATGGAATTGTTAATATTTTATGATATAAGTACCTGATTTTTTTATGCACACTAGGTGTTTGACTAAATGTTTGAACCAAAAGGGGATTATCCAAAGATTAATGAACAAGGTTCAAAGCAACCTGCCACAGTGACAACCTCACAGGTAAATAAAAATTTATGTATTCCTATTAGATTCAATTTACTATTATTATACATACACATGAGTAGTAATAAGCCAATTGTGTTTTGATAATGATAAAAAAATCAATTTAGTGTTTAGGAGTTGGAATTTAATTTATGTAATAGGAATTGAATCGCCAAGATGTCCAGTACATTGTTAAAAATGGGAAAGCTCTTATAATAAACGAGGTATTAAAAACATCGTATTTTTATTTTAGGAGAAAAAACTAGTTATATTGCTGTAAATTAATGTTCATTTGAAGTTGAGGGGGAGAGTGGAAAAAAAGACGATGGTCAGAGGGGATTCACCAGGCTGTGGAGGCAAAAGAAGGGTTACCAATCCAGGTATATATTGCGATTGCCTGCCACATCATCATTCTTTTTGACAACTCTTGTTTAAAGCTATTACCTTGTATTCCTCTTGGGCTTTGCAGGCTGATTCAGTTGTAGTGGCACAAATCACATACCAATCAATGTTTAAGCTTTATCCAAAGCTTTCAGGGATGACAGGAACTGCAAAAACTGAAGTAAGTATTCACTTTCTATATGGGCTAAAAATATAACAAGTAACAATAACTACTTGTTTTCATCTATTTGTGTGTTATAGCATCCTACTTTCATTGCTTTCTACCATACTAGCATACTCTTTAAAAAAGATATCTTTCATAAGGCACTGTACTTTGAAAACTATACCACTTATGGTTATAGCTGTATACTTTCATTTTTTTTTCTTTTTAGGATGTTGTACTTTAAAAATTCTATCAAATTATAGCCGTGAAAAGTGCTGTTCATTTTGAAAGACATTGCTATTATTGTTTAGATTTTTCAAATCCATTGCTGTAATATGAAAAGGATGAAAGTAGGATTCTATTGTAAACAGATATATGAAAGTACGTTGTTATTTATTTCATTTATCCTCGAATTACATATTGTTCTCGAGCTGAATCAACTACAGGATATCTTTCTCGACTTATGATGCATTGTCAATATTTACAGGAAAAGGAGTTCTTGAAAATGTTCCAGATGCCTGTTATTGAAGTTCCCACAGATATGGCAAATATTCGTCATGATTTACCTATCCAAGCTTTTGCAGTAAGAAATTATTATTCTGTTCAATAACCATTCTACCCTTTTATCATCTTTAACAGTGCTTCTAATTGTTTTGTAAATAGAATGCTCGTGGTAAATGGGAATATGTTCGTGCAGAAGTTGAAAGCATGTTCAGAGTTGGTCGTCCTGTTTTAGTGGGGACCACTAAGTACTACTACTTCAATGAAATTCATTCTTCACTTGTGATTTTGTGGTATTCATTCTGCATCTTTATGCATGCAACCAAGTGTGAAGATATTTTCTTATCTTTATTTATTTATTTATTGGTGCAGTGTCGAGAACTCAGAATATCTGTCTGCTTTGCTGAGGGCTAGCAAGATTCCCCACAATGTCCTCAATGCACGACCAAAGGTTTGTTGTCTACTTTTTGTAGGATTTATCAATGAAAATAGATAGGATTTTGGGTTAACCATGTATGTAACATGGCGACTTGATTATTGTTTTCAGTATGCTGCAAGAGAGGCTAAAACTGTGGCCCAAGCTGGACGAAAATATGCTATCACCATATGTACAAATATGGCTGGAAGGGGCACATACATTATATTGGGAGGTAACCCCAAGGTGGGTTCGATAATCAATATCTTTCTTGTAGATGGAGTTAATTTTCATTTAATAATTGTAGCTCTCAATCCCAAATTGGCAAATGTCATATTATTATAATGCAAGGCGCACCGAATAATAGGTTAGCGTTATGTTAATATTGTTAATTTCAGATGCTTGCAAAGGAAGTTATAGAGGACAGCATACTTTCACATATGAGTCATGATACTCCTGATGTTGAGGTTGAGGACCCAAAGTCACAAAAGGTAATTTCTCAAGTATTATTGATGTGCCCTCCCTAGCCCCTAGTAATCAGTTATCTTCCGATTGTGTAGGTGTTATCAAAAATGAAAATTGGACCATCATCATTAGCTTTGCTAGCCAAGACGGCTCTAATGGGTTAGTAATCTATGACTTCATGCAGCTTGATTTGTTTATTATAGCATCCCACTCTCATTTCTTCCTCTTACAACATTCTACTTTCAAAAATCTACCCAGTTATAGAAATTTCATTCAAATACAAAGCAATTCTCACTGCTATATGATTTTAGGTAGTAGGTTTTTTGAGTTATAATGTCCTAATAAGAAAAATTTGGACTATGGGTAGATTTTTTAAAGTATAAAGTACAATGTCTTGATACGAAAAAAAACTGAGAGTAGGATGCTGGTAATTAGAAATAGGTAGCTATTCTTTCATTTGGCCCTAACGTTAATGTGAATGGTATATGGTTTTGGGTAAATAACGCAGCTAAATACGTGGGAAAAAGTGAGAACAAGAGTTGGACATATGAGAAGGAAAAATCTATAATTTCAGAGTCAATTGAAATAAGCCAGTCAATGGGTTTAGATGAACTGCAAAGGCTTGTGGAAGAACAGGCAGAGATTTACCCTCTTGGTCCTTGCATTGCAATTGCCTATTTATCGGTTCTAAAGGACTGTGAGATTCATTGCTTTCATGAAGGATTGGAAGTCAAACGACTTGGTGGTCTCCATGTCATTGGGACATCTTTGCATGAGTCCCGAAGAATTGATAATCAGGTAACTTTGCATCAGTATTGTGTTTTAAGGTTTTACATAAATTTAGCATATACTTTCAGACTCACTTTTTTAATTTATTTCTTGCTTTACAAAGCTTCGTGGCAGAGCAGGAAGGCAAGGAGATCCTGGATCAACATGCTTCATGGTCAGGTAAGTTCTGTTAAATGATTTTTATAAAGTTTAAAGTCAATCCTTTCATCTGGACAAAATTCTTCATGTTAAATTACGTAATAGTCCTTGGAGTAGTTGACATGAACATTTTTTTTTTGTTAGAATGATTCCATATATATGTGCAAGCAAGCACATGCCTTGTGAAAAAGGGAAAT
Organism: Lactuca sativa; assembly: GCF_002870075.4. Lineage (NCBI taxonomy): Eukaryota > Viridiplantae > Streptophyta > Magnoliopsida > Asterales > Asteraceae > Lactuca > Lactuca sativa. Next base: position 150,346,671 of record NC_056629.2, read on the forward strand.
CTATTCTAGTCATTCTCTTTAACAAGGCAACCTTAAAGTTGATTTTTTAAACCTGATGTTTAAAACTACATTGAGTGTGAGATAGAAGTTTATGCAGAGAAGAAAAAAGATAGAAGTTTTTGAGGATGTTGCTGATGAAAAAGATAGAAGTTCTTTAGGATGCTGCTAATGAAGTTTCTGCAGAGAAGGAAAAAGATAGAAGTTGTTGGCACATAGTAAGCTAGATAATGCAATCGTATATAAATGAGTTCATTTTTTTATAACATTTACTCACTATTGGAATAATTATTTGTATTTGACATATTAGTGAAATGAATTATCTTTGTTATTTATGGTATTTTATTTATTATTATGAGATTTCTAATGTATTATTTAATATGAAAAATTAGTAAATCTATAAATAATATTTTTTTAAAACATTTAAAATTATGATACGCAAAAATGTGTGTCATCTTTATTTATGACATGGCCTTTCTTGACAGGGGCTTCCTTGATACGCATTGCGTGTCATAAACACGCGCGTCGTAAGGTTACCACACGCAAATGCGTGTCGTCTTCCTTTATGATAGGGCCTTCCTTGATACGCATTGCGTGTCATAACCGCGCGTCGTAAATGCGCGTCATAAATGCGCGTCGTAAATGCGCGTCGTCTCTCTTTATGACAGGGCCTTCCTTGACACGCATTTGCGCGTCGTCTGAGCGTTTTACGATGCGCAATGAGCGTCGTAAAAGGCCTTTTTTCTAGTAGTGAGAAGAAGTGATGTTCGTTTGAAGTTTAACGGTGGTGGTCTAAATGTTATTTTGGGTATTGATAGTTCGGGAAGCCAAAGGGTCAGCGGTTCAGAAGTTGCTGGTTAGCAATCAGAAGTGTCCAATGAGTTTTCAACATTCCGAGGTGAGTCTCCTCACTGTGTGCATGGGTCTACAGCCACAATGCCAACCCATTATGCTCATGTTTATGTTTTTCTTATATATAGAAGGAAGACCCGGGGGTTAGCCCTAGGCACTTATTGATATATGTTTTGGGTTACGACCTGATGCTAGGTGAGGCCCGAGGAATGATAGGATGCTAGAGGTCTTTGTGATTCTTGCATGTGTTGGTATGATAGGATTCGGACCGAGGGTCCGATGTCGGGGTAAGCCCGAAGTACGTTAGATAATAGTATGTTTCCGGGTTGGGGGTCCGATGTCGGGGTATTCCCGAGGAAGATTCTTATGTAGTGTGTTAGATTATACTTGTTGTCTTCGTGATACTTGTATGTGCCTGGTAAGGAGGTGAGTGTGGGTGAGGTCCCGTATCTCATCACTAGTTGAGTATGGATGGGGTTCTATATCTCGATATTAGCAGAACAGGGGCGAGGCTCGTGGTAGGAAGGATATGAGTGTGGGCAGGGTCCCATATCTCACTACTAGTAGAAGTGTGGATGGGGTTCCACTACTTCAGTAGCAAACCAGGGGCGGGGCCCAAGTTTGGCGAGGCCTTAGATCAAGGTATGGTTAGGGAATGTTTATGTATGTTTCAGTATGTTATTTGATCGTATGTACATGTATGTTGGGCGAGGCCCAGAGACAGGCGGGGCCTAAGGGAAACATATCTGTATACCGAGCCGGGCTCGATGCCAGGTGGGACCTTATGCCAGACAGGGCCTGATAACGGACCAGGTCCAATGGCGGGTGAGGCCCAAAGCAGCGGGCGGGGGCCCAGTATGTGGTTATGTGCTCAGAATTATGTATGGCATGTTTGGATCAGTAGACATGTATGGTATGTGGTAGGTTGGGGAACTCACTAAGCTTCGTGCTTACGGTTTTTAGTTTTGGTTTCAGGTGTTTCCGATTGCGGAATGAAGAGCGCGGGATGATTGCATGGCATACACCAAGAAGTTTAGCATGTTTGGATCAGTGGATATGTATGGTATGTGGTAGGTTGGGGAACTCACTAAGCTTCATGCTTATGGTTTTCAGTTTTGGTTTCAGGTGTTTCTGTGGCATCTCCAATTTAATGGCTAGAAAAGACCGATTTGTTTATGATTTTTTTTAAATCAGAGTAATCTTTTAAAGAAAACAGTTGCGGAATTTGTTCCCAAAACAAAATATGATAAGAATTTATCAAAGCATTTCTTTAAAGAAATGTATTTTCATTATATAACAAATCTCGGGATGTCATGTTCAATACAGACCAAAAGCATAAACAGAACAAAATAGACCTTACAACAGTTATTTATAACTAGCGACCTATAATCCAAAATCTCTCGTTATGTCAGCCAACTTATGCTCTTGTGCCATAACCTGTAATACAAAGAAAACTGAGAGGGTCAGGCTTAGGAGCCTGGTGAGCATATAGGGTTTTCAACCCACAATAATATAATTATTATATTTAATTATAAAAAAATCGATCCAATTACCCACCCCCATTATCTTCCTTTATTTCATAAAGATTTACCCTAAGAACCGATTACCCTTCTCCCATTCATTCCTAAGGATTTCCTTAAAGAATTGGCACAAAGTCTAGTGCTGCTATGGTTCTTAGATTACCTTTGGTGAACACACAGTTCAAAATAATTAATGAACACCTAGTTCAAGAACATCCATTGAACACACTCCGTTCAAAAACACCTAATGAACACTTAGTTCAAAAACACCTAATGAACACTTAGTTCAAAAACACCTAAATAACACTTAGTTCAATTATCCTTGACGAACACATAGTTCAAAACATCTAGTGAACACTTAGTTCAATTATCCCTGACGAACACATAGTTCAAAACATCTAGTGAACACTTAGTTCAAATATCTTTGGTGAACTCAATCACCTAAGGAACACAGAGTACGAAAGCTCTTAGTTCAAACCACGTGATAATAATGTATATCTTGATCCTGCAAAACCACTAATATTATTAGCACATATAAATCATATTTCTAAAACAATCTATCCCATCCCGTCGATCCCAGCATACTGAACCTATACTATGATCTTACGAGATCTAGCCTAAGGAATCGATATGAACAAAAAATTGACGAAGCTGCGTCAGAAATTCCCTAGCAGCAAACGAGGATCAATAAAGACATCAAATGAGGGGAATGGAATAAGTTTCACCACAAACCTTCATTCGTAAAAGAAAGAACCACAAGACATTTTAAGTCAGGGGCAGTTATCTAGATAACAATTCCTAGGCGTGGTCCGACTATCATGAGGTATTATACCTCCAAACTCTACCTATCACAGCATAGAACTTTGCCTAGCAGTGACCTGAATACATAAGGTATTTCACCCCCAGACTCACCCTATCCAGCAATATAACACCAGACATACCTAGCAGTGGTCTATTACCGACACACTTTATTAGGTAGTCTACGAAGTTCCCTTAATTACTTCGTGAAAGAAAACGCTGAAATATGAAGCTCGGTCGATCACCTCATAAAAGAAACGCTGACTCCAAAGCTCTCTCAAAATAAAAGTATGGGGAAATACCACTAGAGTACTCCTGTACGCTCCCGTAACCGACACGCAAAATTATCAAAAAGACTTTGTACATGATAGTACTTCTGACACATTATAGTACTCTGGTATGCGAAAGACTCGTACCTGAGAACATAATAGTACCCTGGCACAAGCAGCACCCAAGACACAGAGCTTTGAAAAGAACTTCGTACATAATATGTACTTCTGTACGTAGGACGTACTCTACCGATCATCAATCTCACCCCACACGTACTCTTAATAAGAGACTACCCAAAGTCCAATCTTAATTGAACTAAACATCCCATTTAAGTCTTAACCCATCACTAGGCAAACCTATAATGTTTATAATCAATTTTTGATACTATCTCCGTTTAGGCAACGCCAACTAGTGTCTACTTAACACAAGGTTTTAAGTAATAATATCATATATACACATATTGAACCATATCTGATTCGCACGTTGTATATCATCAAATATATCTAACACATATTTCAGACAATAACAAATACTTCACATACATATGTATATTTCATACTTTAATCAATACTCGTATTAAAATCATGTCCCTAAAAGGGACTATACACATGATACCTTATCGAATGAACACGTAGTTCAAAAATACATAATCCGTACTCCCGGATCTTAAATTTGCCTCGTTACCTAATCCATATTCCTGGATCTAAAACTAACCTCTTGATCTGATCCATACTCTCCGATCTAAAACTAACCTCTTGATCTGATCCATACTCTCTGATCTAAAACTAACCTCCTGATCTGATCCATACATCCAGATCTAAAACAAGTTTATCTCTTTATCCTTTTATCTCATGGTCCAACCTATCTTTTATCACCTACCAACAACCTCATCTACCCATGTTCTAACCAACATATTTTTAGATACAAAATACATATATAGTTTAACTCATTAAAACTTATATAATTCATCAATTCCACAATCATCTCAAATAAACAACAATATATTATACACATAGCATGTATTTTCATAGCGAATACTTAATATTTATGTGTTAGTAGAAAGTGACCAGACACTCACATGATCAGAAGATAATCGGACAGCACTACGGCTTGTAGAAGTAGTATTCTTCGGTGAAACCAGGATATCTTCTCAAAATTGGGCTTCTCGCGGACAGAGCTTTGGCTCGGAAACTCTACTGCTCGGGATCTTCAGGGCTTCAAAACTTGCTTCGGGTCTCGAGAATGATACCAGGACTTCGGGGTATAAGTTGAAAGCAAAACGAGGTAAAAATGAGAGAGAAAGAAAGATTTGAGCAAATAAATTCGGCAACCCTTAACTTCTATTTATAGGGTGCTGAAAGAAGGATTACGTTGGGCGTAATTTCGGAGTACGCTGGGCGTACTAAGATCTACGCTGGGCGTACGCTTTGGATTAGGCCGGAGTCATCATTGCTTACAAACCCATGCACTCAAGTATTGGGTCAAGCTTCGTTTTTGACGTTCTTTATATCCACGCGTAGGTGAGACTATACTATACAACTTTCATTTAGACTCCGTTGGCTAATTTTGACTTTATTTTTATTATATTATTTTTAACAGGCCAGGACAAGAAAACTCCGTTATAGATTCATAACTTCTTCCTCCAACGTCTGTTCCCGTCTGTCTTTGTCTTTTTACCGTTGCACTACTATTAACGAGATCTTCGATTCTCATTTAGATTGTTTCGGCTAGAACTCACTCGATCTCAAAATCGAACTTCAGGCTGCATACCGTTAAGCTGAAACTTAGAAAAATCATAACTTCCTCATACGAAGTCAGATTTAGACATTCTTTTCATGCACGCTCTCGGTTGAACGTATTCTACGACTTTCATTTAGATCGCTAAGGCCAAATATCGCTCTAACGTAAATTCACTATTTACGTCGCGCTGTGTCGTGCCGGTTCTGTCGCGAGACTTCGACAGTTCATAACTTCTTCGTTATAACTCGGATTTCGGCGTTCTTTATATGTATGGAATACTTGTAACATATACTACAACTTAGTTTAGATTACTCCTTCTAAATAATCTTCCATCAAAACGTCATTTTTGATGCTTATCGTTTCTAAATTGACTAGCCCGGATCTACGAGCGTTACAACTTCCGGTAGCGGAATGAAGAGCTCGGGATGATCGCATGGCACACACCAAGAAGTTTAGCCTAGGATGTTTACTCTGATGAAATGAATAAGTGTTTTGAGAAAAATACTCTGATTTGTCATATAATCCTTTTTAGTATGTTTGAAGCGATATAATGCTATGGTTAATAATATTTTTAAAGAAATTTTTGGTCATGATTTTTGGGATGTTACAGAGGTGGCCCTGCTTCGTGCTGAAGGCCAAGATACCTAATCGTTCCAATTGACACTGTAGGCTCAAGGGTGCGGTACGACTTATACGAAGGATCGGGTGCGGTCGAACTTGTTACTGAAGGCTCAAGTGGCGGTCCAGCCTTGTATACATGCATTGTATATGTGTTGTGTGTAAGGTATATTTGGGAAATTCATTAACATTTGGATTATAGTTGTTGGTTTCAATGTTTTAGGTACATCAGATAATATGGGCAAGGCAAAGATGTGATCGTACACAACCTCCTGCTGATTTATATTTTAAGAGATTTTGATACTATGATTTTATGGATTTGACTTGAAGACAATGGTTTATATCAATTGTTTTGTGGGAATATTTTATAAAAATGAAAAAAAATCATCATGGTTTTTGGTGTGGTACATTGCTAAAATACATTGATTCAGTACAACTATCTAAACGGGTACACATTTGGTCCTTGTTGTTTCATTTACAGTTTTGTTAGTCTTTTACGCTTGTAATATGGAATTTACACATTTAAAAATATTTTATATTTTTTTTATTTATTTAATTTATATATTATTAAAATAGAAATGACCCTACACCATCCCATGCCACTCCACCACTACTACCACAAGCCACCGCCTCTGCCACTATTAGTTGCCACTGCCAAACCCAAAGCACATATTCGTTTCCTGTAACCCATCCCTTGCAAAGCCATTGTAGGCGGCCATAATTTGGGAAGAGTAAATAGAAAGGAGTTGAAGGCTTAGGGAGAAGAGACTACATTCAAATATGTTTTTATAACACTAAATACCATGACCACCACCACTGAATCGACCTTAAATCTCTTTTAAGCATTTCTTAAAACACTTCTCATGCAATTGAAATGGACTCCAATTTCCAGCGCTAATAAGGAGATTAAGTCCTAAACACTCGCCTATATAATCAATTCAATGTTACATCTGGTGTAAAGTTTATTGTAACACATGATAAATGGAAAAAAAAGGAGAACCAAGAGCATTAACATAATGTAGAGAGGGGTAGAAAGAGAGTAATTGACCTACTGATATTGCCATATTTATACATATTTTTAGGCAATATTTATTTACATTTTTATTGATATTTTGGTTATTTGCATAGAATAATGGTACTTATAAGGATAAATTGTTATTTGCAGCCAAAGTGAAGCATTTTCGAAGAAAAGGACCAAAATTAACAATACTTGGAACATTGGAGACTTTGAGTACAAAAGTTGAAGAAATCCACGGAACTTACCAAAGTCACGACGTGAACTAGAAGGCCACGACGTGGCATGAGTCTTCCAGAAGATAAGTACACGCGAAGTAAAATCTTTGATACTTGAACATGTCTTATTATTTGATTTGTGTTTGTTTGATTGCTACTATGAGCAGCTGAAGCTAGCTACCCTTGTTAAGTAAATGAAGCTTCTAACTTATGGTTTAGCTTATTGATAATGGATTTATTTAGTTGGTAACTTGCTTGTGTTTGATTTGTTACTACCTAGCATGTTAATATTTGTTTCTTTAGTTGCTTGAATTCATGTTCTGTGTAGCTTAGTGATTATTAAATTACATGAACTTGAAACCTAATAATTTAGTGAACATTAAATTGCTAGAGGTCCAAAATCTTAGAAAGTAATTAAAGTAAATAAACTTAGTTGTGCTAGAGAACATAAATTATGACCATAATTGTGTTTGCCTAATCTTACATAGCAATTTCATAATCTACAACTTATTCTGTGTTTGATTGTGTGTGACAATACATAGTTTTACATGAATTAGTTTAATATTGGTAAATTTAGACTTGAATTACTAATACAATAATAACCAACTTGATAATCCATAATTGTTAGCTAACCATCAAGAAGAAGCAGATTCGAACTAAACAAGAGTGTTTTTAGTAATTGATTGAATTTCGTGATTTAAGTTCATCTGGTCTTGTAAAATCAGATAAAAACCCCAACTTTGTTGATAATTTAGGTTTATTTAATAGTAGATAGGTTAACTAATCAATACCGTTCCCTGAGATCGACACCTGACTTACCCGACTATTCTATAATTTTGACTAGGTACACTGCCTAGGTGCAATTTAGTTAGTAAGGAAGTTAGGTTATAAATATTAAAATTAGGTGTAGCTAACTGCACACATCAAATTTTTGGCGCTGTTGCCGGGGAATGACTTATTTGATAGTTTATTTATTTGCTATAGATAAATCGATCCTTTTTGTGGGTAAAACCTGCAAAAAGTTACTTTTTACTACTTAGTTTTTTTTACAGTATTTGACTCACGACGTGAGTTCAGTATTTTCTCGTTTTTTTTTCTTTTTTGTTTGCTTTTCTGCGACAACACGAGGTGGTAGCCTTTACCACATCGCGATGGCCAGTCAGTAGAAAGTTTTTAATTAGTTTTTGTTCAGTTTTACGTTTTATTTTGTTCGTTTTGCAGGAGTTCATGACCAGAGGTTCCAACACACCTTTGGTGCCACCACTTGAAGATCCAGAGTCAGCCCTTCACAAAAAGAAGGATAAGAACGTGAAAGACGATCAAACACCAAAGAAGACACATTTACAAGAATTCGAGTCAGTGTTCTCAAGGAAGTCGGGGAAGAAAACGGAAGAGTCGAGTTCATCTTCAAAGAACAAGAGCAAGGTTGAAAACTTAGATCAAATACCTTTCCCAACCGAATCCGAGTACGACTCCGAGACCAATTTTGGACTTTATACGAGTGAACCCGAGATTGAGCTGAAAAACGAGATGGCAAACATTGAAGAAATGTCAATGGGAGCTTACAAGAAGCGAATACGAGAAGATGTTGGTCTAGGTTTAGTACAACCAGCGATACCTGTCACTGCCACATTCGAGCTGAAGGGACATATCCTCACTGCACTAAAGGATATCCCATTTTACGGGAAGGATCATGAGGATGCATTTAAGCATCTAGATGAAGTCAACAACATTGCTGACTATTTCAATGTCCCAAATGTCAATAGATATACCATTTTACTAAGGATGCTACCAGTCACTTTCAAGGGAGCTGCAAAAGACTGGTTGAAAGCACTTCCTCCTGGTATAATCACTACTTGGGCTCAAATGCATGAGCAATTTCTAGATAAGTTTTGCCCACCTTCCAAAATAACTAAACTCAAGAAGGCAATAACCAACTTTGAGCAACAACCAGGGGAGTCACTATATAAAGCTTGGGAGCGCTACAAGGGGTTGTTAAGAAATTGTCCTCAACATGATTTCAATGTTTAACAAGAGATGTCTATTTTCTATGATGGGGTCAATGTAATGACAAGACAACTCCTTGATTCTCAAGGGCCATTGACAAAGAAAAATCCAAGGGAGGTCAAGGAGTTAGTTGGAGAATTCGCAAGACACTCTCATGAGTACCACAACCCAAGACAAGATGGAGCAAAAGGCAGTGGGGGTGCACATTCTGAAGAGATGGCTGCTATGATGGCAATGCTCAATACTATGGACCGGAGATTGACCCAAATGGACCAATCAATTCATGCAATAAGAGTTGGATGTGAGAAATGCAGTGGGCCACACTTGACTAAAGATTGCCATTTGGATGATTATGGGAAAAAGAAGGCTCAAGTTTGCTACTCAAGTGGGGACAAGTATGATGATGATTGGAGGAAGCCAAAGAAAGAGTGGCTGCCTATGATGAGTACAAGAATCAGAAGGAGGAGAAATTTAGGTATATTGGTTGGGGTTTTTACCAGAAAGAGCAACCACCAGCTGAGAAAAAGGTTGATTTAGAGTCCATATTAGTTCGTTTCATGGAACCTTCAGGAAAAAGACACGATGATACTGATGCAACACTTCAAGATCAAAGGGCAATGATGAAAGAACAACAAACTTTGATGAAAAATCATCAAGCCATGATGATTGACCAGCAAGCATCATTGAAGAATCAACAAGCATCCATCAATAACCTTGAAGCTCAACTTGGCCAACTCATAACTTTGGTAAACGAGAAGCTATTCCCACAATTTCCTGAAAAGAAGACTCAATCCCATGTAATGGTGATTGATACTGAAGAAGAGGCAATATTTGAGTTCTTAGAAGCCTTAGAAGTTGATCCAAAGCCATCTGAACCAAAGCCAAAGAATTCAAGGCTCGAAAATGAAGCAGCTGCTGAAATACCCAGTTCACGTCGTGAGCCCTCTATGCTCATGTCGTGGGCTCGGTCTGAACAAAATATTTTTGTATCTATTCCAGCTTATCAACCGCCTTTTCCATTCCCGTCTCGAGCTAATCTTAGTCCACTGGAAAGGGAACATCTGGAGTTTATTCAGCAAATAAAGGGTATTCCTATTAATACTCCTTTTATTGATTCGTTATCCAAAATTCCAGAATATGCGAAGTTCCTACAAGATTTAATAGACACTCGTCAAGAATTGAAGAAGAATTCTAAAGTAATTCTTAGTGAACAAAGCTCCAAAGTTGTATTGGGAGAGTTACCTAAGAAGATGGGAGATCATGGACGCCTCACTCTTCCATGTGAGTTTGGTAATAATTTGAAGACTTATGCTTTAGCCGATTCTGGGGCTAGCATAAATTTGATGCCATTTTCATTTTATCAAAGGCTGAATATTCAGAAGATGAAGGCTACAAAAATGACAATCCACATGGCCAATCGTTCAGTGACTTACCCAAGAGGGATTATAGAAGACATTCTTGTAAAAATTGGGAAATTTGTTTTCCCAGTTGACTTTGTGGTAATGGATACAAAAGAAGATGCTAATGTCCCAATTATTCTTGGTCGCCCTCTACTTAATAATGCCAGAGCTTTAGTTGATATTCGAGAATTCAAGCTTACATTGAGGGTTGGTGATGATAAGGAGACCTTTAGCGTACAAGATGGTTTCCAAGGAAATAACGTTCAAGGTGAGGTGTTCAATATAGAAGATGATGATGAGATTGCAAAATTGGAGAAACTCATGGAAGAAGAAATCAATACAATTCAGCAAGTCAAGTGCACCAAGCCAAGAGCTTCTGTTCCACTTGTGTTCGAGGTGTTTGCTTACAAAACACCAACATATTTGGTGAGTGAGGAAAGTGGTGAAATGACGAGTGATGAAGAAGAGGTTACCTCAAAAGTGACAAGTCCAGTGGTGAAGGAAGAGAAGGATACTATGGAGCTCAAGTGTGAAGATAAATTAGAGACTAAAGGGATCAAACGCAAGCTCGATGGAGACGAAGTCAAAGCTAAGAAGAAGAATTCTAAAAAGGCGTATATTCATCGAGTGCAAGCTTATAAGAGGCGTTTCAAGGAGCAAAAGGTCCAGGTGGTGGATTCCTCTTATGATTAAACGTAGAAGGCATGGAGTCCAGCTCAAGACTCCTAAAAAAGAAGCGCTTTTCGGGAGGCAGCCAGAGTTTGGTTTGCATTTTCTTTTCTTTTCTTTTATTTTAATTTTTTTGCATTTTTAGCTTAGGAAAGTGATCAATTCATCATCTAACAACTCTTTATTGGTAAGATTAGTTGTGGGGTACTTTAGAGTTAAGAGGTAAAACAATTGAAATAAACAAGGATAATTAATTAATTAAATTTTTGGGTTTAGACTATGTTCACGTCGTGGACATCTGTTTCACGACGTGAGCTATACCAAATCACGGGGATCAGCTTGTCTGGTTAGTTACTCAGCCCAATAAGTATAAATTTAATGGACTAGATTAAAATTAGCCCAATACGAAAATCACAATGTGAAATAGTAATTCACGTCGTGGCCGTTAAAAGAACACAGAGGGTGGGGGGACCAGTTAAGTTAACACTTTGACCCACCATTTGTTTATTCTATTGTCACACGAACGGAAGCAAGAAGTCCCCACAGCCGATTTCCTTCATTTTTCTTCCAAATCACTTGCATTATCTTTTATTAACTTCATCTGGTATGTATTTCATCCTTTAATTGTTGCCATTGCTCCCAATTTTATGCATTTTGATGGTTAGGGTTTGTATAGAAATTAGAAGTCCCCGAATTGGTTAAATTAGTTGGTGTTATATGGATGCATGGTCTTAGATTAGTAGATAAAACAAACCCTAAAGTTATTTTTGTCGGATATTGACTGTATGATACTCGATCTGAGTTCTGGTCCCGACTGCGTTTCACGACATGAAACTCTTGTTCACGATGTGAAACCTGGGCGACTAGGTTTCTTGTTTCATTTTTAATGGACTGTTTGGGTGTTTTGTTTTGTTTTTGTTTGTCTTTGATCATTGCGAGAAATGGCACCTAGAAGGGTTGTTCAACAGGAAAATAACCCGATCGAGGTGGTGAGCATTCACCCATTGTATCGATTTCCACGGAATATATCTCAGGCATTATTGACAACATATGAGAACCGGTTGGGATGGCTATATAACCACGAGTTTGCATTAGCACCCATTGTGGATTAGGGATGGCTGCACGGTGTGGGCATGGTTGTTGAATTGGAACGTTACTGGACGAAGGTGTACAAGGGGGCTGATTTTTCTTTTACATGTCATGGGTGGAGTAATCTGTTTGCAATTCAAGAACCCGTTTATCGGGAATTGTTGGTGGAGTTTTTCTCTACCGTGAACTTTGAAGAACGGACTGTGGACTTTGATTATAACCGAACACTTGTTTTCCAGTTAGGTGGGGTATATCGAAAATGTAGTATTCGGGAGTTTGCTTGGTGCATGGGGCTATATACGGAAGTAGAGACTCAATCTCCATTCTTTGTGCCCTTTTTACTTGGGTGTGTTCGGGATTTTACACCCGAAACTTTAGTTGCCCAATTTTGGAGGACTATCTCAAATCACACGTATGATTCTCGTGATTCTAGTGAATCACAGATTCGGAATCCCGTGTATCGTTTTCTTCAACGTCGTTTCACCTTTTCGATCAACCACAAGCACCATGGTGATAAGGTGTCCCTTCAGAATTTGTTTTTTTTATGGAGTATTATTACTCCTGGGGTTTGTTGCGACCTTCCCTACATGCTTGCTCGATTTTTGGGGAAGAAGGCCACCAGTTCACGACAAGGGAGTCCGATCATGGGTGGACATTTGGTCACTCGCCTTGCTCGGTCTTATGGGATTTTATCACCTAATTTTGTTAGGAACATTACCCGATTCCCGGATAATGATTTGACAATTCAAGTGTTGGGAGTTATGAGAGTAGTGGTAAATGTCGGGGGTGGCTATATTATACCCCCGGAGGATGGAGAGCAAGAGGAGGAGCAACCCGAGCAACAACCTCCAACGAGGCCTCGACGAAGGAATGTTAGGGCTCGGGGAGAGATGAGAAAAAACGTGCTGCTCAACAACATGTGGGAGGAATGCCTACCGACCCTTTTCAAAGTCGGGTGGGAACTTATTTGGATGACATCCGTGGAAATGCTATTTATCATACCCAGCTTGTTGAGGTCATTTATTCCCATTTGGGTGTGACCCGACCACCATCCATGCCACCTCATTACCCTTATTTCCCGACATGGGAGGAGCATTGGAACCCGAGAAACGATGGAGAAGGACCAAGTGGAGTGCAAGAACGTGATGGTGATGACTGATTTCTTTTCTTATTTAGTTTTTTTATTTTAATTTCGTTTGGTTTGAATTTGTTTGGATTTTTGAACATGTTATGGTTTGTAAGACCTGTAAGCTATTATGTTACTTTTATTTTTTTTCCTTTGGTTACTATATTTCAGATCTGCTATGAAGTCTTGGCAAGGAAGGTCTAGTGTTAGCCAAGGTTGTTAAGAGTTTAGAGTCGCGAGTCGAGACCCACAATTGGAAATAAGTGTGTGGTGTGTTAAAAAGAGGGAGGATAGAGTTAGAAAAGCGTCTTTACATACTGAATTAGAAGAGTCTTAACCCATTAAGACATTGGTTAAAGTGCAAGGTTCAAGAAGAAGTGGGAAATTGCTATTTTCTGATTGCCCAGGTTTCACGGCATGGCGAACCTTTTCACATCGTGAAATGCTAATCAGTGGCTTTTCAGCATGCGTTTTTGTTCGACACCACGACGTGGCATAACTTATCACGTCATGATTCCAAGTTTTTCACTAACATAAAAGTCTGTTAACGCGTTTTCCCTTATGGCTTTCCACGTTTCTTCTTGGGATCATTCTAAAGACTATTATGGCTCGTTTCTTCTACCATACAATGTGGTGTATGCTTTCCCACATTATTTTTAACCCTTTGGAGACGTGCACCACTCTTATTGAAGATTGGAGTTTCGATTTGTTGCTTGATGGCTCATTTACATATCTATCGAGTTCAAGTCCAAGTTCCTATTTTGAAGAGGTCCATATTCACGATGCACATTTCAACCACATGTCAGGAGTTCGATCTTGCCACTTCTATCCTAGGGGAGTCTGTTCCTTTTTCTCCCTTTTATTGCTTTCAATTTAGTTTATGCATACAATGATGACATTGTATGTAATAAGTGTGGGGTAGGGGGTCGAAAAAGTAATAAGTAAATTGCTAGAATTTATAGGAAATTTAAAATTTTCATAGGTTTGAAATAATAATCTAATATTAGTTCTAGTAGTAATAATAATTTGAACTCTAGTTGCTAGTGTTATATGGGACGATCCGATGAAAGCTCAAATGTTTAATTTAGCCAATATACGTTATAGTGCATTTGTAGCCTCCCTAATTCTAGTGAAATCATGGTTCAAAAACACAACCTCGCTTAGTTTGAGGGATGCAATATGTTTAGCAGCCTAAACCTGAAATGTATCCAGGAAAGCTTATGTAGTCATTGCACTTAGACTAATACCTTAACCAATAAGGGTTGAAGTAAAGCGCCCCTACTTAAGCATGTAGGGTTTTGAGTGAAAAAAAGTGAGTACATGTAAAAAAAAGAGAAATTACCAAAAAGTGAAAATTGAAGAATATTTGGAGCTATAGAAGTATCAAAGTTTGAAGATCAAAGATCAACAATTCTAAAAATTAAAAGTTGAAGATACCAAAAATTACAAAAGGTGGCGAATTCAAAGAAATTGAAGATCAAATATCAAATAAGTGAAGAATTCAAGAGCTCCATAGTGTGGTATCTTAAAAGTTGTAATTCTCTAGTTTATGTATGCTTGGGTTGCTTTACAAAAATACCTTGAGGTTAGAGAGTATTTAGAATTGAGGGGGATTATTTAGGAAACATTATAAACACAAATTCACACGTTGAGGTCTTGGCATAATGGATGAGTTTGAGTTGGATCGTTCTATGTGATGTTGGTGATAAAGGTTTAATTTAAAAATAATCAGATTTGCTTGAGGGCAAGCAAAGAACAAGTGTGGGGTATTTTGATATTGTCATATTTATACATATTTTTAGGCAATATTTATTTACATTTTTATTATATTTTGGTTATTTGCATAGAAGAATGGTACTTATAAGGATAAATTGTTATTTGTAGACAAAGTGAAACATTTTCGAAGAAAGGGACCAAAATTGACAATACTTGGAACATTGGAGACTTGGTGTACAAAAGTTGAAGAAATCCACGGAACTTACCAAAGTCACGACGTGAACTAGAAGGCCACGACGTGGCATGAGTCTTCCAAAAGATAAGTACACGCGAAGTAAAATCCTTGCCCGATAAGGATTCCTCTCAAACCACGTCGTGAAACATCAAGTCACGGCGTGAAAAGGGAAAAATTGGATAATTATAAATACCCTTATCCCTTACGACTTTGGAGATTTTTGGCTGGTGAAAGAGTTTCCAGAAGATAATTTTTAGCAGGAGAGAAGTTCTGGAAAAAGGTTTTCAACACCAAAGGAGTAAAGGTTCATAATTAGTTTATTTGTTTGATACTTGAACATGTCTTATTATTTGATTTGTGTTTGTTTGATTGCTACTATGAGCAGCTGAATCTAGCTACTCTTGTTTAGCTAGATGAAGCTTCTGACTTATGGTTTAGCTTATTGATAATGGATTTATTTAGTTGACAACTTGCTTGTGTTTGATTTGTTACTACATAACATGTTAATATTTGTTTCTTTAGTTGCTTGAATTCATGTTCTATGTAGCTTAATGATTATTAAATTACATGAACTTGAAACTTAGTAATTTAGTGAACATTAAATTACTAGAGCTAGGATCGACCAAAATCTTAGAAAGTAATTGAAGTAAATAAACTTAGTTGTGTTAGAGAACATAAATTATGACCATAACTGTGTTTGCCTAATCTTACATAGCAATTTCATAATCTACAACTTATTTTGTGTCTGACTGTGTGTGACCATATATAGTTTTACATGAATTAGTTTAATATTGGTAAATTTAGACTTGAATTACTAATACAATAATAACCAAATTAATCCATAATTGTTAGCTAACCATAAAGAAGAAGCGGATTCGAACTAAACAATAGTGTTTTTAGTAATTGATTGAATTTCGTGATTTAAGCTCATCTGGTCTTGTAAAATCAGATAAAAACCTCAACTTTGTTGATAATTTAGGTTTATTTAATAGTAGATACGTTAACTAATTAATACCGTTCCCTGAGATCGACACCCGATTTACCCGACTATTCTATAATTTTGACTAGGTACACTGCTTAGGTGCAATTTAGTTAGTAAGGAAGTTAGGTAATAAATATTAAACTTAGGTGTAGCTAATTGCACGCATCAACTACTGACATGACCAACAACCAACCGACGTTTTCCTCCCTCTCTACGAATGTTGGCAACAGCGTGAAGCTGCTACCTTTCTTTCTCTTTCTTTGCTTTGTTGTCTCTCATTCTCAGTTATATGATTTCTTTCTATATCCCCATCCCCCTAAAAAAGAGTGACTCTCTTTGTCTCTGTCTTCTCGGTATCGCATCAACACACACATATGGTGATTTCTTTTAGTGGCCATCGAACCTAACCATGTATGCAAGTACCAGAAGGGGTGGTAGGTTTTTCTCCAACAAAGGGTGGCTGGAGGCGAGAAAGAGATGATGGAAGACATTAGGGTAGGGTATAGGGATTAGATTAAATAAGTTTGTATTTGTTTTAATATAAAATAGGAAAAAGGATATAAAAAATATTAAAAAAGTCAAACATGCGTAAAATAGTAATTTCAGATAGTTACGAAAAAAAAACCTACAACAACCAACCAAATTGTAAATGAAACCATAAGAACCAAACATATATGTGCAAATTTGGTACAAAGCGTTTGAGACTATTAGTTTTTAACGTTTGATAAAACGTTCTGTTTTGAATAAAATGTCTCATTTAACACTATAGACTTTAGCGTTTAGTTTAAACAAAACGCTCCAAATATAAAAGCTATCTCAAGTAATGTTTAACAAAACGCTATTAGTTATCAGCTAGTTTTACCGAATACCTACATAACATCTAAATAATAATATTATACCAAATATAATAATATTATACCAAATATGTTTTTCTAAACCAGAACAAACCATAATTTTAATTATAAAATATAAGAATACAAATATAATAACTTTCTCATGATAATAAAAGATAACCTACATCAAACTCACAAAATTACACGCCAAACGTCTTAAAACCAATGATGAATAAAAATTTGACTTTACTTAATTATTTATCATTATCCATTACTTTTCATTTACTATATTTCAGAAAGTCCCACCTGGCAATAATATGGTTGGCAGTTTGCAGGAAAAGTCCCTATCCTAACTGGACCCCACCATTTCCAGCTAACCTTCCAAGCCATGCTACTCTCACCACTCCCAATTGAAGTCTTCAATATCACCCATCGCCACTTCACCATTTTCTCACAACTGTAACACAAACTTCCATACAACCACTGTCAATTTAAAAATCGACTAAAAATCCACTTTCTGCTCCTTAAAGTCTCTCTCAAATTGACAAAAACAAATTCAGACTTCAAACTCCTAAATATCTAAACCCCTATCCTCTCTTTCACTAACGTGCGCCGATGGAGAACTACTCCTACACCTCCTATGCGGAGTCCGGCGAGTCGTCGCCGCGGTCGCGTGATGTGGACTTTGAAAATCCTCAACCGTGGGAGGATCATCAGACGTCGGCGAGTGCAACGAACAACTATAAAGTGAAGGTGATGTGCAGCTATGGAGGTAAGATTCTTCCTAGGCCTCATGATAACCAGTTGTCTTATGTCGGTGGAGAGACGAAGATCTTAGCTGTTGATCGTTTAGTGAAATTTGGAGCTGTAATGGCGAAGTTAACCCAGTTGTGTGAACATGGAGAGGTGTGTTTAAAGTACCAGTTGCCAGGTGAAGATCTTGATGCGTTGATCACTGTTACCAATGACGATGATCTTGAACATATGATGCATGAGTATGATAGGTTGAACAGAGGTTCGTCTACTCCGGCAAGATTGAGGCTTTTTCTCTTTCCTGTTAGTGGTCAAAGTCCGGCGCTGACTCCGAATCATAGTTTCGGTTCGACTGATCAGGGGAGATCGGAACGGGAACGGTTTATGGATGCTTTGAATTCTGGTCATCTTCAGCCCACTACGCCACCGTCGGTGCCACAGCCACCGCCTCATGGTAATATCAATATGGAACTCATGTTCAGTTCCGAAATGCCACCGCCGCCACCTGTAGTGGCGTCAAGAACTCAGCAGGTTCATCAACAGGAGCAAGAATTTGTTGTTCAAGATGAACGTCGGATGGAATCTGATCAGATCCAGAAACATATCCACGATCTACAAAGATTGCGAATTGCAGAAGAGCAGCAACCGGGTCTTTACCGGAAACCAAGCGATGACAATCTCGCCGGCGCCGGTTACGGAGACTACTACGTCCCGAAAATGACCGAAAAGGTCGCTCCGACGACACAACCGGGAACTGTTCCATCTCCGGCGACTGGATACCAAATTTCCGGTGGATTTCCAGCATCAACGATTTCACAAGATCAACAACCCGTTTACATGATTCAAACTCCGGCGGGCATGTTTCACGCGCCGCCTCCGGTCAATCATGGGCAAGGTTACTACGTCCAGAGGATGCCAACTGACGTTTATCGAGACCAACAGATGTATAACGTTATGCCACCAGTACAACAGGTGGCGACGCAACAAACCACCGTGTCGACACAGGCACAGCAGCAGTTTCTACCACAGAAAGTGGCCACGTATACAGAAGGCTACCGGATGGTCCAGTCAACCGCCGCCGGGACAGATCATGGTTATACTCAGGTGGGGTATGAGAACGGCACTGGAAGGCAGATTTACTACACCAACCAGGGCACGGTGGTCGGACAACAGCAACAAGCCCAACAACCACAACAGCCATTGCAACCAACAGCACAACAGTATCAAGGAATGGTGGCGTTAAATCAAGAGGGTGGTGCTAAGGTTGCTCCGGTGAATATGAAAGAATTTATATAATTTTAAAGTATTATGTATGTAAGATGTAAGATTCCTAATGTTTCCTTGAGATTTTTCACATTGCATATGTTATATGTATGTAGTAGTCTTAACCCAAAACAATGATATTGTTTGTTTCAAAAATAAAATCTTTTTTTTTTATCTGGATTTACATAGCTTTTTTTTTCCTCTTTAAATCATCATCCCCCTTTAGCTCAAAATTTCCGTTCTTTCTAAATTTCATAAGTTGAGGGGACATACACCATGGATTCTGTTATTTAGACCCAAGATCATCAAGAAACTCAACAGCTTCTTTTAACTAGACTTTTCTATGTAAACTTCACATGAAACCCCATGGATTCAACTATTCAAGTTGGTGTTCACATCAACAAAGACATGTGCAACAAACACTGACTTGAAAACGGGACCAGACCAGCCAATTCAACCAGTCAAGAGAACCAATAAAAAAAACAAGTCAGGTTACCAATATTTTTAAAAACCAAAAACCGTTTGTTTTCAAAACTGTTAAAAACCAGCCGGTTTAACAAAATAACCGGTTCAACCGGCCTCGTTCAACCAACTAAAGCGCGAAATTATATAAAATTTCAGAAGGGGTCCAAGTTGAAAGGATACAAGAAGTTGAAAGCATACCAAGTTATAACCCTTGTTTCTTTATATATGCATAGTCGAGATCAAGTTTTATATCGAAGAGTCGATGTGGCATAAGTGAGATATTCCGAAAAGCAATTTTTTTAAAATCGATTCGAACCGGAACCGGGGACGAGAACGGTTCAATAACGACCGGTTTCTGCCAATTTTAAACTATATTGAATCAGACGATTTCTTCAAACACAGGGTTGAATCGTTGAGTTAGAACTGGTAAAAATCTGTTTGAACCAATTTATTAGACTTGTATAATTGGATTTCATTTTAACCCGTTAAAAACCAATTTATTTCCAAAGCAAATTGATCATTTTCGGAGTGTATACAACTCGAAGACTACACATCAGTGCCAGACGTAGGAAAATTCTTGGTTGAACAGGTGGTCGAACCAGTTGAACTAAAAAAGAATCACTAGACCCGTTCAACTAAGAAACCGATTTTTAAAACATTGTTTAAAAGTTCATCGTAGTACTCTCGCTTGGATACTTTCAACCCTAAAGAAAATCAAGAAACTTTTATACATGTGCGTGTGTGTGTGTGTGTATATATATATATATATATATATATATATATATATATATATATATATATATATATATATATATATATATATATATGGGTCTGATAATTGTCGACACGATCTGGGACACGACACGAGATAAACGGGTTTGGAATGAGTTTTTTCAACCCGCCAACTTGCTAACCTGCCAACTCGTTTATTAAACAGGTTATATATGAGTTTGTCAAAAAACATACAGGTTGACCCGCCAACCTGTTTAGAATTTTAATAAAAAAGTTATATATTTTTTAAATGTATTAAGTATTATTAGTAGGAATGTTGGATACTAGGATAAGATACCATTGTATTCATTATTGACATTTGTCGTTGCCCTCTTTTAAAGGAAAGAGAGTCGGACCACGAGAGGAGAGAATCGATAGAGGATAACTTAGGCAGCTGAACATCCCACAAATAGCTAACCGAGTCCTCAAGTCGATCAATTGATTGCACTGGAGAAAAAGATGATCAATAGATTCAATAGTATTAGAGCAGATGGGACAAAGAATGGAATCCATAGTAATCCCACGGAGCGAAAGATTTTCTCTAGTCGGAAGACTTCCAAACTGCAATCTCCAACTAAAAATATTTACCTTGATAGGCACCCAATTATTCAAACGAGTTTCAGGACCCCCTAAATGTAACATATGATTATCCAAAAAGCTCGGAGAGAAGAAACAGAAAAAGAATTTGAGACATCAATAGTCCATCCCAAACAATCAGGCGTGGATTGAAGAAGAACTCCCTGCATTAAGGAAATGAAAGTAGCCCATTGAGTCTCCTCAATACCCCTTCTTGGTGAACGCCTGAGACAATCTAAATTCCAACTGAGAAGCACCCTATTACGGACTGATAAGGATTTATGAAGATCTAGAGCATAAATCCTATGAAAAGAAGCAGCCAATTGGGTATCCCCCTTCCATACATCGTGCCAGAAGGAAGTTCTATTCCCATCACCAACTCTAATAGGACTAAGAGGCCTGAGATCTAGATCATGATTATGAAGCTGCGCAAGCATCCGAATAACACCATTCCAAGGACCAATTGAACCTCTTCTATGAGAGAAAGAGCCACAACCACCATCCGGACCATAAATAGCCTTTACAACTTTAACCCAAATCAAATCCAGATTATGAAAAAATCTTCATCGCGATTTATAGAGCAGAGCCCGATTAAAGGAATACAAACTACCAACACCAAGACCCTCATTCTTTTTTTGGGCTAAGACCTTGTCCCAGTGAACCCAATGCATGCGTCTCTCACCTATGTCAGCACCCAAAAAAAAACTAGCTCGAAGAGACTCCAAGGTGTTAAAAAAGGAGATCGGGACCATGAAGATAGACATTAAGTAGCTTCCAAGACTTCCAAGAACTGATTTGATCAAAGTTAGGCGTCCTCCAGAAGAAAGACAATTCGCTTTCCAACCCGAGAGCTTAGACTGAAAACGATCAACAACTGAGGACCAAGCAGTGATCCGAGACATGTTGTGGCCAACAGGAACTCCAAGATGAATAAAAGGACAAGAATCAGGAGCACACCTAACTTTACGCGCCGCCACCTCAACCTGAGCCAATGGAACTCCCACTCCAATCAACTTACTTTTTAGTAAGTTGATTTTTAGCCCCGAAGCTAGATAAAAGGACCGCAGGATACGAATGATTCGGGGGACATTAGCTGGGTCCCAATTCGATAGCAAAACAACATCATCGACACAAAATAGATGGGAGATATCAATCCCACTAATAGAAATACCTCGAAAGACATTAGCATTATGAGCTTTCCAAAGAGTGACATGAAGCCCTTCCATAACCAGGATGAATAAAAAAGGTGACAATGGATCACCTTGTCGTAGGCCAAATTGAATTTGAAATTCATCAGTAGGGGACCCTTTAACAAGAACCGAAGCCCTAGCAGATCTAAGAAGCTCCATGATCCAATCACACTACAGATTGCCAAAGCCCATAATCTGCATAATCTCCAAAAGATACTCCCACAAAACGAAATCAAAAGCCTTCTCAAAATCCACTTTGAAAATCATAAGGGGATTATTCGAGGACTTACTCCAAGCCACCACCTCATAAAAAAGAAATGGACCATCCAAGATTTGTCTACCCCTGACAAAAGCAGACTGCTCCAGACTAATAATAGAACCAATAACCTCCGCCAACCTATTAGCTAATAATTTACCAATTATTTAATATTGTCACCCTATTAGACTTAGACTAATAGGTCTAAAGTCTTTAATATGCTTAAGGTCTCGAACTTTAGTAATAACCGTAAAGAAAGAAGCATTACAACCTTTTGGGATCGAGCAATGGATGTGAAAATGTTGAATGAAAGCCACCAAATCATCAGAAATAAGATCCCAATATTTTTTCAAGAAACCAAAAGAAAAACCATCCGAGCCAGGAGCCCGATCGGAGCCACAATCCCAAACAGCCCTTTTAATCTCATCATGAGAAAAAGGAGCATGAAAGAGGAGAACTTGATCATCCGTGAGGGTATGAAACATACTAGGATCAGTAGTAGGACAATTTCCTATTTTCTTCAAGAAAAGATTTTTATAGTAACTTTGGAACTCCTTCTTAACCTTCCCAGGGTCATCCTCCCAAACACCATCGATCATGATACCCCTTATAGAAGTTTGACGTCGTTTCCGATTGATAGTACCACGAAAAAAACTAGAATTCTCATCCCCTTCAATGGCCCACTTAATTTTTGCTTTCTGTGCCAGGTCATTTCTAGAAAGATGATCTAAGTCCGTCAGTTCTTTAATAGCTAAAACTCTTTTTTCACGAAGAATAACACTACCACCATCAAGAATAAGAGAGGCATCACTCTCCTCAACTTTTTCTTGAAGAAGTTTCCTTTTGGTAATTAGACGGTCACGAGCAATAGAATTCCATAATCTTAAATTAGATTTGAGAAGTTGGAGCTTCTTCTTAAAAACAACCCAAGGATTATTGATCCCATTTGCAACAATATTGGAGTTCCAGGAATTATGAACCACATCATCAAAACTCTTAAGCTCAAACCAAGAATGGAATATGCGGAAGGGAGAAGGACCATAATCCCCCCAGTGCTCTAATAAGACAATAGACCGGTGGTCAGGTATATTTTTCTCCAGAACCAATCCCATAAGATGAGGAAAGCGCTGCAAAAGACCTTCAATGACCAAAAAACGATCCAGTTTAGAAAACTTGGATCCCTATTTGTTGCTCCACGTATACCGGGGCCCCCCATAGGAATATCAACTAAATCGGCCTGATCAATAAATTGATTAAAAAATCTAGCAGGAACATGTTGAAACTGAGAACCAAACCTTTCAGACTCGGTTCTGACTTCGTTAAAGTCCCCCATAAGCACACATTCTCCAGAGAAAGAAGCAATCAAGAGAGAGATTTCATCCCACAGTTGTATTTTACAATCGTCTTTTTGGGGAGCATAGACAGAAATAAGCAAAACATCCATGCTAAAGACAGCCCAAACCCCCTCCACCGCCACATACCAATCCGAGATGGTTACTTTATTATAAATAAAAATATTTGGGTCCCAGACAACCAGAATACCTCCAGAAGCACCATGAGAAGGAGAAAAAGCATGAGAGAATGCGAGGTTACCCCACGATGAGCGAAGAAGAGAAAGGTCTATTAGTTCCTTCTTCGTTTCTTGAATAGCTAGAAAATTTGTCTTATATTTGATACAAAGAGATTTTATCCACACCCGTTTCTCAAAAAAACCCGCTCCTTGGATATTAATAGATAGACAATTCATATCTAAATTTTATTAAATCCCTCCTCTTGAATAGTATTTTTCACGTGCCCAGAACAGCTATTCAAATTTAAACCAATACTCCCTCCCACAACAATTGTTTTTCGGGATTCAACCTTTATTGAGTCAGTGTTGAAAGAACCCTCTGAGAAAACGTCATTCTCTCTTTGATTGATATTTGAAAATCCAGGTGGATGAGATAGAGAATCATCCGTAGATGGGATGCTCGACATACGAATAAAACCATCGGAGAAACCAACCGGAGCTTGTTTGTTTGAGTTTTCTGTTTCATCTTGAAGAGTCCCTGGATTAACAGAATGAACACGAACAGTGGGGGCAGGTAATGTTGATTGCGAGTCAGTTGCTTCAGCAGGTTCTTCAGCTGCTGCAACAGGTTGTATAGTAGCGACGTTCAGAACAGCATCAGGGACTGGAACAGTTGGTGCACTGGCTGGGGGTTCGACAGCAGGTCTGGGGGCAACAGATAGATGAATCTGTGAAGCAGCAGGGAGCTTGAAGAACATCGATCAGCAGGAGAATGATGAAAAAAATTCCATTACTGAATTCCCTTTTTGCCCCTGAGGTCTCTCACTGTTATTATTGTATTTTTTGCCATTACCCCAGTAGTTAAATCCTTTATTAATATCATTGATGACCTCATCTTTTTTCATTTTTTCAATAGCATCATAAATACCTAAGGGATCCAATGAAACCTCATCATTCCTTTCTTCATTTTGTTCAGATTCTTGTAATTCACTCTCGGACAAATCATAAGCTGGAAAATCATGAACAAAGGATGGGGTCCACCCCAGAGCTTCTTTGACTCTAATCAAGTGTATAATCCCACCAACACGTACTTTGATCACTTCTGGAATGATAGATTGGATAATTGTAAGTATGCAGATTTGAACATTAGCACTTAAATTTATCTATGTTTATATCAATGTTTTAATTTTAACATGTTTCCATGAATGTTTTTAATTTTCATTTGCATCTAGAAATTATTCATATTTAATTGTTTATTTTATTTATGCAATCTAACCCACAAACCCAAATCTGTCCCACGGACCCATATTTAACCTACGAACCTGCCAACTTGTGAAACCATATAAATAAGTGGGTTCATGAACCTGACAACTTATGGTTTAGCTGTTCGGATGATTCAGATTCACATATTTATATTCCCTTGTATTCCAAGTTGGCAGGTTCGTGGGTCAGATATGAGTTTGTGGTTCAGATTTGGGTTTGTGGGTTAGATTGCATAAATAAAATAGATAATTAAATATGAATAATTTCTAGATGCAAATGGAAATATAAAACATTCATGGAAACATGTTCAAATTAAAACATTGATATAAACGTAGATAAATTCAAGTGCTAATGTTCAAATCTGCATACTTACAAGTATCCAATCTATCATTTTAGAAGTGATCAAAGTACGTGTTGGTGGGATTATACACTGGATTAGTGTCAAAGAAGCTCCAGGGTGGACCGCATCCTTTGTTCACGATTTTTCAGCTTATGACTTGGCCTAGAGTGAATTACAAGAATCTGAACAAAATGAAGAAAGGAATGATAAGGTTTCACTAGATCCCTTTGGTATTTATGATGCTATTGAAAAAATGAAAAAAAAAAAGTGATATTAATAAAGGATTTAATTTCTGGGGTAATGGCAAAAAATACAATAATAACAGTGAGAGACCTCAGGGGCAAAAAGGGAATTCAGTAATGGAAATGTTTTTCATCATTCTCCTGCTGATTGATGTGCTTCAAGTTCCCCTGCTGCTTCACAGATTCATCCATATGCTGCCTCCAGACCTGCTGTCGATCCCCCATCCAGTGCACCAACTGTTTCAGTCCCTGATGCTGTTCTGAACGTCGCTACTATACAACCTACTGCAACAGCTGAAGAACCTGCTGAAGCAACTGACTCGCAATCAGCATTACTTGCCCCCACTGTTCGTGTTCATTCTCTTAATCCTGGGACTCTTCAAGATGAAACATAAAACTCAAACAAACAAGATCCGGTTGGTTTCTCCGGTGGTTTCTCGAGTGATTATGAAATAAAACTGAATTATTATTTTTAATTAATCAATGAAAAATAAGATTACTTATAAAAAGCTAATAACTTTATAAAAATGAGATTAATCAATGAGACAAACAAGATTACTTATGGTTTAGTTGTTCGGATGATTCAAATTCACATATTTATATTCCCTTGTATTCTAGCTTAATTACATAGATGGTTTGGCAATAATGTGTCTTACAATTACCTATCGCAATATTAAATATCTAATATCACAAGTTTACAAAAGCGTATGTTGACTCAACTAATCATCTTAATTTTTAAACTACTTGACCTTTGAACACGTAGTGAATTTGCAATACAATATCTTAGTTGCATATCAAACACGAAAATAACATTCAACTTCAATTATTGTACAAACATAATTACTTGAAGAACAAAAAAATAATTAAAATTGATTTGAATAAAATTAATAATAAAAACATGTTCATACTTCATCCTAATATTCTACAACTTCCCCCAAGCAATCTCAAATAATTTAGCCTTATATCTCAATAATAAAACAAAAAAAGTTGTATAATTTATTGGGGGATATTAGGGTGATGGTGGAGAATCGGATTACTTATGGATCGTGTAAGTTCACTTTCCGAACTGATATTTTCACCTTATGCCTAGGTTATAGGAAACCCAATCTATGATAACCCAAAAGGATACTTGTGTATCTATGCATAGAAACACAATCCAAATCGCCAAATGAATTATGTGATTGTTGTAGAAGAAGAAGAGAGATCATAAGGGTTCTATACATCTCAAAAGAGGAGTCGTATATTTGCATTACAAATCAGGGTTTTATCTTCTAAGTTAGTTAGGAGAATCTTGAATTTAATGGCATAATCAACGGTTTCCAAAGCTGACAAGATTTGTCAATCTTACCATAATCACCCACTAGAATTTGATTTTTCCATAATAAAACTAATTCAAATTTTCGAAGACCTTTTGGGACCACTGCTAGGGCTCTGCCCCTTGGGCCCCACTAGAAGTGCTACCCTTAGGACCCTATAAGGGGCACGACCCCTTTGACCCCCGCCATTCTATCGTACTGGTTTATAATTTAATCTTATACATGCATGCACTCCACATTCAACATACATATAATATAGAGTACAAATAATAAGCCCCTTAGCTCACATGTTAGTTCCAGTTAGCCAAAATGCCTGGTGACACTAAAATCACCAACAATCCTCCTCCATTTTAGTGTAACATATGAACTAACATAAAATTATCTAAACAAACCAAACCAATACATAAATGAAAATGTCAAAACGATTGAATTCTCATATTATTATCAAACAATTCAAATATTAGAGAATCAGGGTGTTTTAAGAATTGAACCCTTCAACCCAACTGAATATCTGGAAGTAAAGTACATACTAGTTTATTGAACTTTCTAGCAAAATACAAATTGACACTATTATAAAGTCGTGTGTCCTACACCTCTCATGAATGTATCAAGGCCAAGTCCACAACCTCTTGAAATACGACTACACTTCACAATCGTGTAGGTAATTCATTTACTTCATGTATCTGAACATACATTTTATCAAAGGAATTATTAAGAAGTCTAACATCAGCATGGTCATATTAGAAGGGAATTAGGTGTCTCACCATTACAACATTAAATGGACTTTAATCTCATCCCAATAATAGACTTATGCACTAAGTCTCTTGTCAGACGTTTAGTCAAATTATCTGCCAAATTTTGTTGCGATTTCAAAAACTCTACCGAAATCACACCATTCATGATTAGTCCTCTAATCATTCTATGTCTAACACCTAAGTTTCTAGACTTGCCTTTATATTCTTGGTCGTAAGCCTTAGCCAAGGCGGCTGAATTATCACAAAGGATAGAGATGGGTGTTACCAGTTTTGACCTCAATGGAATATCATAGAGTAATTTCTTAGTCATTATGCTTCTTTACCAGCAGCAGCTAACGCAACAAACTCACATTCCATTTTCGAGTTTGTAATGCAAGATTTCTTCTTGGAAGCCTAGGAAATGACAACTTCCTCAAGCAAGAACACCCAACCAGTTGTTGAGGAATGGTCATCTATATTGTTATCCAACTTGCATCTGAATAGACTTCTAAGACCGAAGGACTTCCCAAGTAACTCAATCCATAATCCATGGTTCCCTTGAGATACTTAAACACTCTATTGACCGCTTTCCAATGTTGAGCACTAGGATTACTATTGTATCTGTTCAATCTTCCTACACCATAACCCATATCAGGCTTGGTACTTATCATTACATACATCAAGCTACCAAGACCCTTAGAATATTATAATTGTGAAATAGGAATGCCAATGTTAGGCATTAATTTCACACTTGAATCCATAGGAGTGCTCACAGGAGAACAATTACTGCAATTGAACTGTTTGATAATTTTCTCAACATAATGACTTTGAGTCATTACTAAGACCTTTTTCACCCTCTTAATCCTTATACCATGAATTATATCAACCTCTCTTAAGTCCTTCATGGAGAATTTAGATGACAACAACTGCTTTGTTTCATTTATTTGATCTTGGTTGGTACCAAAAATCAACATGGCATTTGCATACAAGTAAATGATCACTCCTGCACCAGTAGCATCATTAAATATACTATAAACACATTTGTCACATTGGCTTAACTTGAAAATAGAGGAAAAATATCCTCATAAAACTTTTGATGCCATTGTTTGGATGCTTGTTCCAACCCATACAAAGATTTTACCACTTTACATTCCATATGCTCTTTACCGGGAATAACGAAACCTACTGGTTACTTCATGTAAACTTCTTAATAAACTTCACCATTTAAAAAGGTTGTTTTGACATCCATTTGATGGATAATTAGATTGTGGATATTTTCCATGGAAATTAACAATCTAATGGTAGAAAAACACGCAACCGAAGCACACGTGTCAGAATAGTCAACACAAGGTTTTTGCCTAAAACCTTGAATGACTAACTAGGCTTTGAACTTATCAATAGTCCCATTTAAATTTATTTTATTTTTTAATATCCATTTGCAACCAAGTAGTTTAGAACTTGGAGGAAAATCAGACAACACCCAAGTGTTGTTCTCAAGAATTCATGACATTTCATCGTCAATTACCTCCTTCCAAAAGACAAAATCTTGAGACTACATGGCCTATTGATATGTCTTAGTGTCATCCTCAATATTATAGAAATAAGAGTATTCAAGACTAATTTCATTCCTTGAACCTTCCACCAAATGCAGTTAGAAGTCAGAACCGAAATCCTTTGCAATTCTGCCTCTTTTTCTTCTACGAAGCTCTTGTGTTTCTTGTACAACAACACCATCTTAAATTTCTATATTTTTAACTTCATTAGTGCCAAAATTCATATCCTTAGGCCTTTGAATCGATAAAAAACACATCTCATAAAAAATTATATCCCGTGACTCGATAACGATGTTAATCAATACCGAATCATTAGATTCTATTATATATAACCTATATCCCTTGGAATGTTCAACATATCCAATGAATATGTAATTTATTCCAAGTTCTCTCAAATTTTTTATTTTGGGCTCGGCGAGTTTTACAACTGCCCGACATCCCCAAACCCAAAATAATTCAAATTTGGCTTTTTCTTGAACCAAAGTCATATGAGATTCTTTTATTCTTTTTATTTGGAACCCTATTCAGGAAATAGAAGGTCGTTAACATGGCATCTCCCCAAAATCCCTCACTCAATCCCGAGTAACAAAGCATCAAGTTTACCATTTCCTTTAAAACTCGATTTTTGCGTTCGACGATTCCATTTTTTTGGGGTGAGTATGGTGTTGTGGTTTCATGAATGATACCTACTGATTGGAAGTACATGGGATCCATATATTCACCTCCCCTATGAGTTCTAAGACATTAAACCGGATTGACTAATTGTAATCCCACCTCGGTTTTGTATATTTTGAACATTTCCAATGCTTCTTTTTTAGTATTAAGCAAATAAACATAGCAAAACCGAGTATATACATCAATGAATGTGATCAAATAATTTTTATTTCCCAAGGATGGAGTAGAGTGGAAATCAAACAAATCACTGTGTATAAGTTCCAAAATATCTATCATTCTCGAAACATTTGGAAAGGGTTGTTTTGTAACTTCTATAAGAATGCATGTTTTACATTTTTCTAGATTCTTGTCAAATGATGGAATTAGACCATCTTTTACCATTTCATGCATCCTTCTAAAATTGACATGAACCAATATATCATGCCAAAGCATAGAGTCATCAATTTTAGAAAAAAATGTGACATCCCCATTTTTACAGCCAGAAAAGACCGATTTGTTTATGCTTATTAAATCAGAGTATTCTGTTAAAAAGATTTATAATGCGGTATTGATCCCAAAAACATGATAATAATATTACCAATTTTTTTTGAAGAAATGTTTTTTATTTATAAAAGTCGGGATGCCATCATCAATATAAAAATATAAGCATAAACGGATACTTACAAATCTCAATATACCAACGGTCTACATCTTCTTGAGTCTCTCATATATCATTATCCGAGTATCTTTATTTAATAACCTGTGATTCAAATAAACTGAGTGGGTCAGGTTGCGAAACTTGGTGAGCACATAGGATTTCAACTCAAAATATTATAATATTTTATTATATATTCTTCAACATTCCAATAACCTAATTACCCCATTCCCATTATCCTTACTTTCTATTCCCAGTATGGTGATCTCAAGAGATCATTCCTAAAGGATCTTTATCAATGGACAACTAAAATTCCTAGATGATTAGGCATGGCAGTATGATAATACTTTGGGTAAACACAGAAACACGACAGTACATTAGTACTTTGGATAGTCATGACAAGCACAACAGTACAATAGTACTTGGGTTAAGCACGGTAGTACGTGAGTACTTGAGATAAGCACGACAGTACAAAAGTACCTTGGATAGGCACGGCGGTACAAAAGTACTTGGGATAGACACGACAGACACGTCTTATTATTTTGCACAACTTTCATTTAACCTATAACAACCACTAAGTTACATTGCCCTATCACAACCTCTCATTTTTTTATTACGCACCACCCTTTACTACCTGATTATATTATTAAGTATAATATGCGATTAGATCAAGTAACAATCATATCATATTGTACAAATATATTAAACATAGCAAAAATAACACATAGTATTTAAGCAATTAGAATGCTTGTATCTATGTGTAAGTTTGAAAGTAACTATGCACTCACATGATACACGTGGGTGCCTCGGAAATAGGGTAGAACCTTGCCTTAGCACTTTCAATGACCTAAATGTATAACACTAAGTCTTAGTCTAGTTTCGTAATCCCGACGACTGTAATAATTATAGTCTAGATTTCTCACTAATCCCAATGTCTACATCAAGATCTATCAAATAAGGATCATTCAGGCAAGACAGTTAGGAAGCATGATCATTTTGGCATAATAGCTTTTATGAAATCCAACAACCAAGCCAACGTGACCATTCTAGACACTTCTAACATACATAGATCAATCAATATTATGATTTGGAATCACTGTTAAATCTTATTTATAAGTTCATAAAAATGACTTATGACTATAAATATAAATTACACTAAAATAAAGTTGAGTGTAATTTAACTTAAAGAGGTTTTAGCGAAACTGGGAAAAACACACGGATAGGACTCCGAAACCGAAAGCTTCTATTTGCTAGACACCTCGACCCTTAAAACCTTACTAAATACCCCTAGGAACCTCAATAAAATCGGACTCAAGAAAGAATGGAGGTTAGAGAGAATTTGGGATGAACCATGAGGTGAAATGAGCAAGTTTCACAGCCTATTTATAGCCAAATTCTGGGTGCATGACATGCAAAAGGGGTGCACATCGCACATTTTAAGGTGAAGTGTAACACCCATAAAATTTTCAAAAAATTTAAATTATTCAAAACAACCCTTTTTCTATAGAAGTGTTTACAAAACCCATTAATTCCAAAACATTATTTTAAAATCAGAACCTTTCTCAACATAGTTTTCAAAACGTTCACATTATCAAAGTTTCCCAAAAATCATAAGTCCAAAATGTGAGGATTTTTATGGTCACAGCTTCACCTTGCCACGATCCATTGAAGTACCTGAAACCATAAATCAAAACTATAAGCACATAGCTTAGTGAGTTCCCCCAAAGTACCAACACCCAACATATAACATATACAAATAACAGCGTGAATACAAGTCCTTCAGCATGTCTGGACCGCCTCACGGGGCTTACAGCCTGTCTGGACCACTCCCGAGCCTTCGGCATGACTGGACCGCCTCGCAGGGCCTTCAGCCTATCTGGACCAGTCCTAAGCCTTCATCATGACTTGAACGCCTCGTAGGGCCTACAGTCTATCCGGACCACTCGTTGGGCCTTTGGCATGACTGGACTGCCTCACAGGGCCTGCAGTCTATCCGGACCGCCCTGGGTATGTTGGCCTTCAGCACGAAGCAGGACCACCTCAAACCAACCACACACACATACATTTCGACATATATAGCAATTAAACACATATCCAGTCAACAGACAAACAGGCATATCTTACATATCACTAAGCATGGCATCATCCTATCTATGAGGATATAGATCTATCAAATCATAACAACATAGCAAAATCCTATCTACCAGGATACCAATCTAACAGATCATAACAATACTCAATCATAAGATAATCCAAGATAGAAATCCAACAGGGCCGACATTGGTGCCTTTGACCCATAAGTACAGTGAGGAAAACTCACCTCGCACTGCCGAAAACACAGACGATCCCTGGCTGCTAGCTGCCAGATCCCCGGACCACCAACATCAAGATAACACCCCATCAGCAACTGATTCCATGAACAATCTATAACTGTAGATCCATTATCACATGCGCGCTAACAGTTACCAAAATGACAATCCATCAACATCTAGCCATTGACTCATACTATGAGTCCAATTCAGGGTAAAAGACCTTTTTACCCTTCCTCAAGCATGGCCCATAGCCAAGGCCCAACTAATGACAAAAGGCCCAACATCAAAATAAAACCCTTAAGTCCGATTATGTCCCAGTTTTCTAAATTGGGCCTAATTCCTTTCATGGCCTTCACTCAAGAAGATCCAACACAACCCAATACAAACCAAACCTGATCTTGATCCAAAAACGCAGAAGTTACTTCTAGGCCCACACTTGGCCCAATTTTACAAATTAGGCCTAACTCCTTGTTGGGCCTTATCTAAGGTCTGATCCTCTAATTAGCCCAACACACACTTACCTAGATAGTCCAATAGGGCCCAAGTATCAAAGCTAAATAGATGACCTAATACCCGAAGCCCAAAAGCAAAAGGGCCCAAAACAGTCGCGTATGCTGGGCATACGCCGGAGGTACGCTCAACATACACGAGACCTTGCATTGACTAAGATACGGGGAGGCTGACCAAGTACACAGGGCGTACTCCTCTCTACGCGGGACGTGCCCTTGCAGATCCAAAAGTCCAATATGTGCTTAATGGCTTAAGAACTTAAGCCCAAATTACAGACCCATGGTCCAAATGCACAACAGAGTCATAAAGTCTCCAACTTTATGACTTTAGACGTTGAAAATCTCTTAATACAAGGTCTTGATCCATTAAGACCTTTCTATCAAATGCATGGGACACTTCTAGCCATTGGAACCTCATTTTTACGATTAAGGACCCCTACAAGAGTCAGAAAGGATAACTTAAATCATATATAACATGCCATGTTCAAAATGGAGCATTTGGGACCAAAAAGGAAGCATAAAAGAACCCACTAAGATATCTAGCAAAACAATCATGAAGGTATGAACTTTATACCTTTGGATGATAGAAAAGGAAGCCTAAGCTCCAGATCCAAGCCTTTCTTCACGTTCCCAAGCTTCTTGATGCAACTTCTTCCTCTTCAAACACACAAGGATCACCTCTTAGCTCACAACACACACTTATGGAGGTTAGGGTTTTGCCAAAATGATCAAGGACACAGAGGCTAGAAAAATATGGGAGAAGTGGTCCATACGATGCTTAAATACTCCACAAGCACTAAGAATTAGGGTTTTCACCCAGACACACGTACGCCCTGCATACATGTACGTACGCCCTACTATGCTTATCATACTCACATGTACACCCAGCGTACAAATCCTACTCCATAAATTGCCATTTTGCCACTAGGGCTTCCCATGGCCACTTCATTCCAATCTAAGGACCAAAAGTGACATAATTAAAACTCAATGGGTGGATTTGAAATTACTTGAAAACTAGGGTGTTACATGAAGTCTCCCCAGCCACTTTGTTCCACGTGTCAGGCTCTCCATAGTCCACGTTTTCACATTCTAGAAGTGTGCATTGTGCACCTAGCGTGCACTGTGCAGGTCACCAAACATAGATTTTGTAAATTCCATAATTTCTTCAAGCGGACTCCGTTTTTTATGTTCTTTTTTCCACGGGTAGCTCTTAAGAAGTATTACACCTTTCCTTGTAACGCCCCGATTCCTAGGTATTAGATTAAGAATTTCTTTAGTTTGTAAGCCCTACTCGACGAGTAAATGATGCCCTACTCTTCGAGTAGCGTCGACGCGGGATCGCGGAATTAGTGATCTACTCGCCGAGTCCATAAAGGGACTCGACGAGTAGGAGCTGGTAGAAGAAACCCTAAGCCCCGGGTTCTACACTCTATCTAAGGAGACTTAAGCCCCATTTGGCCTCCTTACAGTCGGTTCGAGCTCATAAGAAAACCCTAACCATGTATTGTGTCATTTTGTGCATTGAAAGCTTGGAAGGAGGGCTTTGTGGAAGGAGGAGCTTGGAGAAACAAAGGGATAGGAGCAAGGAAGGAGTGGAATCCAAAATCTACCTCAGTTAGCACTCATTGAAGGTACCAAGTCGACATCTTTATCTCTTTTCCCTTCTAGATCTCATATGGTGGATATCTAGGGTTTTTAAGGTTTAAGTAAGGAGATATTGCAAGACATAAGTTAGATCTGAAGTTGTAACTTCAGATCTGGACCATTCCCGAGTTCTAGATTCTTAAAGTTCCTGTCTTGGACGTGAATGAGGCCCCCACTTGTGAAAGGCATGCCCTGGAAGCTTGGATCTGTAGTTTGGAGTCGTTGCATGGCTTAAAAATGGGTCTGTATGGCTTAAGGACTGAAGAACTCGACGAGTCGCAAGGGCGACTCGGCGAGTCGTATGAATATAGTCATGAACTCGACGAGTTGGAAGAACAAATCAGCGAGTCCGATGAAGATTGCCACAGACTCGACGAGTTGCATGAACAAATCG
Source organism: Lactuca sativa (assembly GCF_002870075.4). Classification (NCBI taxonomy): domain Eukaryota; kingdom Viridiplantae; phylum Streptophyta; class Magnoliopsida; order Asterales; family Asteraceae; genus Lactuca; species Lactuca sativa. The sequence continues at coordinate 150,382,156 of NC_056629.2, forward strand.
GTGAGTCAGATGAGTTTTCCCCAAGTTAGGAATGCGTGTGTATCGACGTATTACTAGAAGGAAACTCGACGGGTGGCCTTAAGGCCTCAATCAAGGATCGTGGGAACTCGACGAGTTACCCTCGTGACTCGGCGAGTGGGTAAGGATTTCAAGGAACTCGGCGAGTAGCCGAGGGTACTCGACGAGTTAAGGTCAACATGGACTATTGACCTTGACTAAGGACTTTGACTTTGACCAGGGTTAACTAGTTGGGTCATGAAGTACTATGTGCGGAAAAATACTTATGAGCATGTTCGTATTATGCTAATAGGTGGTGGAGTCTTTGACGAGTGATCGGAGAGTTGTGATTTATTTACCGATCCGACATCTACGAGGTGAGTTATCCTCACTATGCTAAGTGGTCTAAGGAACCAATGCCGGCCCATTTGATATGTTACTTTGAGTTGTGTTTGATGCTGAGTATGTTTTCGTGTTGCATGCTAGTGGTTATGCCTGTTAGGTAGCTCTGTAGGAATACCTATGTTGTTATATGATTATTGCATGCTCGATTCTTGTGAATTATGTATTTGTTACATGGGATGGGTTGAGGTTGTACTGCTTCATGTGGTAGCCAACAAACCCTAGGAGAATTCCAGTTACGGGATAAGGGAGACTCGTACTGTGGGCTCGGGAGCATTCCAGTTACAGGCTAAGGGAGACTCGTACTGTGGGCTCGTGGGTATTACAGTCTATAGGGCTGTGGACCCGTTATGTGTTGTTCTATTCAGTTGTGATGATATGTTATTGCTGACATGATTATGTGTACTGTATATGTATCGGTATTTTGGGGGTAACTCACTAAGCTTTCGGGCTTACAGTTTCAGTTTATTGTTTCAGGTACACCATAGGATCGCGGCAAGGCAAAGGCTTAATTGTATAGCTCCTCCTGTTATGGTTATGTTTCTGGGAAATACTCTGATAATTGTTATTTTGAAAACAAAGTTGTAATGTTTTGATGAACTTGTCATGTTTTAAAAAGTTTAAATTGGTTGGAATTTTCAGATGTTATAAGTTGGTATCAGAGCCTTGGTTTGAGTGAATTGGAGGAACATTCATGTGAATCCAGTCTCAAATCAAGGAAAGGTTTTCAAAAAAAATGTTTTAAGAAATTGGTTTTCAAAATAAATAAAGGAGGATGCAGGGTGTACGATCAGCCGGAGCCAGTAAGTAAACCCCAAAATACCATATAGTTATTTGATTATGTGATATGTTAGAATAGCATGCTAGTACTAGGCTAGGGATCTTCAGGAATTGCATGATAGAATTGCCTGATACATGATGCCTGCTAGCCTAGGGTTTTCCTTACATGAAATTGACATCATTACTGTAGTTATGTAGTGTAGGCATCACGGTTGTACATAATTAAGATCTTATAGCCTAAGAATGTTTGATTTAGCCTTATGTTATGTTCTTGTTTGATTGGGAGCTTAGGGTAGGAATGAATATTCGAAAGTCTATAGGGTCTAGCGTTATGTATGGCTAGCGTACGCTAGTGCTGCAGGGTTGGTGGAAGTTTCGTGGGTGGATAGGTTGTTTGGGAGGAGTCCGCCGACTTCGAGGCATTTAGCCTTCCTTTAGGAGTGAGGCTTGAGTGCTCGATATGATGATATGTATTGTTAGGGTGTTGTGATGATACTTGGAACAAATATGGGTAGGTGTAGACGGTAGTATGGGCCCGTACTACTGAAAGCACAGGACCCATACACGTGACAAGGAAGTCACAACCCTTAGGGTTTTTTCAGGGGTTGGTCCCCAGTTATTGTATGAGTTATCTGATGCCTTGTGTTATGTTTCAGAATGGTGATGACCAGGTGCTTTGTGATTGGATCCGGTTTGGGATCAGGATTGGGGTCAGGAGAGGGCAGACAAGGAGAGCTGACAGCACCCGAGACAATCAGCCAGATGATTTAGATGACAGGATCCGAGCGATCCTGCAAGACGAGGTTGTTGCATTGTTCCAGGCCGAGTTGACAGAAATGTTCGGGTCGATTAAGACCGCCATGATGGAGTATTTTGATGAGCGCTACGAAGCCCTTGCAGAGACAGCCGCCGCAACAGTTGCATCAACTGTATCCGCGACAGGGGGAGGAGTTGGTAGGAGTTTCAATACCGGGACTTTGACAACACGAAACCACCTAATTGTTATGGGACGTAGGATCCCATCAACGATATGAGATGGATCTCAGATATGGAGGGGTGTTTCTTCACCTGCTCGTGTCATACTGACCAGAAGGTCAGGTGTGCTCTGAACCTGCTTAGGTCCGGGGCCAAGGACTGGTGGAGACTTGCGACTAGGGCTTACATTGATGATCAAAGAGCTGTTGTTACCTGGGAGCAATTTAGGAATATGTTCCACACTCGTTACATTCCGAGGGTTGAGTGGGAACGTTTGGCACAGGAGTTTCTAAGTTTGAGACAGGATGGAGAGTCGGTGACGGAGATCACCCGTATGTTCACTGAGTGGGCGATGTTCTGCCCAGAGTTTGCTTCCGAGCAGTCTCAGATGACCCGTTATCTGAGTATGTTCAAGACAGATATCCGACAGTTCGTATCTACCCAGCGATGTGATACTTTACTGGAGTTGCAGACGGCGCCGAAGCGGCCTAAGACCGCTGATTTGAGGACTGGGAGTCAGTAGAGCCGCCCGTGTGGAAAGTGCGCCAGGGTTCATTCCGAGATATGTTGAGCCTGTAGTGAGTGCCACAGGTGTGGCAAGGATGGGCACTATGCGAAGGATAGTCGCCAGGCTGCTCCGATACCGAGTATGAAGTTATGTTACCATTGTGATCAGGTTGGTCATCTGAAGGCCAACTGCACGTTACTTTCCGCCAATCCGGTGCAGGCTGTAGCGCCGACTACTTTGAGGATTACGGACTGGAGACCAGTTAGGACAGAGCCTCTGAAGGCTCAGGGTCGTGCTTTCCAGCTTATGGCGGAGGAGGCCAGAGCAACACCAGATGTGGTTGTTGGTATGTTTCTATCCTCATCTCGTTTTATTTATCTATTGCATGCTTATCTGTTGTACCTGTAATTAGGTACGTTTTTGGTGAGGTCCTTTCCTGCTTTGGTCTTATTCGACTCAGGGGCGAGTTGGTCCTTCATTTCTCGGTCTTTCAGTAGTGAGTTCAGTGCACCGGTGGGCTTGTTAGAGTGTCCATTGCGATTGTCTATCGCCAATGAACATGGGGTTTCTGCCTCTTCAGTTTACCGAGGATGTGACTTGGAGATTTTCGGGGTATATTTTCCGATAGATTTGATTTCGATCCCCATGGGAGAGGTGTGCATGATTGTAGGCATGGATTAGCTCAGTAGGTTCGGTGCAATGATCGATTGCGAGGGCCAATGAGTGGTAGTTCGAACCCCAAGTGGGGGAGAGCTAGTTATATATGGTGAGGGCACCAGAGTAGGATCGGGGTTTTGTTCAGCTGCCAGGGCTCAGCAGTACATTCATCATGGGTGTATGAGTTATCTAGCGTACGTGGTAGATACGCGAGTCGGGGACCAGATTTCTGATGGGTTTTGAGCATTCTAACACTTCCTAAGTGTACATGCAACCCTAATAACATTGGATCTATGTTTGTCTAATTATCATGCAAAGTTGAATTTCCAAGGTTATATTCCTATCTAGCATACATGGGGAACAATTTTAACTTGAATGAAAGATAGAATAAGTTACCTTGTTGTTGCTTATGTTCCTTGAAACCTTGTGAGCCTAGCACCCCAAGTGTGATGCCTCAAATGCTTCACACAACACCAAATGCTCTTGGAAAGACTTTTGAGAGAACACACACTTCTTAAAATCGGCCAAGCCCTCTAGTTTCTTATGTGTGTACGATTTTGTGGAGAATGGGACTCTTATATAGTGTTGACACATCTAGGGTTACACCATGTAAACCCTAATGTGTCATGACTCTTCATTTCCATGACCCATGGGTTTGTAACTCCCATGGAGCATCCTATGGGTGGAACCCAACTTGATAATCCATGGAGCCTCTTAGCCCACTATACAAGATATGAATGATTTACATAATCAACCCATATATTTAATTAGTTATCCTTTGATCACTTAATTAATTCTAAATTAATTCTTGATCAAACTAATCAAATAATATTATTAATATATTAGAACTTATAATATATTAATAATCTCCAAGTGTTATTACTCTCATTTAGTCTATCCAATTGCATGGTGCCATGCAACCCAAATGGACCATGCCGGGTCGGGTCAAGTACTGACCCGAAATAGTTATGGACTTAGACACCTTATCCAACAGTCTCCCACTTGGATAAGTCTAATAACTATAACTCCAGTACTTCAGGAACCGACTGGCAATCGTAGCTCTTTCAAGGTCTCTCGGAACTGAGAAGATGATGGTACACCATTTAAGATAAGGGATCATATAATCCTCTATTCTAGATATCAGCTGGACAAATACATGGAACAATGTCTTACTTATTGTCCAGCAGTTTGTTTCTCGATTTCCGATTTGTTTGACAAAGAACTTAATTGAACACATCAACTTAGTTCTAACCGGGCCCGGTACATAGGTCAAAACAAAATCATCGAGGGGCCCATATATCAGCTTCTAATCCAAGAAGGAAAATATAAACTTCGACTCATATGTTTGTTCTACCACTCATTGAATTACACACAAAAGCACGTTTTATAACATCGAGTTACCAATGCGTTTTCGTACAATCAATGCATAACCAACTTGTAAGTAACAAATCATATCTCTAGGTTTGAAGACTTATATGATATTACCGTCTCACGATCACTCGAGATAGAATTCCATGAAGTGATTCCAGTGAGCGTGGGTTAAGTCCAATGCTCATAACTTATGAGCACTCATGATTGTTATAGCCTTGTCCAACACCTTAGACCTCTGCAACCAATCATGATAGTCTTGATTCATACCTACTTCCGACATATGACTGACTGTGGAGGTTTGAATAATATGTTATACCAAACAAAATTATTCTGGAAGTCAAAACATGCAAAAGAAAAATAGTAAACGATCGACAAGAGATAGCAACACTTTACTCATAAATAAAACACCTTTTATTCATCATCTAATGTCAATTACACTTTACAAATTTCTGGGTTATCTAACTACTAAATCTAATATCATCCTTCAGCCCTATGCTCCGAGCATGCTGGAGATGCTTAACCCGAGTCAGTCCCTTCGTGAGGGGATCTACTGGGTTCTCATCCGATGATACCCTCTCTGCCACGAGGAGTCCTTCTTCTATTCGATGTCTGATAAAATGGTATTTTCTGTCGATGTGTCTGGATCTCCCGTGATCCCTTGGTTCCTTGGCTAAGGCAACAGCACTTTCACTATCACAGAAAATTTCCATTGGCTCTTTAATAGTTGGTACAACTCCAAGGTCTCCAATGAAGTTCTTCAGCCATATCGCCTCCTTTTCCGCCTCGCTAGCTGCAATATACTCTGATTCACAAGTTGAATCAGCCACTGTCTCTTGCTTGGAACTCTTCCAAGAAATTGCTCCTCCATTTAGGGTAAAGACCCAGCTCGACTGAGAGCGGAAATTATCCCTATCAGTCTGGAAGCTAGCATCACTATACCCTACAACTCTCAAGTCATCACTCCCACCGAGGGTAAGGACCCAGTCCTTAGTCCTCCGTAGGTACTTGAGGATATTCTTTACCGCAGTCCAGTGTGCCTTGCCAGGGTTCACCTGATACCTGCTAACCATGCTTAGGGCAAAGGCTACATCAAGTCGAGTACACGTCATAGCATACATGATCGATCCTACAACCGAAGCATAAGGTATTCGACTCATTTCTGCTATCTCAGCCTCAGTGCTAGGGCTTTGTGTCTTACTCAATCTGGTGTTGCTCTGGATGGGTAACTCTCCTTTCTTGGAATCTTGCATGCTGAATCTCTTCAACACCTTATCCAAGTAGGTACTCTGACTAAGTCCAATTAGTCTTTTATTCCGATCTCTCAAGATCCTTATCCCTAGAATATAGGTAGCTTCTCCTAGGTCCTTCATAGAGAAACACTTCCCAAGCCAGGACTTAACTTCCTGTAGAGTTGGGATGTCATTTCCTATGAGTAGTATGTCATCCACATACAACACCAAAAAGCTAACTATACTCCCACTAGCCTTGACATACACACAAGACTCATCTTCACTCCTAGAAAAGCCAAATTCCTTGACCTTTTCATCAAAGCAAAGATTCCATCTGCGAGGTGCTTGCTTCAATCCATAAATGGATTTATCAAGCTTACACACTCTATTAGGGTACTCGTTGCTGACAAAACCCTCTAGCTGACTCATGTAAACATCTTCAGCCAACTTTCCATTAAGAAAAGCGGTTTTGACATCCATTTGCCATATTTCATAGTCATGAAATGCAGCTATGGCCAACAGAACCCGAATAGACTTAATCTTGGCTACTGGAGAAAAGGTCTCATCATAGTCCACTCCAGGAATTTGAGAGAAGCCCTTTGCAACCAGTCTAGCCTTATAAGTGTGTACTTTACCATCCATGTCGGTCTTCTTCTTGAAGACCCATTTGCACCCTACTGTCTTACGACCTGGTACATTCTCAACCAAGTTCCAAACTTGATTGTCATACATGGACTGTATTTCGCTGTCCATCGCCTCTTTCCACTTGGCTGATTCAGGGCCTACCATGGCTTCCGCGTAACTGTAAGGTTCATCCAGACCTATCAGTGTCTCATCACTGATAAGTGTATCTCCTTCTGCAGTAATATGGAATCCATAGTAATGCTCAGGAGCATTCCTAACCCTTGTGGAACGCCTCAGAGGTACATACTTGTCAATTGGCTCAACAAGAGTTTCCTCCTCAAGTTGAGTGCTAGGGTTTGAAGTTCCTTCACCGCTTGACTCTTGAATTTCTTCAAGATCAACTTTCCTTCCACTTTTTCCTTGGCTTATGAACTCTCTCTCTCTCTCTCTCTCTCTCTCTCTCTCTCTCTCTAAAGAAAGCCCTCCTAGCTATTAAAACCACATTTTCACTAGGTCTGTAGAAGAGGTAACCAAAGGATTGTTGTGGGTAGCCGATGAAAATACACCTCTCGCTTCGGGGTTCGAGCTTATCATGAGTCTCGCGTCTCACGAAAGCCTCGCATCCCCAAATCTTGATGTGGTGTAGTTTGGGTACTGTACCAGTCCACATCTCGTGAGGAGTTTTGGCAACTTTCCTTGTAGGGACTAGATTAAGGATATGCGCGGCAGTCTCTAAGGAATACCCCCAGAATGAGATTGGTAGCGAAGCTCGACTCATCATGGAACGAACCATATCTAACAAGGTTCTATTACGCCTCTCAGCCACACCATTCAACCATGGTGTCCTGGGAGGTGTCAATTATGAGACTATCCCACATTCCCTTAGATAGTCAAGGAACTCTGAACTAAGATACGACGATCGGATCGAAGCATCTTAATGTTCCTGCCCAATTGATTCTCGACTTCCTGTTTAAATTCCTTAAACCTTTCGAAAGTCTCTGACTTATGCTTGATCAGGTAGACATATCCATATCTACTGTAATCATCAGTAAAAGTCAAATAATAACGATTAGCATCCCTTGTGGCATGTTTGAATGGTCCACACACATCCGTGTGTACAAGGTCCAACAAACCTTCACCCCTCTCATAAGAACCTGTGAAGGGTGACTTTGTCATCTTTCCAAGTAAGCATGATTCGCAACTATCATCTGACTTTAGGTCAAATGACTCCAAGACTCCATCCTTTTGGAGTTAGCCTATGCGTTTCTTGCTTATATGTCCAAGACGACAATGCCATAATGATGCTTTATCCAAGTTATTATTAATAGAATCAATACACAAAACATTATTTCCTAAGTTATCTATAACAGATACAGCTTCATACACACCATCACAAGGTAATGCTTTAAAATAAAGAACATTATTAAAGAAAGCATTAATCGAACCAACTTCATTATCAAATGAAAAGGTAAACCCTTGTTTGTACAAAGCATGAAAGGAAATAATATTTCTTGCCATTCCTGGCGAATAACAACATTTATTCAAATCTAAGCTAAACCCACTACTTAGCGATAAAGTATAAACTCCAATCTTGGTAACAGGTAAAGCTTTCCTATTCCTCATGATCAAGTTTATTCTTCCTTGCTCCACATTCTCACTTCTTCTTAGTCCCTGCAAGTCACAACAAATATGAATACCACAACCGGTATCAAGGACCCAAGATTTAGAATGGGGTGAGTTATTAGAAATGATAGTGTAAATACCTGCATGGTTGGGTTTAACTTTCCCATCCTTCACATCTTGCTGGTATTTTGGGCAGTTCCGCTTCCAATGTGATTTTTCATGGCAATAGAAGCATTCAGCCTCTTTTGGGTCAGAAGAAGGAGTGATGGAACCTTTCTTGGTTCCACTTGAAGAAGAGCCATCAAGGGTCCGAGCTTTGGTACCCTTCGAAGAGCTCTTTCTTTTCTTCCCTCGACTTTTCCCGATTGCCAAAACCGGAGTAGAGTTTGGAGTAGGAGTGTTAACAACCGACTTCCCCTTAAGACCTGTTTCTGCGGTCTTGAGAAGTCCCTAAAGTTTGCTGAGTGTGACCTCTTCCTTATTCATGTGGTATGTCATGCGGAATTGATCATAGCACGATGGTAAGGAGTGCAAAATGATATCTATTGCAAGCTCCTCAGGGAAGTTCACATTATGCTTCAGCAAACGATTTCATACCTCTCTTGTTGTGCACTTTGATGGTATCTTTCCATCAAATCCTGGTGCATTTCAAAAGGGTAGAAATCCTCATAAGACTTTTGGAGTTTAGCTGTCATCGTGGTCATCATGATGCATGCCACTTTTGTAGCATCCCTTTCATGTGCCTGAAAGTCAGCGATCTCCTGAGGAGTTGCAGTGGTCTCATCAATCTCCTTAAGCTCCTTGTCAAGGACATATTCTTTGTCCTCGTAGCGGGTAATCATCCTGATGTTTTTGATCCACTCATTGAAGTTGGATCCATCAAAAGTGACTTTCCCACACAAGTTCATAAGGGTAAAGGAGCTATTAGGGTTAGAGCCAGAAGTAGCATTGTTTGAAGACATCTGAAAGAAATGGACAAGATTAGTTTAGATATTAGGAGAGTCCTTAATAAAACACCCAAATGTAATATTAAGGCTAGGATCCAATCACAATATATTATAACTTGGAAGAGGTATGCCGTAATCCAAGCTATAACATATTTGAAAGGTAGGTGAATGACGATTCACCAATTTCCACCACGAAAACCGAAATATTAAATATTAGGTTTTTGATTGGTTCTTAGAAATTCCTAGATTCTTTGAGATTCAATGAACTTTTCAAAGGCATGTTTCAATCTCGAGTGTGCCCTCCAAGTTTTGTGACTGGGATACCGAGGATCACAAAACGAGGTGTGAAGTAACCATGCAAATCACTTGGTACCCTTAAGTTTATCACTCAATCGATGTGCCGGTAAACCACACACGCTCCACCGATACTATAATAAACCTTAAGTCACCCTTTACCTACCTTGTTTAGTCCAAGTTAGTGTGCCGGTTAACCACACACGCTCCACCAACGACTTAAACAAAGTGTAAAGTGTAATTTCATGGATTAGCACCTTATTCACATTTTTCCTAAAGTAACTAAGATTGGGAATTTAATAAAACATTTAGTTACTTTATAATATTCATCATACTTTTAATGAGAATTTATAAGTCCTTGTCTTACCCGTTCGGCTAACGACCCTCCACCGATCAAGCAAGCGGTGGGTGAGAGTGGACACCCATTAAGTTGCCATTTTATAGGCAACAACCTTATACCCACCTTATAGACCGGTTTCGTGAATGAGGCGTACTAGCGGTAAGACGACTTTGTTCTTATACATATATATATATATATATATATATATATATATATATATAATTATTAAATCATAATAATATAAGTATAAGGGTTGAATTTTAACTTTTAAAATTCTAAGGGTTGGAACTAAAGTTTTAACTTGACTTTACTTGTTCCAAAACTTGAGGGCAAGTTTTGTAAACTTTCAAAACTTTTCATTTCTTGTAACTTATGAGTTTAATAGAGTAATAAAATGAAGACTCTTCATTTTTCTAACTCTTGTGTTCTTTTAATGGTTTATAACTCAAGTGACTTTTGGTTTTTCATAACTTGAGGACAAGTTATGGATACCATTAAAACACATTATGATCAAGAATTAAACTACCACATAGGTTACAAATAATTCCTATGATCATCTAAACATCATAATATCAAGAACATGAACATAAGCACTTTCATAAATCAAAACTACACTTAAAACTTTGTAATTTTGATAACTAGTTGTTGTAAATGAATTAGCAAGACATTACACCAACTAAAACAAGTTTTCAAGTACCAAAACAGTTTAGGGTAATGTTTCTAATCCATTTCCAGCAACTAAAGTCGAAAATCTGCACTCTGTCGACCCTACTCGCCGAGTGCATTAACCTACTCGACGAGTAGGTTGAAGATACAAGTGAACTCGACGAGTCCCCCCATGGACTCGACGAGTCCAGCAGTCAGACAGCAAGTTTTTCGACTTTCTTCAACTTTTTAGCACAAATAACAAACAAACAAGCCTAGGTTCTGATACCACTGATGGGTTTTGAGCATTCTAACACTTCCTAAGTGTACATGCAACCCTAATAACCTTGGATCTATGTTTGTCTAATTATCATGGAAAGTTGAATTTCCATGGTTATATTCCTATCTAGCATACATGGGGAACAATTTTAACTTGAATGAAAGATAGAATAAGTTACCTTGTTGTTGCTTATGTTCCTTGAAACCTTGTGAGCCTAGCACCCCAAGTGTGATGCCTCAAATGCTTCACACAACACCAAATGCTCTTGGAAAGACTTTTGAGAGAACACACACTTCTTAAAATCGGCCAAGCCCTCTAGTTTCTTATGTGTGTACGATTTTGTGGAGAATGGGACTCTTATATAGTGTTGACACATCTAGGGTTACACCATGTAAACCCTAATGTGTCATGACTCTTCATTTCCATGACCCATGGGTTTGTAACTCCCATGGAGCATCCTATGGGTGGAACCCAACTTGATAATCCATGGAGCCTCTTAGCCCACTATACAAGATATGAATGATTTACATAATCAACCCATATATTTAATTAGTTATCCTTTGATCACTTAATTAATTCTAAATTAATTCTTGATCAAACTAATCAAATAATATTATTAATATATTAGAACTTATAATATATTAATAATCTCCAAGTGTTATTACTCTCATTTAGTCTATCCAATTGCATGGTGCCATGCAACCCAAATGGACCATGCCGGGTCGGGTCAAGTACTGACCCGAAATAGTTATGGACTTAGACACCTTATCCAACAATTTCGTTCTTCGATGTACCAGTGGTAAGGGAGTTTGCAGATGTGTTTCCGGATGAGTTGCCAGGGATACCTCCGGAGAGGCAGGTCGAGTTCAGGATCGACTTGGTGCCAGGTGCGGCCCCTATCGCTAAGGCACCGTACCGATTGGCACCACCTGAGATGCAGGAGCTGTCGTCACAGCTACAGGAACGACTGGGCAAGCATTTCATTTGACCTAGCAGTTCTCCATGCGGAGCACCGATTCTTTTCGTCCGGAAGAAGGACGGTTCGCACCGGATGTGCATTGATTACTGGGAGTTGAAATAGCTAACGGTGAAGAACCGTTACCCACTCCCGAGGATAGACGACCTCTTTGATCAGTTGCAGGGCGCATCATGATTTTCCAAGATAGATTTGAGGTCCGGGTACCATCAGGTCAGGGTCAGAGAGGAGGACGTGGAGAAGACCGCGTTCCGAACTCATTATGGACATTACGAGTTCGTGGTGACGCCGTTTGGGCTCACCAATGCGCCATCAGTGTTTATGGACCTGGTGAATCGGGTCTGTAGACTGATGATTGACCGCTCGGTCATAGTATTTATAGATGATATCTTGGTGTATTCCAAGACTCGAGAGCAACATGAGGAGCATCTGCGAGAGATGTTGGGAGTCTTGAGGCGGGAACGACTGTACGCAAAGTTATCGAAGTGTGAGTTTTGGCTACGAGAGGTCCAGTTCCTCGGACATCTCGTCAACCAAGAGGGGATTTTGGTCGATCCGGCCAAAATCGAGGCGGTTATGCAGTGGGAGGTTCCGAAATCTCCCTCAGATATTAGGAGGTTTCTGGTTCTGGCAGGATACTACCGGAGATTCATATGAGATTTCTCCAAGATTGCAATACCCCTCACTCGTCTGACGAGCAAAGGGGTGGATTTTCGGTGGGGTCCTGAGCAGCAGAGGGCGTTTGAGACCCTCTGTCAGCGTTTGTGTGAGGCACCAGTCTTGACACTCCCAGAGGGAGTTGAGGATTTTGTGGTGTTCTGTGATGCATCCATCACAGGGTTAAGGACGGTCCTCATGCAGAGAGGACGAGTGATAGCCTATGCATCGTGGCAGCTGAAACCGCATGAGGCACGATACCCTACGCATGACCTGGAGCTGGGGGCAGTGGTGTTCGCTCTCAAGATATGGAGACATTACCTTTATGGGGTCCGCTATACCATTTACACGGATCACAAGAGCTTGAGACACATCATGGATCAGCTGAACCTGAACATGAGGCAGCGCAAGTGGCTGGATGTAGTCAAGGGCTACGATTGGGAGATCCTTTACCACCCTGGTAAATCGAATTTAGTTGCGAATGCTTTGAGCCGCAAGTCGGCTGGGTCTTCCACCCTTGTGATATGTATGAGGATAGCAGTGGATTCCCTGCTTGTGAGTTTGATCAGAGATGCTCAGATAGAGGGCATTCGACCTGAGAATTTGAAGCTGGAGAGGATCAAGGGTGAAAACACCAGGTTCGTGCAGGATAGTCGGGGATTACTGAGCTGATGCGGTCGGGTTTGGGTTCCGATGTCTGGTGGGGTTAGGCATATGGTTATGGAAGAGGCTCATAAGTCTCACTTCTCTATTCACCCGGGGCCACCAAGATGTACCGGGATTTGAGTTTGAGCTATTGGTGGCCGTGTATAAAGCGCGAGATTGCTTGGTACGTCGAGAGAGGCTTGAACTGTAGGATGGTCAAGGCCGAGCATCAGAGGCCACATGGCAAGCTGCAGCCCCTGGAGATTCCCATGTGGAAATGGGAACAGATCACGATCGACTTTATCACAAAGCTGCCAAGGACGGCGAAGGGGTTTGATTCCATTTGGGTCATTGTGGACCAATTGACCAAGAATGCCCATTTCTTGGCCATACGGGAGAGTTCTTCGGCCGAGAAGTTGGCCGAGGTGTACGTTTGCGAGATCATGTCTCGCCATGGGATTCCTATTTCCATTGTCTCTAATCAAGATGTCAGGTTTACCTCCCGCTGCTGGAAAAAGTTTCATGAGGAGCTGGGCACGTGATTGCACTTCAACACATCATTCCACCCGCAGATAGACGGCTAGAGCGAGCGGATTATTCAGACCCTCGAGGAAATGTTGAGGGCATGTGTCATTGACTTCGGTGGGAGTTGGGATTCTTACCTACCGCTTGCAGAGTTTGCCTACAACAACAACTATCATTCTAGTCTTGGCTCCCTGCCGTTCGAGTTGTTGTATGGGCGGAGGTGTCGCACCCCAGTTTGTTGGGGTGAGGTGGTTCACAGGGTGATGGGTCGGACGATGGTGTTCTTTCAGATTACCGAGAAGATTCAACAGATCAAGCAGAGACTACAGACAGCTCAGAGTCGGCAGAAAAGTTACGCCGACAGACATCGATCTGAGTTGGAATTCCAGGTATGTGACATGGTACTCCTGAAGGTCTCGCACTGGAAGGGTGTAATTCGCTTCAGGAATATAGGAAAATTGGGCCCTCGATATATTGGGCCATTCAGGATCATTGCCAGGGTTGGCAAGGTGGCGTATAGGCTTAAGCTTCCGGAAGAGCTCAGCCGGATTCACAACACATTCCATGTTTCGCAGTTACGGAAGTGCATCACGGACCAGGAGGTGGTAGTATCGCTGGATGATATACAGGTCGATGAGCGCCTGAACTACGTGGAGAGGCCTGTGGCCATCTTGAAAAAGAAGAAGAAGATTTTGCGGAATAAGGAGATACCTTTGGTGAAGGTGTAGTGGGAACATCGGAAGGGATCTGAGTGGACATGGGAACCGGAGGTAGAGATGTGCGAGCACTACCCAACGTTGTTTATTCTAGAGGACTTTGAGGATGAAGTCTAGTTCAAGTGGGGGAGAGTTGTAACGCCCCGATTCCCAGGTATTAGATTAAGAATTTCTTTAGTTTTTAAGCCCTACTCGACGAGTAAATGATGCCCTACTCTTTGAGTAGCGTCGATGCGGGATCAGGGAATTAGTGATCTACTTGCCGAGTCCATAAAGGGACTCGACGAGTAGGAGCTGGCAGAAGAAACCCTAAGCCCCGGGTTCTGCACTCTATTTAAGGAGGCTTAAGCCCCATTTGGCCTCCTTATAGTCAGTTCGAGCTCATAAGAACACCCTAACCGTGTATTGTGTCATTTTGTGCATTGAAAGCTTGGAAGGAGGAGCTTGGAGAAATAAAGGGATAGGAGCAAGGAAGGAGTGGAATTCGAAATCTACCTCAGTTAGCACTCATTGAAGGTACCAAGTCGACATCTTTATCTCTTTTCCATTCTAGATCTCATATGGTGGATATCTAGGGTTTTTAAGGTTTAAGTAAGGAGATATTGCAAGACATAAGTTAGATCTGAAGTTGTAACTTCAGATCTAGACCATTCCCGAGTTCTAGATTCTTAAATTTCCTCTCTTGGACGTGAATGAGGCCCCCACTTGTGCATAAAACCCATTAAGAGCTGAGTTTTGGGCATTAAGAACCTTTTTTAGCCATGCATGCACGTAAAGTTTGCAACTTTACGTGAAAGGCATGCCCTGGAAGCTTGGATCTGTAGTTTGGAGTCGTTGTGTGGCTTAAAAATGGGTCTGTATGGCTTAAGGACTGAAGAACTCGATGAGTCACAAGGGCGACTCGGCGAGTCGTATGAATATAGTCATGAACTCGACGAGTTGGAAGAACAACTCAGCGAGTCCGATGAAGATTGCCACAGACTCGACGAGTTGCATGAACAACTCGGTGAGTCGGATGAGTTTTCCCCAAGTTAGGAATGTGTGTGTATCGACGTATTACTAGAAGGAAACTCGACGGGTGGCCTTAAGGCCTCAATCAAGGATCGTGGGAACTCGACGAGTCACCCTGGTGACTCGGCGAGTGGGTAAGGATTTCAAGGAACTCGGCGAGTAGCCGAGGGTACTCGACGAGTTAAGGTCAACATGGATTGTTGACCTTGACTAAGGACTTTGACTTTGACCAGGGTTAACTAGTTGGGTCATGAAGTACTCTGTGAGGAAAAATACTTATGAGCATGTTCGTATTATGGTAATAGGTGGTGGAGTCTTTGACGAGTGATCGGAGAGCTGTGATTTATTTACCGATCCGACATCTACGAGGTGAGTTATCCTCACTATGCTAAGTGGTCTAAGGAACCAATGCCGGCCCATTTGATATGTTACTTTGAGATGTGTTTGATGCTGAGTATGTTTTCGTGTTGCATGCTAGTGGTTATGCCTGTTAGGTAGCTCTGTAGGAATACCTGTGTTGTTATATGATTATTGCATGCTCGATTCTTCTGAATTATGTGTTTGTTACATGGGATGGGTTGAGGTTGTACTGCTTCATGTGGTAGCCAACAAACCCTAGGAGCATTCCAGTTACGGGATAAGGGAGACTCGTACTGTGGGCTCGGGAGCATTCCAGTTACAGTCTAAGGGAGACTCGTACTGTGGGCTCGTGGGTATTACAGTCTATAGGGCTATGGACCCGTTATGTGCTGTTCTGTTCAGTTGTGATGATATGTTATTGCTAAAATGATTATGTGGACTGTATATGTATCGGTATTTTGGGGGTAACTCACTAAGCTTTCGGGCTTACAGTTTCAGTTTATTGTTTCAGTTACACCAGAGGATCGCGGCAAGGCAAAGGCATGATCATACAGCTCCTCCTGTTATGGTTATGTTTCTGGGAAATACTCTGATAATTGTTATTTTGAAAATAAAGTTGTAATGTTTTGATGAACTTGTCATGTTTTAAAAAGTTTAAATTGGTTTGAAATTTCGGATGTTACATTCCTTTTGGATCTATCCGCTAATTCTGACTTTGATTTTAGCCCGTATTTTTATATGATTTAGTGATTTTGCTAGAAATTATAACTCTCTTGTACGAACACCGATTTTGGTGCTCCTTTTACCAAAATTCATATATTAAAGAGTACTACAATTTTTGTTTTGGTGACTTTACCCTAAATGTAACCATTAACTCTGTACCTTTTGACGTTAATAAATTTTAATCATGTGGTTGATTTTTATATCATATAAAATTCATCTCCTTCATATGAACTTAGATTTCTATGAAATTTATATTTTCGGGATTAGGACGACGTTTGCTTTCTAAACATTATATATATATATATATGTGTGTGTGTGTGTGTGTGTGTGTGTGTATGTGTGTGTGTGTTTTGGCACACTTTTTTACGACTTACAAATGATTTCGACTGATTTTTCCTATTTTTCTTTAATATGAAACTTGTATTATATAGTCTGAAGGGTGCACGACTATTGATTATCCTAAAAAGGATTTAATTTTACTAATTATTATTATATATTATGTGCAACCCGAATCTACGGGTGTTATAGTTATCTCCCCCTTAGGATGATTACATCAAAAAATCATCAACAAAATAAGGGTTATAAAATGACTCCGTACGTTACTTTTCCATCATAGGTGATAACCGTAACTCTCATGTATTTTATATCGAGTTTCTAACTCTTATACTTCTTAACTATTGATGGTGTTGCACCTACACTTCCTACGAAATTAAGGTCTTTACTTTGAATACTGTAGCATACCGATGGGCCATCTTCTAATGACCACTCATCCTATGATGCAACGGTTAGACTTAGGTCTCTTTGAGTCAGACTCTAACACGAAGGATACCTTCCTTCATGTTATAATGTGATATAATCACATTCGGTTATGTAGCATTTATAGCTACAGGCAGTGAACGTGATACCTATACTAATCGCTTTTATTATCTTTTCCTTCAATCTAAAGTTGGATGCTATGTCCAAATTACTTCGTAGATCAGTCAGACTCGATTCGATATGACCATTAAGGTCGGAATAATATTTATCTTTGTAGTCATTACTGAAAAAAGGGTAATAATGGAAATGAACAAAATAGCTCAACTACTTAGAGACTTAATAACCTTATGACTTTCCCTAATCTAAGTGTGAGTCTTATGCTTCCGATAGTATAGGCCTCTACTACCTTTCACACCTACTCATACTCATCTCAAGTATTGCCTTGCAGTCCACTAAGTTCTATTCCTAAAATCATTAAACAATTTAACACATACAAATTGTCCAAATAGGCACATGTATTAATAAGCTCTTCTAGGGTTTCTTCCTCGAATGTCTTCAACCACGATTCTTCTTCTACTTGGTTGGTGATGGAAACGCCAGGCGATGCGACGACTTCAGGAGTTACACCAAAATTTCTATCATCTTACCAATCGAAGGTGTACTTCAGACATACCACACTCCTCTATACATACCGTTATTTTACAAACATATTCTAAAGGAAATATACCATTCTATATGTGTTACTTAATATATCTTCTGATAGGTATCATTCACTATCATAAGCATCCTTATTTGCTCAGTCCTCTAGGAGTCCTTATCATGATGTTATGTACACCAAAGTAGGCGTTCGGTATGCTGAGACGAGAATATAGATAGAGAAGGTTTAGACATGTAATCCTTCTTATTACTCCGAAAAGTTATATGCCAGCTCTAACATCGTAATTAAACATTTAGAAACCTGAACATATAAAATTTCCCTAATTCTAGGTCGGCAACAAACCTTAAACCTAATAATAACAATTTAGATAGGAAACCTAAGGCATTCTATAATAAAAACCATTTAGCACATAAAAGAAAATTGGGCATCTTATCCTTAAGTGAGCTATTGCTTGTGTCAATTCGGTGTACTACCTAAACTAAAATAAAATACACACTCTTATCACGATCACTGCTTAGCATTCTAAGTTTAACTCTAGAAATCCTACAAATTCCTAGTTCACTTAAACTAATGCTCTGATACCAACTATGACATCCCCATTTTTATGGCAAAAAAGACCAATTTTTTATGCTTATTAAATCAGAGTATTCTTTTAAATAGATTTATTATGCTGAATTTGTCCCAAAAACATGAAAATAATATTATCAAAACATTTTCGAAGAAATGTGTTTTTTTATTTATAAAGCTCGGGATGTGATCGTCGATATAGAAACATTAACATAAACGGTGACTTACAATGTCTCAATATACTAATGGTCTACATCTTGAATCTCTTATATATCATTATCAGAGTATCTTTATTTAATAACTTGTGATTTAAATAAACTTAGTGGGTTGAGGTGGGAAACTTGGTGAGCACATACGGTTTTCAACTCACAATATTATAATATTTTGTTATATATTCTTTAGCATTCAAATAACCCAATTATCCCATTCCTGTTATCTTAATCTTCTATTCCTATTATGGTGATCTCGAGAGATCTTTCCTAAAGGATCTTTATCAGCAGACAATTAAAATCCCTAGATGATTAGGACCGACAATATGATAATACTTTGGGTAAACACGACAATACATTAGTACTTTGGATAGTCACGCCAGACACTACGACACAATAATACTTGGGTTAAGCACGACGGTACATGAGTACCTAGGATAAGCACGACAGTATAATCGTAGTTGGGATACACAAGGCAGACACAAGTTATTATTTCGTACGACTTTCACTTAACCTATAATAACCACTAACTTACACGACCCTATCATAGCCTCTCATTTATTATTCTGCACCACCCTTTACTACCCGATTATATTATTAAGTATAATATGCTATTAGATTAAGTAATAATCATAACTTATTGTACAAATATATTAAACATAGGAAAAATAGTGCACATATCATCTAAGCAATTAGAATAGTTGTATATATGTGTAGGTTTGAATGTAATTATGAACTCACATGATAAAAGTGGATGCCTCAGAATTTGGGCAAAACCTCGCCTTAACACTTTCATTAACCTAAATGTACAACAGTAAGTCTTATTCTAGTTTCATAATGTCGACGGCTATAATAATTATAGTCTAGATTCCTCACTAATCCCAATGTCTACATCAAGATATATCCAGTAAGGATTATCCAGGCAAGGCAGTTGGGTGGCAGGATCATTTCGGCATAATAGCTTTTCTAAAATGCAACAATCAAGCCAATTTGACCATTATAAAAACCTCTCCTAAAAGTAGATTGATCAGTATTATGACTTGGAATCACTGATAATTCTTATTTATAGGTTTATAATAGCGACTTATGACTATACATATAACTTACACTAAACAAAAGTTGAGTGCAATTTAACTTAAAGAGGTTTTAGTGAAAACCAGGAAAAACACATGGGCAGGGCTCCGATACAGAAAGCTTCTATTTTCCGGACACCTAGACCCTTAAAACCCTTGCTAAATACCCCTAGGAACCTCGAGAAAATCGGACTCAAGAAAGAATGGAGGTTAGAAAGAGAGTTTGGGATGAATTGTGAGGTGAAATGAGCAAGTTTCGCAACTTATTTATAGGAAAATTTAGGATGCATGGCGGGCAAAAGGGGTGCACGTCGTGCATTTTAAGATGACATCTCCCTAGCCACTTTGTGTCACGTGTCAGGCCCATCGTTGTTTGCATTTTCAGTTTTTCACCTTCTAGAAGCGCGCGTCGCGCACCTGATGTTTACTACGCTTGGCGCAAAACAAAGATTTGGTAAAGTCCATCACATCTTCATACAAACTCTGTTTTTGATGTTCTTTTTTCCACGCATACCTCTCAACGAGTAATACAACTTTCCTTTAGGATCCATCGGCTAATTCTGACTTTAATTTTAGCTCTTATTTTTATATGATTTAATATTTTGCAAAAATCATAGCTCTCTCGTCCAGAATCCGATTTTGTTGTTCCTTTTACCAAAACTCTTATCTGAAAGAGTACAACGATTTTCATTTTGGTGACTTTACCCAAAAGTCAACCATTCATATCTTATAAAATTCATATCTCCTTCATAAGAACTCAGATTTCTACGAAATTTATATTTTCGGGAATGGGACGACGTGTACTTTCTATATATATATATATATATATATATATATATATATATATATATATATATATATATATATATATATGTTTTGGCGCACTTATTTTTACGACTTACGGACGATTCAACTTATTTTTCCTATTTTTCTTTAATATGAAACTTGTATTATATAGTCTGCAGCACCCATAACTATAGATTATCCTAAACAATGATTTAATTTTAATAAGTATTACTTACTATGTGCAGCCCGAATCTCGGGTGTTACAAAGAAGATAACACAAAAGCAGAATTTTGAATAGGTGAAAATTTATCAATAACATTCATACGAAACATTTTATTATTCGTATATCCAGAACATTAAACATTTCACCTCGAGATATGATATACCTATTTAATTCATAAACTTGTTTAAAACCATCAGAATTCAAACAACTTCCACTAACAAAATTATTTCGAATCTTAGGAACACACAAAACATCAAAAATTTTAATAGATTTTCCACAAGTAAACTCTAAACAAACGACACCGACACCACAAATAGGTTTAAACGAATCATCTCCCATGTGCAACACATACCTATATTCAAGCAGTGTTAAAAGTTTCAAACAACCATTCATCCTTGCATACATGGTTTTTTGCACTTGAGACGATCCATCAGGCAACATCATTATCATGTACATAGAATGATTCAGGAATAAGTGAAACATAATAAACATAATTTTGATTAGAATTCTCAAAGTTAGTCAAAAACTAACATTCTTTCACTTGGTCCTTGGACCTATTTCCACTTCCATTGGCTCCATTGTTTCCAGCACCATTGTTGACAAGACTCACACGACAATCACGCTTGAAATGTCCCACTTTGAAGCACCTCCAACAAACCAACTCCTTTTTCTTTTTGTTGGAGTTATTTGGGACATATTCTTACTTGCATTTTCCATGTCCTTTGTTATTCGGATTTCTCAGTTTGTTTCCAACAACGTGGACCAGGGCCGTCAAGATTCAACTTTTCCTTTGTTTCTGTCACTTTCTTGAGCATGAAGAGATTCTTCAATGTGCAAATGACTACCAAGTTAAACCAAAGATAGTTCCTCATATTGATGTTTCAGGTTATGTTTGAAGTCTTTCCATGATGGTGCAAAATTTTCTATCACACTTAACACAACAATGGTTTCATCCATATTCACTTTTTGCAGTTTGTATTGACCCAAAATGTGAAGCAGTGTATTATATCGTTCCATGACAGATCTTGAATCAACCATTTTAGAGTTATTAAAATCACTGACCAGGAACTTCTTGCTAGAAGCATCCTCAGCCATGTATTTTGATTCAAGTGTGTCCCACAACTCCTTTGCACTTTTAGCATCACTATGGGTATCAAATGAAGAATCAGCCATACCACTAAAAATGTGACCTCTACGGATGTAGTCATCACTGTCCCACTTGTTCCTCTTCCTGGTTTCCTCCAATGTCTCTTTCTTCACCACTTCTAGCCTCTAACTACTCTGGCATACGCACCCTTCAACGTGGTCAGCATGAACATTGTCTCTTTTTACCAGCACTTGAAATAATTGCCTTCAAACTTATCTAGTTTTATGAACTTTGTGGTCAACTCACAGATTGATTCTGCAATCTCCCATAGATGAGAATATCAGTTTTATTGTTGGGGGAATATTAGGGTGCTGGTAGAGAACTGGATTCCTTATAGATCTTGTAAGTTCACATTCCAAATTGATATTTCTATCATATGCCTGGGTTACAGGACATTCAGTCTAAGATAATCCATAAGGACACTTATGTATCTAGTCACAAAAACACAAGCCAAATCGCCAGACGAACTTTTTGATTTATGTAGGAGAATCTCAAATTTAATGACATAATCAATGGTTTCCAAAACCGACAAGATTTGTCAAACTTACCATAATAACCTACTAGAATTTGGTTTTTCTATAATGAAATCAACTCAAATTTCCAAAGACCTTTTGGGACCACCGCCAGGGGCTCTGCCCCCTGGACTTCGCTAGGGATGCTGTCCCTAGGACCGCGCAAGGGGGCAAAACCCCCTTGATCCCCTCCATTATGTCGTAACGGCTTATAATTCAATCGTATACATGCATGCACTCTACATTCACCAAACATATAATATATTGTTCAAATAATAATCCTCTTAGATCACATATTAGTTCCAATTACCCAAAATGTCTGGTGACATTAAAATTACCAGCGTAATTCATAATAATCGATGTTTGGTTAACAAAAGAAATGAAAAAAAGCAATAAATTAAAGATCTAAAAGTCATAAATTATTTCACCTTGACAAGAGATTGAATTTTCATGGAAAAATATTCAAAACTTCGATCCTAATATTCAAATCACTTCTAACTTGTAGCAGAACCGCAACAGAATAATGGAGGAATGAAAGAAACGAATTAGGTTTCAAGCCCCCCTAGGTGTAAGGTTTTATGTATCTACTATTTGGTGTTTTTGAATGACGGCTATAAGGATGTATTTATAGGCTAGTTAAGGAGGCTCTTGTTTTTGGAATTAGGCAACTAATGGTGGCTTAAGAATAAAGCAAATAAAAATAAGGCAAGCAGTGTTTAGGGAATAAGAAATTGAACTTTCCTCCAACTTTTGTGGTCTGACTTCAAGACTGATTTTGGACATGATACAAGCGAATTTAGCAAAAAGTCTCTTACACGTGATTTGTCCAAAAAAAATTCTGGTATCTATAACATCTTGAAACTCCTTAATCAATCTCAAGAGTCATCATATATTATGACATCCCCAATTTTGTGGCCAATTATTTTTTCTTTATGCTTATTTTTAATAAATTATTCTTTTATTAGTGCGGAATTTGTCTCAAAACATTATTATTGTGAAATGATATCAATATCAAAAGCATTTCTGAAGAAACGTTTTTTCATTAATATTTAAAGGCTTGGGATGTCATAGCTAATAAAGAAACATAAGCATAAAGTAGTATTTACAAGTCTTACATCAATTTTTTTAATGGCCAAAATCTCCTTAAATGTCTCGGTAGATTCAATCATCAAATAACCTGGTTACCCAGTCATGTTATCCTTACTTCCTAATCCTAAAATGACGATCTTGAGGGACCTATCCTAAAGGATCTTTGTAAGCATCAAGTAGACAATACTACTTCGGGGATTCTGTTAGTATTAAGTGTCAGTGAGGCAACCATGTGGGGGGATGGATTATAACAAATGAATGTATAATTCATTAAGACCTACAGGTAATGAGCCAGTCAAAGTTCCACATGACTTTCTAGAATAGTCAGTGGTCGTCATCTTTACTCCTCTAAATGACTGGGCACAGTAGTACAATAGTGCTTTGGTCACAACCTCTCACGATTACTTCACACAACCCTTCACTACCCCCAATAACATTTTAAGTATGATAAATATATGTTTTAATCAAGTAATAACCACAAAATGTGTATATATATATATATATATATATATATATATATATATATATATAAAACATAGCTAAACAACACACATAACATTTAAGCATTTCAAATATGTGTATCTATGTATAAGTTGAAAGTAACTATACACTCACTTTTTAACTTGGATGACTTGTAATTTTGGCAGCACTTCGCCTAACACTTTAGGTTTTTCTTTGATATGACCTAGGTACGAATATCACTAAGTCTTAGTTTTATATTCCTTGTGACTATAATACGATAGTCTAGATTCCTGAATAATCTCAATGGTTACTGATATATAGCTGATAAGAAACAACCAGGTAAGACTATATTGGATGTAGGGTCCGTTTGGTATATAGAGTATACTGATTGGAACTCCCACTTTAAACACATTACTAAATCTAGCCTAAACATCATTCTCGTAAATAGATAAATCAATATTATGACTAAAATCATTGATAAATTTTATTTATAAATTCATAATAATGACTATGAATATAAATATAAGTTACACTTGAAGCATAGTAAGTGCATCTTAACTTACATAAGTTTTAGTGAAAACCGGGAAATTGTGCGGACAAAACTTGACCCTAAAGCTCCAACTCGTCGAGCTCTACGATGCCTTAAAGCCTCGCTAAATATTCCTAATACTAAAATTTTCGAAACTTCATGGCCCCAGAAAGAATCAGAGAGAAAGAGTGAGATGTGAGGAAAGAAGAATGCCTGAAGCTACTATTTATAAAAACTATAGGAAGTGCACCGTGCCTTTTACCTGCATGTGTCGTGCCTATTGATGACATGTCCGGTTTGGGCTGGTGCCACATGTCCTCGCTCCACTCGTCTCGTTGCATCTTCTAGAATACTGGCACATGTCACCAATTTGTGGTGTCACGTATCTGTATTTCGTGGTGCGACATCACTCAGTATGTGGAAGACTCTGGCCCCTCTTTGTCACGTGGCATCACCTGGTGGTGTCATGTTATCACAACAGGTATTTTCTTGAAATCTTCAAACGGCCATAAATTTTGCATATGAGCTTCGTTTTCAACGTTCTTTATATGCACATAATCCTCTCGACGAGATCTACAATTTCCTTAAGGTGTTAGTAGCTAATCCTCACTCTATTTTAAATTCAAATTTTTATAGAGATTATACTATTAAAGTCCTTGCATAAATCATAATTCCTTCATATGAACTCCGTTGTTGACTGTCTTTATATCACCAGATTCATATTCACGAGATCTTCAACTTTCGTTTAGATTGTTTTGGCTAACAAACAACCGATTTTAATTTCAATTTCTGTGTCGCACACTATTATAATGAATTTTGAAAAATCCTAACTTCATCATACGAAGTCAAATATAGGCGTTGTTTATATGCACGATCTCGCTTTTACGATTACCATGAATTTTGTTTAGATTACTTAGGCTAATAAGAACCTTATATCCGGTTCAGTTTTTATGATACGCATAGCTGTGTTGGGTTGATCGTAAAAATTTGAAAAAGCATAACTTCTTCATACGAAGTCCGATTTAAGTGCTCCTTATATCCACAAGATAGTCACTACGACAACTACATCTTTAGCTAAGATTATTTACTATATCTTAAATATCTAGTCCGAATTTGCTAACGCTACAGATACAACCGAAATACTAAAAATATGTCCATTGCCCTAATTAAAATTTAGCATATCATTTCATATTTTGGTCCAAGCTCTTCAATTTAGCTCCATTTTAACTCGTTTTCACTTCTATTTCATCAATATGCAGTTTTTACCTACAAAATATAAATCAATTAAGCACCATTTTTCCTATTTTAATCATAAAAATACCTAAAAGGATATATGAAATGTCCTTATAATATATACTCCCTCCGTCCCATATTTATTGTCCATTTTGACTTTTGAAGTCTTTATTCTTCAACTCTGACCTTAAATATTTTTGTTTTTTATATATAATATTTGATGCAAAATACATGAATGGATTTTGTTTTAAATATTTTTTTTCATTGTTATAAGTTTCATCAAGTATTTATAACACAAATAAAAATATTTAAGGTCAATGTTGAAGCATAAAGACTTCAAAAGTAAAAAATGAATAATAAATATGGGACGAAGGTAGTGTAATTTAAGACACACCAAAATACCCCACACTTGGCTTTGCTTGTCCTCAAGCAAAATACAAAATAATGTAAGTCATATTTATATTGCACATTACATAAGATAACCCTATTCTAAACCCACCAATTCCATTCATCTTCAATGTGCATATCTGTATCTAAAGCCTAAGAACTTTCCCAACTTTAAATACTCACAATCTTCTAAATGTTCCCCACTTAATATGAACAATACACACTTTTGCCTCCCTCCAAATATATCGTTATTAAAAATTCCCCAACGTCAAGGTACTTTTATTAAGTTCTCATACTTTAAACACAATACCAATATGATGTTTCTATTTGAGATACCACTTTCCATACTTCCTTAGTACGTAACTTTTTCATTGATATAAATTTATTGCATATAGTACCACATTTACTAGCTTTATCTCGTGACTTTCTATGGACGATTTTTGGATGTGTTATCGCTCATCCCAAAGGATACTAAAACAAGTCCATGACTTCTTTTACAATCCATGTAGTGAGAATTATACTCAATGATCCTTTACCAGATGACCCATGGATACCAGACATTAAGTTTCCTTAAGGGCTTACTATCTTGAATTGTCAAGGCTACAAACTGAATTCTCCTCTTGAGCTGAACTAGAAATTTTTAATTTTTCCATATTTCACATAGTTTATGTTTGGAAAATTTCTTCCTTTCTATCCTAATTGGAAACTTGACATCAACCCTTATTGGTTAAAATATATATTTAGGTGGGGGTACATTTCAACAAACAATGTAAAATATGTGGTATCCCTCATACCACACAAGTTCACATCTGTGTTTCAAATTTTCACTAAAGATATAAAGCCACAGATATACTATAACATATCCATTAAATAAAACCTTAACATTTATTTCAGATTATCATACATAACTTTATTAACTTAATTTTAATATTTTTTTCGAATTAATTTTCATCAATGGACACTTTAGCAATTTATTTCACATGTAACCTCATACACCACACTTAAATCATAGAACACCCTTGTTGTATACTAAATAAATTAAGATAATAATAGGGAGAAAATGGAACAAACTCCTCTCGGATAGTGGCAAGATAAAATCCAGTTCAAGTGGTCATTTTTAAAACCGTTGGTGCTTAGTTGATCTTGTAAGGCTGAAATCGCAATTGAATATCTTTTTTGCTCACATTAGGACACCAAAATGCATACTTCAAGTGGTCGTTACATTGTATTAATGCTCACATTATGAATTGTGTATTATCTTTGTGAACCATAATTAACTCGAGTTGTGTCAGCAAAACACTCTTCATGTCCTCGCATGTGTTCTTTCCTCTTGTAATCTTTTTACAAACTCTTTAATTATTTATATGTAGAGTAAGTGACCCCACACTTTATATAATCCAACAACTCTTAGAAACTATAGTCAATTCAAAACTACATTTTGTCCTTACATCTAAACTTATGCCCCTCCCCAATCTTGAGTTTTTCATTGTCCTTAACGCAACAAAAACAAATTCCTAAAAGAAAAACAAAACAACTACAAGCACACAAATTAAATCAAATAAAACAAAATTACACTAAATAGCCCTCAATTTAATTGGGGTACATGATTACACCTAACACATACCAGAAGCCTTTTAAACCCCTAGGTTATCGTAGTGGACGAGTGAAGTTGTGTGGGGGGTTTACAGTGAACTTACCCCCAAAGCTACAAAGTTAACAATTTTAAGGCTATTCACGGGATGCATTACCTCATACGATGTCTATGGAGGATCATATGTTAGTTGGCTTCTTTGAAAGCCAACAGTGAGGTCGTTCACCTTAGTTTGTCAAAATAGAGGTAAATATATCATTGGATCGACCCCTTCTTTTCCATAAAAATGTATTCTTTTTTTTTTACCAGGATCATGTGTCATGCCTTCTTTGACCTTTTGGAATCCTAACCTTTTACATTTAAACCTTCCATGGGAGCGTTTGAACTTTTTTTTGTAGAACCATGCATATTTCCATCTGGTAAACTTATTTAATCAATGATTGATATCATGTAACACTTTTGATGGTATTGGGTCCATTCATATGACCTTATAGCATGAAAACCAGGTTGCTTGGCAGCAGTGTTGGCCAACCCTGTCGGGTTGCAGCCTCGCCTGCTTAACACCACTACATGGCCACTTGACTAGTTGGCACTACTGTCAGCAAGTTGGGCCTGAAGTGGACTGGACCAAGGCTTGACCTAATTACCTTTGACCTAAGTAGAAGGCTTCTTCCTCCATGTTGAGGGATCTCTTCCACTCTCTAACATCATCCCCCATTATCCCCATACATTTCCCCATCACACGTAGATGGCTCTCTCTGAGAGACCATCTCTTCACTCACACCAATCTACTCTCGGTGCATAGTCCTTGGGGCAGTTCTAATGGTCTTGTTACCTATTGCAGCCAGGAATCCCGTCGGCAACATGTTAACGACGCTCATGCCCAATCCACGATCCATATCCAACACTCAAGACCCGATGACCATATTCTTATGTTGTATCATTGGAATTACTAGTGGGACCTCGAGCAAATAGCTACCATATCTCTTGGTCTCAACCTTGTTTTCACCCCAATCTGTTCAGATCTACTGTGTTAAAGTATTCCAGCTTGGCATACAGGCAACCTCGCTATTATGCCAACCCACATCATGACATCCACATCATATCAACTTTCCGTTTTGGCCGCCACCCCGTAATGACTTCCGAAAATATCAGTCTATAAAACATTTGCAATAGACTTCTATAAGTGTGCACTATTTACCAATCACTCAATGTTTCCCATCCATAGGCATAGAAATACAACCCCTACCCGGTGTTGGTCATGGGTCCGGTGCCCCTCGCCTGGGTAGGCATTAGTTTCTTTGATTGAGTTTCTAAGTACAACATTTTAGTTTCCCATCCACGGGAAAATAAATGATTGTCCCCTATATTAATCGATGATCTCCGCCCTAAGCCGAATCCCGTTCTTACATTGTGCGCGACTTCCTCGATGGTGTTTAACGTTTCCCATTGAATGGAAGGCAAGAATCACAAATATAATACATTGCATCTAGTTTACAAACTTTGATGTTTGATACAAAATTGTTATGACAAGTCTACGTTTCTTAGCTACCTTGACCAACATCCTATCGACATCATTGTTGCATGACATTCTTATAAGCAACCTCCTTGCACATTATTTGTCCAACAACCCTGCTGCATAATATCTAGACAATAGCCTTGTTGCATACAACCAAGCCATCCTTACATTGCATAGATCCAAGTATACCTCAGGATCTACTATACAACACTATGACCTCATATGGGTGAGTTCATTTGTTCTAGTTTATGTTGGTACACATTTATTGCTCAGCCTAATGCAATTGGCTACAAACTAGTCACATTGGACTGGGGGGGACTTGATGGTATTTGGTCCATTCACATGACCCAATATTATGAGAACCTGGCTGCCTGACACTGGTGTTGGTTAGCCCTGTCGGGTTGTAGCCTCACCTGCCTGGCACCACTACACGATAGCCCGGCTGGCTGGCATTGCCGCTACCTAGCAAGGTATAAATTGGGTTGGTCTAAGGTCTGACCTAATTCCCCTTGACCTAATTGTCTCCTATAAATAGAAGGCTTCCTCCTTCATGAGGAGGGATCTCTTCCACTCTTTAACATCAGCCTCCATTATGTACATACACATCCCCATCACACCTAGATGACTCTTTCCGACCAGGAGAGACCATCTTTTCACTCACGCTGATCTAACTTGATTGTCGGATCCTACTCTCGGGGGAACAGTCCATGGGGAGGTTCAAGTGGTCTTGTTACCTGTTAAGTTTATAAATCCCGTTGGGAACATGCTAACGGCGCTCATCTCTGATCCATGATCCAAATCCAATGCTCAAGACCAGATGACCGGATTCTAATGTCGCATCAACTTTCATTTGTTTATTTTTGAGAGTGTATGTGTTATCATGCTTCTTATTCCCTATTTGTTTTTCTTGTTTTGACTAATTCTATCATCCAATTCTTTTGACCTGTTACATGATAAAATTCTCTCCAAATCATAGGTGGTATCAAAGAGCATATTTGTTGTATGCTTGTATACATAATCGTTGATAGTATTGAACATGAATTGGTCACCGCTAATTAGAGGATCATTTGTAGGTCCAAATAAAAGGAGTCTTAATTTTAGGTTTCCAAATGTCAATCTATTTATCCTTCTCGATGACTAATTTGGGCATAGATAGTTGCCAAAAAGGGATAATCAATTACTGCATTTGGTTGTTTATATTTGGATAGTTTTTTAGAATCCCTCACAACAAGAAATGGTGTTTCAAGAATTTTTCAAAATTGTTGGGTACCGGTGGTATGAGCCTCCATGGATCCCTCCCCAACTTTGAATGTTTCTTACTCATGACACTCTTCATTAGACTTTTCCAATTCAATTATAACTTCTGCAATTTCAATTATCCTTTCGGTATCATTCTTATCTGAAGGTACAAAATCTTCCACCACAACTTCAATTTCCGGTGGTGTAGGATTATTCACAATCTTATTAAACAATTTATGACTAAATAGACATCTAAAAGATTATCTGATGGTTATTGATTTACTTGCTCTGTTAATTCTTTCAGTTGATCAACAAGAGCCGAAATTGCTTTGGAGTTATCTTCCCGCATGTTGAAGATTTCATTACACATGTCTACCATTTGATCAAACTTCTTGCTAAATGAATATTCATTTGATTCTTGGTCTTCAGGGAATCAAGGTGATTAATAGTGTTTGTTTTGGGATAAATTGTCGGTCCATCACCAGTCATTTCCTTACATATCATAGTAAGAAACATTATCATATGACTCATTATTATATGGATCATCATA
Organism: Lactuca sativa; assembly: GCF_002870075.4. Lineage (NCBI taxonomy): Eukaryota > Viridiplantae > Streptophyta > Magnoliopsida > Asterales > Asteraceae > Lactuca > Lactuca sativa. Next base: position 150,412,971 of record NC_056629.2, read on the forward strand.
TGGATAAGCATAAGACTCGTTATATGGATCATTGTAAGGATCATTATTATATGACTTAATGTATGGATTTTATTGACCTTGGCGTGGATTTTTTGTATTCCAGGTGTTATTCTTTGAAATTCTCTTATATATAAGATTTGGATTTTTGGAGATTTTGTCTCCCCACGATGTGGTGCTTTGATTGTTGCGACATGGTGGTGACACATCACCATGACGTGGTGATTAAATGAGACCATGGCGTGGCACCTCTATGCACATAAAACCCTATGTTTCGGGCCTTTGGCCCTATATAAAGGATATAGGGTTTAGGGTTTCGACCACCCTGCACCTCCATCCCTCCAGAAGAGCCTCCATCAAATCGGGTTCTTTCTCTCTTGCATTTTGAGCCATTTTTTAAAGGATTGTGTCACATTTTAAAGGAAGAAGAAGAGTTTTGGGAAGCAAGGGGCGTCAAGCAAGTAGATCACAATATCCTTATGAAGTTTCTGGACCTTTGTAAGTCCTCTTAACCAGATCTTGTTGGTTCATTTCTTGTAGGACATAGAATCTAAGATAGTTGGCCTATTTGTTGTGTTTTGAGAAATTGTTCTTGACAAATTTTGCAACTTTATTGACCATTAAGGTCCCAAGAGTCTTATATGCTTTAGATATGGATTTCCAAGTAGCTTTGATGTCATGCATAAAGTTTTGGCAAATTCTTACCATTTGACCTAATTTCTTGTATGACATTCATTGGACATGCATGTTGATAAAGTTGGGATTTTTATAGACCCTAGAGTGCCATTAAGCTTTCTGGAAAATTAGAATGGTGGAATTAATGTATTGAGAACTTAATGAGACCTTGGATCTGTTAGCTTTACCATGACGTGGTCAAGTGATGATCGCGTCATGGTGGACAAATCCATCATGATTCTGTATCGAGCCAAACCATGATGTGGTAATGGACTTACCATGGCATGCTGGTCTGGAGAGTTGACTTTGACCGTTGATTATTGGATTTTTTTCCAGGTTGAGTTTTGACCAACTTGTTGGTTTTAGATAATAAACTAAGGTTTGATCTTTTGATTTACGTTTAGGTGGCATGTAGTACCAACCTTATGTTTGTTATCTGTGGTGTTAGTCTACTTCGATAGAGGGGTGGGTCTGCTCACTATACAATGTAGGATACTAGACTGTCTTTGTGACTCTTTCATGTACGTTGCGTATGTTGGTCGGGGCCCATTATATATGTTGGGGGTCATTATGTATGTTGAGTGGGGCTCGTTATGCAAATTGTGGGGTAGGGGGCTAATGTATATTGGGTGGGTCCCATTATGTTCCATGGGCAGGGCCTGTTATGTATGATTAAGTTGGGCCCACATTGGTATGTGGTATATTGGGGGGGGGGGGGGGGAGTGTATGTGTCTATAGGAAAGTAACTTAGGAAATTTGGGATTATCCTTGAGGAAAGTATGGATAGGTGTGGAAGGTAGTATGGGCTCGTACTACTAAATGCATAGGATGCGTACTTGAATTAGAGAAAGTAGCAGAGATTCAAAGAATCTTGTAGTGTGAATGGCTCTATAGGTATGATTTGACCTTTCTGTTATGTGTTTTATAATGGCGGTGACTCGTCAGGGATGCGGTTCTGGTTCCAGTTCAAGATCTAATTCTAAACCAGGAGATGCTGAGTTGCGTGAGCTACTCGTTGTAGAGCTTTTGAAAGTCATTCTGGAGGACATGCATGAAATGTTTGGCACAGTCAAGGAAGGATTGATTAAGATGATGAATGAGCGTATACAGACTCTTCGGGCGGAGCTGGCAGTTGGCCAGTTCATGGCACGCAATCTCATTTTCCTAGATTATCGTGCTTGTGGGGGTCCTATGTTTTTCAAGAAGAAGGACCCAATTTCCAACATGCATTAGGTTACATACCTTGAGTGTGATCTTCATACTAGCTTCTTCCCAGACGGTCCAAAGACTAGATTTGCTTCTTACCTTTTGAGAGATGGGGCTCATGATTGGTGAGATGAGGTGGGTCATGCTCTAGGAGCATAGGCCATAGAGGCTGTGACATGGGCGAATTTTTTAACTAGGTTTATGGAGGAATTTATACGTACTATTGAGGTATAGCAGCTGGCTAGGGAGTTCTAGGATCTCCAACAGACAATGGAGACTGTGAAGGAGATCACCGCTAAGTTCAAAGAAAGGGCTTTGTTGGTTCCGTAGTATGCCATGTATGAGGAGATGAAGAAGAAGAGGTATCATATATGTTAATGGCACACATTATATAGTTTTTCAATATTTCGAGCTGTTAGAATTTGGAGAAGATGATTAATAGAGCCTGTGAGCGGGAGATTCAGTTGTATCTTCAGAAGAATCAGAAGGCACCTCAGGTTCAGAGTGCAGTTGTTTCAATGAAGAAGTCCAAGAATTATGTTTGATGACCAGGAGGCCATTCAGGCCATGGAAGCTGTCTCAGGTATGGGAGGTTGCACGAGGGGCCTTGTCGTATGAAGGGAGGTGGTTACTACAAGTTTGGTCAAACATGAAACATCAACAAAGACTGTAAGTAGGGGGAACTGATATGTTTCCACTACAATTGGGTTGACCACAAGAAGGCCGATTGTCCGAGTTTATCTGGTAGAGCAGTGAAGAAACCTGCTCCTGCCACCCTAAGGATTCCGGGAGTCCCTCCTGAGAGGCAAGTAGAGTTCAGGATTGACCTAGTCCTGAGTGTGGAACCAATAGCCAAGGAACCCTATCGTCTTCCACCTCTTGAGATTCATGAGTTACCGATGCAACTTTAGGACCAGTATGACAAGGAGTTTATCTGGCCGAGCAGTTCTCCTTGGGGAACATCTATTTTTTGTGAAAAAAGAAGGATGGGTCCCACCAAATGTGCATCGACTACAAGGAGCTAAATAAGTTGACGGGGAAGAAGCATTATCTGCTTTCAAGGATCGACAATTTATTTGATCAACTACAGGGTGTATCTTGATTTTCCAAGATTGATTTGAGATCGGGGTATCATTAGATGAGGTTCAAGGATAATGATATTTAGCAGACAACTTTCAAAACTAGTTATGGACATTATGTGTTCATGGTGATGCCATTTGAGCTCACTAACGTACGAACAACGTTCATGGACCTCAAGAACCGGGTGTTCAGGCTGATGTTGGATTGATCAGTGATTGTGTTTACTAATGATATCTTGGTGTATTCTAAAACCAATGAGCTACACGAGAATCATTAATATGGGGTTCTTAAAACTTTGAAGAGGGAGAGGTTTTATGCTAAATTCTCCAAATGTTAGTTTTAGTTGTGTGTGGTGCAGTTTTTGGGTCACCTCATCAACCAAAATTGTACTTTGGTCGACTCGGAAAAAATCAAGGTCATGATGTAGTGGTAAGTTCCGAGGTCTCCATCTGAGATTTAGAGTTACCGTGGCTTGGCAGGATATTATCGGAGATTTATTTATGATTTTTCAAAGATTGCATTTCCCTTGACCTTATTAACAAAGAAGAACATCACCTTTTTGTAGGGGCCTAAGCAGCAGGAGGCATTTGTGGTTCTAAGACAGAATTTATGCAAGACACTGATATTAACAATCCTCAAGGATGTTGATGATTTTGTGGTTTACGGTGATGCATTAGTTTTAAGTATCGGTGCACCGCTTATGCAGAGGGTTGATGTGATTGTGTACGCTTCGAGGCAGTTGAAACCTCATGAGGTGAATTATCCCAATCATACTTCGAGCTGCGGGCAGTGGTTTTAGCTCTTAATATTTGAAAGCACTACTTATATGGGGTTTGGTGTGCCATTTAAGAAGAAATTAAGACTTTGAGATATTTGATGGATCAGCTGAGTTTGAATATGAGGCAGCGTAGGTGGCTCGATATTGTGAAGGATTATGATTGTGAGATTATGTTCACCCGGGGAAGGCCAGTGTGGTGGTCGATCCTTTGAGTTTCAAGGAGACCATTTCTTATATCAGATACTTATGTTTGAGGATGGTTGTTGTTACTCCGCTGTTAGAGCTGAACTAGGAGACATAGGTTGGTGCAAGGAAGGAGGAGCATTAGAAGAGTGAGAGGATTATTGGACATGTTTATTCTTTAGATTATGATAGTTATGGGTTATTGACTCCTCATGGTAGAGTTTGGGCTCCTTATTTTGGTGGGAACCAACAAAATTTGATGGAGCAGGACTACAAATCAAATTTTCGATTCATTTGGTGCAACAAAGATGTATATGGACTTGAGAGTTAACTATTGGTGACCCTCCGTGAATCAGGAGGTTGTTTGGTATGTTTAAAGGTGCCTGTCTTAAGGGAAAATTAAGATTGGACATCATAGACCTATAGTGAAAATGTAGTCATTGGATATTACCATGTAGAAATAGGAGCATATTACAATGGAGTTTATTACCAAGCTATCGAGGACTGCACGTGGGGCTGATTTATTTGTGTCATTATTGATAGATTGACCAAGAGTTCTTATTTCATCCTGATTCAAAATAATTCTTCTGCCAAAAGGTTAGCTGATATTTACATCAAGGAGGTTTGTTGCACGACATGGAGTACCAGTTTCTGTAGTTTTTGATTGGGATGTTCGCTTTACTTACATGTTTTGGAAGAAGTTTGATGAGGAGTTGGGCACTCAATTGCATTTTAGTACTGCTTATTAACCACAAACCAAAGGTCAGAGCGAGTGGACTATCCAAACTCTTGAGGACATGCTTAGAGCTTATGTGTTAGATTTTGGTGGGAGTTGGGATGTCTACCTTCCTTTGGTTGAGTTCTCCTACAACAACTATCATGCCATTATTAATAGACCCCCCTTTGACATGTTTCATGGGACAAAGTGTCAGACCCCAATTTGTTGGGGAGTGGTCAGTCAGTGAGTTTTGGGAAGCAAGAAGGTTGTGCTCAACACTACAAAGTTCATCCAACAACTAAGTCGTAGGTTGCAGACTGCGTAGGGCCGTCAAAAGAGTTATGATGACTGGCATGGTTATGAACTTGTGTCCCAGGTTGGGGATTATGTGTTTCAAAAGGTGTCACCTTAGATGGGTTTCATCCGGTTTTAGAATCACGAAAAGCTTGGCCCAAACTTCATTGGTCCATTCAAAGTTATGGTCCGGTTAGGAAAAGTTACCTATTAGCCGGAGCTATCAGTGGATCTTAGTCAGATCCATAATACATTTCATGTTTCTCATCTAAATAAGTGTTTAGCTAATGATTATGTAATGGTTCCTTTGGACGACATCAAAATTGGTGAGCACTTAAATTATATGGAGTGGCTGATTGCGGTCCTAGAAAGGAGGATGAAGACCTTACACAACAAGGTAGTGGGTTTGTTTAAGGTGTAATGGTAGCTCTGAAAGGGTTCTGACAGACTATGGAACCTGAGGACAAGATTAGAGAGCAATATCCTGAGTTGTTTGTAGTTGCGGATTTTGAGGACGAAATATAGTCCAAGTGGGGGTGATTTCGTAACGCCTGGGCTTCAGGGCTAACATTTTTAGACGATGTAATAGTCTAGGTCAACTATTGTAACCCTTTATGAAGTAATAAAGATGAATTATTTGAGTATTATGTGAATTATGTGCATTTATGTGCTTATAACTTAACTATAACGGTATAACTAATAAAGAATAAAAATAAGCGTCAAAATTAAAGTGTGAGATAAGCCCGATGTCTTTACATAAAGTTGTAGTGGTCGAAACAAGGATTCCGGGGATATAAAGAACGCCGAAATCCGAGTTATATCGAAAAAGTTATGACCCGTCGAAGTTTCGCGACGGAACCAGCACGACACCGGAAGCGTAAATAGTGAGTTGATGATAGAGCAACTTTTAGCCTTAGCGGTCTAAAAAAAAGTCATAGAATATGTTAAACTGAGATCGTCCACAAAAAGAATGCCCAAATCTAACTTCGTATGAGGGAGTTATGATTTTTCGAAGTTTCAGCTCAGTAGTGTACACCCCAAAGTTCGAATATTAGACCTAGCGATTTTTAGCCGACACAACCTAAACGAGAATTGAAGATCTCACTAATAGCAGTGTAACGATAAAAAGACAGATGAAAACGGACGTCGGACGAAGAAGTTATGAGATTTTAACGGACCAATCCTGTCCCGGCCTGTTAATAATATAACTTTAAAAATAAAGTCAAAATTATTCGATGGATCCTAAAAGAAAGTTGTAGAGTACGTTCCCACCTACGCGTGGATATAAATAACGTCGAAAATGGAGCTCTTATGCGAAAGATACAATTTTTTTAAGTTGAGGGTGCATTTTGCGAAAGCTGTTGCGATAGTGATGACATGGCTCGATCTGGGCCGTCCGATGAAGATTAGTCTCGCATCTGATGAACGACGTGTCACCCTTCGCTACGCCCCGCCTCCAAGGTTGGGTATGCCCAACATAACTTGGCCTTATCCCTTCCGAGCCACGTGAGAGACACCTGGATGCGAGGTGGCAGTCTTATCCGAGGTTACGCCCAACATAACCGAAGGCTACGGCCAACGTAGGTCCGAAGTCCAGCCCTATAAATACCATGTGAAATGTTTCAGATTTCTCACTCATTTCTTCATTCTTTCTCTCACTAATTTCTCTCTCTAGCATATCCTAACCTCCCTAAAGCCTAGGTGAAAAGTACCCTAGGATCCGAAGGAAGCCCCGAGAATATTTAATTGTAAGTGAGCTACTCCGAACAAAGCCCGGTTTTCTATAAAACCCGTTGTAAGTGAGCTACGCCTATGAAAATTTTAATATAGCTTTTAAATAATTATAGTAATCTTATTAAGTCCTTAGAATATTTAATTGGGCTATTATTATGAGTTATATAATGTCGTTATAATATCTTTTTAACCACTCGCGGTACGGGGGTTCCGGTTTGGAGGACCACTTGGGTTGCTGGATTCAGAAGTGCTTATATGCCAAAATGATCCTGCCCACCGGTGTTCCATGTCTGGCCTTGTCTGTATATAGTGGGTGAAAAGTATTATGTCGTGCTTATATAATAGTAATAATAATTAGACTATTAATTAGTCGCGGTTAACGTTAGACTAAACCCTAGTGATGTTGATACTAGGTTTTGTGAAGGGAAACTTATTTTGAGATAATGAAGCGTTGTTCGAGTGCAGATGTAGCACCTGATTCCTGGTACGTGAAATTTATCTAAGAATTTGTTCTTTTAGCCTGAGACTCGGCGAGTTGTAGGTCCGACTCGCCGAGTAGGGGTGGGGTCCGGGGGCACGTTTAAGTTGGCGACTCGGCGAGTCCATATTCTGGACTCGGCGAGTCACCGCTGTTTGTTGAAACCCTAAATTTCAAGGGCTTGCACCTTATTTAAACCCTCACTTCTGCCCCAAGCTCGCCCCCATTCTCCCTCAGAGCTCCCAACATCGTTTTACCCTTATTCCTTATGAGATTGAAGTGTTTTGGTGTGTTGTTGAAGCTTTTGGAGGAGAAAGAAGAGTAGATCAAGAAGAGGAGAAGGAGGCCAAGCATCTCTGTGTCATCTCAACGTTTTCCTTGAGGTATAGCTCGTTTCCCCTCTGTTTTCAAGCTTGTAGTCTCTATTAGCTTCATGGAAGTCCTTCTTGGGCCATTCCCCAAGCTTGTTTGTGCATTGTGGGTTGTATTAAGTTGTTAGCCTTTAGATCTAGGCACTATTTAGTCCCTGGAGCTTGGATCTACTGCCTTTATGGAGTCACATTGCATAAAAGTCCTAGATCTACCCCTTTTGGTGCACTTTGAGCCCTAAAACCTTCATTGGTGATCATCTACACGTAAAGTTGGAAACTTTACGTGTAAACCAGGCCCTAGGAACCCAGATCCATGAATGCCATGGACTGGATTCAAGCAAAATCGCGTATTTAGTTTTTGCATGAGGTAGACTCGGCGAGTCGTTCATCTGACTCGGCGAGTCGAGTCGCGAGTCCTCGAGTTTTCCCCCTTTTTCATTATGCCGAGTAGAGTAGTGAGTCCGGGGTGGACTCGGTGAGTTGGAAGCCGAACTCATCCATGGAGGAACTCGGCGAGTCAATGCCCTGACTCGGCGAGTTCAAGACAATCTTCTTAGTACAAGAACAGACTCGCCGAGTTGTTCATACAAGTCGGCGAGTCACAGCATAAAGTGTTCTTCGGATGAAGATGAACTCGGTGAGTTGTTTATACGACTCGGCGAGTAGAATGAAGGACTTGGACATCAGTTTAGAAGTGGAACTCGTCGAGTCAACGCCTAACTCGACGAGTAGAGACGGGATACAGGACAATCGATTGGATAGGGACTCGGCGAGTTGGAGAGCCAACTCGGCGAGTCGGGTCAACTGAAAGTTGACTCTGACTTTGGCTTATGACTTGGTCAGGGGTAAAATGGTCATTTTACCCAAAGGACAGTTAGCAGTGATTGATTGAGTGTTTTGTGGGAATTATAGCCGGAGGATTTCCGGAGCAGCAGCAGTAGCAGACAGTCAATTCCCACACAGATCAGCAGCTACTTCGAGGTGAGTTTCCTTCTAGTAGGAACGGGTCTAAGGCACCAAGGCCGGCCTGTATAGACGAGATGTTAGTATTAGAGTGTGGGCCGAGCCCGTATCTCTTGGTTGAGTTGATTATGATGTATGCCAGTATGATAGGGTTGTCTATACTTGTTGTCTGTGTGATACTTGTATATTATGGGTTAGCGGCTGAGTGTGGGCAAGGCCCGTATCTCTCTGAGAGTGGAGTGTCGGCGAGGCCCGTATCTACCAAATAGTGGAGTGTGGGCGAGGCCCGTATCTCCCAACTAGCGGAGTGTGGGCAAGGCCCGTATCTTCATGAGTGTGGGCGAGGCCCGTAACTCCTAGCTGTATGTTGTATGCTTGCATGGTATGAGGTATTATGGGGGAGCTCACTAAGCTTTGTGCTTACAGTTCTCAGTTTTGGTTTCAGGTACCTCTTCAGCTAAGGGAAAGGAGCTGGCGCGGTAGCGGCATATCACACACACTCTTGTTTTCCGCACTATGGATTTTCTGGGATGTACTCTGAAATATTAGTATGATATTACCGGTTTTCAGACATGGAGTATTATTACGAATGTTTGGTAATGATGTTTTTATGTATTAACCTAAATTAAAAATGGAATTTTTAGCTGGTATTTTTGGGGCGTTACAAGTTGGTATCAGAGCCCTGGTTTGAGGGATTCGGACACACCTTCAGGGGTGTCTGAACTCAAATCGAGGGGTCAGAAGATTTTGAAAAAAAAAAGAAAACATTTTCTAAAAGGTTAAGTAAAACATTTTTAGAAGGAAGGAAGCGTGTGATGTGCGCAACCGGTCGAGCTCGAGTAAGTATTCCCCAAAGTACCCATACAAGTTTATGTTGTGTTTATCAGTTTCAGTAGAACAACATGCTAGAATAGGACTAAGGATCTAGGAGTGATGCCTTATGTGCCTGCTTTATGTGCTTCAGTGTATGCAAATTGCATGCTAGAATTGAGTAGACAGCGGTACGATAGCCTGTTAGGGGTTATGCATGATAGTATGAGTTTAGCATTATATGCTAGTTCAGTTCTCTCTATGGGAGCAGAGTTGCTTGAGATTGTTCCCTTAGTTCGAATGTTGTTTGCTTTGTGCTTTGTGGGACTCTGAGTGATGGGAGTTAGCGATTAGGTGAATACGTCACCTCACATGTGATCAGGGTTGGATAATCTTAGAGTGTCGGATTTGACCCTATTGCGCAGCTCTCGTTTGAGTCTAACCGTTGTAGGGATGAGTCTGTTACTCGAAGGATTATTTGAGCCTCATCACATGTGATGGTATTCAGGTAATGGCTAATTGGCATTACAATGAGGCCTTCAACAGATGAGGACTGGGTAGGGTAGAGTCAGAGATTTCCCTATGGCAAGCCTAGCATGAGTATATCAGTGATCAGTAGTAGTGAAAGGGATCTGGTGGAGTCGAGGCAGTCCTTGAAGAAGGTACAGATAGATGTGGAAGGTAGTATGGGCCCGTACTACTGAAAGCATAGGATCCGTACCCGAACCAAGGGAGGCCAAGATAAGACCAGGGAACTTGTAGTAGATGTGATCCCTCAAGAAGTATCAGTATCACTAACGATTATTATCTACGTATTGCAGAATGGTGGTACTACGATCGAGGCCGATAGATGGCGGTTCAGGAGAGGGGTCAGGTTCCGAATCAGGTTCCGAGCCAGTAGATGAGGGACTACGCGAGTTCATCACGTCAGAGATCACCAGGGGTATCCTTGAGTCGACCCCCATTATCTTCGGGTCGATCAAGGAAGGGATAATTGAGTTGATGGAAGATCGCCTTCGGGCATTCAGGAGCGATATGGCATCTAGCCAGTTGGGATGTCGCACATTGTCCTTCAAGGACTTCAGGGGAAGTGGTGCGCCGGATTTTCACGGGGCGAAGGACCCCATAGCTGCCAGACGATGGATTGCCGACATTGAGTCTGCACAGATGATTAGCTTCTGCCCTGAGGGGTCGAAGGTGAGGTTCGCAGCAGGGTGTTTATGAGATCGAGCTAGAGATTGGTGGGAGTCCGTGGGGGACTCATTGGGAGCCTCGGCTGTCGAGGCTATGACTTGGTCGGACTTTGCGACCAGGTTCAGGGCGGAGTTCGCGCCAGCTGTCGAGCTTCAGCAGCTGGCCAGGGAATTCTTGGATATGAGGCAGACGACGGAGACTGTGGCGGAGATCACCGCCAAGTTCCGGGAGAGGGCATTGTTGGTGCCCCAGTATGCGGGTGATGAGGATATGAGGAGGACCCGTTATCATGACATGCTACGGGTTGACATCCGGGAGCATGTTAGTTTTTCAGCTTGCCCTACCCTGGAGTCCACGATTGCCAGGGCGAGGGAAAGGGAGATCGATTTAGAGCACATTCGGAAAAGGAAAGCAGAGGCGGGGCAGGTGGTTGCGGCTTCGGGGAAGAAGCCTAGGGGATCAGATGGGAGGCCGAAAGGCCAAGGGGGCTGAGCCGCTGCGGGAAATGCGGCAGGACACATGTGGGAGCATGTAGGATGGGATCAGCAGGCTGCTACAAGCGCGGCAAGACAGGTCACTTTAGCAGGGATTGTACTACTCCTGTTTCGGCTATTCAGACATCAGAGTTGTTGTGTTTTCACTGCAACCATAGGGGCCACAAGAAGGCCAATTTCCCCCAGTTGACAGCATCGGCGCCAGTGTAGGCGCCAGCTCCAGCGACCTTGCGCATCACTGATGGCCGGAAAGGCAAGGCAGAGGCTCCGGTGGTGAGGAGTCGGGCATTTCAGCTGACTACCGAGGAGGCACTCGCCGCACCTGACGTGGTGACGGGTATGATTCTTTCCCTCTACTTTATTTTTATGATGTTATAATATTGATATGTGCTCTGTGTATATGTATTAGGATTGTTCCATGTGAACGGTATTCCTGTCCAGGTGTTGTTTGACTCGGGTGCCACCCGATCATTTGTTTCCCTTGCGCTTAGCAAGAGGTTTACTGAGTCTCCGGGCATGTTGGATTGCCCTTTAGAGGTAGAGATCGCCGATGATCGATCGGTGCGAGCGTCATCAGTATTCAGCGATTGTGTCCTGAGGCTTTTCGAGGAGCGCTATTTGGTGGATTTAGTTCTCATTCCGTTGCGTGGGAACAAGGTGATCATAGGCATGGATTGGTTGAGCCCTAATGGGGTGGTGATAGATTGCGCACAGCAGCTAGTGCGGATCAGGACCTCGAGTGGGGGAGAGTTGGTGATCCACGGCGAGAGGCCACAGTGTGGACCTATAGTGTGTTCAGCAGCGAGATCTAGGCGCTACCTTCAGCAGGGGTACGCGGGGTATGTCGCGTATATTATGGATACCCGAGAGACGGGTAAGGCGACGGTGAGCGAGGTTCCAGTGGTGCGAGACTATGCTGATGTGTTCCCGGAGGAGCTTCCTGGAATACCTCCGGAGCGTCAGGTAGAGTTCAGGATTGACCTAGTTCCTGGTGCAGCTCCGATAGCCAAGGCACCCTATCGGTTGCCTCCTCCCGAAATGCAGGAGTTGTCTATGCAGCTGCAGGAGCTGCTAGACAAGGGATTTATTCGTCCAAGCAGTTCACCCTGGGGAGCCCCGATCCTGTTTGTGAAGAAGAAGGATGGGTCGCACTGGATGTGTATAGATTACCGGGAGCTGAATAAGGTAACGGTGAAGAACCGTTACCCACTCCCACGGATTGATGACCTCTTTGATCAGTTGCAGGGAGCATGTTTGTTCTCCAAGATCGATTTGCGTTCAGGCTATCATCAGATGAGGGTTAGAGAGGAGGACATACAGAAGACCGCGTTCCGGACGTGCTATGGCCATTATGAGTTCGTGGTGATACCATTCGGGCTCACCAATGCTCATGCCGCGTTCATGGACCTCAGGAACCGCGTGTGTAGAACGATGTTGGATCGGTCTGTGATAGTTTTCATTGATGACATCCTAGTTTATTCCAAGACGCAGGAGGAGCACGAGGAGCATCTGAGAGAGGTTTTGGAGACCTTGAGGAGGGAGAGCTTGTACGCCAAGTTTTCCAAATGTGAGTTTTGGTTGCGTGAAGTGCAGTTTCTTGGGCACCTCGTCAACCAGAATGGGATTTCAGTAGACCCGGCCAAGGTGGAGGCCATGATGAGGTGGGAGGTTCCGAAGTCTCCATCCGAGATTCGGAGTTTCCTAGGATTGGCAGGCTACTATCGGAGATTCATTCGGGATTTCTCCAAGATAGTCGTACCCCTGACACGGTTGACTAGGAAAGTCATGGTCTTTCGATAGGGGCCTGAGCAGCAGGCAGCGTTCGACACCCTGAGGTAGAGATTGTGCAAGCCAATCTTAGCCCTGCCCGAGGGCGTAGAGGATTTTGAGGTATATTGTGATGCGTCGATCTCAGGCCTAGGTGCAGTATTGATGCAGAAGGGGCATGTCATTGCTTATGCCTCGAGGCAGCTGAAGCCTCACGAGGCGAACTACCCGACACATGATTTGGAGTTGGGGGCGGTGGTTTTTGCTCTCAAGATTTGGCGGCATTACCTCTACGGGGTTCGATGTACCATTTACACGGACCACAAGAGCTTGAGGTACCTCATGGATCAGCCGAATCTGAATATGAGGCAGCGTCGGTGGTTGGACGTGGTGAAGGATTATGATTGTGAGATCCTTTACCACCCAGGAAAGGCCAATGTGGTGGCCGATGCGCTTAGCAGCAAGGCGGCGCCGATCAGGGTTATTTGCATGAGGATGACTGTGGTGACTCCCCTGTTGGAGCAGATTCGGGAGGCTCAACAGGAGGCTATGAAGGAGGAACATCGGAAGAGTGAGCGAATAGTGGGTCAAGTCACCTCTTTCAATTATGATAGCCAAGGGTTATTGACACTACACCGTAGGGTGTGGGTGTCGTATCATGGAGGCGTGCGCCAGATCTTGATGGAGGAGGCGCACAAATCCCGATTCTCTATTCATCCAGGGGCGACAAAGATGTATCGGAATCTTCGCCTAGACTATTGGTGGCCGTGCATGAAGCGGGATGTGGCGTGGTATGTCGAGCGGTGTTTGACCTGCAGGAAGGTCAAGGCTGAGCACCAGAGACCGCACGGCAAGATTCAGCCATTGGATATTCCGTTGTGGAAATGGGAGGATATTACGATGGATTTTATCACTAAGCTTCCACGAACGGCGCGATGAGTAGATTCGATTTGGGTCATCGTGGATCGGTTGACCAAGAGCGCCCATTTTATTCCGATTCAGGAGAGTATCTCGGCCGAAAAGTTGGCCGATATCTATATCAGGGAGATAGTGGCGCGGCACGGGGTGCCAGTGTCAGTGATATCAGATCGAGATGTGCGATTCACTTCCAGGTTTTGGAAGAGGTTTCATGATGAGTTGGGCACTCGTCTGCATTTTAGCACCGCCTTTCACCCGCAGACGGATGGTCAGAGCGAGCGGACCATCCAGACTTTGGAGGATATGTTGCGGGCATGCGTGTTAGATTTTGGTGGTAGCTGGGATACCTATCTTCCCTTGGCTGAGTTCTCGTACAACAACAGCTACCATACGAGTATTGACCGTCCCCCATTCGAGATGTTGTATGGTCGGAGCTGCAGGACCCCGATATGTTGGGGTGAAGTTGGCCAGAGGGTCATGGGGAGCACCGAGGTGGTGCTCAAGACGACCGAGAGAATCCAGTAGGTTCAGAGCAGGCTTCAGACTGCGCAGAGTCGGCAGAAAAGTTACGCCGACAAGCGTCGATCCGACCTGGAGTTCCAGGTCGGGGATGTGGTCCTCCTGAAGGTGTCGCCTTGGAAAGGCGTCATTTGATTCAGGAAGTGGGGCAAGTTGGGCCCGAGATTCATCGGACCATTCAGGGTCGTAGCCCGGGTGGGCAAGGTGGCATATAAGCTGGATCTGCCAGTCGAGCTCAGCCAAATCCACAACACCTTCCATGTCTCCCAACTGCGGAAGTGTCTCGTGGATGATTCAGCGGTGGTGCCATTAGAGGATATTCAGGTTGATGATAGCCTGAATTACATCGAGCGCCCAGTCGCAATCCTCGACCGGAAGTCGAAGGATCTAAGGAACAAGAGGGTGGAGTTAGTGAAAGTGCAATGGCAGCACCGCAAGGGCTCGGAATGGACTTGGGAGCCGGTGGAAGAAATGATGGAGCATTACCCCGAGCTGTTTCAGGATCGAGCGGTAGACTTCGAGGTCGAAGTCTAAAATAAGTGGGGGAGATTTTTAGCACCTGATTCCTGGTACGTGAAATTTATCTATGAATTTGTTCTTTTAGCCTGAGACTCGGCGAGTTGTAGGTCCGACTCGCCGAGTAGGGGCGGGGTTCGGGGGCACGTTTAAGTTGGCGACTCGGCGAGTCCATATTCTGGACTCGGCGAGTCACCGCTGTTTGTTGAAACCCTAAATTTCAATGGCTTACACCTTATTTAAACCCTCACTTCCGCCCCAAGCTTGCCCCCATTCACCCTCAGAGCTCCCAACATCGTTTTACCCTTATTCCTTGTGAGATTGAAGTGTTTTGGTGTGTTGTTGAAGCTTTTGGAGGAGAAAGAAGAGTAGATCAAAAAGAGGAGAAGGAGGCCAAGCATCTCTGTGTCATCTCAACGTTTTCCTTGAGGTATAGCTCGTTTCCCCTCTGTTTTCAAGCTTGTAGTCTCTATTAGCTTCATGGAAGTCCTTCTTGGGCCATTCCCCAAGCTTGTTTGTGCATTGTGGGTTGTATTAAGTTGTTAGCCTTTAGATCTAGGCACTATTTAGTCCCTAGAGCTTGGATCTACTGCCTTTATGGAGTCACGTTGCATAAAAGTCCTAGATCTACCCCTTTTGGTGCACTTGGAGCCCTAAAACCTTCATTGGTGATCATATACACGTAAAGTTGGAAACTTTACGTGTAAACCAGGCCCTAGGAACCCAGATCCATGAATGCCATGGACTGGATTCAAGCAAAATCGCGTATATAGTTTTTGCATGAGGCAGACTCGGCGAGTCGAGTCGCGAGTCCTCGAGTTTTCCCCCTTTTTCGTTATGCCGAGTAGAGTAGTGAGTCCGGGGTGGACTCGGTGAGTTGGAAGCCGAACTCATCCAAGAAGGAACTCGACGAGACAATGCCCTGACTCGGCGAGTTCAAGACAATCTTCTTAGATCAAGAACAGACTCGGCGAGTTGTTCATACAACTCGGCGAGTAACAGCATAAAGTGTTCTTCGGATGAAGATGAACTCGGCGAGTTGTTCATACAACTCGACGAGTAGAATGAAGGACTTGGACATCAGTTTAGAAGTGGAACTCGTCGAGTCAACGCCTAACTCGATGAGTAGAGACGAGATACAGGACAATCGATTGGATAGGGACTCGGCGAGTTGGAGAGCCAACTCGGCGAGTCTGGTGAACTGAAAGTTGACTCTGACTTTGGCTTATGACTTGGTCAAGGGTAAAATGGTCATTGTACCCAAAGGACAGTTAGCAGTGATTGATTCAGTGTTTTGTGGGAATTATAGCCGGAGGATTTCCGGAGCAGCAGCAGCAGCAGACAGTCAATTCCCACACAGATCAGCAGCTACTTCGAGGTGAGTTTCCTTCTAGTAGGAACGGGTCTAAGGCACCAAGGTCGGCTCGTATAGACGAGATGTTAGTATTAGAGTGTGGGCCGAGCCCGTATCTCCCAGATAGTTGAGTGTAGGCGAGGCCCGTATCTCCCGGCTAGCGGAGTGTGGGCAAGGCCCGTATCTTCACGAGTGTGGGCGAGGCCCGTAACTCCTAGCTGTATGTTGTATGCTTGCATGGTATGAGGTATTATGGGGGAGCTCACTAAGCTCTGTGCTTACAGTTCTCAGTTTTGGTTTCAGGTACCTCTTCAGCTAAGGGAAAGGAGTCGGCGTGGTAGCGGTATATCACACACACTCTTGTTTTCCGCACTATGGATTTTCTGGGATGTACTCTGAAATATTACTATGATATTACCGATTTTCAGACATGTAGTCTTATTACGAATGTTTGGTAATGATGTTTTTATGTATTAACCTAAATTAAAAGTGAAATTTTTAGCCGGTATTTTTGGGGCGTTACAGCAGAGTCACCACCTTTCGGGTGATTTCATAGTTACTTTCATATTACACATAGATATGAAGTATTTTATATAAATTACATGTTGTGTGTGCGTATTATTTGTATACTTGCTATCTATGCTGGATGAACGATTTTATACATGTTTTAAATGATTTAAACTGTATATGTATTTTATATCTACAAAATGTGTTGGGTAAAACATGGGTAGATGTAATAGTTGTTGTGTAACAAAATAAAATAATGAGAGGTCTCGTTATAGATTGATGATCCAGTCATCTAGCGGAGTATAGATGAAGACCACGAACTATTCTAGATAGTCTAGTGGAACGCTAGCAGGCTAGCAACCTGTAGGTGTTTATTTGAACTGTGTGTTTACAAGAAGTACTCTATCCCTCACATGGTTGCCTTATTTGACATGAATTGTTGAGGAATCCCCGAAGCATGTGTTGTCATCCCGATGAAAGTCCTTAGACCAGGTCCCTTGTTTTAGATGTTTTAGGGATGTAACGTGAGGATAATGGGAACGGGTAATTGGGTTTTTTTAGTTTGACAAAGTTAATAAACTTATTTATTGTGGGTTGAAAATCCTATGTGCTCACCAGGCTCCCAAGCCTGACCCACTCAGTTTCTTGTATTACAGGTAGTGCGCATGAGCATAGATGTTTGGATGAGAGATAAGGGATTATAGGCTTGTAAATACGAAATAATGTAGTAAGGCTTATGTTGTATTGTTTATGATTTTGATCTGTATCGAACATGACATCCCGATTCTATTAATGAAATACATTTCTTTGGAAATGCTTTTGATAAATCTTTATCATATTTTGTTTTGGGATAAATTCCGCAACACTTTTATTTAAAATGTTACTCTTATTTTCAACAAAGCATAAACAAAATCGGTCTTTTCTGGTCGAGAAAATAGGGATGTCACATATTTGTAACATCATTATTATTCTATGGAGTTCTATTGTATATAAGGAATATGGGGCCTAGGGTTTCGACTACCCTCAACCTCCATCACCCCAGAAGAGCCTCCATCAACCCTAGTTCTTTCTCTCTTTCATTTTGAACCATTTTTTGTAATTGTGTCACCTTTTGAAGGAAGAAAAGGAGTTTTGGGAAACAAGGGATCATCAAACAAGTTCATCACAACATCCTTGTGCAGTTTCTGGACCTTTATAAGTCCTCTTAACCAGATCTTGTTGAATCATTTCTTGTAGGAATTAGAATTTATGCTAGTTGGTCCATTTGTAAAGTTTTGAGTTAGCACTCTTGAAAAAATTTTCAACTTTATTGATCATTAAGGTCCCAAGAGTCTTATATGCTTTAGATATGGATTTCCATGTGGTTTCAGTGTCATGCATGAAGTTTTGTTCATTTCTTACCATTTTTACCTAATTTGGTGTATAACATGCATTGGACATGCATGTCCATAAAGTTGGGATTTTTATGGACCATTAGGGTGCCATTAAGGTTTATGAAAAGTTTGAGTGATGGACTTAATGTATTTAGAACTTAATGAGATTTTGGATTTGCCGCCGTTACTATGGCGTGGTCAAGTGCTGACCGCGACGTGCTGGGCAAATCCATCATGATTCTGTCTCAAGCTAGACCACGACATGGTAATGGACTTGCCATGAAGCGGTGGTCTGGAGAGTTGACTTTGACCGTTGACCATTAACCTTTTGAATTTTTGACCAGGTTGTTGTTTGGTCAACTTATTGGTTTTAGGTAGTAGACTGAGGTTTGACCTTTTGATTTATGTTTAGGTGGGGTGTAGTACCAGCCTTATGTCTGTGAGATGTGGTGTTAGTCTACTTCGATACAGGGGTGAATCTTCTCATTATAATGTGTAGGATGCTAGAGTGTTTTTGTGACTCTTGCATGTACATTACATTATTGATGTTGGGTGGGGAACGTTAAATATGTTGGGCAGGGTCCATTATGTAAATTGGGCAGGGCCTGTTACACATGTTGGGCGGGGCCCTTTATGTTCCTTAGGTGGGGCCCGTTGTATACGATTGGGTGGGACCCGTATTGTTACACGGTATCTTGGGAAACTCATTAAGTTTCGTACTTACAATTCTAACTTTAATTGTTTCGGGTACTTCTTGTAGCAAGGGGAAGAGCCAAGCTTGATTGTATCACATCTACTGGAGTTTATGCACTATAGTTTTATGGAACTATGATGTTTCGGTTTGAGCTGCATTAGATACTATGATGATATTTTTATGAAATTGGTTTTTTTGTTGGTGTGGTTTATTTGAAAATAAAAATTTTACTATATATTTCAATACGTTACAAATCACTACTTCAACACAATGGTTTAAGCGCACAATCTCCCTGACAACGACGCCAAAATTTTTTTGCATTTGTTGATGATTCAAAATAAAACCTTGAAAATATCTATGTAAGCAATCAATTATATCACTCGAATCTTTCATCAATTCCAATATAATACATTGACCATCAAATAAAGAAAGGTTAGGCAGGACAGTCGAGAGGCAGGACCCTTTCAGTTTATAACCTTTCGGAAATCCAACAACCAAGCCAACATGACTATTCTAGACGTCTTCCTCGTAAGTAGAAGTACTATTATGATAGTTGGACAAATAATATATTTAGGTGATATAGTTGTACAATTCGCAAGTGGTAAGTAAGGGTCGAACCAGGGGAGTTCGTCGTCAAACTTTGTCTTGAAATACTCAATAAGAAAACTACTAATTGCAATGGTTCAATTCCTTACGAAGCTCTTAATCTGGTGTAATGTATGTAAAACTTGGCGATATAGACTTTTCTTAACACAATTATGAAACATAAATGATTTATTATTTAAAAAAAAATAATGAAACAAACAAGATACTTATAAAAAAAACTAATAACTTTATGAAGAACGATTTACTAAAAACAAGATTAATCAATGAGACAAACAAGATTACTTACGGTTCAGTTGTTCGGATGATTCAGATTCACACATTTATCTTCCCTTATACCCCAACTTAATTACATAGATATAATTAAGGTTGATTAACATGCAACATATAATTTTGGGCACACAATATGTTAAGTTGAATAAATATCTTACTCCTTATGTCTACTTGGATTATGCACAATAAGTGATCTAACAATAATGTGTCTTACAATTACCTATCATAATATTAATATCTAATATCACAAGTTTAGCATTATGTATGTTGACTCAACTAATCGTCTTAATTCTAAACTACTTTTTTTTGAACCGCGATTCTTAAACTACTTGAACTTGGAACAACTAACGATTAAGTAATACAATATCTTAGTTGCAATATAAAAACATGAAAATAACACCCAACTTCCATTATTGTTTAAACATAATTACTCAAAGAATAAAACAATAACTAAACTGATTGGAATAAAAGTAATAACAAAACATGTTTATCCTCCCCTACCAGTATCTCAAATAATTTAGAATTTCAACCCGATAATAAAACAAACAAAATTCGTATGATTCATAATAATCGATGTTTGATTAGAAAGAAATGAAAAACAAACAATAAATTAAAGATCTATAAATCATAAAACAATTGCACCTTGACAATATCTTGAATTTTGATGGAAAATCATCAAAATTTTGATCCCAATCTTCAAATCACTTCAAACTCAGAGGGGAAGTGCAAAATTATAATAATGTAGGATTGAAAGAAACGAATTAGGGTTTCAAGCCCCCTAGGTGTATGTTATTATGTATCTGGTGTTTTTGAATGGAGGCCATAAGGGTGTAATTATAGGGTAATTGAGGAGGCTAGGGTTTATGGAATTAGGCAACTAATGGTGGCTTAAGAATTAAGAAAATAAAAATAAGGCAAGTGGTACTTTGGGAATAAGAAAGGGAAATTTTTTTCTAACTTTTGTGCTCTGCCTTTAAGGTCGATTTTCAACATGATACAAGCGGATTTAATAAAAACGTCCCTCACACATGAGTTGTCCAAAACTTTGTCTAGTATCTAGATTATCTTGAAACTCCTTAATCGGACTCACAAGTCATTAGATATGGCCTTGTGACCAACCACTCCCCAAAAGACTTGGGTACGAAACTTCCTCCCATAGAGAAGCTCAAATGGTGGCGCACCGATACTGGAGTGATAGCTATTGTTGTAAGAAAAATAAACTACAGGAAGGTAGGAGTCCCAAATCCCACCGAAATTTATGACACAAGCTCTTAAAATATCCTTAAGTGTCTGAATGGTGCTCTCGCTCGAACCATCAATCTGAGGATGATAAACAATGCAAAAATGTAACCTCGTGCCTAATTCCTCGAGGAACCTCTGCCAAAAACACGAAGTGAACCGAACATCTAGATCTACTACAATATAAATTGGAACACCATGTCGGCAATGATCTTGCGCACATAAACATCGGCTAATTTCTCGGCCGAGGAGTTCTCCCGACTAGCTAAGAAGTGGACACCTTTGGTCAGACGGTCCACTATCACCCAAATCACATCAATCCCCTGGACCATCTGAGGTAACTTGGTGATGAAATCCATGCTCATCTATTCCCATTCCACATGGGAACCTCCAAAGTTTGAAGCTTCTCATGTGGCCTATGGTGCTCGACCTTGAGCATCCGAAAAGTCAAACACCTTTTAACATAACAAGCTATCTCTCTTTTCATGCAGGAACACTGATAACTAAGTCGAAAATCCTGATACATCTTGGTGGCTCAAGGGTGTATCGAAAATTTGGACTTATGAGCCTCCTCCAACACAGTCTACATGACCCCACCAAAATCTGGTACATGAACCCGTGCGCATCGGGTCAACAATCCACGACTATCATTAGAAACCTTGTCAATCTCACCTATGATTCACTACTGCTTCCAATTCTCCTTCTTAACTCAGTTGACCTGAGCTTCTCTAATCAAATTCAACGGTGGTGAATTAGTCGAAATCCTCATGCATAAGCTCCTAACAGAAGAACCATCCGACTAGCGGATCAAGGCATCACTGACCACATTCGCTTTCCCCGGGTAGTACAGAATCTCGCATTTATAATCCTTGACCATATCAAGCCACCTACGCTATCTCATGTTCAGATTCGGTTGATCCATGAGATATCTTAAACTCTTGTGATTTGTGTAGATGGTACAACGAACCCCATATACATATGCCGCCAAATCTTGAGGGAAACACCACCACCGCTAACTCCATATCATGAGTATGATATCATACCTTGCGCAACTTTAGTTGTCGAGAAGCATAAGCAATAACATTCCCTCAGAGAGGGTGAACACTGGTGTCACACCCTGAAACCGAAGGCGGAAATGTTCCGGGGCGGAGGTGACTTCATGTTAAGTATCACAACCAATGTACATAGTAAGCGAAGTAAACACAAAACATTACATTACATAGAATCATTACATTTGTTTGATAGTGAAGAGTTACAAGTGGTATACATATATATCATATGAAAAAAGTAAAGACGTGACTTCTACGCTCCGTCTTCTCCAAAAGATCACGGGTACCTGTCTAATGCGAACCTGAGAATACAAGCAGTTTGAAAATCAGCATAAAGCTGGTGAGTTCATAAGCGATTTTGTTTTCTGAAAATGAACAAGTTTCCTTTCGGTTTTCTGAAAATGTGTGAATCCAAGAGAATCCCATATTTTCTTATATGTAAAGTTTAGTTATCCGTTTGTTACACAATTTGGTTAAGAACAGTTTGTTATCTGATTATTACATATTCTAGTTAAGAACAAGTTCAGTTATCCCAGGAAAAACCCTTATTTTCCTTATAAAGTTTGTGGTTGGTTATCGAATCTGATTGTCATGTACAAGTATCTACCCTACTTATTGTGTGTGCGTGAAGTTTCCTAAAAGTCGGTTATTCTTGAAAAAGTACATTAGTTTTAACACGTATATAAAACTAATAAATAAGTATAAAGTTTTCATAATCTTGATTGCGAGTTCCATAACCATACTACAGACTAGATAAGGCTCGGAACGGGGCCAGTATCTTTTTATGACTTTTGTCACCCTTGAACCTTTCGGTTCGACTATAGCTAGCAGTCAGGTGCGGGGTAGTCAATCCCGTATAGATCTATACACTCAAGTCACGCTCTCCCTCCAGAAGATTCTGGTTACAGGGATAGTCCTTCACTCTCGAATCTAGGGGAGTATTATCAAGGACGTTAGTCCAATCTTAAGATTAATGAAATTAAAATAATACAACAGAACATTTTAATCTATTAGTCCTTCACTCTCATAACTAGGGGGAGTGTACCAAGGACATATCAAAAGTTCTAAGATTAATATTATTGATCCTTTACTCTCGTATCTAGTGGGAGTATTATCAAGGACATAACTCAAATCTTAGATTTAATGAAATTAATTATAATATTAATCCAAAACTTTCTAATTTATTAGTCCTTTACTCTCAAATCTAAGGGGAGTATTATCAAGGACCTGACAAAAGTTCTAATGATACTTGTCCTTCACACTCGTATCTAGGGGGTGTTTTATCAAGGACAATACAAAATTTCTATGATTCCAACAGTAATGGTGTGGACAATCAATCGCGAAATATAAAGTATAACACTATATAATAAGAATTGAAATCGGTTTGAAAAATAACTCTGCAAGTCAAACAGTTTGTTAATATGTTTTTGATTCCTAAAAGTATACGGATTATGAAACCATTCAAATGAAATAATGAATTTAAGTACAAGATATTCTTGTACTTTTTCTTGTATTCCCCCCCCCCCTCTGAAAACATTGAAAAACATTGAAAAAGGGTAGGGGTATGAACTACCGGTCGAGAAACATGTCGGTTTGGATACTAAATGTCGGTTCGGGGCTTGAGAATGTGCGAGGTTCCTATGTAATATGAAATGATATACAATTATATCTAATTAGACCCTGGACCACTAATCAATTATGAGTAAACACTTCGAGGGGCGGAAACACTTCAATTCAAGTGTTTGGAGTGACCCGGGTGACATCTAAGGGGCGGTATGGCTTAGGCATGGAGTTTACTCTTCAAGAGTAAACTCTTAGAGGAGTTTTCGGCCCTAAAGACCACATTCCCATGAGTTTACGGCCGTAAACTCATGGGTGGTGCTCTTGGGTGCTAAATGGCCCTAAAACACTTGAGGGATGATGCTAGGTTTGGTTCTAAGGCATTGGAAAGGGATTAAACCAACACATGGACCACTTAAAGGAGTTTATGGCAGTAAACTAAGATTTTACGGCCGTAATCTCCCTCATACCCATTCCTTATATGTTTTGGTGGTGTTAGGTCAATCACATGTGATTTAAACTCATTTTACAAGTCATGGGGTGAATTTAGGGCACACTTTGACCAAGATATAGGCGTTTACTGCCTAGGAACCCATCCTTGGGGGGTTTACGGCCTTAAGCTCCTATGGGGTGATTTTCATCAAGTTTAAGTCCCCTAACTCGTTTGTGGTTGCTTCTAGACTTTATTCTATGGCTTATGAGGTGTTTAAGTGGCATCTTAACACCTTAAAATGTGTTTACTGCCCATGATATGGTGTTTAAAGCCCAAGCATGTTCTTGGGCAGTAAACTCATTTTTACTCCCTTAATGATAAGTTCAAGGTGTTCCAAGTCCAATCCAATAAGTCCTTAAGTCGTTTCCAAGCTCCAAAAGTGATTTGGGAGGGTTTTTGGGCTCCAAAACCCATTTTATGTGTGTTCACGGCCCATGAGTGTTCCAGGGCCGTAAACACATGATAATGGCCCTAATTCATGGTTTAAACATAGATTTGAAAGCTGAAGAGGTTATACTACGAGTTAGGATTGTTACCTTGACGATTTGGAGCTTGATTTGGATGATTTTGGACCAAGAAATGAGTTGTAGAGAGAGAGTAGTGAGAGAGGGTGCAAAAGCTTAAAAATGAAGTCTTTTGAGCTTTAAATATGGTTCAAGTTCGGGACACGGTGGAATTCTACCCGATACTGACGTTAGACGGGGCTTTTGGTCGCACCCGATTAAGTTGTCGTTACCCGATATGGTCGAAACTAAAATTTTTCTAATTACTAATTTGGGGTGTTTTCTTGAGTTTCTAATGTGTTTGGACAACCAGTAAGTCATAATAGCAAAGTCAAAATTAATGACTTAATTTAGAAACGAAACGGAAACAATTCAAAAACGACGAATTTTTTTTTTAATGATGGAACGGGTTACGATGACGGAACGAACTTCGGGTTGTCACATTATCCCCCCGTTAGAGGGGATTTCGTCCCGAAATTCAAACTTTAGATGTGACTCGTGGATTTGGAAAGAGAATACGAATACTTCTGTTTTATCGGATCATCACACTCCCAAGTGAATTCGGGTCCTCGCATGACATTCTAGGGAACCCTTCACTTATCAGGATACGACTTGTTTCGTACGTTTAACCTTTCGATCTATGATTTCGATTGGTTCTTCCATAGGGTTCAGACTTTCATTGATTTCGATCTCATCAAGGGATTACTAGGGTTTCGTCAGGTAGACACTTCTTATGAATAGAGACGTGGAATACCGGATGGATGCTGCTAAGTTCTGAAGGTAGTCGGAGTTTGTAAGTTACGGGGTCGATCCTAGCGAGGATCTCGAAGGGTCCAATGTACCTCGGGTTAAGTTTTCTGCGCTTTCCAAGGCGTACCATGCCTCTTCATAGTAAGACCTCCAACAAGAGGGTACATCTTTCTGTGTCAGAATGGTTAGGGTTTTGGCGATTCTGGGAAAATTCTGGATGAACCTACAATAGTAGCCAGCGAGACCCAAGAATTGACGGGTTTATGTGGGTATCTTCGGTGCCGACCAATTCTCTATTGCTTTGATCTTAGGGGAATTCCACACATATGTCTTCATCGTCTACTACATGACCAAGGAAAATGGTTTGACCGATGGGCACCACTACGAACTCATAGTGACCATATCGAGTCCTGCATACTGTCTAGGAAACATCACTCTCATGGAATCGTAGCTGATGGTACCTTGACCTAAGGTTTATCTTTGAGAAGTAGCTGGTTCCATGAAGTGGATCGAAAAGGTCATCTATTCGAGGAAAGAGGATATCGGTTTTGACGGTCGACTCATTAAGCTGACTGGATAACTCCTGCATTTCTGTTGGAGCTAAGCGATACAGAGATTTGGCTACGAGGGTAGTTCCAGGAATTAGGTCGATGCGAAACTCAACTTGACGTTTGGAAAGAATTCCCGGAAGCTATACAGGAAAGACATCAGGAAAGTCACAGACTTCGGGGATGTTCTCGAGGTCTCTAACTTCCTTTTTCTCATGGATCACATGGGCTAGGAATTCATGGCACTCCTTTCGGGGAAAACTCTTGAGTTTTGATGCACGAAATGATACGAAGGTTGGAACCGAATTTATTTCCGTAGATCATGAGGGTCTGACCAGAGAGGAGATTGGGACGGATGGCTTTTTCAATACAAAGGATATCAGCACGATTGGGAGTCAACCAATCCATGCCATTGATAACATCAAAACTCTTTATGGAAGCTTGCATAAGATCGATTGATGAAGAATGGTCGTTCAGAGTAAGGGTACAACCTATGGATATCTATCGATAATGTTCTCTTTCCCACTGTTAGTCGTCTTGATGGTAAATGTTTTAGTTACTAGTGGAGGGCTAAGATTAAGAAGATGTCTGAATGAATAGTTAATAGATTTTTATTTCAGCACTAGAATCGAAAAGGATTGCAAGCATAAGAGTTGTTAAGGAGGAATATACCTATGGCAACGGTGGGATCGGCGACTGTCTCCTCTCGTCCTATTGCTTGAACTCTTCCTGTGTTGCCAGTCGTTGCTGCCTTGGGACAGTTTCGCTTAAAATGTCCGACTTCTCCACAACCATAGCAGGCCTGACTAATGCCCGCTCCGGAAGCTTGATTGGTTGATTGGGTTGGCGTCTTGCAGTTTTTCGCAGTGTGACCCTTTTTGCCACAACTGTTGCAAAACACCTCCCAACATGGGCTGGAAGTGAGGTGATGATATTTGCACTTGTCACACATAGGGAGGGTACCAGCATACCTATTGGTAGGTGTTCGAGCTAAGAAACCAACGATAGAAACAACTGCAGGGGTAGTACCAGCGTGAACTGCCACAGTTTGCTTCCTCTTCGAAGACTCCTGCGATGTCTGACTTTTCTTCTTCTTCCCAATTTTTCTTTTCTCGCCACTCCTCTCTGTCGGCTCAGGAGTGGTAGCTGCTTCTTCAAGGTCATCACTATGGTCGATTAAGGTTTGTGCTAAGCATTTGGCGCTGTTGTATGTATCCGGCTTCGTAGCTAAGACGTTTCCCTTGGTTGGATGGGTTAGCCCCCAGATAAATCTCTCTATCTTCTTACGCTCTGGGGTAACCATTCCCGGGCAAAGTAGCGCCAAGTCATCGAACTTGGAAGTGTAAGCGGCGATATCGGAACCCTTCATCTTCAGGTTCCAGAGTTCGTGCTCCAGCTTTTGCATTTCTCCCCTAGGGCAGTACTCAGCTAGAAGAAGTTCCTTCATGGCCTCCCAACCCATAGCATTGGCTAGAGGTAGGGCTAAGGATTTGACTCGCCCATTCCACCAAGTCAGGGCTTTATCGGTGAAGGTACAGGTGGCGAACTTCACCTTGTCAGATTCAAAACAGGCAGAGATTTCAAAGATAGATTCAATTTTCTTGAACCATAGGGTTAGGGTAATGACACCTCCAGTGCCATCAAAAGACGTGGTTTTCTCGTTCATAAAGTCCTTATAGGAACACTCCTTCCGGTGTCCCTCGTTACCTTCCTAGTTTTGGGATTGGGTACCACTTCCTGAACCCCTGGAGTTCATTTGAGACATGTCGGCTGCTACTACGGCAGTAACAGCTTCCTGGAACATGACAGGATCAAATTGAGGAGGAGGTGGCGGCGGAGGGTTGTTGTTCTTTGAGCTAGGTCTCTTTCTTGGAGGCATCTTGATCCAAAAAGATCAGGAAAGAGAGGATGGTAAGTCCTCCAAATTGAATCAAGAGATATGACAGATATAGAATTCTATTAAGCGATAAAACAGGAAAGAGTTATCAAAGCAGATAAATTATCGCTAAAGGAATGATCAAGAAACAATGCTTGAATGAGGATTTGTACAACGGATTGGCTCGAGAAATACTCCCATAGTATTTCATGATTTGCTGTGACAATGGCTCGATGTTTGGGGTATTAGGTAAGTTTTAGGCATGCTGGACACCGTAGTCACTCCCAAGCACATGTTGGCCGTGTTTCGAATGAATATAGTTGGTCAGGCTATATTGACCCTAGACACGACTACATAACTGCCCAGGTTTAACCGCAACGTACAAAACCCATTTACTTATGTTTTGTTCTACTTGTAGTTACTGATTTCGACGGTTAGGTATACTTGTATACTTTTTGAAAATACTTATATTTTAAAGTATACTTTTAGTTCAGAGCACTTAGGCCCCTTTAGTATTTATAGTCTTATACCATGTAAGGTTTGGTATACTTAGTTCACTATAAACAAGGGCTCTGATACCAATCTGTCACACCCCAAAACCGAAGGCGGAAACGTTTCGGGGCAGAGGTGACTTCATGTTAAGTATCACAACCAATGTACATAGTAAGCGAAGTAAACACAAAACATTACATTACATAGAATCATTACATTTGTTTGATAGTGAAGAGTTACAAGTGTTATACATATATATCATATGAACAAAGTAAAGACGTGACTTCTACGCTCCGTCTTCTCCAAAAGATCGCGGGTACCTGTCTAATGCGGACCTGAGAATACAAGCAGTTTGAAAATCAGCATAAAGCTGGTGAGTTCATAAGCGGTTTTGTTTTCTGAAAATGAACAACTTTCCTTTCGGTTTTCTGAAAATGTGTGAATCCAAGAAAATCCCATATTTTCTTATATGTAAAGTTTAGTTATCCGTTTGTTACACAATTTGGTTAAGAACAGTTTGTTATCTGATTATTACACATTCTGGTTAAGAACAAGTTCAGTTATCCTAGGAAAAAACCTTATTTTCCTTATAAAGTTTGTGGTTGGTTATCGAATCTGATTGTCATGTACAAGTATCTACCCTACTTATTGTGTGTGCGTGAAGTTTCCTGAAAGTCGGTTATTCTTGAAAAAGTACATTAGTTTTAACACGTATATAAAACTAATAAATAAGTATAAAGTTTTCATAATCTTGATTGCGAGTTCCATAACCATACTACAGACTAGATAAGGCTCGGAATTCGGTTTGGCTGTAGCTAGCAGCCAGGTACGGGGTAGTCAATCCCGTATAGATCTATACACTCAAGTCACGCTCTCCCTCCAGAAGATTCTGGTTACAGGGATAGTCCTTCACTCTCGAATCTAGAAGGAGTATTATCAAGGATGTTACTCCAATCTTAAGATTAATGAAATTAAAATAATACAACAGAACATTTTAATCTATTAGTCCTTCACTCTCGTAACTAGGGGAGTGTACCAAGGACATATCAAAAGTTCTAAGATTAATGTTATTGGTCCTTTACTCTCGTATCTAGGGGGAGTATTATCAAGGACATAACTCAAATCTTAGATTTAATGAAATTAATTATAATATTAATACAAAACTTTCTAATTTATTAGTCCTTTACTCTTGAATCCAAGGGGAGTATTATCAAGGACCTGACAAAAGTTCTAATGTTACCTGTCATTCACACTCGTATCTAGGGGGTGTTTTATCAAGGACAATACAAAAGTTCTATGATCCCAACAGTAATGGTGTGGACAATCAATCGCGAAATATAAAGTATAACACTATATAATAAGAATTGAAATCGGTTTGAAAAATAACTCTGCAAGTCAAACAGTTTGTTAATATGTTTTCGATTCTTAAAAGTATACGGATTATGAAACCATTCAAATGAAATAATGAATTTAAGTACAAGATATTCTTGTACTTTTGCTTGTATTCCCCCCTGAAAACATTGAAAAACATTGAAAAATGATAGGGGTATGAACTCACCGATCGAGGAATGTGTCGGTTTGGATGCTAAACGTCGGTTCAGGGCTTGAGAATGTGCGAGGTTCCTATGTAATATGAAATGATATATAATTATATCTAATTAGACCCTGGACCACTAATCAGTTATGAATAAACACTTTGAGGGGAAGAAACACTTCAATTCAAGTGTTTGGAGTGACCCGGGTGACATCTTGTCACACCCCAAAACCGGAACGGCGGAAACGTTCTAGGGTGGATGACGTCATGTCAAGTATCACAACACATGCATTATAGTAATCAAAGTACAACAAGACATTCATTAATAGTAATAATTTTACATGGTTACATTAATACATCAAACTAATACAAGTAATAGAATAAATACAGCGCGATACTAAGCTATCTTCATCAACAGCTCCGGGGATGTACCTGTCTAATGCTAACCTGAGAATACAAGTTATTTGAAAAGCGAGTATCAACATTTTTACAAATGCTGGCGAGTTCATAAGTATTTAGTGACATTTCGTTCAAATAACTTTATAAAGTAATAGTTTAAGTGTTTACAGTGTATTAGAGTTCTTTCCAGAAAATCCTATATTTTCTTTAATCAAAGCAGCCTTCTACCAAGACTGGTCAGTGTTATGTGGTAAAAAGTGGTTTTCCCTTAATTGCTATCATTATCAAAATACTGAATTTGATTATTAAAGAAAGCAAGAGACAAGAGGGAATAAACATATGCCTCAGCAGTGAGGACTGCTGGCTAAGGCAAAGGAATCATAGACTCCAGGAGAGTATCAAACGAACGACAGGCTTGGTTCAGTCTAACAAATAGAGACACAAACCCAGAAGGTACCAAATGAAAGGTACAGCTGGTAAGGTCCCAAAACAGTGAATACAGACCACAGGCAATATCAAATGAAAGATATGTCTAGCCAGGTCTAAAACAGTGAATACAGTGGATACTGTGAATACAATGGATACAGACCCCAGAAAACATCAAATGATAGATACGTCTTGTAAGGTCAAAACAGAGGAGACAGACCCCAGACAGTATCAAATGAAAGATACATCTTGTAAGGTCAAAACAGTGTGACTCTGAAAATGAATTACCAGCATACAGTGTAAATTACTGGCGAAAAACCGTTACCTTAATGCCAATGAATTATAAGGTAGCCCGGGATACTCGTAACCATACTGACTAGAGTACAAGATGCCCTACAAGCGTCTATAATGTGACATTTGTCACCCGTTGGCTTGGTAGGCCGGGACTGTAGCTAGCAGTCTGGGTGCGGGGTTGTCAATCCCGTATAGATCTATACACACAATGTCCGCTCTCCCTACAGGAGACTTTGGTTACCAACTAGACGACGGAGAAGGCCGTGTCCTGAAGATGCATCCCAAATAGTGGGTAGAGACTTCCAACTAGTGGGTTTCTAATGTAAGTGTTGAACTAGAGGTAGAGACTCTTAACTGAATCGACTGAAGTAAACCCGTATGTCTATGCTTGTGTACATAATATATAAGTAATGAATCAAACGACCTTCGGATGGACATCCGATCCCACCAGACCACATCTCAACAAAGAAAAGGAAATAGGGCGGACAAGCCTTCCTAAGTCCTTCAATCATTATTTATATGCATCTATACAAGCACAGACATACATCTAACTACGACTGAGTGTGTACCAAGTAGAAGTGATTCTTGTAAAGTAGGAGTGTCTAATAAGTGAAGTAGGAGCGGTCGCAAGTGAAGTAGGAGTGTCGAACAAGTGAAGTAGAAGCGGTCGCAAGTGAAGTATGAGTGTCGAACAAGTATAAGCGTATCACGAAGTAGAGACGACAATAAGTGAAGTAAGAGTGTATCGAGTATAAGTGAAGTAGAGTCGATATCAAGTATAAGCGAAGTAGAATCGTATCACTAAGTAAGAGTGTGAATAAGTATAAGCGTCCATCAGGTATAAGTGACTTCAAGTATATGTGAAAGCGTTACAGAGTAGGAGTATAAAATAAGTATAAGCGAAGCAGCAGTATCTAATAAGTAAAAGTATACGTCGTGAAAGGGAAACTTTGTTGAAAACCTTTATATTCGGAGAAAATCACAATTTGTATTCTTTTGTAAAATATGTTTGAAAACCTTTGAAAATCTTTTATAAACCAGTTTAGAATGAATTTAGGTAAAACAATATAAGTAAGAGTTTTGAAACAATTGAAAACCATTATAGTGTCCTACTCGGTAAAACAGTGTATAATGGTAAAATCTTGTGCATGCGGGTTATCAATCACATGTGATTCATATGATAACTGGCATGTTTAACTTGTATTCCCCCCCTATAAAACATGTAAAAACATTTAAAAGGTTCATTCAGGGGTATGAACTCACCTGGTGTAAGTAGGTCCAACGAAGGTGCCGTTTAGGCGTTCGGCGTCACACAAGGACTTGAACACACACAATGACCTATTTAACATATGATAACATATGTTCACATACAATTAGTATATTTAATACTAATTAAACAAATATACATGCTCACAGGAGCGGAAAACACTTTGGATATGTGTTTGGGTGTCCCGGGTAGCGTCAAAAGGGTGCGTATGGCTAGGGAATAGAGTTTACTCTCCAAGAGTAAACCCTTAACACTTATTTTATGGCCCAGGGACTAATCCCCATGAGTTTACGGCCATAAACTCATGGTGAGGGTGTCCTAGGGTGTTTTAAGGCTTCTACTTGCTCAAGGAATTATCCTAAGTCCAAAACCATAAAGTGTGAATGAGTTTAAGCAATAAATGGCCCCATTGAGGAGTTTACGGCCATAAGCAAGGGAGCTTATGGTCGTAAGCTCCTATACATACGCTCTTTTGGTGTTTTTAAAGGCTTAAGTGGTAGAGGGTAATTTCCTAAGCATTTTGGTAATAGTCTAAGGCCATTTGGGGGACAAAAATTATGTTTTGGGGATGTTTAAGGGTGTTTATGGCCCTGGTACATGCCTGGGCCGTAAACTTCTTTTAACCCTTCATTTTTGTTGTGTTTAATTGGTCCAAACCCCAAATACTAAGTCCCTAAATTATGTATGAAGTCTAAGGGTGTTTTAGGAGAGTGTTAGGGGCACTTTTTCATGTTAATGAGGTGTTTACGGCCTTGGCAAGAGTCTGGGCCGTAAACTCCATTTCACACCCTCATTCTTTATGTTTAAGTGTTCTAAACCCAAAAGGATAAGCCCCTAATTTATGTTTTAAGCCCTAGGGTGATTTTGGAGTGTATTTGGTACATTTAGACAAGGTTTAGAGGTGTTTACGGCCTAAGAAAGTGCTTGGGCCGTAAACTTTCTTTTATGCCCCAAAATGAATGTTTTAAATGTGCAAACACTCCTAGGTTAATTCCTCTATTTATTTCCAAGCCATTAGAGACAAGTTTGGGTCATTTTGGCCTTGTTTAAGGGGTTTACGGCCTAAGGAGGGGCTTAGGCCGTAAACTCCATTCTAACGGCTTCTAAGTCCGGATTTTTAGCTATAAACACAAATCAATATGTTTAGATTAAGCTAGGGTAAGCGGACTTACAATTTGGAAGCGTTTGGTTGCGGATTCGGGGCGAAAACGAGTCTAGAGAGAGAGAGTATAGAGAGAGAGTGTAAAAAGTCTCCAATGGACTCCACTCACCCTTATATAGGGTTCCGAGTCGGGGCTCAGTGGAATTTTACCCGATACTGCCGTTAAACGGGGCTTTTGGTCGCACCCGATTTAGTGGTCGTAATAATGAAACTCAACATTTTCCAAATAAATGGATATGTGTGTTAAGTGCTTTTATTTTCTTTTACCACGACTTAACGGCATAATAGGTCTAAACAAATGGAATGTTTATTGAATTGACGACCTCTAATTAACGGAACTTTTATAAACTGGGATATTCCGTTAACGGTAACGGGGAAAATGTAACGGGACAACTTGGGTTGTCACACATCTAAGGGGGTGTATGGCTTAGGCATGGAGTTTACTCTTCAAGTGTAAACTCTTAGAGGAGTTTTTGGCCCTAAATACCACATCCCCATGAGTTTACGGCCGTAAACTCATGGGCGGTGCTCTTGGGTGCTAAATGGCCTTAAAACACTTGAGGGATGATGCTAGGTTTGGTTCTAAGGCATTGGAAAGGGATTAAACCAACACATGGACCACTTAAAGGAGTTTATGGCAGTAAACTAAGAGTTTACGGCCGTAATCTCCCTCATACCCATTCCTTATATGTTTTGGTGGTGTTAGGTCAATCACATGTGATTTAAACTCATTTTACAAGTCATGGGGTGAATTTAGGGCACACTTTGACCAAGATATAGGAGTTTATGGTCCAAGAACCCATCCTTGGGGGGTTTACGGCCTTAATTTCCTATGGGGCGATCTTCATCAAGTTTAAGGCCCCTAACTCGTTTGTGGTTGCTTCTAGACTTTATTCCAAGGCTTATGAGGTGTTTAAGTGGCATCTTAACACCTTAAAACGTGTTTACTGCCCATGATATGGTGTTTACGCCCCAAGCATGTTCTTGGGCAGTAAACTCATGTTTACTTCCTAAATGATAAGTTCAAGGTGTTCTAAGTCCAATCCAATAAGTCCTTAAGTCGTTTCCAAGCTCCAAAAGTGATTTGGGAGGGTTTTTGGGCTCCAAAACCCATTTTATGTGTGTTCACGGCCCATGAGTGTTACAGGGAATTAAACACATGATAATGGCCCTAATTCATGGTTTGTACATGGATTTGAAAGCTGAAGAGGTTATACTACGAGTTAGGATTGTTACCTTGACGATTTGGAGCTTGATTTGGATGATTTTGGACCAAGAAATGAGTTGTAGAGAGAGAGTAGTGAGAGAGGGTGCAAAAGCTTCAAAATGAAGTCTTTTGAGCTTTAAATATGGTTCGAGTTTGGGACACGGTGGAATTCTACCCGATACTGACGTTAGACGGGGCTTTTGGTCGCACCCGATTAAGTTGTCGTTACCCGATATGGTCGAAACTAAAATTTTTCTAATTACTAATTTGGGGTGTTTTCTTGAGTTTGTAATATGATTAGACAACCATTAAGTCATAATAGCAAACTCAAAATTAATGACTTAATTTAGAAACGAAATGGAAACAATTCAAAAACGATGAATTTTTTTTTAATGACGGAACAAGTTACGATGACGGAACGAACTTCGGGTTGTCACAACTGGGGCCTCACATAGCTTTCTGTCTCACTGTCTCGAATGCAGACTGCTGCTCAGGCCCCCAACAGAAATCCACGCCCTACCTCATCAAACGAGTGAGGGGGTATAACAACCTTGGCGAATTCATGAATAAATCTCCGATAATACCCTGCTAATGTCATAACACTTATGATCTCCGAGGGAGACTTAGAAACCTCCCACTGCATAATAACCTCAATCTTGGGCTGGTCGACTAGAATCCCATTCTGGTTAATGAGTTGTCCTAAAAATTGGACCTCCTGTAACCAAAACTCATACTTTGAGAACCTAGCATACAGTCGTTCCCAGCTCAAAAGTCCCAGAAGCTCTCGAAGGTGCTCTTTATGTTGCTCTCTGGTTATGGAATAGACAAGGATATCATCAATGAAAATAATAATTGATTGATTGAGCATCGACCTGCACACTCGATTCATCAAATCCATAAATGTCTTCGATGCATTGGTGAGCCCAAACGGAATCACCACGAACTCATAATGACCATAGTGAGTCCAAAACGCAGTCTTCTCCACGTCCTCTTCTCTAATCCTCATCTTATGATAGCCTAACCTCAAATTGATCTTGTAGAACAAAGAGGCACCCTGCAGTTTATCGAAGAGGTCACCAATTCTCGGAAGTGGGTAACGGTTCTTCACCGTTAACTTATTTGCTCCCAATAATCAATACACATGCGGTGAGACCCATCATTCTTCTTCACAACGAGATCGATGCTCCCAAAGGAGAACTGGTTGGTATGATAAATTGCTTTCCCAACAGCTCCTAACGCTGAGAGGACAACTCATGCATGTCTAGTGGTGCCAATCCGTATGACGCCTTAGGAATTAGGGCCACACCAGGGACCATATCAATCCTGAACTCAACCTGCCTCTCAGGAGGCACAACGGGTAATTCCTTCGGAAACACATCTGGGAAATCCCTAACTATAGGCACATCCAAAACTGAAACCTCCTTCCCAACCTGAGTATCAACCACATATGCTAGATAAGTGAAATACCCATGCTGAAGATATTGCCGAGCCCTCGATGCAGAACAAAAGGTTGATCTAACCCTGGTACCCTCTCCATAAATGATCAGTCCCCCCTGCTAACAGGCATAATCAATCATTGCACCAAACTTGCTCAACCAGTCTATCCCTACTATCATGCATACATCCCTAATGGGGATAGGGATCAGATCAATTGGGTAAGACACCCTGAAATCTCCATAACACAACCTCGATAAACACTTAATACAGAGACCTTATGCTCATTAGCAATGGAAACCCGCAACAGGAACTCCAACTCTCCAATAGACATGTCAGACTCCTCGTAAAGGACTGAGACACAAATGACCGACACATACCGGAGTCAAAAAGCACAAGATCAGGAATGAAATTCACTAAGAAGCTACCTAGAAGAATCATACTCATAAGAATACATTAAAATAACTTGACAAAATAATAAATGAAAATATACCAGCAATGATGTTTGGCGCCGCTCTGGCCTCCTCCGCTATGAGTTGGAAAGCACGAACTTGAGCCCTTGGGGGCTCCACCCTACCCTATCATCCATCCCTGGTCTGAAGGGTAGAAGTAGTTGGTGCCTACACAGGTTTTGGCAGCAAGTAAGGGATATTGGGCCTTCACATGGCCCACCTGCTCATAATGGTAATAAATCCTAGAAATCGGTGGCAAAACCTATTGGCAACAATCCTTTGCATAATGCCCCTCCTTGTCACATTTGTGGAACCCATAATAAGATTGGAAAACACCCTCATGAACCTCACCACACTTTCCATAAGTACGACCCCTCTGTCTTCCAGATCGTGAATCAATGGGATTGAACCACTTTGTTGCAAGCTGGGACTGAACCAGAGCCTAATGTTGCTTCCTTGTCTAGGTCTCTATCTCAATCTATCGGCTCCTCGCAGCATCCTAAAGTTCAGTGAGGGTATAGTAATGCTAGGTAGACACAAAATGTTGAATATTAGTCTTAAGCATGCTCAATTATCGAGTCATATGGGCCTACTACGTAGCAGCAAACTCAGAGCAGAAAAACCCCTCTCTGTGAACATTTTGGTGATCTACGTCACCGTATCATTCGTCTGTCTCAAATCCAGGTACTCCTAAGCCAATCTCTCCCTCTCTACTAGGGGAACATATCTTGTACGAAACATCTCCGAGAACCGCTCCCAAGTAACAACATCCCTCTGCTCAAGAGTATAAGAATCACTCACCAATCTCCACGAATCCTTCTCCCCTAGATGGAGAAGGTTCAGAGTGCACTTGACCTTCTGGTCATCCGGGCACGTACATGTGAAGATGCAACTCTCCACATCATACAACCACCTTATCGCCACAATCGGGTCCTTGACCCCATCAAACTCCAAGGGCTTCGTGTTGTTGAAGTCCCGATACTGGAATGATCTATCCCCTCGAATCCCCACAACAGCAACAATGCGGTAGCTGTAGAAGTAGCATCCTTAGTGAGGGTAGCATAGAGATCATCAAATAGCTTAATTACAACTGTCTTAATAAACCCAAATAACTCCATAATAGAACCTTAGATAGCAGTAGCCACCTCAACGATAAGCATTTCTCGTATCTGGTCGTCAGTCAACCTTGGCCTATCCTGGCCACCCTCCATACCAGAACCAGATCCTCTCATGAACACCATACTAAAAGTTAACCAAAATATATTAGAAATGACACAATTCATACCATCAAAAATAGACTAAACCCTCAGAGTTTGTGACTTCCTTGCTACGCATATGGGTCCTATGCTTCCAGTAGTATAGGCCCATACTACCTTCTACACCTACTCATATTTGTATCGATGGATCATCACAAAATGCCTGAAAAAAACCTACAACTAGGATATGCACACATCATATTCTCACTCTGTCGAGAGTGGCTAATCATTCCTCATCCATCCTGGTACACCCATATACTCACTCATGAAACTTCCACCAACCCTGCAGTTGCTCATGCATGCTAATCATACAAAACGATGGATACCATAGGCAGTCGAACACTTGATTCTACCCTAATCCCACAACCAGACAAGGAACATGAAATAAGGCTAATTCAAGCATTCTTAGGCTATATCATCTTAGTTATGCACAACCTTGATGCATAAACTAAGAAACTACAATAATGATGTCAATTTCATATAACATATAAGAAGTCCTCCTAGGCTATTAAGCATCATATATCAAGCAATTCTATCATGAATTCCTAAAGATCCTTAGCCTATCAATAGCATGCAGTTCTATCATAGAAATCATAAACAAATAATAGTGTTGGTAACTTGGAGTACACTTTATTGCTCCAGGTGATCATACACATCTCATCCTTCCTTGGTTACTTTGAAAATAATTTGAAAAAAATTTTGAAAACCATTTTGAAAACTCTTACAGATCCTTAGTTTGATTCTAGATTCACACGAATGCTTATGTAATTCTCTCAAAACTAGGGTTGTGATACCAACTTGTAACATCCCAAAAATCCAAGTAAATTTTTCATTCTTTCTAAATCCAACCAAAAACCATAATTGTTTACAAAACATTGTTCCCAAAAGTAATAATCACATATCAGAGTGTCCCAAATCAAATATCATAAAATCAAAAAGATGTGCATGATCACGCCTTTGCTCTTCCCTGATCATCTGAAATACCTGAAACTTAAAACTTAAGTTGTAAACCAAAGCTTAGTGAGTTCCCCCAAATACAAAACAAAAGAAAATATACAAAACATATATTGGGTCCACAACCTCATGGTTGGATTATCCTTGGCACACAAGCTTCTGGTTAGATTTCCTTGCCCCCACAACCTTTCGGTTGGGTTGCCTAATACATATTGGGTCCACAACCTCATGATTGGACTACCCCTCGCCCACAGCCTCTCAGTTATTTTGCCTAATTTTTTGACTGACAAAACAAAGCAGTAAAGTCTCAAACCCACCATACTATGGCAACATATATAAAAGATAAAACACATACCAACAACCAGATAATCATGTAGATCTTAACAGATCACTATAGCATAGCAATATTCCAAACCAGAATACACAATCTACTAGGACGACATTGGTGTCTTCGACCCACAAGTATAGTGAGGAAAGCTCATATCACAGTCTGAAAAGATGGTAGAAAATAACGTTGCTTCAATTGTCAACTCTACGGGTAACCTATATATAAAACAGTGACCTAGACTAAATTCACAGCATAAAATACCCAAAATACCCCTAGGTCAAACTTGGTCAAAGTCAAAGGTCAAATAGTCAACCAAGTCAACTCAGGCTGAGTACGCCCGACGTACTCGATGTGTACACATGGCGTACTCACTAATCCAGAATTGAGGCTACAAGGGAGTACGCACAGCGTACTTAGAAGTATGCCTAACATACTTAGTCATAAGGAGAATTTCCCATTAAGTGCTTATCCTTTTAATTCCTTTCGTCGAAAGCCCAGATCTAGTCCCAAATCACATTCTAATTCATAAAGTTTCCAACTTTGTGATCTTTCATGGTTATGAAGAGCCAACACCAAAACCCTAACTTAAAACAAGGTTCTAAACCACTAAAGAGCATGCATGGAGGGATATGAACAATCAGGATTCCATTTTTATAACTCAAGACACTCTAAAACGTCCAAAAGGATAACTCATTTGGTGTAGGGTAATCCATACTCACTTAGACCATGAATATGGGAATAAAAGCACATAACTTCTAAAACTAGCAACATCTAGAGATATAATCATCAAGTTCAGAGCTTTATACCTTCTGGAGGTTGCTCAAGGAGTGTAAGACTTAGATCTATAAAGCTTGGAGTTCCTTCCTTGCTTTCTAATGGCTTGCTTCCTTCAAGAGTGGACATCAAACACCAAAAATAAGCTCAAAACACCACAAATAGGGATTAGGGTTTGTAAGGGATAAAGTGGGTAATGGAGGTTGATGACAAGAAGAGGTATTGCGAGTTAATGATGCTTAAATAGGGCCTAAGCCCTAAAAATTATGGTTTGATTCTACGCCACACATGCCCAGCGTGGTTAACACCCATGCTTTTCATTAAAAAGACCAAAGGGACCAATTTTGCAAATAATTCTCATACTAAGGGTATAAAAGGAAAATACATGAACAAAGGTGTGATAGATAGTGTTGCCACCTTAGCAAAAGCATATAGTCAATAGTATAATGTAAAGCCATGACATTTAAGTGTTAAGCATAGCATGGTACGTGAGCTCATTACCCATTGTATCATTTCCGTTGACTTTGTTAGATCTTAACAAAACTTAGTTCATCACTTGACGAAGGTGTTGGCTAGTGTCACACCCCCGAACCAGGATGGCGGAAACGTCCGGGGGCGGATGACTTCATTGTATTGTATCATCACAATTGAATAAAATTGAAAACATAACAACCAACATCATACATTAAAGATACCAACATACATTGTTTACAAATTGTATTTATTCACAACTTTACACACTAGTGGCAATAAATATGATGTTCCAAAAATGTAGTAAATATCCAAAATCCATAGCCTGGGTTCCTGCTCATTGAGTCCCTGAGAATACAAGTCATTTTGAAAAACGTCAACTAAAAAGTTATTGAGTTCGTAAGCATATTTATGTAAAAACTTTGTAACATCTTTGATTCGTAATAATTTGTAAAACTCTAGAAAATTTGATATTTTCTATGAAAATGTTTTGTAAGTCTCATTCCAAAATTATGGATAATTTCGTGTGTGTTCTTTTTTTCCTTTTGTTCGTAATTGAAAAGAGTGTGGGTTCCCAGAAAATCCCATATTTCCTATTTTATGAAAAAATATGGATAGTTTTATATTTTTATAAACCAGTGAATTGTATAATTTCATAAATCCAAAATAACATTGTTAATCCCTATGTGAGTCGTTACAACCATGCTTAATACTACTAAAATGATTGTCATGACATTCTCCAGACGTCGGTTTCGGTAAGATAGTTGTCACCCTAGACTGGCCTAGTCTAGCTATAGCAAACAACTCAGGTGTGGGGGTGTCAACCCTGTATAGATCTATACACAATTACCTCACTCTACTTCCAGGAGACTCTGGTTATAACTACAAGACTTACGGTGTATGCTAGGTAGGTACAACAAAGGAAAGTCTCACAAGTGCCTTCACAGGTTTACGCAAAATTTTATGTCGTAAAAATTCTGGTTTGTATACCATTTTAGTTAAATTATTTATAAATCTTTTTATAAATAATCATTGATGAACTTATCTAATTGAAATATACAGTGTGTAAATAATATAATCCTTTAAATATTCAAACTATTAAAATGTGACAACATATTACGACTATTTTACTAATAAAAATAGTTGTTAGTAAAACAACAAAGTTTTGTAGTTTGTTTAACACACCAAAATTTAATTTAAGTGTTTTGTAACACAAAATATACTATCTTGGTGTGACTCTAGCATGTCATGATTTTTACAAAATACTTATAGAGATCTTGAAGTTTATTATATTCCATTATTTGTGTAAGTATAAAGGTTAAAATTTCATATTTAACCACTTTTTGAGTGTAACCCACATTTTTACCATTTTGAGTGAACAAACATACTACAAAACGTTTTTAGCATAAAATTTTATTAACATATACTTTGTGAGTTTTAACATATATTAAGAACCTTTTTAGTGGTGAACTTGTTACATCATCAACACATAACCAAAATACATGAACTTTCCAAGGATGGATTAACTCTAGCCTTATGAGACTTGTAAATCTCGATTTTTATGGAGTATTAGCAATGAAGTATTCAAAATTTTAAACACAAGTAGTTACTTAAACACACAAGTGCATACAAACATCCAAATATTTAAACAAAACTTGACTTGTATCCCCCCCCCCTCCAAAAGGATGCAAAACATGAAAATAGTGGGGTATGAAGCTCACCTTGGGAATTTTCGAGATGTAGAAGAAGAAGAAGGAATTTCGAGCCTAGCTTGTGATCTTGGTGAGATCCTCAAAATGGGGGTGCTCTAAGGGTCATATACACGAAAATGAGAGTGTAAGTGGAATGATCTTGGCAGAAACATGAAACAAAACACTTTAAGTTTAACATAGAACTTACCAAGAAACCTAGAATCCGATTTTTGTAGTGATGAACTTGAGATTTTTGAGAGAAGAATGGAGAGTGTTCTTGAGAGTGGAATGGAGTGAAGTTGAAAATGTGAAGTGTATGTTTGTGTGTGTTCAGCCGATTAAGAGAAAAGAGGGAGGAAGGAGGGTGTTGACTTATGGAGAGATGATAGGATGGTTGCCTTGATACATGCAAGTCTAAGCATGGATATATAGGGGGTAATAAGGAGGTGGCACCCTTATTATCCACCCACTTTCCTTTTTTTTGTTCAATGCCATAACCAAGCAAAGGGGGTTTTCGGCCCAAAAAAGATGGCCCAAGAAGAATGGTTCCGATTTTTGGCTTGGCCCAAAAGAGTTTTTGGTCCAATAGGAGGGCCCAATAGGGGTTTTCAGCCTAACAAGGCCTATTGAAGTGCTTTCGGCCCAATAGAAGGCCCAATAGTGGTTTTCGGCCCAATGCAGAGCCAAATAGGAGTTGTCAGCCCATTAATGCTCAATAAAAGGTTTTTGGCCCAATATAGAGCCAATAGGAGTTTTCGGCCCACTAATGCTCAGTAAAAGGTTTTCGGCTAAATATAGAGCCCAATAGGAGTTTTCGGCCCAATAATGATCAATAAAAGGTTTTCGGCCCAATATAGATCCCAATAGGAGTTTTCGGCCCATTAGGGCTCAAAGAAGGAGTCTTGGTCCAATAAGGATTTTGGGCCGAGAATTCTTGGGCTAAGTCCCAACATTGATTGGACTTGTCTTATTGGATCGAGTTTTGGACTTGCATGAGGTTGTTTCGGCTTGAATCATAATGTAGGAATGTATGAACTTAAATAGCATTACAGTTTGAATTTCACTAAATTCAATGTTGCAAGGGTACATAGAGGAAATTATCTTGTATAAGGATGAACATCTTAACCCTAATTTTCTAGTTGTGACAGCTAGAGACTTAGTAAAGAAGTAAGTTATAGGGATGGGCTTAAGGCCTAATTGATATCTCTATGGATGAAATAGCCAATTCCCTTCTAATACAATGTTAGAAGTTGAATTCAATACGGAAAGCTTAATTATGGATTGAAGCACATTTATTTTACTACATCCCAAGTTATGTGCTTATAACCTGTATTGTTAAAGTAGGTTGATTAAGTTCTTAATAGTTCTTTTTAAAAAGTGCATTAATGGGTGCATGATATAGAAGGACTACCTATGTGAGTGTGAAGTGATGCCGCTTCATAAAGCTTGGGCTAGGCTTTTATTCACTCATGAATAGATAGGACACATGGTTGTAATAGTGTCAAGTATGAAACATTAGATATTGTGTTTACCTTATGTGTATAGTATCTTCAGTTACTCAAATGAGTTGATGGGATCAATCCTTAAGACACCCTGATTCTCGATTATTTAACATGTATATTATACTAATATGAAAATTCAATCTACAAGATATTTTCATTTATGCATAAGTCTGATTTTGTGTTCACTTTTAGTTAATTAACAATTACACTAAAATAGGGGAGGAATGTTGGTGATTTTAGTGTTATCAACATATTTTGGTGTAATTATTATTAATAATGAGATAGGTTGAGCTCCATTTACTAACTGAGTTTGGAGGTGCAAGGTGCACACTTTGAACGACAAATATTAACTCGAGAATATGGGGGTCCGGATGCAGCTCCCCTGGAAGTAGGGTTCCAAGGGGCTGCAACCCCTTGGTGGAGTCTAGGGGCGGAGTCTCTAGCAGGGTCCAAGGGGGAAGAGCCCAGGCGGTGGTACCGCTTGATAACTCTTGATGATGCAGATGTTAGTTATGTCCATTAACTAACCATTTTGGTACCAATTATGCATGCAACCTCCATAATCATATTTCTCTCTAGTATAAGAATGTTTTCTGTTTCCAGAAAGCGAGTTAGAAGTCTTATACACGAAAATCATATATTGATTTGTTTTATCTCTCAAGAACACAAAAACAACAAGTTATATTTTGTGTTTCTGATTTAGAAATGGTCTGACTTCTAAATTGAAGTTCTTTGGATTATCCCAAATCTAATTTCTTGATACCACAGGCTATACATATTTTGGAAAATGATTGCAATCACGATCCAAGAAATATACAAGTATATTGATATTCTTATGACCCCAAAATTCTAACAAAATGGTGATGTTCTGGAAAAGTGTAGCTTGAAGCAAGCTAAGTTTTCACCATGTGGGTGTCTGGTGATGGCCTATATCGAGCCTGGTTTCGGTTAGCAATGTCGTTGGTGGTGGTGCTTAAATCCATCGATTGCGGTGGTGATTATTGGGGTGTTTGATCTTCGACCTGCACTTGAAGAGTAGAGTTAGTGGCCTTATTATGAACAGAAAAAGAAGGAGAGAGAGGGAGAGGGAGGGAGAGAGAGAGAGAGAGAGAGAGAGAGAGAGAGAGAGAGTTGGTGCCGAACAGGGAGATGTCACTGGAGAGGGAGGCATTTTCGGAGTAACTATCTTGTTGGGATTAATTTCGACTGGGAATCTTAGTGTGGATTGGAAGAACAATTCAGTTAAAGGTTTTTATTTTACGTTTGTTTGAGTTGGGCCATTGTCCCTTTGGACTCCTTGTCAATGTTGGTTGTTCATGTATTGTAGTTTAAGACAATAAATTTATAGTCCAATAATTTGTTTTTAGGAGAATTTGATGAACGAGGAATGCATTGGACATTTCAAGGTATACTGAATTGTCAAAGAATTTGTGTTGACTGTTTATATGAATTTTCTTACTATACTTCATATATAACAGTAGATATCCTCACATGATAAGATGTAGGTATTGTTAGTGTATGATTATACATGTAGATTGGATTAGTCTTCTGTATGTTTGGTTGTTTGCTTGTTTGTATTATGTGTGTATGTTGTATGTTTGGAGGGTTGATAACAGAATGACGATAGGCTATGAGTAGATACCCATCATCGTGAACGATTCAACTATAGGTTGCGAGTCAACTGTGTGTATGTTCGGAGGGTTAATGACGGAAGGACGACAGGTTATGAGTCAACTGTTAATGGAGGAACAACAATAC
This sequence comes from Lactuca sativa, assembly GCF_002870075.4. NCBI lineage: Eukaryota > Viridiplantae > Streptophyta > Magnoliopsida > Asterales > Asteraceae > Lactuca > Lactuca sativa. The sequence goes on from NC_056629.2 coordinate 150,457,889, forward strand.
GTTGCAAGCCATTTGTTTGTATGCATTGTATGTATATTGTTGTATGTGGTATCTTGGAAAAAATCACTTAACTTTATGCTTACAATTGTGGATTAATGTTTTTCAACTTGATTGTACCGTACGCGCATCACTCATGATTTATGTTTTTTGACTTTCGTTGCTTTTATTATCATTTTGATCACTTTGATGATATGGTTTAGTGATGATGAAACAATTTGATACATTAACTTTTATGAAAAATGGTTTGTGTATTCTACTAATGTTTTTTAAAATGAAAAATTTGGTTATAAATTTAGGACCTTGTAATTTTTTTCACTTGTAAAAGGGGTACCAGATTTGTAAAAGGATACCAGATTAAGCCTTTAAGACTCAAACTCACGACTCTGCACACAGTGTAAAGTTCGCTAAACATTAAGACAAACAATCATTTCATTATTTTTCAGAGTAGTGTTTTTATACACTATAGAAGTTTAAGAACCATTTTATACATAGAAAAGCATGTACAAATATTTTTATACATATAAATACTTTTTCATATGTATTTAACTATTTATACATCTACAAGCACACACACACACACACACACACACACACATATATATATATATATATATATATATATATATATATATATATATATATATATATATATATATATAGGGAAATGATCAAATGAGAACACCTAAAAGGTTGAAAACGCGAGAATAGTTCTGAACCAATCAATAAATAAGGGCATATAGGTAAACTTGTCTTTTAATTAAATGATATTTTCCTAAATGTTTGGGATTCTAATTGACTGTTACCAAAAAAAATAAATTTTTTTGAAGATTTCTTTATATCATTAATGAAAGAGAAAAAAGTTATCAATTTAAAATGATTTTATTTTGCTTTACGTGATTATTGTCCATAAATGAATAAATATCAAACTAATTTATTGAGTATACAATCGATTAAAAATATATAACAGTTAACTAATTTTGTAATTTAATTTTGTCAAATTGTGTCATATTCATAACTGAAAATGTCACGACTGGATTTGTCTTTTTTTTTTTGTTCATGAATTGATATCAAAAAATGTTTAAGAATTCATCATTTTGTTGCAAATGAATACGCCTTTTATTACAATCATAAATGAATACAACTCTAATCATATATGAATAAATTTACAAGGATACAAAAAACATCTAAATTCCTATATTTTCAGTAGTTATATTCATATAAGATTATAATGTGAATCATAGATGAATTACTACAACATTGTTTTTTTCTTCATATTTTCTTGCTGCTATCATACATATATAAACGAAGAGGGACGCCCTTGATCCTGCTATTAATTTCCATGCTTAGGTTATCCTTATTAGAAACATCAAGCTTTAAATTACACCTGTTCAAAATATAAATCATTAAGATATGAAATCATATAATTATAATATACTTCTATTCATTGATGTTTAACTACAAATGAGACATTTGACAATGTATTCATATAAGATTACCACTGAAACTTTATCTAAAAAACATAGTTCTAATCATTAACAATTAATCAATCTGTAATACTGATTCACATCTATTACCCTCGTTTTCTTTTTCCTAGTTCTTTTCAAATGAATCAACCAAAACAAAAACCAAACCCGTTTTTACCCTTCTTCTTCCTTCCTATCAAGTTGCAGTCAAGAACAAATTTTGTTTTGTTCTCGTGACTTCCTGCAAACAAGAAATACAACCATTAGGATTATTGCTTCATCTTCTTCATATCAACTTCCAGCAAATAAAACACCAATCTATATCTAGTAATATAAACCCATCGGTTTCTGTTGGAAAATCAAACCTAAACACCCATCATTAAGCCCCACTGATTTACAGTCAAATTAAAAGTAAAAGAAAAAGAAGCGTTACCCGATGAACTGCCCCTGTCGTGACCCATCGATTTCTGTTGATAGATCGTTGTTACTGCCTGTTTCTTCGTCCCCTCGCACCTTCCTCTTCTTCTATCGAGCACCACGGCGAAAACCCTCACCGGAGCTGTTCTATCGAGCAAAATGTTCTCCTCCCCTTCGCATATGCTATCGGAATCGAAGGAGAAACGGCCAAAAACTGCTTGAGCATCCCTTGTGCACCTACCGAGACCAATGATGATGGGAACTGATCTTCGTGGTGGGTTGTAGGTGATGCCCAGATCGATGATGGCGTGAGTTTTATGAAACCCTAAAAAGAAGAGGTGAAAATATATACACGATAGATTAAAGAAAATATATGAACGGGTGAAAAATTATAGGAGATAGTAAAGTTGAAATTTCTGTTATGTCCTTCTAACCATTTAAAAGTTACATTTTAATGCCAACAGTTTAAGAATTTTTCATAAATCCCCCTTTCAATAATGACCTTACATTTAAGTATTTAAATGGTCCCGATTTGTTCTCGCGTTTTCAACCTTTTTAGTGTTCTCATTTGATCATACTCCTATATATATATCCAACAATTTTTATGTATACAACGGTGTGTATATATATATATATATATATATATATATATATATATATATATATATATATATATATATATATATATATATATATATATATATATATATATATATACACCCCGTTGTATACATAAAAATTGTTGGATATATGTTCACTACACAACATATTGGTAACACAAATTGATCATATGGGCTTGCATGAGTTATAAGACCCAAGATGTAATGTAATAACAAAACTAAATAAATAATTAAGGAAATTAATTTATATTTATTGATAGTCGATAAATAATTAGAATAATTTGGTTAATTTATTATTTTATTATTAATTTAATAGATAATTGGTGATTAATAGATTCAACATCTTTCTTTTGGTCGAAATCTTACACAACTTGGGTTCTTGTTTTCTAGACTCCTCAAGGGTGCTATATTGTCCACGGTTCAATCATAATTTCATGTCTTGCTACACTTTTGCGGAATTTCATAAGAAAAATGTATGAACATTACATATAGCGCAACTTGTAGACCAAGGAAACTACACAAAATACCAACATTGTACTCTACTTTTATTGAACACACTAACTAGGACGAATTCGTATGGTATGCATACTCAGTAGAATTCAAGGTTATAAAAAGGAGAAAATCCCAATTAAATGTTTCCGCAATTATTTGTTTGATTATCTATTTTGTTAAAGAATACAACAAATGTTTTATGATTTGACAGTTGTATATTAGAGCCATCGATTCTTGTTAATAGCAGATAACAATGGTTTTTTAGAAACCTAATGGGGATGATCTTGTACGCATCGTGTGGGAAACAAATAGTTTTGTGTCAATCTAAAAGGTAAACTCTTGTTACATGTGATAGAATTAAGTGCAATGGTTAGATTCATGAACGAAGATAGGTAAGAAAAGAGCTCATGATAAGATCACCACATGCATACAAAAATCAGTGAGCTTTTGCAATATTTCTATCATATAACACAAATGAGAATACCCAAGTACTCGAAAGCAAGTTCTAATTAAGCTTTTGTATAAATTTAAGTAGGATTTATGGATAAAAGTTATTTCGTACACGACCAATTAACTATTGCTAAAAAATTGTGATGATACAAAGAAACTTTAGAACAAATTAAATCAAAAACAAATTCGATTCTGCTTGATTGGCTTCAAAGTCGAAGGTAACCTCCTCTTTCTCCACCTCCCATGGTTCTTCTATGGAAAGATCTCCGATTAAAAGACCAATTTCTTTTTAATGCTCTTTGTCTTCTCCATACCATTAATCGGCTATATAAAAATGGAAACAAGAAACATAAAAGCACAAAAACTAATGTAGCCACACAAAGCAACATGACATTTCTAAACCCGATTTTCAGCTTCGGATCTTTTTGTTGTGTCCAAGGTACACCTCCCACATTCATTCCAAACACTGTCAAGAAAATTTCATACCATCAATGATCATTTTACAAAAATAATTAATACGGGAACAAAAAGATACAGTTTTTATGAACTTTTCAAACTTTTCTTGAAAATAATCACTTTTTTTGAGAATAATTATTGAGTGAACAAAAAGATACAGTTTTTATGAACTTTTTCTTGAAAATAATTAATGGGGGAACAAAAAGATACATTTTTTATGAATTTCTCTTGAAAATATTTAATGGGGGAACAAAAAGATACAATTTTTATGAATTTCTCTTGAAAATAATAAACGGGGAACAAAAAGATTCAATTTGTAGGAAGTGTTCTTGGAAAAATTAGTGAGGGAACAAAAAGATACAATTTTTATAAACTTTTCTTGAAAATATTTATAGGGTGAACAAAAAGATACAATTTTTATGAACTTTTCTCGAAAATAATTATCCGTGGAACAAAAAGATACAATTTTTATACTAAAATGGTGACTCATTGAAGAATCTAACCTCCTGTGATGATGGATAGAGGAAGGAAGATGATTGAGAGGAAAGAGAGACAATATAGTTTTCTGTTGATTTGTTCGGCCTGCCAGCTGTCAAGTCCAGCCTGGACAGCTTTGACTCGGTTGCTTATGAAGCCAACATTGTCTTTTAGTCTTCTGAGTCGCCCAATTAACTCTTCAAGTGAATTGATATCTTCATTTGCAAACCAACTTTTTGTTGAACACTTTTCTTTCACTCTTGGGAACACTTGTTCCCCATGTGCAATCACCTATATTCATTGAAGGATACGAGATTTTAGAATGTTATGGAAAGAATTAAATTATTTTGTTATTTAATATTGCGTTCATTTCTTCCTTTTGCAACATTGTGCTTTGAAAATTATACCCAATTACAACAATGTAACAAATTGAAAGTACAAAATTGTAATAGAAGGATTTTTTTTCCATAAACAAGTTTCAAGAAAAAAAAAATTCTTCTATATTCATGTTACAAGTTGACTTTCCAAAGTCAAAGTTTCTATAATGGAAAGAATCAAAGAATGCGAACTACCTGCAAGAGGCGTTGCAAATCTAGAAGCATTTTTGGAAATCGTCTATCATTCAACAATTGCTTCTTCAAAGAAAAACCACCTAAAAATCAAAAATTCCTTGATTAACCATAACTAAAAAAAAAAAAAATTGTTTATCCAATTGGTTTTGTATCAATGATTCAAGATTCGATTTTACCTTTATCCAAATCAAGTTCAACAGAATCCAGCCCAATCTCAAGTTTAGTAACAACATCTTCAAGATGATCCACATGTGTATCAATAACATGAACAACAAGATTCGATACAGATCTAGGAACAGGATTATCAGCCTCCTCTGAATGATTCATAGTCAACAAAAAGTCAAGAACATGTTCCTTAATCACAATCCCACCTCTATCCACCATTTCATCACCAAATTTAGGGCTCGGACTTTCAACACTTGGAATCTCAGTAAGCAAAGATTGACCCACGGGTGAAAACCCCAATCTGGGTACCCGACCCAATGACACAGTAATAACCGAATTCTCTGTAATTCTAGCAGCTAATCGAAATGTAAACTTGCTAGAAGCTGGACCAGGTGAATTAACCCTAAATACAAGAGCTCCATCAACATGCGCACAATAGGGTCCATTGCTAACTAAAGAAAGAATGTCTTGAAGCTTTAATGGTGGACAAAGAACATCGATTAGGTATTGTGCTGATTGAGAAAGCTTTTGATTCCCTTTCGGAAGTTCGACATGATACCAACAGAATTTTTTGCCATTTCCTTCGATTAAATCCCAATCTTTATCACAGTATTCACCAAATCCGTCGAAGATGTATGCTTTTAGTCTAACCTGACCAGGGTAACGAGTTCGAAAGGGGCGCCTCAGAAGGTGATGATCGCGAGTGGGTGATGTTGCTTCGGTTTCCTCTTCGTTCACATCGTCGCTACCCATCTACAATGTGATGAACTTTGTGTTTGGATATCACAGTAATCGTAGGTGTTTGTTTGGGGAGAAATGGATTGAAACAACAGCAATCGATTTAGCATCAATTCATCAAACCCAACAAGAAATTAGCAGTTGGATTAGAGGTTAAAACCATATTGATTTAGCATTGATGCGATATGAACTGAATCCATTCAAGATGATCAGAATTTTGAAAAGTATGTGATCCATAAAGAAAATCTTACCTCATTAAAGCCGACGACTTTTTTCTGTGAACTAGATTATACGAAGCTAAAGCAATGTTATAGATTACAATCTTAGCATTTGAAATTACCAAAAAGAAAGTATTATTCTGAAGATTGAATTTTAGAAAATGATGTGGGACGGAGGACACGAGAAGAAAAATGAGGTAAACGGATAACACCCGAGCAATTTGGGAAGACCATAGACATCGGCTGTCTTCACATAATCGAGCAGCTTCCACGAAAGTTCATCTTCCAGATTTGAATAATTTTATAATATGTCTGCATCAGAAACAAATAATATATATTAAATAATTAATGATATTTTTATACACGAAACAACTGATAATTGTATGAATAAATTAAGCAAAACCAGTGAAGAGGGCATCCGATTTCTGACAATGATTTTTTTAACTACATTAGTATGGAATAAAGATTCGTACGAATATTTTCAAGATCTTAGTTATAAATTTCATAACGTGAAATAAATACAAGATAAAACTACATAAATTATCGTGAAAATGACTTACGGGATCTTTATGGATCTTTATGGTTTTATTCATATATATCACAAATTTTTTTCATTTTTATATTTTTATATATAATTTAATCATTTAATTTGTTATATATATGTTTACATTTGACCACTTAACTTCTTTATTTTTATACACATTTAGTGGTAATACGTGAACACATATAACAAGTTATATGGTTAAATGTATACAAAAATAAAGAATTTGTCAATATGTCAACAAAACCAAAATTTAATTACTCTGATAAGTTATTTTCCTTATTTTTAATACGATTTTATTTTTTATATTTGTTTGTATTATTTTTTTCTAACGTTATTTTTAAAATATTCATAATTTCATAAATATTAATTAAATATTGATTAATTCTAAACTTTATTTTTTTAATTAATAAATATGTTTTTATTTTGTGAAATACTTAAATATAACCTCTTATAATTTTTTTTTTTTGTTTTTAAGCATATACATATTTTTAAAATAAATAGTATCTAACAATAAAATTAAATAATTGGTTTAAAATCACTTGTATTAAAATTATACGAAAGTATTTTAAAATGTTATAAAAAAATATTTATTGTCATACAAAATCTGTAAAACACTTTAAAAATGTTGTAAAAGAAAGTTTAGAAATAATTGTATGAAAGTTACAAAAAAATTGTATGAAAATATAAACTAAAAAAAGTTAAAAACTTGTAAGAAAAATTTAAAACATTTATAAAATAATTGGTTTAAAAGCACTTGTATTAAAATTATATGAAAGTATAAAAAAAGTTTATATATATATATATATATATATATATATATATATATATATATATATATATATATATATATATATATATATATATATATATATATATATATATATATATATATAAAAGCAAAGTTTAAAACTTTGTATTAGACAAACATAAAAAAAAAATATCATAAAGGTGTTGTAAGAAATTATAAAAAGTCTTAAGAAATTTGTAAAAAAATTGTTCACATTTAGACAACTTTTTTTTTATACACATTTGACCATTTAACTTTTTAAATGGTCACATGTGTATAAAAAAATAAAGTTGCCTAAACGTGAGCAAGAAGAAAATGTAATTACCCTCACCCCTACTCTCTTCTCCCTCCTCTACACTTTCTCGCGTATTCCTTTTGATATCAAAATATAGGGCATATCCACATAGGGGACGAGACCCAACGTCATCCTCTTTGACCCTCTCAGGAGGCAACCTCCTTCACACTTTTCAGACATCGCCAAGATCACCATCACATTATCACTTTCACACTACCGAGACAATAATAATTAATTTGTTTATATTTCATTTTTGTAGTGGCGAAGACATTCTCAAGGAAAATGGAGCAAAATGCAAGGTCGGAGGCTAATGACTTGAAGAGATCATCAATGAGAAGAAAATGTGCACAAAGTGGCTGCCACGTCGTGGTCATATGTATACCACAATGTGGTGACGTGTCAACCAATAGAAGGTTCCAATGATCTGCAAGGAAAGCTTAGAGGGCATGTATAAAAATAAGACGCCACGACGTGGTGACCTATTTTAGGCAATCTTATAAATTTGATTGTGATGTCAAATTTTGGAGAGAGTTGCATAGATTTACGACTTTAGATGACCAAAAACTCCCTAAAAACCCTAAGGAAGCCAGATATTGATTGAAGAATAATATTCGAAGAGATCGAGAGCATAAACACAATTAATCATTCAATTTGCTTTATTTCAATCATGATTTTCAAAGTTTACTTCGTTTTTTATTGTGTTTCTAATTTAGTTATGGGCTAATAACCCTTTACTTTTGTTTAGGATAAACGAACATTTATATTATGCTTTGATTTTGATTTATATGGATTTATTTATGTTGGTTTTTTACTTGTGTTTGATAGATTAACAACCTGGCATATTAGAGTTCAGATTTTTATCACTAATTTGCAAATTATGTGTAGTTAGATTACCATTCCTATTGCATGAACTTGATATTTAGCTATTTATGATCATTAAATAATTAGACTTAGAGACCAAAAAAATCCTAAGGTTTGGTGATAATAATTAGTTACTTGGATGGCGTTAGAGAGCATTAAATAACCATGTTATGTGTTTGAGTTATTGTCTTGATCATAGATAAGAAAATCATTAGATCTTGTCATTCATAGTCCGAAAATATTAAAATCAATTTAGTGCTCACTTGTTGCATGATCATTTTTATAGTAATTCATAAATCAATAAACACTAGGAAATCGAAACAAGACAACTAGTAATATTAGAATTTGGTAACAAACTAAATAATCCATTGCATAAGAAATCAACCATAACTTGTTTTAGAATGACAACCTTTGGAGCCTTTGAACCCATTTGGTTTCGGGGTATTGATGAAGATAAAAAAATCAAAGAGTATGATTTTATCTACAAATATCTACCATCGAGATTAAGGTGCTTGGAATGTTAGTTCATTCTTGTATAAAGTACTTCTTAAGCCTTTAAGTGCTTAACTCAAATAAGAACTAAAAAGAGAAGTAATTTTAAGCACTAATTCTTCAGCATACTTCAAAATACAAGAAGAAGAGGGAGGGTAAGAGTGGTTTCGGCCACAATGAAAAAAGAAGCAAACTAGTAAAAAAACTAGCCAAAAACTCATAAAAAAGCCATCCTTTTTTATACTCCCATGCAAGACATAACTTTAGATCATAATAACATAAAGTATTGGTAGCTTGTTTTAGAATGACAACCTTTGGAGCCTTTGAACCCAGACAGTAGGGTTGCTCATCGAACGAGTCACCATTGAGTTAATTAGGGATCTAAGATCGTGCACATAAAAGAGCCCATCAGTGGATAGTATTGAGGTCCAAGAGTTTGTGTTACTTGAGAGATGGACCGAAGAAATAAGCCCATTAAGGAATTGAGTTCAATCATTATTAGGTCACATTTTATGGTTTGGGTTAGGTTTCTTTATGTATAAGTCTTAGTAGGTTTGGTCTTGTTACTTTAGTGTTTGCGGCCGTGAACTATGTTCGATCTTGGTCCTTTATATAGTGTCAGAATGTGTTAGTGTTGGGGTTAGCGTGTCAGACGTATGTGTGTGTTCGTCAAGGTGTACTTGACGTTTTGATCAATAAACGTGTACATTGCTTGATTAAATCCTTCTTCTACTTCATTCTTATTCATTTTGATTGTTCATTATATGATCACTGGTTTGGTTCCTTGGATTTGGGACTTTACAATTGTATCAGAGCCAATCCGGTGTCAAACTCGTTTTTAGTGTTTACGGATGGGTGTTTATCCTTATTTTTTGAGATTTTCAAGTATTTACTGCGAGGTTTTGCTAATTGTAAGTAAATTTAAGGCTTAAGGGATCAGAATTTGCTCGAAAAACTGCTGTTTTTTGGTGTTTACGGTTCATTATGTTGAAGATTTTATGGCCATGAACTAGGAGTATGGCTATGAACTATTCATCCCATTTGATCGTATTCATCTCGTGGCCGTGATCCATTCTTTGACCGTGTTTAACTCTTGGACCGTAAATTAACTTGTGGGGACGGTCGTGATCAAGTGTACGGCCGTGAACTCATTTGATCATTGAACTCTTTCCGTTTGCTATTGTACTTTACTTGTTAGTTTGTTTGTTTAATCAATTCAGAAAAACCAAAAACAAAATGGATTCACAAAACTCAACAGTTCATCAAGAATTGGACGCTATATGGGAACCGCTACTTGAGTTCCTCGCTTACTGTCTGCCGAAGGTTTCCCGGAATGGAAATACCACATGGAAAAGTATATCCAAATGAAAGACTTCAAAATCTGGAGAAGCATCTTGAAAGGACCCATTTGTATCACTACAACACTCGAGAATGGAGAAGTCATTGACAAGGAAATTGATAACTACACCAAAGAAGACTTTCAAAAAGTTGAACAGAAAGAGAAAGCACTAGTTATACTTACAATGGCCTTATCCCCAAAGATTACACAAGGTTTCAGAGAATACACTTCAGCGAAAGCTTTGCGGGAAGCAATCATTGAGGTATACGAAAGAAACGAGGATATGAAGCAGAGTCGTCAGGACATGCTTATGCAGAAGTTTACTTTGTACAACCACATTCTTGGAGAGTCTCTCGAAGCTCAACTGCAGAGGTTCATCACTCTCACTACTGAGATGAGCTCTACTGGTGCTTTGGTCACTAGGTCTAAAATCAACAAGAAGCTATTGAACTCACTGCCAAAGTCATGGGACATGAACATCTCAGTGATAACGAAGACAAAAGATCTTAACTGTCTAAGTCTCGCTGAAACCATGGCGATTATCAAAGCTTGTGACCTGGATGACAAGTAGAGGGAGATAAATCACGTAAACTCATACTCAACTGCTAATCTTGGAATTTCATCCAACAGTGCTTTCTTAACCTTTACCACTTCACAACATCAACCTTCTGCTGCTCCATATCCACAAAATCCAGTTTTTGCTACTCCACAACCTCAACGTCAAGCCTTTATTACTCCATCACCACCAATGCCTTATCCACAAGCGGCTTCTTCCTCGAAAACACCTATTTCCAATCCTGCCCCCAAAGAAACCGATGAGAATATGGCTTTAGCAAACAGACTTGTTAACTATTACAATGCCTTTGTAGCTGGAGAGTTGCCTCCTCATCTCTTTTTTGTTGACCTTGATCAAGTACACCCATAAGATGTCGAGGAGATGGACATCACATGGCAGATTGTCATGGCTGTGTTCAGGGCCAAACAATTCACAAAGAAAACTGGCAAGAACAACTAGAGGATGAAAGCTGAGAAGAAGGTCGGCTTCCACAAGGGAAAACTAAGATGTTTCAATTTCCATGAACCTGGTCACTTTTCCAGAGAATGCCCAAAGCCTGACAGGAGGGAAAACAGTGAAAGAACCATGGTTCCCATAGGAAGCAGTCAGTGAGCTACCACTAACAATCAGACAACGAATCTTGCAGTGGTGGACTCGGAGGAAAATCAGATTCAAACTTTGAATATCTCAGGACCTGAAAATGCTCACTTGGCCAAGATCAATGATGTTCCTGAAGAGAAACCTTAAGTGGACCTGGAGGAAGAAATGATGGAACTGTAATTTTCCTTCATGGTTCAAACTACCCTAGAGTCTGCAAAGCCAGAGGTAAGTGAAAACTCTTGTTCTCAATCTTATATTAAAACTGTCAAATTTTTTTGTGATCAAATCGAGATGATAAAGAGAGAGAGAACGAGGACCTAAATATGAGAAGTATACTCTTAAGAAAGACCAGAGACCATTAAAAGAGACATTAGAGGCCAAGACTAGGGATTTTAGGAAGTTGCAGGAAGATTACAGCAACAAGTGTGAGAATTATGATTACATAAAGAAACTACTTTATGCTGTTACTGAAGAACTTGACACATTGAAGATACATTTTGAAAATGCTGATTTTAACTTTAAATAATTCGATGTGTCAAGTGAAAAAGTGGCAACAATAATTGAAAATCAAATGAAGTGGAAGGACCATAAACAAGTTAGTATAGGATATGAGAGTGTCCATCCCCCATTTAATCACAACTATATTGCTAAACCTTTGACTCAGGAGGAGATTGACCGAGAACCATTCATGGTGTATGGTAAACTAGCTGCTCAGGCAACAAAATGTAGTACTAGGGAAAAAGATACTAAAGTTTCTACTTCCTTTGCAGATTTTTCAGTAAGTCAGGGAAATCAAGAGGATGGAAAGATTGAGTCTGAAAATAAATTTGTGTCAAAATTTGGTGTTCTTGTTTTGAACAATGTTGATTTTGTGTCTGTTATTAAAACTGATATTTCGATTTGTGATGATTTGGTGTCTAAGTCTAATGTTTCTGATAAATGTGATGTTGCCTTTGTTAAAATTGTGTAATCTGAAACTAGCACATCCAGTCCATCTACACCTGTCACACAACCTGACTCATGCACTTGCACGTGTGGGAAAGTTAGAAGAGTAAATAAGAGCACAAAAACAGAAAAAGGCAGTACCAATTTTCATGATAAAAAGCAAATATGTTTTAACTGTGGAATTGTATGCCACATTGCTTGTAATTGTCCTAATAGGGCATTTGTACATTTTTCTACACCAAGAAGAGAAAATGAGTCTAGAGGAAGGTCTCTAACGAGAAATTCCTTGAGATGTCGTCTTCGTGATGATGATTGGAAAGTTCATAATGACAAGAAAAAGGCTAAACTTAAAACGAATAAATAGGTTTTTACTAAGATAGCCACAGGTGCCTTGATGAGATCGAATGCGGCTAAGCCAAGGTCGATATCGTCAAAGACTGCGCCTGGATCTTCGACTAATCCTAGCTGAAAGTCTAAACGCTCAAAGAAAAAGAAAAATATTTCTAAATCACCTGTGATTATTTCAAAACCTACTTACCAGTGGGTGCCCAAATCTTCAATTGGCTAATCATCTTCATCTTCTGGCAGTGCAACTAATAGTAATTCAAAATCAAAAAGTGAAAAAGAAAAATCTGTGAATGTCAAGGTTAAACCCAGGATTGTAATGACATGGGTCCCAAAATCTAATTGATCCCACGTATCGTGCAGGAACAGCTGCAGAGGAATGTCGCCAGACCGTGATATGTCGACAACGGTTGTTCTCAGCACATGACAGGAGACATTTCCCAGTTGCACAACATTCAAAATTTTAACGGGGGATTTGTTTCCTTTGCGTGGGTGGGGTGGGGGTGAAGGAAAGATCACACAAAAAGGAACTGTTACCAATGGAGTGCTAAGCTTTAAGAACGTCAACTACGCGCCCGAGTTGAAGCATAGTTTGTTGAGCTTCTCTCAAATTTGTGACAAGGGATGCTCCACTCACTTTACCAATAAAGAATGTCTGATTTTGAAGCCGGGCATCATCATACCTGAAGAATGGATCCTTGTAAAGTCAAAAAGAGACGGGAACGCTTACATCATAGACATGAATCATACTATCTCGGAACAAGTCACCTGCCTCTTCTCAAAAGTCTCTGCGCACAATGTTATGCTATGGCACCGTCGGCTCGAACATGCTAACGCAAAGAACCTGAATCGACTTGCAAAGAATGTAACATCCAGAGTTTCGGGTATGATTTAATTGCATTTATTTATCCAAGGAAAAGGAGGGAATCGATCAGTTGGTGCCACGACTCGTCGAGTAGGTGAGGAAGTCTTTGAGAATCTTCGCGACCAGACTCGACGAGTCTGCATTGGAGCCTATTTAAGGGCACTTATAGCCTCCTATTGAGGCTACCAGTCCCTTGAGAGAAACCCTAAGTGAGCTAAATCGTTTGTGAGGAGGAGAAGCCATATTTGATCTTTCTATCATTGGTTTAGCAAGAAGAAGGGGATCAAGATCAAGAATAGGCTGAAGGAGGTGCTATTTGGAGGAATTCTGAGCTCAGGAGTGCTTATTTGAGGTAAAATCTGGATCCATCTTCTGTTTTGGTGATTGTTTATAGAGTTAGGGTTTCTAGACCCTTTGGTAGATGGTTTTGATTTAGTATATGGTTCCTTTTCGTATTATAGTTTGGATCTGGATCCATAGAGCTCCAGAGACCTTACTCCTTTGAGCTTTATGTGGATTTATGGTGAATATGAACTAAGGATGCCATATTAGAGGTCATTTCTTCAAATAGAGCCTTGCAGCCTTTGCATGAGCATCAAGCTTCGAACTATACGTGATTATTAGGACTAGAAAGGATAGATCTATTGAGTAGAGCATCAGATCTGACCTCAGGAAGCCATTGGAAGTGAGCATGGTTTGGAATCGCCGAGTCCATGAACAGACTTGACGAGTCGAGTCGAGTTGTCCCGAGACTGTGAATCCAGAGAGTGACCCGCCGAGTTAAGCGAGTGACCGGTGAGTCAAAAGAGAATCAGAGGAGTAGAGTTCACATGTAGACTCGCCGAGTCGCCCAAGTGCACTCGACGAGTCAGGTCAAAGTTTGACCGTTGACTTTGTTGACTTTTAGGGTTTTGGTCAACAATTGTACTTTTGGATCAGGAAGGGGTAAAATGGTCTTTTATCTTTCTGTGGGATTGTAGAAAGAGGTGTAGTCTAGCCTTGAGAGCCGTTAATGATTAGAATAATTACTTTATGTGATTAGGCAGGGCTAGGTCGTTGTTTCGAGGTTCAGAGATACCGAGTTGTGATTTTCTGAGACATTCCCGAGGTGAGTCTTCTCACTATACATTACCTAGTGTGGTAACCATGAGCAGACCGGAGGGTCTTATATGTTATGTGATATTTGTGTATATGTGTTTGTGATATATGTATGCTATTTGATATAGACCGGACCGGGGGGTCCAATGATATAGACCGGGCTGGAGGGTCCAACGAGACAGACCGGGTCGGAGGGCCCAACGATACGGAACTGGAGGGTTCCGCTGAGACACATCAACTAGAGGGTCATATTGTAGCCTTGAGTGGCGTATGTGCTGTATGTGGTATTTTGGGGAACTCACTAAGCATTATGCTTACCGTGTTGTGTGAAATGTGTTTCAGGTACCAGCGAGGATCGTGGGAAGGCGCCAACTTGATTGTACACATTGTGGGAGTATTTTGATGAGATTCTGGGGAAATGTTTTTGGGTACTTATATTTTGAGATGGATGTTTATGATTTGAGATACATTTTGATTTTTATAATGAATTATTTCGTTTTTGAAAAGTGAAAAAATTGGTTGAATTTTTACGGTGTTACAAGTTGGTATCAGAGCCTTGGTTTTAGGGATTCGGATTCACCTTCGGGTATATTTGAACTCAAACTGAGGATTTGAGAAAAATTGTATAAAACAAACAATTTTTCTAAAAGTAAAGGAATATGAAAGAGATGGAAAGAAGTAGTGTGTACAATCAGCAAGCGCCCGAACGGTGATTTCCCAAAATACCCTTACATTTTTATATTATGAGATATTATGTGATGAATTATACATGCTTGAGTAGGCTAGGTAATCATGATAGGACTAGAGTAGCCTGATTTGTGATGCCTTAGCCTAGGAGATTTCTGCTGCTAAGAGAGTACTTGTGAGTGAGTAGGTAGCAGTGAGGAGCTTATGAGAGGCTGATTAGGGTATAGCCTATATGTGGTATGCTTGTGATTTGGAATTCTGAGGGAGAAGACTGGGAGTGAGTACTGATATGATGTAGAAGGTAGTATAGGGCCCGTACTACTGGAAACATCGGATTGGTAATCAGTCTGAGTAAGATTCCTTAGGAAACCAAAGAATCAAGTAGGGTGAGTGATCGAGTATGAGTGATCTCGATTGAGTCTCTGATTATTCAGTGATTTTATTTCAGAGACAACATGGTGGTTACGAGACGACATGATGGGGACAGTGGTACCAGTGGTACCAGTGATGAGGAGATTCGGAGGATCATTCAGGAGGAGGTAGCTGCGGCTATTCGGGCGGAGATTCCTGAGATGTTTAGGTCTATTAAGACCACATTGATTGAGACATTTGACAAGCATTATGCTGCTTTGACTGATGCTGTTGTTGCCGTAGCTACTGCAGTTGTTGCTGTTGCGAGACCCCAGGGTGGTGATTCGTTGTTGTACCGAGAGTTCAGCAACACAAAACCACCATAGTTTGATGGTATGCAGGATCTGATCGCTGTGATGAGGTGGATTTCGGAGCACTTGAGGATTCAGTTCGTGCTGAACCAGCTTCGCTTGGGGGCGAAGGACTGGTGGAAGTTTGTGACGATGGACTTTTCGATGGCAGAGCTAACCGTAGTGACCTGGGAGAGGTTTACTGCGATGTTTCATGATGAGTATGTTCCCCCGGTCGAGAGGGAACATCTAGCCCAGGAGTTTCTGACCCTCAAGCAGGGGACTGAGTCGGTGACAGTGATTACAAGGATGTTCCATGAGCAGCCGTTGTTTTTCCATGAGTAGGTGTCTATCGAGTAGGCTCGTATGAGCTGTTATCTGAGCATACTGAGGAGGGATATCTGTGAGTTCATGGCGAACTCGACTTACCGGGCATTTACTGAGCTCCAGGCAAATGCCCGGAAGAGGGAGATCGAGCTAGAGACTCAGGCGAGGGAAGAGGCTGAGACTCAGAGGGGTGATCGGTGACCGACACAGTTGCAGCCGGCCACCAAGCGGGCGAAGCCCGCTGATTCGAGGTCTAGTGGTCCGAAGGGCCGTACCTGTGGGAAGTGCGGCAAGAGCCATGATGGGGTGTGCAAGACGGGGGTGTGTTACAAGTATGGGAATGAAGGTCACTATGCGAGGGATTGCCCTAAGGGGTTCTCGGTATGCTTTCATTACAACTAGACCGGCCATCGGAAGGCCGAGTGCCCCCAGCTTCAGAGATCAGCGCAGGGATCTGCACCTGCTGCTACAGTTACTGAGACCCGGCCAACGAAGGACGAAGCATCGAAGGCTAGAGGGAGAGCCTTCCAGTTGACTGCGGAGGAGGTCCGTGCAGCACCTGACGTCGTGGCTAGTATGTATTCTTTCATGTATTTACTTTTATGTTGAGATATTGTGCTTATATTATGATATGCATAGGTATTTTTCTTGTGAGTTCTGTACCTGCCTTGGTGTTATTTGACTCGGGTGCGAGTCGGTCTTTTGTATCTTTAGCTTTTAGTTAGCACATCAGTATTAGTCGGGAGGCGTTGAGTCGGCCTCTAAGAGTTTCCATAGCTGAAGAGAGAGCGGTGTATGCCACAGAGGTGATTCGAGGTTGTGTACTCGAGATTTTCGGAGTGGAGTTTCCGATTGACTTAGTCCCTATCGCGATGGGAGATGTTTGTGTCATCGTGGGCATGGACTGGTTGAGCAAATTTGGGGCAGTCATCGACTGCGAGCGACAATTGGTGACTATACGAAACCCAAGTGGGGGAGTTCTTATGGTGTACGGCGAGGGTACACGTTCTGGGTCGACATTTTGTTCAGCCACTAGAGCGAGACAGAGTCTACAGCAGGGCTGTAATGGATTTGTAGCGTATGTGATGGATACGAGGGTTGATTCAGAGAGATCGAGGTCAGTTGATGAGGTTCCGATAGTGCGTGAGTTCTCGGATGTATTTCCGGAGGAGTTACCGGGTGTGCCTCCCGAGAGGCAGGTTGAGTTCAATATCGATTTGGTTCCGGGAGCTGCGCCTATCGCCAGGGCGCCCTATCGCCTTGCGCCTCCAGAGATGCGGGAGTTATCCTCACAGCTTCAGGAGCTACTGTGGAAGGGGTTTATTCGGCCGAGCAGTTCGCCGTGGGGAGCACCTATCCTTTTTGTTATGAAAAAGGATGGTTCACACCGGATGTGCATTGATTACCGGGAGTTGAACAAGTTGACGATCAAGAACTATTACCCGTTGCCGAGGATCGACGATTTGTTCGATCAGTTACAGGGAGCATCTTGGTTCTCCAAGATCGATTTGAGGTCTAGATATCATCAGGTGAGGGTGCGAGATGAGGATATCCAGAAGACAGCGTTCAGGACTCGTTACGGGCATTACGAGTTCGTGGTGATGCCTTTCGGACTCGCCAGTGCACGGACGGTGTTCATGGACCTCATGAACAGAGTGTGCAGGCCGCTGTTGGATCGCTCGGTGATTGTGTTCATTGACGACATATTGGTGTATTCGAGATCCAAAGAGCAGCATAAGGAACATTTGAGAGAGATCCTCGGAGTTTTGAGATCGGAGAGGCTTTATGCCAAATTCTCCAAGTGTGATTTCTTGTTACGAGAGGTCCAGTTCCTAGGGCACCTCGTTAACCAGAAAGGGATATTGATCGATCCGGCCAAGATTGGGGCAGTGATAAGTTGGGAGGTGCCGAGGTCACCTACCGAGATCAGGAGTTTCATAGGGTTGGCTGTTTATTATCGGAGATTTATCAAGGATTCCTCCAAGATCGCTGTGCTACTCACCAAGTTGACCCGGAAGGGTGTTGCTTTTTCATGGGGCCCAGAGCAGCAGGCCTCCTTCGAGACACTTTGCCAGAGACTATGCGAAGCCCCAGTGTTAGCCCTTCCGGAGGGAATGGAGGATTTCATGGTGTATTGTGATGCATCGATATCAGGGTTGGGAGCGGTGCTTATGCAGAGGGGGCATGTGATAGCATACGCATCGAGGCAGCTGAAGCCTCATGAGACGAGGTATCCCACCCACGATCTAGAGTTGGGGGCAGTAATGTTCGCCCTCAAGATCTGGCGTCACTATCTGTATGGGGTCCGGTGTACCATATACACGGATCAGAAGATCCTGAAGTACTTGATGGATCAGCCCAACCTGAATATGCGAAAGAGGAGATGGTTGGATGTGGTAAAGGATTATGACTGCGAGATCTTGTACCATCCGGGCAAGGCTAATGTTATAGCCGATGCCTTGAGTCGCAGGGCGGAGAGCGCGCCGATGCGAGAGGTTTGCTTGAGATTGACAGTGATGACTCCGGTGTTGGACACCATTCGTGGGGCCCAGGTTGAGGCCGTGAGACCAGAGAACCGTAAGAGAGAAAGGGTTATCGGGCAAGTATCGGAGTTCGTTACCGATAGTCGGGGGCTTATGACATTTCAGGGTCGAATTAGGGCACCGTTTGTGGGCGGAACGCGTACCATTTTGATGGAGGAGTCGCATCGATCGAGGTTCTCGATCCATCCCGGGGCCACTAAGATGTATTTGGACCTGAAGAGAGAATATTGGTGGCCCTGTATGAAGAGGGTTGTCGCGTGGTTTGTAGAGAGATGCTTGACCTGTCGTAGGGTTAAGGCCGAGCACCAGCGTCCACATGGTAAGCTGCAGCCATTAGAGATTCCTGAGTGGAAGTGGGAACGTATTACCATGGATTTTATCACCAAATTTCCGAGGACTGCGAGGGGCGTCGATGCAATTTGGGTGATTGTAGATAGGATGACGAAGAGCGCTCATTTCCTTGCTATCAGTGAGAGCTCTTCCACTGAGAGATTGGCAGAGATGTACATGAGGGAGGTGGTATCGCGGCATGGAGTGCCGATCTCGATTGTCTCAGATCGAGATGTGTGTTTCACTTCCAGATTCTGGAAGAAATTTCATGAGGAATTGGGTACGAGGTTGCGTCTTAGTACCGCATACCACCCACAAACTGACGGGCAGAATGAGCGGACGATTTAGACGCTCGAGGACATGCTCCGAGCATGTGTGTTGGATTTCGGCGGGAGTTGGGACATGTATTTTCCCTTGGCAGAGTTTTCCTACAACAACAACCATCATTCGAGCATTGGTATGCAACGTGTGATGGGTAGTACGGAGATCCTGCTTCAGACGACAGAGCAGATACAGCTGGTCAGACAGAGGTTGTTGACCGCTCAAAGTCGCCAGAAGAGTTATGCGGATAGGCATCGGTCCGAGCTCGAATTTCAGGTCGGCGACTTCGTGTTCCTTATGGTCTCTCCTTGGAAAAGGAGTGATCCGATTCAGGAAGAGGGGCAAGCTGGGGCCCCAATATATTGGACCTTTCAGGGTGATCGCGAGAGTAGGTAGGGTAGCCTACCGCTTAGAGCTTCCTGCAGAGTTGAGTCAGATTCACGATACCCTCCACGTGTCCCAGTTGAGGAAGTGTATCGCTCATGAGTCGGTAGTGGTTCCATTAGAGGATATCCAGGTGGATACGGGTCTGAATTATATTGAGAAGCCGATTGCGATTCGAGATCGGAGGGTAAAGGTTCTGAGGAACAAGGAAGTGCCTCTGGTTCAGGTCCAGTGGCAACACAGAAAAGGATCCGAGCTGACGTGGGAAGTGGAGTCGGAGATGATTGAGCAGTACCCTGAGCTGTTCGCAGTGCAAGACATCAAGGGCGAAGTCTGATTCTAGTGGGGGAGAATTGTAACATCCAGAGTTTCGGGTATGATTTAATTGCATTTATTTATCCAAGGAAAAGGAGGGACTCGACGAGTTGGTGCCACGACTCGTCGAGTAGGTGAGGAAGTCTCTAAGAATCTTCGCGACCAGACTCGACGAGTCAGGCTTATGACTTGCCGAGTCTGCGCTGGCAATTGAAACCCTAATTTATGGGTTTTGGAGCCTATTTAAGGGCACTCATAGCCTCCCATTGCGGCTACCAGTCCCTTGACAGAAACCCTAAGTGAGGTAAATTGTTTATGAGGAGGAGAAGCCATATTTGTTCTTTCTATCATTGGTTTAGCAAGAAGAAGGTGATCAAGATCAAGAGGAGGCTGAAGGAGGTGCTATTTGGAGGAATTCTGAGCTCAGGAGTGCTTATTTGAGGTAAAATCTCGATCCATCTTCTGTTTTGGTGGTTGTTTATAGAGTTAGGGTTTCTAGACCCTTTGGTAGATGGTTTTGATTTAGTATATGGTTCCTTTTCGTATTATGGTCTGGATCTGGATCCATAGAGGTCCAGAGACCTTACTCCTTTGAGCTTTATGTGGATTTATGGTGAATATGAACTTAGGATGCCATATTAGAGGTCATTTCTTCAAATAGAGCCTTGGAGCCTTTGCATGGGCATCAAGCTTCGAACTTTACGTAATTATTGGGACTAGAAAGGATAGATCTATTGAGTAGAGCATCAGATCTAACCTCAGGAAGCCATTGGAAGTGAGCATGGTTTGGAATCATCGAGTCCATGAACAGACTCGACGAGTCGAGTCGAGTTGTCCCGAGACTGTGAATCCAGAGAGTGACCCGCCGAGTTAAGCGAGTGACTCGGTGAGTTAAAAGAGAATCAGAGGAGTAGAGTTCACGTGTAGACTCGCTGAGTCGCCCAAGTGCACTCGACGAGTCAGTTCAAAGTTTGACCGTTGACTTTGTTGACTTTTAGGGTTTTGGTCAACAATTGTACTTTTAGATCAGGAAGGGGTAAAATGGTCTTTTACCCTTCTATGGGATTGTAGAAAGGGGTGTAGTCTAGCCTTGAGAGCCGTTAATGATTGGAATAATTACTTTATGTGATTAGGCGGGGCTAGGTCGTTGTTTCGAGGTTCAGAGATACCGAGTTGTGATTTTCTGAGACATTCCCGAGGTGAGTCTTCTCACTATAAATTACCTAGTGTGGTAACCATGAGCAGACCAGAGGGTCTTATATGTTATGTGCTATTTGTGTACATGTGTTTGTGATATATGTATGCTATGTGATATAGACCAGACCGGGGGGTCCAATGATATAGACCGGGCTGGAGGGTCCAACGAGACAGATCGGGTCGGAGGGCCCAACGATATGGAACTGGAGGGTTCCGCTGAGACACATCGACCAGAGGGTCATCTTGTAGCCT
This sequence comes from Lactuca sativa, assembly GCF_002870075.4. Lineage (NCBI taxonomy): Eukaryota > Viridiplantae > Streptophyta > Magnoliopsida > Asterales > Asteraceae > Lactuca > Lactuca sativa. The sequence goes on from NC_056629.2 coordinate 150,479,741, forward strand.
TGAGTGGCGTATGTGCTGTATGTGGTATTTTGGGGAACTCACTAAGCATTTATGCTTACCGTGTTGTGTGAAATGTGTTTCAGGGACCAGCGAGGATCGCGGGAAGGCGCCAGCTTGATTGTACACATTGTGGGAGTATTTTGATGAGATTCTGGGGAAATGTTTTTGGATACTTATATTTTAAGATGGATGTTTATGATTTGAGATACATTTTAAAAATTACAATGAATTATTATGTTTTTGAAAAGTGAAAAAATTGGTTGAATTTTTGCGGTGTTACAAAGAACGAGATCGTACGTGGACTCCTAGTCAAAGACTTCATTACATTTGAGAAATGTGTGGCATGCACACAAGGAAAACATCACCGGAAGCCACACCTGCCAAAACAAATCAACTCGATTAGCAAAGTTCTACAATTGTTGCACATGGACTTATTTGGTCCATTCAACATCCTCAGCATCAACAAAAGTTCATACTGTTTGGTTGTGATAAATGATTTCTCACGGTTCACATGGGTTTCCTTCTTGTCCAACAAGTCTGGGACAGCTGACCTAATCAAGAAGTTTGTGGTGATGATTGAGAACCAAACCAACGAGAAGGTGAAGACGCTCAAAACTGATAATGAGACGGAATTCAAGAATGCCGTTCTAGATCATTTATGTGCTGACAAGGGGATCGTGCGTCAATATAGTGCTGCTCACACACCGCAACAAAATGGTGTTGTTGAACGGAGGGACTGAATGTTAAAAGACGCCGCAAGGACGATGCTTTGTGACTCCAAACTTCCAGTCTTCTTTTGGGCCGAGGCGATCAACACGACCTACTATGTACAGAACCAGGTCCTGATCAACAAAGCTCAGATGAAGACCCTGTATGAAATTGTATACGGTCACAAGCCATCGGTTGCTCACTTCCGTATCTTTGGATGTCCTTGCACCCTCCTTCACATGGATTCCAACCCGAAGTTCAGCCCGTTGATGACTGCTACTTCATGGGATACGCCGCACGCACAACATATAGGGTCTACAAAAAAGAACAAAACAAATTGTGGAATCCTATTACATGCGCTGGCTGGGGGAGAACGAGACTGACGCCCGAGTCAGTCCTGACTGGTTATTCGATTACGCTTCTTTATTTAAATCATTTGATGTGTTTTTCGATGTTGTGTCAGGTACTTCCTCAGGTTCGAAGGCTATTCTTGAAGATGAAGAGGAGGATGTTGTCTACAGACCACCTGTGGTGCCTTCTATGACTCCTATGGTGGATACAGTTGTATCAAGTACTTCCTCCGAATCTCCGAGTCAACAAAAAAATCCAGATGCTGATGCTACCTCGCTCACTCCTGCCGAAAGAGAGTTCATGTCCAAAGATGCTTCCACTGCAACTTAAACATTCATGGAACTTCTCTTTCCCGAGCTGATTGCGAACGAGTATCTGGCAAGCCACTGTGATGGTCCCAAATAGTCTGAGGCGGAACCTTCAACAAATGATGGATTAGTCAATGTTCACAACCTTCCTGTCTCGCTTGATGATATTAGCCATGAGATCCCCACAAGACTACAATGCGATCATCCAATCGAGAATGTCATTGGGCCACTGGGAGATGGTTTCAAAATGAGGAGTCAGATTCGAGACGTCAACACATGTCTTTACTCTTGCTTTATCTCCCAGATCGAGCCAAAGAATGTCCAAATGGCATTGAATTAACCCAGCTAGGTTGATGCAATGCATGAGGAGTTAAATTAGTTCGAGAAACTCGGGGTTTGGCAGTTGGTTGAGTTGCCAAAGAGCAAGAGGTATCTTGACACATGTTGGGTCTTTGGAAATAATCAAGATGATTTAGGGTTATTGTGCACAACAAGGCAAGATTGGACGTCCGTGGATTCCGGCAGATAGACGGTCTAGACTACACTGAGGTTTATGCTCCGGTTGCTCGCTTGGAGGCCATTCGCATTTTCCTTGCGTATGCTTCCTACATGAATTTCACAGTTTACCAGATGGATGTCAAGACCGCCTTCTTGTATGGTGCGGTGAAGGAAGAAATCTATGTTGATCAAACCAAGTTTCCGAATCACATTTACAAGCTGGACAAGGCTCATTACGAGTTACATCAAGCTGCCAGAGCCTAGTATGCAACCCTTATAGAGCACTTGCTTACGAATGGCTATACGCGGGGAACGATTGATCAAACCCTGTTCATAAAGCATGTTGATGCCGATCTCATTTTTGTGCAAATCTATGTCGACGACATCATATTCGGGTCGACGTGTCCAAAGCTTTACAAGGAATTCAAGACTGTGATAAAGAATCGGTTTGGGATGAGTTCCTTGGGAGAGATGATGATGTTTTTGGGTTTGCAAGTATGTTAAAGTTCAATCGGAATCCTGCTCCACCAAGACAAATATGTTGATGATATGCTTGAGAAGTTCGAGTTTAAAGATGCAAAGTCTACCTTGACGCCGATGGCTAAACGACCATTGTTTAATCTAGATCCAGAAGGTGAATCCGTAGATCAGACTGTATACAAATCGATGATCGAATCCCTGATGTATCTGACTGCGAGCAGGCCTGACATCATGTTCACAGTCTGTCAATGCGCTAGATATCAGGCTAATCCTAAACTCTCCCATTTAGTTGCAGTTAAAAGAATTTTTCGATATCTCAAAGGTAGCCCAAAATTGGGTCTTTGGTACCCGAAAAATTCTGATTTTGATTTGTATGCTTTCACTGACAACAATTATGGAGGGTGTGAACTTGAGAAGAAATCAACATCTGGGGGCTGTCATTTTCTTGGTGACCGGATGGTGTCCTGGCAGTGTAAGAAACAACAAACGGTGTTTACCTCAACGGCAGAGGCAGAATATGTTGCTACTTCTGCTCGTTGCTCTCAAGTCATATGGATTCAACATCAATTAATGGACTATGGTTTGAATTTTCTACAAACTCCCATTTTTTGTGATAACGATGCTACAATTCAAATTGCTATAAATCCAATCCATCATTCAAAAACCAAGCACATCGACATCAAAGAACATTTTATCAGAGATTGTTTTGAGCGCTCGCTCATTTGGTTGGAACAGATCCACACTAATAACAATGTGGCAAATTTGTTCACAAAACCGTTTAACAAAGCTCGATTCGATGTGGTTGTGGGATTTTTTAAAATGATCTGTTTTGAAGACTGTTTTTTTGTTTTAGGATATTTTAAATTTGCGCATTTAATTTCTATTCTCTCCTATGCACAAATTTAGGGGGAGAAATAAAAACAAAACAAAAATCAAAAAATTTAAAAATATAAAAATATAAAAAAATAGAAAATCCAAAATTCGCTGGTCTGTAGGTGATGTGATGGGAAGTGGTATCAATATGTGATAACAGGCAATTTAAATCTGTGTAAGGTACCAAAGTTGAATTGTCAAGGCTTTGTCCTCATTACGTCGGTAGGCACGAAAGGTTTAATTGGACTTGACTAGGCATAGATGAACTTAAGGAATCTAGAGACTTGACAAATCTTGACTTAGATAGTTCTATTTAGCCTGACCATATGATGCTTGTGTAGGTTGAGCAGGGAGATATACATGGGAATCTACGGATTACACTAAATAATTTGTATCTTAAACCATGATTTAACTTTTCCTCGATGTGTGGACTTTGTCCTTAATTCCGGTATTGACGGGGCGACTGGGTGATTGAAATACATCCGACCTGGACTGAAACATATGCAATTCTATCTCTCTGCATCTCCTATCTATTCAATTCTTCCTGTCTGTTAGTTATATGTTGTCTCCTCTATGTGATTGAAATACATCCGACCTGGTACACAATATATGCACCATTCTACTTCTCAATCCCTCTAAATCTGGTTAGTCATATGCTTCACCCTCTGCGTTATTGGAAGAGATCCGACCTGGCTGTACGACATATGCATTCTAAATCTGTCTTCTCCCATAATAATTGTCTGCTCATCTAAAGTAAGGAGTATTTTGGAAGTCCCTGATTATTGGGGTATATCAGGAAGTGGGAAACATGTTCTAGTACATCTAACATTAAACAACTAATATCTTGTCTGTAGATCTCACTGCTCAATTTAGGTGGACAACAATATCCTTGGTCGTCATCAGATGAATGCTCCTTAGGAATTTTATCTAGGAAAGTAAGGTCACAATGTCTTGTCACTTGTAGTATGTCCTAATTTTATCACAATCTTCGTGTTTAAGTGGACCACAATACCGGCGATTGACCATATCTATTCACGAAGGGGGAGGTACCGATAAACGGATTGAGAGTATCTAATAACTTCAATCCCAAAATCACAAAAGGGTTATCTTCAATGGTGAAAAAGGAAATTTGTGTTAATTCATTTTATTTTTATTTTTATTTTTAATTTTATTTTATTTTGTGTTTCTAAAAATAAAAAAATTTAAAAAATAGTTTAGTTTAAATTTTTTAGATTTTATTTTATTTTTATTTTTAAGTCTTCGAAATGTATTATTTTTTAAATAAATTGTGGTATTGGGCTTCGATTTGAAGCTCTTTGGGTTTGTAGCCCACTAGACTTGGACCGGGTAGGGTCCAGGTATATATACAAGGGTTGGCGACTGTTTACCCTTCTTACCCTCATTTTGTATTTGCGGCCGTGAACCCCCAAGCCGTGTTCTCTCAGTCTCAATTCTCGATTTGTCATCTTTCAGTGTTTTTTCTATTGAAATTGCTTGTTGATTCGCATAGGTATGATCAAGGCGGCCTCAAATATGCTAAATTTATCAAGAATCAACCGTGTATTAAGTGTTAAATCGAAGAAATCAGTGTTTTCGGCATTCACGAATCTGTTGAAGCGTTCACGACTGATGAACGGTTCATAGCCCTTGAAGCATTCACGGTCGTGAACCTTCTTCGACCGTGAACACACATTCTGATCATGAACAATTTTTTTGACATGAACAAAATTCTTTTTTACACTTAAATTCAAATAAAAGCCTAATTAAATTGTTTATTGAGTAAAACCTACTCTTAATTGTTTAAATCATTTGGTTTTCTCACTTGGCTTGGGTAGTGCAGAACAAAAATGGTTACTTTGAAGATCTCCGAAAACCACAACATTGATGTTTTTCTTATGGATCCACCAGCAGCTCACGACGACTTCAAGTCCATGATTCATGGACGGAAGAAGTGTTGCTTGGCTTATGCTCTTATTGCAAGTCCAATCATTTACCAAGAGTTGGCGAAGCAATTTTGGAACACTGATGCAATGCTCAAAGTGAATTGTGAAGTTATCTCCTTGGATGCTACAATAAATGGAAGGAAAGTCTTAGTAACCGAGCAAGTCATTCGTGAAGTTCTTCAGATCGATGACCAACCGGGTTTTCCAAATGAAATCTCAATGGACCAGACCAATGAAATTGTCGTTCTCATGGCCTATGAGGGTAGATTTCCTCCAACTATCAAGAAATTACTGCCACCCTACTGGAGGTTCTTGGTCCACGTCTTTGTGAGTTGCATTTCAGGAAGAAGAGTCGGGGCTGATGAGGTCTCGTTGCACAACACAGGAGCAATTGCTGCTTTGGCTGCTGGTCTAGACTTCAATTTTTCAATGTTCATCCTGAATGACATGGTAGGCAACATTGAAGGCAAAGGAAGAGACAAATTCCTGATGTTTGTGAGGTTCCTTCAGATGATCTTTAACTAGAAATACCCAGAACTTGAGATGAGAGGAGAAACAATTGATCTGAAGTCCCTCATCTCTAGCATATTTGGGCTTATGAAGCAGAATAGAAAGGGGAAGTTTATGTTTCAGGGAAAATATCCTCTTGTGAAATTCGGAAAGTTCGCGGAAGTTAGTGATTCATATGCTACTAAAAGCTCATCAACACACGAAGAATCTGAAGATGATGTGATCATTTCTTTTGAAAAAGAAGAAGAGCCCGTTACTCTTGTTGCTATAGTTGTCGAGGAGCATGTTCCATATCAAATAAAGAAGCAAATGAAGAGAATGATGGTGATGATGTTGCTGATGATGATGATGATGAGGAAGGTGATCTTGAGAAAGGATTGATGGAAAATATTGTAGAGGAAGATTACGAAGAAGATACGGGTTTAGGTGGCGGTTTATCTGGCTTTGATAATGATGACATTTCATTCAGTTTTGAGCATGGGGAGCATAGCCCGTCAAATGAGGAGCTCAACTCCTTCTTTGACAATGTCGATGAAGTTGCTCAATCGACAACGGAGACATGGGGAGTTGGTGACGTTCAAAAGTAATGCCTCCTACCTACGAACAAATGGTCGAAACTATAGAAATACAGGATAGAACGTCAAGGATTCCTCCCCTTCATGTTGATATTCCAACCTCTTTGCCATATGAGAGTGATCTTGTGATGTCATTTGCCTCCCATCCCCCGTTGAAAAGAAGGCGAGCTGACCCGAGGCCGGGAGTGATTGTTAGGAATCAAGAACCACCAATGCAACCACCTACCACAGCTGCTACACCGATTCAACCTACCCATGAAGAACCAAGCAATGTCAGGTCTTTTCATGAAGCCAGGAGTTCTTCAGCTCCTGGGGGCTCTCCTCCATGACCTGCGCATGATGCTGCCTCTGAGAAGCTTTCCAGGTTGTTGGCACAACAAGGTTCAGTCCCTTCCCCTCGTGCCAAAGGTATATCTATTGGGGAAGGCAGTTCAGGGGAAGCAGACCCATCTTTGTCAGAGCTCAAGGAAGAAATTGGTGTGATGAATCAGAGACTTATTGAGAGAGATGTTTTGATTGATAACCTCAAAATCCAAGTCTTGAAGCTTAAAGCAGAAAATTCTCTGAAGATAACACAAATCTCTGATTTCAAAACTCACCTTGGAGCTCTGACTGCCTATTACTTCGACCTCAAGAATAAGTTGGCTATGGAATTTGGTGACAAATTTCAATCATCTATCGGAGAAGCAGGCGGAGCTGATACCTCTATCATTGATCCTGCCCAAGCTTCACAACAATAACCCCCTATTGATCCACCCAATGTAAGAACAAATCGAGTAGTTGATCAATCTGAACATGAGCCAGTTCAAGCTCCTCACATAGTTGCTTTGAAGCGAGCTCAACAAGCATCATCTTCTAGGAAAAAAAGTGGATGTTCAAAAGGAACTCAGATCAGAACGCTTGCGGAGGTCAACCCCAACTCACTATAACAGAAATCAAGAAGAAACGATTTGGTTCCAAGTACGGTGATCGGTCAGGAATAGTGTCGTCGGGTTTTCATGACAAGTTGAATTTGTGGCTTGTGAAGCACAAAAGTTCAAATATGGAGTATTACAAGGACAAACATGATTTCTGTTCATGGACGGGAGTTGATCTTTCTACACTTGCTAATGCTCCCTTTGCTAATCCATCAAATGATCCACGAGCAACAAATTTCAAGCTTTTTCTGGAGAATCAAGTTAAAAAGGGTTTTACTGATATGAAGACTGCCGAATCTTTCATCGATAGCTTCCCAGATGTGCTTGATCCAAAGACCAACGAGCCTTTCAAGACGGTGATGTGGCCTCCTACTAACCAATTGAGACAGATTCCTATTGCGTAGAACTTCCACGATGGTTCGCTAAGAAATATGTTTTACTGGGTCTATGATGAAGCCACAACTTCTGCTATCATCAGATTTCCTGAAGGTGTATTTTGGATATATGACAAAAATCTACTTCAATTTGGAAAATGGGATATACACTATCTGGCTCAACATCAAATCCAGGTTGCTGAGGATATTTTTGAAGTTGCTGCTAAGGAGTATACTTCAATGATTGCAGAGATTATCGAGAAGCAGACGTGGCTTGGCTCACTGGGGAGGTCAGATGTGCTCATAATCGAGAAAGACTGAATCAATGCTAGCCCCAAACCGAGGGGGAGATTGTTAGGTTACATTTTTTGGTTTGGGCTATGTTTATTTATGTATGAGTCTTGGTAGGGTTTTGGTCTTGTTGCTTTAGTGTTTGCAGCCGTGTAGGTGTTCACGGCCGTGAAACTGTTCACGGTTTTGAACTGTGTCCGGTCTTGGTCCTTTATATAGTGTCAGAATGTGTTAGTGTTGGGGTTAGCGTGTCAGACGTATGTATGTGTTCATCAAGGTGTACTTGACGTTTTGATCAATAAACGTGTGCATTGCTTGATGAAATCCTTCTTCTACTCCATTCTTATTCATTTTGATTGTTCATTGTTTGATCACTGGTTTGGTTCCTTCGATTTGGGACTATACAATCATCTCCAAGGGACCCATGGTAACCTTCTTCCAATCCCACATATGATTGTTATGCAACAACCTCTTTGAGATGAAACACGTTTACTTTTTGTCCAACCCAAAAAGAAGAGGAAATATTGATGCCATAGACCCATTCCCAGACCAATCGTACCAGAATAATGTATTGGATCCAGATCCAATACGAAACCGAAAATAGAATAAAATGAAATACCTAAATCCTCCAATTCAAGGAGAGCCTTCATAATGTTATACCAAACTCCAAGTAGAGTCTTCAATCCCAGTGACTCGACTTCCTAATCAAATTATGAATTACATAAATGACACGGCTCAAAAGAGCAGTAGGTTATGCCTTATATCTCCACAACCACTTAATGATAATGGCGTGATTCAAACCAAACAAAGAACCAACAACAAGGCCTCCATATTTTTACATCAAGGACGGCATCCCAAGCAACCCAAAAAAGTTTGACTTTTCCTTCATTGCCTCCCCAAAGAAACCTTCTTCTAAGCTTTTCTAAGTAGTCTAAAATAGATTTAGGAGCCTTAAATAAAGAGAGATAAAAGATTGGATGACTACCAAGCACCATTTTTGTTAACGTTAATGATCTCCAAATGAAAGGATGTTTGCCGTCTAAACGAAAAACATTTTTTGAACTCACTTAATAACCAGTTGCCAATTCTGCCTAAGTGACATATTGGCACTAATCGGAACTCCCAGATAACTAAAAGGAAAAGAGGCAACACACATCCAAGAATACGAGCACAAATAGCAATCTCATTATTGGAGACACAAATCCCATAAACCTTTTACTTGTGGAAGTTGACTTTTAAACTGGATACAACATGGAAACATCTAAGAATACAAAGATACAACCTTCATCAAAACATCACTCATGACTATAGTCTTTAAAGTGACTTTGATGCATGTCAGGTCTAATACTTATTCTCTTAATCAAGTACCTATGAAGTTGGTATCAACTCTTTCTTTTTTCATCTCCATGAAAATCAAACAATCCACTCATATTAGTCGTACGACATAAATTTTCCCATAACTATAAACAACTATGGACATTTAGAATAACCTAGTTATTCAACAATTCAACATGCTAATATAGAACACAATAATTAGTTAATGAAAGACTATATACAATATATCAACCCAATACAATATATGTTGCTTGTACTGTTCCAATATCTAAATACTACATTTTAATCAAATACATCAACTTAGGACAACAAGGTCCTATAGCACCAGCGTGACTCTCATGATTTAGATAATGAAGGAACTTAGTTAAGTAGATTTGACAAGCTTGATTTGTATAAACTTTGTGAACACAAACATTTTCAATTTTATATATATATATATATATATATATATAAGTCATATATAGAGGAAAATATTGAGAATGTATTAGATGGTTAAATACGACTTAGATACCAATGCTTGTGTAAAGGGATTAGTCATAGTCATAATGTACTATACGTTAAGCATCTTTGTATATGGTTCCCAGAACAACAATATACTCTAACTATGATGTGTAACTGTAAGTAAAATCTACATGCAACCACTAGCCATGTAAGTTTCTCTTCATTCATAAATGAGGACACACCTGATTAAGAAACATCTCAATTCATTTGTAAGTTTAGCATATGTGCAACAACTTAAACATAGATTCCTTTCAAATACTCCACAAATTAGGAATATTTCTCTAGTTCTCGCAGGTACTTTAGAATGTTCCTTTAATTCACACCCCGAATTATTCTTAGACTATACTGGTATCATTCTACATGCTCTAATCATACGACTTATTGGCTTTCATGCATAATCATGACATATATGATTAATCCAATTGCAGTAGCATATGGAATATAATCATATTATCTAGTTCAAAACATTGTACTAGGATTTTGAGGAGTGGTCAAAATCATGTCATGTGGTATTTGACAAGATAACTCTCTTAGAGTCCTTTAAGCTCTTTAAGATCCTTGATAATTAATGATATTTTACTTAATCATTTAAGTTGCCATGATCTATCTATATATAGATCTTTATTCCAAGAATTAGTATGTCAATCACATATAAGACTAGGAATGTTATTGCACTCCTACTAGCTTTGTAGAAAACACAAGATTCGTCTTTATTTATTATTAAATCACACTATGTAATTATCTTATAAGAAAGAAGATTCTTACTTCGAGATGCTAGCTTAAATCTGAAAGGAGGTTCATTCATGTATGTTTTCTCTTTTGAAAACTCACTTACTCTTTATATTCGTAATATATCAAGGAAAATTAATCAAGGCCATACTTGATAATCATACATGAACGCTTATTTATGTGTTTCGTTAGTTTATGATCAACTATTGAGCAGATTCAACAATAGTTGAAAACATGCTAGTTCCAAACTATGATGCATTTAGCTTATGGTTCTTTAGCTCTTAAAGTTCCATATTGCTCCCACGTATAAAAAGAACTTTCTAAGTATATGCCTTCTAGATTGACAATTAGTGGGATGGTAGAAACTTCGTCCTAAACAATCATTTAGAATAATCTATATAAGTGCAATTTAGAAAATGCTAGAGTGATTGAGCGTATTATCTAGAATTAGATCCATAACTCCATACCTTTTATATAAGGATAAACCATTACATGCTTAGTCTAATGAAAGTATTTAATCTACTTGTTCGGTTGGAGATATATATATATATATATATATATATATATATATATATATATATATATATTCAAGATATATTTGTTGCAATGAGCATAGTTCCAAAAAAAATTATAAAGTAAATAGTTCCTTTAGAAAAATCATATACTAGACTACAAGATCTATGTTTATCTTATTCAAAAAATTATAATGTCGACATTCAGGCAGTGACCAAGTGACCTTATCCCACTAGAGAATACAAAGGTTACCTCGAACGTCATTAGATAGATCCAAGTGACCAGGTGATTTTGTACCACAAGATGTGACAACATAAATTTTCAATCCAAAATTTTCAATTTAAAAACACATTTATCTCATTAATAAAATCACAAAATGTCAGTGTCAAATCATCAAATCTCATATCCAAAAATAGTATATATCAAAGCTCCAGGATCCTCTCAATCATAACTAAATCTCTGATGTGTGTACAATCAAGTCGGCGCCTTCCCATGATCCTTAGAAGTACCTGAAACACATAAAAAATTACACGGTAAGCACGAAGCTTAGTGAGTTCCCCAAAATACCACACACAACTCATTAGCCACTCTAGGGTATACTCAATAAGACCCTCCGGTCAATGTGTCTCAGTGGGACCCTCCGGTCCTAACATAGTAAGGTTAAAATAACAATACTCAACATAAATCACAAAGACATAATGCAGAATATTAAAATACACAAGTAAGCACAATAAACATCTCAATCACACAAAGGTACCACTCATGGTAAGTATAGTGAGAAGACTCACCTCGCAAGAAATCGACTAATCTCGAACTCAAATCACCGGTCTAGCCTCCGCCTAACACATACAGCTTTTATCCCAAATTAACCATGACTCTCTCTTTCTCAATAAGCCAAACTAACCCTTCTAGATACTCACATAAGGGTAAAAGACCATTTTACCCCTCAATGTTCTTAATAGTCCACAATTTGACTAAACCCTAAAAGCCAACCAAAAGTCAGCCAACCAGAAGTCAATAGCATAAAGTACGCTGCGCATACCAGCTCTCTATGTTGGGCATACTCAGCTGCCATACATGCATCGGGGAAGCGCGACCCCTACGCTACACGTACTGGGATTACGCCAAACGTACACCCGAATTTGATTCTTCTCACTCATTTGGTCTTAAACAGTTAAGACCTTGGCTCAACTCACAAATATGTACTCCCTAACATCTCTTATTCCATAAAGTCAATGACTTTAAACCTTTGTATGGCTGGAAAGGTCACAAACACACAAAACACTCACTCTCTTATGCTAAAACGCCCATATCTCATGCATGGCTTGATTCCAACGTTCAAGATCTGGACTCCCTAATATTTCTTATTCCATAAAGTCAATGACTTTAAGCCTTTGCATGGCTGGAAAGGTCACAAATACACAAAACACTCACTCTCTTATGCCAAAAGCCCATATCTCATGCATGGCTTGATTCCAACATTCAAGATTGGATTTTTATGACACTATACCACTGAATACACTCAAATGTTGTTGATCATAGTCTCTTGAGTACAGTATCACATAAAGTCTCCAACTTTTGGGACAAAACCCTGAAATACTCTACTATGATGCACAAATTAAAAGAGTGGGAAAGCTTTGAGCTTTATACCTCAAAATGAAGCTCCACACTCAGATAAGCTCAAATCCAAGGCCTGGAATCCCACTCCTTCTTCTTCAAGGCTCCTTCTCCACTTCAAAGAAACACAAGAATACTCTCAAGGCTCTCAAATGCACTCACAAGCTCTAAGAACGAAAACTAGGGTTTAGGAGGGTTGATGTCTGAGAATGGTGGCCAGAAATGAGGCCATCATCTCCTTTATATAGGGGTCTCGCCCTAAATTAGGGTTTTCACTCTGAGCCTAGTACGACCAGCGTACCCTCTGGTACGCCCAGCGTACTAGGTGGCTTCCACATCAAATGCACACATGTGAGTACGCTAAGCGTACACTCACGTACGTCCCGCGTACTCATTCACCACATTTTCATATTAAAGGGTGAAGTGCTCAAAAGATCAAGGTTTACAAGGTATACCTGGACTTGGGATGTTAAAATTCTCCCCCACTAGAATTAGACTTCGCCCTTGAAGTCATGCTCAACAAATAACTCTGGATACTGCTCCCACATCTCAGACTCCGGCTCCGAAGTCAACTTGGACCCTCTCCGATGTTGCCACTGAACTTGAACCAGGGGCACCTCTTTGTTCCTCAGAACCTTCCCCTTCCGATACAAAATCGCAATCGGCCTCTCAATGTAATTTAGGCTCGCATCCACCTGAATGTCCTCTAGGGGTACCACTGTCATCTCATCGACTGCACACTTCCTCAACTGGGACACGTGGAAGGTGTTATGAATCTGACTCAATTATGCAGGTAGCTCCAACTGGTATGCTACCTTACCCACTCTGGCGGTCACTCTGAAGGACCAATGTACTGGGGCCCCAACTTGCCCCATTTCCTGAATCGAATCACCCCTTTGCATGGGGATACCTTCAGGAGGACAAAATCACCAACCTGAAACTCAAGTTTGGATCGTCGCCAGTCCGCATAACTCTTTTAGCGATTCTGGGCCACCAGTAACCTCTGTCTGACCTGTTGAATCTGCTCAGTCGTCTTCAGCACTATCTCCGTGCCACCCATCACTCTCTGCCCCACTTCTCCCCAACAAATGGGAGTCCAACACCTCCTTCCATATAGAAGCTCAAAAAGGGGCATACCAATGCTCGAATGGTGGCTGCTGTTGTAAGAAAACTTAGCCAACTTCAAAAAAGTGTCCCAGCTTCCTCCGAAGTCCATCACACATGCTCGTAGCATATCCTCAAGCGTCTGAATTGTCCGCTCGCTCTGCCTATCTGTCTGCGGATGGTATGTGGTACTGAAGTGCAACCGCATGCCCAAATCCTCATGAAATTTCTTCTAGAACCTGGAAGTAAAGCGCATATCTCGATCTGACACTATGGAGGTCGGCACTCCATGCCGATCTACCACCTCTCTCACATAAATCTTAGCCAGTATCTCTGCAGAAGAACTCTCACTAATAGCAAGGAAGTGAACACTCTTCGTCAACCGGTCTATAATCACCCAAATCGCATCGACACCTCGCGTGGTCCTCAACAATTTGGTGATAAAATCCATGGAAATTTGTTCCTACTTCCACTGGGGAACCTCTAGTGGCTACAACTTGCCATGAGGACGCTGGTGCTCGGCCTTAACCCAACGACATGTCAAGCACCTCTCGATTACCCAAGCCGCGTCCTTCTTCATACAGGGCCACCAATAATCTCTCTTCAGGTCTAAGTACATCCTAGTGGCTCCTGGATGGATCAAGAATCTCGATCTATGCGCCTCCTCTATCAGAATACGTTGAGCTGTGCCCATATAGGGCACCCAAATCCGCCCTCGGAAAGTCATAAGCCCTCAACTATCCGTCGTAAACTTAGACACCTGCCCAATCACCCGCTCCCTCTTGTGGTTCTCCGGTCTCACGGCCTCCACCTGGGCCTCTCGAATGGTATCTAAGACTGGAGTCATCGCTGTCATCCTCATACACACATCTCGGATCAAAGCACTCTCTACTCTGCGACTCAAGGTATCGGCTACCACATTAGCCTTGCCTGAGTGATATAAGATCTCACAGTCATAGTCTTTCAGTACATCCAACCATCTCCTCTATATCATATTTAAATTGGGAGAATCCATCAGATACTTCAGGATCTTATGGTCCGTGTATGGTACACCGGAAACCATAAAGATAGTGGCGCCAAATCTTGAGGGTGAACACCACTGCCCCTAACTCCGAATCATGGGTGGGATACCTCGTCTCATGAGGCTTCAGCTGCCTCGACGTATATGCTATCACGTGACCCCTCTGCATCAACACTGCACCCATCCCTGAGATAGACGCATCACAATAGACCATAAAGTCCTCCACTCCTTCCGGAAGGGATAACACCAGAGCTTCACACAATCCCTGGCGAAGAGTCTCGAATGATGCTTGTTGCTCAGGCCCCCAAACAAAAATAACGGCCTTCTGGGTCAATCTGGTGAGAGGAACCGCAATCTTGGAGAAATCCCTGATAAATCTCCGATAGTAGTCGGCCAATCCTACAAAACTCCTGATCTCGGATGGGGATCTCAGCACCTCCCACCGCATAACCGCCTCGGTCTTGGCCGGATCGACCAATATATCCCATTCTGATTAATGAGATGTCCCAGGAACTGGACCTCTCATAACCAGAAATCACACTTGGAGAATTTGGCGTACAACCTCTCAGACCTTAAAACCCCAAGAACCTATCGTAGATACTCCTCATCCTGCTCTCTGGATCTCGAATATACTAAGATATCGTCGATGAACATGATCACCGACCAGTACAACATAGGCCTTCACACCTGGTTCATGAGATCCACGAATGTTTCCGGTGTGTTGGTGAGCACGAAAGGCATCACCATAAACTCGTAATGCCCACAACGAGTTATAAAGGCCTTCTTCTGATTATCCTCCTCGCATACTCTCATCTGGTGATATCCGAATCTCAAATCAATCTTGGAAACCAAGATGCCCCCTGCAACTGATCATATAAATCATCGATCCTCGGAAGTGGATAACGGTTCTTGACCGTCAACTTGTTCAACTCACGGTAATCAATGCACATCTGGTGCGAACCATCCTTTTTCTTGACAAAAGGAATCGGCGCTCCCCACAGCGAGCTACTCGGCCGAATAAATCCCTTCCCCAGCAGCTCCTGAAGATACGAGGATAACTCCTGCATCTTTGGTGGCGCAAGGAAATAAGGTGCCTTGGCGATAGGCGCTGGTCCCAGAACCCAATCAATCTGAAACTCCACTTGCCTCTCGGGAGGCACACCCGGCAACTCCTTGGGAAAAACATCAGGAAAATCGCACACTATCGAAACCTCAGAGATAGAACTCAGCTTCTCTGACACAATCTGCTATCCATCATGTTTGCCAAGAAACCCATAAAACCGTGATGCAAACTCTGCCTCGCCCTTGCAGCAGAGCAGAAAGCTGACCCTGATCTGGTACCCTCGCCATACACTATAAGCACTCCCCCACTAGGGTCTCGTATAGTCACCAATTAACGCTCGTAGTCGATCACTACTCCAAAACGGCTCAACCAATCCATGCCCACAATAACATAGACATCACCCATCGCGATCGGTACCAGGTCAATCGGAAACTCAACACCAAAAATCTCTAACACACACCCTCGGAATACATCAGTAGCAAACACCGCATGCTCATATGCTATAGAAACCCTCAGAGGTCGACTCAACGCCTCACGCCAGATACTGATGTGATGACTAAAAGCTAAAGACACGAAGGATCGAATCGCACCCGAGTCAAACAACACTAAAGTAGTTACATAACTCACAAGAAAGGTACCTAAATATAGCATGGAATAAGCACAATAAATCTCAGAATAAATAAATAAGGGAATACATGCCAGCCATGAAAACAAGTGTTGCGCGGACCTCCTCCGTTGTTAGATGAAAAGCTCGCCCACGAGCTTTCGGAACCTCGTCCTTCACTAGCCGAACATCAGTAGCACGCAAAGCAGAAGGAGCGGAACCCTGGGATGATCCCTGAACAAGCTGAGGGCAGTCGGCCTTCCGATGGCCGATCTGATTGCAATGAAAACAGACTGCAAATCCCTTGGGGCAATCCTTCACCATATGCCCATCCTTTCCATATTTGTAGCAAATACCTGCCCTACAACATCCCTCATGACTGTTGCTGCACTTGCCACAAGTGCGGCCCTTCTGGCCTCCTAATCTAGAATCAGCAGGCTTAACCCGCTTGGCTACCGGCTGCGACTGCGCTGAACACCGATCCCTCCCCTAAGACTCCGCATCCTCCCTGGCCTGAGTCTCCAACTCGATCTCCCTCCTCCTGGCATTTTCCTGAAGCTCAGAAAATGTCCAATAAGATAAGTTCGCCACAAACTCTCAAATATCCCTCCTCAAAATGCTTAAATACCGGCTCATGCGTGTCTGCTCAGTCAAAACATGCTCGGAGGAGAACAACGCCCTCTCGTGAAACATCCGTGTAATCTCAGTTACCGACTATGCCTTCTGCCTGAACTATAGAAACTCCTGGACCAACCATTCCTTCTCCACCGGAGGAATATACTCATCTCAGAACATCACAACAAACCTCTCCCAAGTCACTACAGTATGCTCTGCAGGAGTAAAACTGGTTGTTGCAAACTTCCACCAGTCCTTCGCTCCCAAGTGAAGCTGGTTCAACGCGAACCGAACCCATAAGTGCTATGGGCATGAACAAGTGTAGAAACATCCCTTGATATCTGAGATCAACCTCATCGCAACAATCGGATCCCAAGTCCCATCAAATTCTTGTGGCTTTTTGTTGCTGAGCTCCCGATACAGCAATGAGTCACCCCCGTGTGGCCTGGAAGCAACGACAACTACGGTGGCTACAGCAGCCGCCGCCTCGGATACATCAACATATTGCTTGTCAAATGTCTATATCAGAGTGGTCTTAATAGACCCAAATATCTCCGGAATAGCCTCTCGAATGGCTGCGGCCACCTCGTCATGAATCATCCAGCGAATCTCGTCATCGCTAACTCCACTGCTCTCTGGGGTGTGGCGTGTAACTACCATGATGTCTCTGAAACACAACACAAAATCATCAAAGACTCGCTCGAGTATACTCGCACTTGATCACTCATCCTACTTGCTCCTTAGCATCCTAAGGATTCTTACTTAGGCTGCCTGCAGATCTAGTGCTTTCAGTAATACGAGCCTAATACTACCTTCTATTGGATAAGGTGTCTAAGTCCATAACTATTTCTGGTATATACTTGACCCGGTTTGGCTTGGTCCATTTGGGTTGCATGGCATCATGCATTTGGATAGACTAAAATGAGAGAAATAACACTTATGGTTTATTAATATATTATAAGTTCTAATATATTAATAGTATTATTTAATTAGTATTGATCAAGAATTAATTTGGAAATAATTAAGTGATCAAAAGAAGACTAATTAAATATATGGGTTGACTGTGTAAATCACTCATACTTGTATAGTGGGCTAAAGCTCCATGGATTATCAAGTTGGGCTAAAACCCATAGGATGCTAATGGATACTCCATGGTGGTTATATAACCCATGGGTCATGGAAATGAAAGGTCATGACAATTAGGGTTTACATGGTGTAACCCTAATTGTAACACACTATATAAGCATCATGTTATTCACCAAAATCGGAAGTTAAGCAAGAAAGAAGAGGGCTAGTTGATTTGATTAGTGTGACATTTCTCTCAAAGTTTGTTCCAAGTGTGTTTGGTGTTGTGTGAGGCATTTGAGGCATCACACTTGGGGTGCTAGGCTCTCAAGGTTTTCAAGGAATCCAAACTACTACAAGGTATGTATTTCTAGCAAGCTTTTATTATTAAAGTTCCCCATGTATGCTAGATAGGATTGTGAACCTTGGAAAATCAATTTTGCATGTATTTTAGACAAACATAGATCCAATGTTTCTAGGGTTGCATGTACACCTTAGGAGTGTTAGAATGCTCAAAACCCTATAGTGGTACCAGAGCCTAGGCTTGTTTGTTTGATACTTGATGCAAAATAGTGAAAAAAGTCAAATTTCTTGTTCTCTGCATAGGGGACTTGCCGAGTCCATGGGGGGACTCAACGAGACCAAGTGAATCTTGAACCAACTCGGTGAGTCAGTTCTTGCACTCGACGAGTTGGCCAGGCAGAGTGCATATTTTTTATTTTTGCTGTTGGAAATGGACTCACTACTAGAAAAAAGGCCTTTTACGACGCTCATTGCGCGTCGTAAAATGATCAGATGACGCGCAAATGCGTGTCAAGGAAGGCCGTGTCATAAAGAGAGACGACGTGCGGTTGTGACACGCAATGCATATCAAGGAAGGCCCTGTCATAAAGGAAGACGACACGCATTTGCGTGTCGTAACCTTACGACGCGCATGTTTATGACACGCAATGCGTATCAAGGAAGCCCCTGTCAAGAAAGGTCATGTCATAAATGAAGATGACACACATTTTTGCGTATCATAATTTTAAATGCTCTAAAAAAATATTTATATAGTTATTAATTTTTAAATTAAATTTGCATTTAATGTCTCATAATAGAAATAAAATATCATATACAAAAAATACAATCCATTGCATAAAATTTAATGTCATACAATTCTATTTTTTGCAATATCTAAATTTGCATCTAATCTACTCTCTACATCAAATTCCAACTAAGTAAAGTTGCATCTTGCCTTTCATAATTCTTTAAGACTAATGCTCCAAGTTGCCCATGCTTGTTCCAACCAAAAGAGAAAGAAAGGCCATCTTCAATTAGAACAACAGTATGGTCTACCCCACTTCTTGCTTTCACAACTTTATACCTGAAAAATGATTTGAAATTTTTCAAAAATCGAATCACAAATACAGAAATAGACTAGAATGGTAGAGCCAGTGATTTACACATGTGATATTATAAATAATTCTAATTACAAAGTCAAACACATGTAAAGAAAAGTCAAAAGTAATACCTAAATGGTGGAGCCAGTGATTTTTTCAATAGAAAATCCAGTTCCATACCATGGCTCTGTTAGCTCAGTATGTGCATCAAAGTTTGTTGACTGCCAATTGTTTCTGGAACCAGAAGGGCATACTGAGAAATCATATAAATTTAGCCAGCACTAACAAACTCATTGATAGATGATACGCTACCTTACATTGTTTGGTGTGATCTCACTTAGTGCAGACTGAATAACTTCAGGGGAAAAAAGTGGAAAGTAAAGATGATCCAACTAGCCAATCTTTTGAAGGGTATAACTGTAATATTGTTCAAAATCAAAATGATTATTCAAATAAGTAAAGCAAAAATATGATAAAAAGTGCAAATACCTGCATATTTGATGAAAATTTCACAACATAATCAATTAGAAGAATCTTGTCCTGATAATCAATTTGCTGGTGTTTTCATGAAACATATATTACAAATGATGTCAGTATCTAAATAAACATGAAAGAAATGAACACACACAGAGAGAAACAGAAGACTGGAAACACTGACCATGTCCAACATCAGTTAATTCAATAACCACTTTAAAGAAAGAGAACTCCACAATCCAGTCTGATTCACCAGCAGACAAGCTTGTTGCCCAACCCAATTTCTTCAAGACATAGAAGAAGGATCCTTCTTCTTCATGACCAATTAAGTGTCCAAGATACCTACTTGGCCCTTCCATGTAATGATCAATGCCAAGTGTCATTGGCCATGTAATTCTCAGCTTGTGACCACGTTTTACAGGAACAGTTTTCACAATAACCTGATGAATAAATGCAACAAGACAATAAATGAAAGCAATTAAGCGTACAAATGAAAGCAATTATGTATACCAAGATAATTATTCATGAATTTTGGGGCACGAAGAGGTCGACCCCTATGATTAGCAATAGAAATCTTCCACCTATCAAGAACAGTAACTGAAGCATGCTCCATGTGTTGCATCATCATGCAAAGTCCTCCTTGTTTCTCTACAGACCCCAAACCACCACCCCAATTCAAAACCCTAGCCACGTCATTCCCAGTTCCAGTAGGTAGAAAGGCTATAGGAGGGGGTGAAACGTAACTATGCTTCTCAATTGCATCCAATACCCACCCTACTGTCCCATTTCCTCCACATACAAGAATTCTGGAATGAGGTACTCTTCTGAATAGATAAAGACCAACTTCTGGCCCTTCTGTTGAGCTCAACTCAAATATCTACAAAAAGTTTCATCAAGATTTTAGAAATTTTGGTCAAAAGATAAATCAAGAACATATTTAGCTAAAATATCAACCTAATTTGACAAATTCATATGAATTGTTGAACAGATAAAGTGATTGATGCACCTTGGAGAACATATTTAGCTCTAACATTGAGAATAAAAGTAGAAATTTTACTTGCAATGAGTAGCAAACTATCATTCTCTTCAGGCGCAGCTCCTCCAGGAATGGATACGCTTTGGCGAGAACACTCAACCATGGATGAACATCAACTCCCCAATCATTTGGTACTAAATTGAAATCTGAAAACCTCGGTTTCCCCTTCAAGGTTTTGATTCTCTTCTTATTTAGATCCATATAACACTACTAGAAAAACATAAATATAATACGGTTGTTTACCAAAATAGAGTACGGGATAGCATCCCGTATTATATGGGGGTGTATTAGATTAAGGCCATAATAGAGTATGGTTAAACACTGTACTCTATCTCTATAATACTTCCACATATAATACACACTTTATTCCACATATAATACACATTATTAACCGTACTATATTCCAATCCTCTTTTCCACAACATTAACCGCACTCCATCAACATTAAACAAACCAACAAAATTACATTGTTAATGATGCATCCATTGCGTTAATGAGGAAATAAAAATATAAAGTGAATCAGCTATGTCATTCCAGTTCATGGGTGTCAATGATTTCCGGTGGAATGCTCTTTTGAAAGAAAAAGAAAAAGAAAAAGAACGCATCAAGATTCACCAAAATATGAACAAATTGCAAATGTTGTTTCAAGTTGATACAAAATTACTAACCTCAAGAGCCCATCTAATCAATGTAGGTAACATTGCTAGCATGTTTGTTCATATCATGCCAATCACATTACTCCTGTTAAATATCATGCCATACAACATAAATAAAACTAAAAAAGAAAAACAATAATAGTAATAAGGTGAAAGTTATGATAAAAGAGTTTGGTGACAGATTTACCAAGCAGGGTATATGTATACTTCAATATGCATTTGCAGAAAACCCATATGAGATGCAATTTCCTCATAGTGGTTGTGGTGGTAAATCCATCAGTAGAAAACCCAATACTCTGAGCATGGTTACCTCCAACCTTCTAAAAAGTAATAGGAATTTTCAGGAAAGTGTATTAGAGTAACATTAAACCAAACACATTTAGTAAGATACTAAGTTTATACATATATACAAAGAAGTGGGAAAAAATCATATGAATAGTCATGCTCAAAGATCAAATTTACATGGAGGGTATAACTGGTAACAGTAGCCTGTTGTGCAAGGTTTTAGGTAAGGAACAAACAAGCAACAATAACAAAAGATGTCATACATGGTGGAATAATGACACTAACTTGTTGCTGATGTTGGGGAATGGCCTATATTGTGTTAACTATGACTTTGATTCCGTTAAGCATGTGAGTCCACAATATTAAATAATAATAATAATAATAATAAAATAATCATGTGGATATAAATAAAATGTGAATATTGAACACATACATCTCAAAACAATACTTTATATTCATAATAGTTGCATATATAGGCAAAACTAATGTTGACAAACTTCCCCTGAAGATGTCATACATGATATAACACCAAATATAAGCATGCTAGCAGTGATCTCAAAATGATACATGCTAAAGGCTAAATTCATATACAAAATGAAAAGATTGTGGATGTGTAAGTATCATACTACTTTTTTAGTATGATAAACAACATAAATCATTCATTTTCAAGATACATGGATGCTAAAACAGAATCACCTTTAAATGTAAAGTTGCATAACAATGCAAGGATTTGGGAATAGTAAACTACTAAACAGTCGTATATTTGCAAAATTACCTTGAAAAATCATCAAAACACAATGTTTCATACCAGGTAGCTTCAACATAGGTGAGTCATTGTCAATTAACCAATATTTCGGCGTTCTAGAATCAATCTCTGCTGATTGCACTTGAAATTGTCACCTCAGCCTAATTGAATAAGAAAACAAGAGGAAAATAATAAGAACATGAGCAATCATCAGAAAAATTACCTCCTAAAAAGATATCGTTCTTTTATAATTTATATACTCCATCGCCTAATTTGAAATTTAAAGACTTCCTATATCCATTCAGTTGATCATTATTGAAAAGGTAAGTATTAGATTCTGAATCTAGGTAAAAAAATATGAATAATCTGAATCGGACATTACATCGAACACATTATGTGCAATTACAAAACACAAGAAAATTATACAAAATAGGAGAGAATGAAAGGATATAGCCATATCAGATAATGATTCACAATAAAGATTTCAAAACGGACTAAAATTACAAGAAGAAGGCCAATTGAAACACTAGAAAAGTATCGATAGAGGTACATATTAAAAAGGAGATGAAATATCTAGGAACATTCATACCTTCTTGAAAAAACTAGCAAGGGAATAGGAGGAGTCATTGGCTCGAAGATGATGATAGTCTCATGGTCATGGTGACGAGATGATGAGTGAACGTTAAGAGAAGTGGTGAAGTCGTGCAAATGAAAATATGAGTGCTCTGGTGATACTTCGCTGGAAATTTTCAATTAATGATTCAGCTCATTTCAATAAGATTCGAAGCTAAAATCTTCATATTTCAGAACTAGAATTCAACGAAATTCACTGCCGAGATTTCTCCAAAAACTTCAATCAATCATGGAACTGATTTCGGTTCAAGACTAATAGACAAAAACTTCAATCAATCGTGGAGGCAGTTTTAGGAGTTTGACATTATGGGAGGTGGGAGCGTATTCGCAGGGGAAGGTGGAGGGATAACAATCATTCCGAAGCTTGATCAGTACTGGGAGAGGGGATGCATCAGGTGCAAGATACGCACACATCACGCATCAAGACCTAGGGATTGTAAGTACAACAAAAAATCATGAGAAACCTTCATCGCCGGAAAGAAATATTGTAGATGGAAGAGAAAGTTGAGATGGAAGTATTGAAACCCACATCAGGAGTTGGCGATTGAAGCTCCTGATGTGTTCAAAAGACGGGATCAGAGATTTGGTGATATTGCGATTTTGTTGTGGGAGAAAAGAGGATTGATGATAATATTAGGGTTTTTTTTATGTATTAGAGTGAGAGAGAGAGACAGAGAGAGACTAAGAGAGAGAAAAAGAGAGAGAAAAGAACGATGGAAATAAGGTAGAGGATAACAATGGCGGCCTTTCAAACTTTTGGGATTTTCGTTTCCCCCCAGCTGCAAAAGAAGAGAAAGCGCCTTTCATTCAAAAAATATAAAGCGACATTTCTAGACGACGCCCATTTTTAAGTAAGTGCCCTCCGTGTTTTTAATTTTTTTTTGTTGGACATTAATTTTAGGGCGCGCACAAAAGCGTGTCGTTTATCATTCAAATTTTAGAAGAGATGACATTATTTTAAGGGTACACGCTTTTGCGTATCGTAAATCACCGCGTGTCATTGTTTGCGCGTCGTAAAAGGCCTTTTTTATAGTAGTGACTAGAAACATTACCCTAAACTATTTTGGTGTTATAAAACTTGTTGTAGATGGTGTAATGGTTGTTCTAATCCATTTAAAATGGCTAATATCAAAATTCCATGATTATATGTGATCCTATGTTCTTGAAATTTTGATATGAATATTCATGTTCTTATGAGTTCTTGATAGATCATAGGAATTACTTGTTTAATGATTAATTCATGATATTTATGTGTTTTATTGGAGTCCATAACTTTTCCTCAAGTTTTGGATAACCAAAATTCACTTTATATTAAAACCATTAAAAGAACACATAAGTTACAAAAATTAAGAGTCTTCATTTTTAATAACTCATGAGTTATGAATTGAAAGGTTTTGTAAAGTCACAAAACTTGCCCTCAAGTTTTGGGACATGTAAAGTCATCTAGTAAACTTTAGTTCCAATCCCTAGAATTTTAAAAGTTAAAATTCAACCCTTATACTTTATAATATTACAAGTTAATAATATATATATATATATATATATATATATATATATATATATATATATATGTATAAGATCAAGTCGTTTTACCGTTAGTAGGCCTCATTCACGAAGCCGGTCTTTAAGGGGGTATATGGTTGCTGCCTATAAAATGGCAGCTTAATGGGTGTCTACTCTCACCCACCGCTTCCTTGATCGGTGGAGGGTCGTTAGCCGAACGGGTAGGACAATGACTTAAAATTCTCATTAAAAGTATAATGATTATTATAAAGTAACTAAATGTTTTTTTTATAAATTACCAATCTTAGTTACTTTAGGAAAATGTGAATAAGGTGCTAACCCATGAAATTACACTTTGCACTTTTATTAAGTCATTAGTGGAGCGTGTGTGGTTAACCGGCACACTGACTTCGACTTAACAAGGTAGGCAAAGGGTGACATAAGCTTTTTCATAGGTCGGTGGAGCACATGTGTTTAACCGACACATCGATTGAGTGAAAAACATTAAGGGTACCAAGTAATTTGCATGGACTGCTACCATAAGAGTGCTCGCCAATATCGATATGAAATCATCTCCTCTATGATAACAACCTGGATGAAGGATGGTGAACCCGTCATAGGCCACATGCAGAAAATGAAAGGTATGTGGGCCATTTGCTGAAACTCAATGTCAAATTCCCTGAGGAGTTAGCAATAGATATCATTTTGCACTCCTTACCATCGTGTTATGATCAATTCCGCATGACATACCACATGAACAAAGAGGACGTTACCCTCAGCAAGCTGCAAGGACTCCTAAAGACCGCAAAAACAGGTCTTAAAGGTAAGTCGGTTGTTACCACTTCTACTCCTACTCCAAACTCCGCCCCTGTCCTGGCAATCGGGAAAGGTAGAGGGAAGAAGAGGAAGAGCCCTTCGAAGGGGACCAAGGGAAAGACCCTTGATGGCTCCTCTTCAAGTGGAACCAAGAAAGGTTTCGTCACTCCTTCTTCTGACCCAAAAGAGTCTGAATGCTTCTATTTCCATGAAAAGTCGCATTGGAAGTGGAACTGCCCAAAGTACCAGCAAGACATTTAAGGATGGGAAAGTGAAACCCACCCATGTAGGTATTTACATAATATTGTCTAATAAATCACCCTATTCTAACTCTTAGGTCCTTGATACAGTATGTGAAATTCACATATGTTTTGATTTGCAGGGACTAAGAGGAAGTGAGAATGTGGAGCATGGAAAGATAAACTTGATCATGGGGAATAGGAAAGTTTCACCTGTCACCAAGATTGGAGTTTATTCTTTGTTGCTAAGTAGTGGGTTTACATTAGATTTGAGTAAATGTTGTTACTCGCCTGAAATGGAAAGAAATATTATTTCCTTTCATGCTTTATACAAACAAGGGTTTACCTTTTCTTTTGATAATGAAATCGGTGGAATAAATGCTTTCTTTAAAAATGTTCTTTATTTTAAAGCATTACCTTGTGATGGTGTGTATGAAGTTGTGTCTGTTGTAGATAACCTAGGAAATAATGTGTTGTGTATTGATTCTTCTAATAATAATAACTTGGATAAAGCATCATTATGGCATTGTCATCTTGGACATGTTAGCAAGAAACGCATAGGCCAACTCCAAAAGGATGGAGTCTTAGAGTCATTTGACCTAAAGTCAAATGATAGTTGTGAATCATCATTACTTTGAAAAATGACAAAGTCACCCTTTACTGGTTCTTGAGTAAGGGGTGAAGGTTTGTTGGATCTAGTGCACACAGATGTGCGTGGACCCTTCAAAACTGCCACAAGGGATGCTAATCATTATTATGTGACTTTTACAGATGATTATAGTAGATATGGATATGTATACTTAATCAAGCACAAGTCAGATACTTTTGAAAGGTTTAAAGAGTTTAAAAAAGTAGTCGAGAATCAATTGAGAAGGAACATTAAGATCCCTTGATCTGATCGTGGTGGTGAGTATCTTAGTACAGAGTTCCTTGAGTATCTTAAGGAATGTGGGATTGTCTCACAATTGACACCTCCCAGGACACCAGAGTTGAATGGTGTGGCTGAGAGGCGTAATCGAACCTTGATGGATATGGTTCGTTCCATGATGATTCGAGCTTCACTACCAATCTCATTATGGGGTTATGCCTTAGACTGCCGCCCATATCCTTAATCTAGTCCCAACAAAGAAAGTTGCCAAAACTCCTCATGAGATGTGGACTGGAAAAGTTTCCAATCTAGACCACATCAAGATTTGGGGTTGCGAGGCTTTCGTGAGGTGTGAGACTCACGATAAGCTCGAACCTTGAAGTGAGAGGTGTATTTTCATCGGCTACCCACAAAAATCCTTTGGTTACCACTTCTACAGACCTAGTGATAATGTGGTCTTTATAGAAAGGAGGGGTGTCTTTCGAGAAAGAGAGAGTTTATAAGCCAAGGAACACAGTGGGAGGCAAATTGACCTTGAAGAAATTCAAGAGTCGAGTGGTGAAGGAACTTCAAACCCTAGCAGTCAACCTGAGGAGGAAACTCCTGTTGATCCAATTGACGAGTCTGTACCTCTGAGGCGTTCCACAAGGGTTAGGAATGCACCTGAGCACTACTATGGTTTCCATATTACTACAGAAGGTGAGACACTTATCAGTGATGAGATGCTGGTAAGTCTGGATGAACCTAACAACTATGTGGAATCCATGGTAGGCCCCGAGGCTGCTAAATGGAAAGAGGAAATGGACAGCGACATACAATCCATGTATGACAATCAAGTTTGGAACATGGTTGACAATGTACCAGGTCGTAAGACAGTTGGGTGCAAATGGATCTTCAAGAAGAAGACCGATATGGATGGTAATGTGAACACGTATAAGGTGCGACTGGTTGCAAAGGGCTTTTCTCAAACTTCGGGAGTTGATTATGATGAGAACTTTTCACCAGTAGCAAAGATTAAGTGCATTAGGGTCCTGTTAGCCATTGCTGCATTTCATGATTATGAAATATGGCAAATGGATGTCTAAACTGCCTTCCTTAATGGAAGTTTGGCTGAAGATGTTTACATGTGTCGGCCAGAGGGTTTTATTAGTACAAAATACCCTAATAGAGTGTGTAAGCTTGAGAAATCCATATATGGATTGAAACAAGAACCTCGCAGATGGAAACTTTGTTTCGATGAGAAAGTCAAATAGTTTGGCTTTTCGAGGAGTGAAGATGAATCTTGTGTATATGTCAAGGCTAGTGGGAGTATAGTTAGCTTTTTGGTGATGTATGTGGATGACATACTACTCATAGGAAATGACATCCCAACCTTGCAGGAAGTGAAAACTTGGCTTGGGAAGTGTTTCTCTGCGAAAGACCTAGGAGAAGCTGCCTATATTCTAAGGATAAGGATTCTGAGAGACCGGAGTAAAAGACTAATTGGACTTAGTCAGAGTACCTACTTGGATAAGGTGTTGAATAGGTCGAGCATGCAAGACTCCAAGAAAGGAAAGTTACCCATCCATAGTGTTAGGTGCATTTCATGTACCCATTTTGTAGCTTTATTTCATAAAAGTACATTGCATATAGGCTTAAACTCATGCATTTTGCATGTTTTTCGGGATTTTTCATGATGCAATTTCATTCAAATATTTTTGTGATATTTCAGGGACTTTTGGAGGTAGGATATTGTTGGAGGAGGTAAATAAAAGTTATGGACAAAATTTCAGGACTTGCGGAGCAC
This sequence comes from Lactuca sativa, assembly GCF_002870075.4. Taxonomy (NCBI): domain Eukaryota; kingdom Viridiplantae; phylum Streptophyta; class Magnoliopsida; order Asterales; family Asteraceae; genus Lactuca; species Lactuca sativa. The sequence goes on from NC_056629.2 coordinate 150,508,159, forward strand.
CGAGGAGCAAGATATCAAAGAAATGAAGATTTTGGCTTTACAGAGATTTACACGGCCGTGTAAATGCAAGCCTTGCGTTTACGCGGGCCGTGTAAATGTAGATTTCTGCGCAGTATATTTTTGCGTTTATGCGGGTCGTGTAAATGACAGTGTTAATTTATGCGGGCCGTGTAAACGTAAATGCGGGTTTTAAAGCAGTTTTTCACCATTTTTAAAGGGGGGAACCGACTTTTTACTTTAGGGGGTCGACTTTTGGAGTAGAGAAGGCGATTTCTTGAGGATTTTGGAGTCGATTAACACTTGGGAACATTTGATTTCATTTTGTAAGAAATTTAATTTCATTTTCTAGATTTGTGATCTTGTTCTAGTCATGAGTGGCTAGAACCCTAGTTTCTCCAACTTTATGTCTTGACTTTTTAGTTGTGATTTCAATCATGTGATTTGATGTTTACTTCCAATTCCTACCTAGTGAATTTGATTTTGTTTCAATTGAATGTTTGATTCTAATTGTAATTCTTATTGGCCATTTGAATTAGGGTTAGGTCATTCAAGTTATCTAATTGCAAAATACGTAATTATTTTGTGAATTGGACTAAGTAACAAACACTAAATTGATTTCCATTGAATGAATTTAGTGTAAATCTTATTCACATACTCTTAAACTACCAAGCTTGTGAGGAGTATTGGGTGTTGTTGGGAACATTCACATAAATCTTATTGCAACCTTTTGATTTCTATCTAAGAGCTTGTTTAGACTTAAATTAGAAGGTTAGGTTATTTTCAAAGAGCTTGTTTTGAATTTGACAACTTGGTGAATGGGAAGTGTTAGAACTTGTTAACACTTTGAAGTACCAACTTAGGTGAAATTGAGTAGATATTATTTCATCATTGGAATCACATTGTTAAATTGTCTTGCATAGAGTTGGAGTTATCACAAATCCTGAATTTGTTTCATTTAATTGATCATTTACGTATTGCTTTATCCACTTGTTTAAATCATTGCATACCAACCCCCCCCATTTATGTGAACATTATTGTACCTTCCGCAAAAAAGGTATAAACACTTTTCCCGTGTCTCTGTGGATTGACCCTACTTACCTTGTAGTACATTATTAGTGCATAGTAGTAGTGTTTAAGGAGTCATTTGTAACCTTTATTTGTTGGGTTTGACACGCCTAACACATAGTAACGCCAGACTGAGTAAAACTCAAAGTCCGAGTACCAAGGCTGAGATAGCAGAAATGAGCCGAGTACCTTATGCTTCCGCAGTAGGCTCGATCATGTATGCTACAACCTGTACTCGTCCTGATGTGGCCTTTGCCTTGAGCATGGTCCACAGATATCAGGGGAATCCTGGCAAGGCTCACTGGACCCCGGTAAATAATATCCTCAAGTACCTTCGGAGGACTAAGGACTGGGTCCTTACTGTCGGTGGGAGTGATAAATTGAGAGTTGTAGGGTATAGTGATGCTAGCTTCCAGACTGATAGGGATAATTTCTGCTGTTAATCAGGCTGGGTCTTTACCTTAAACAGAGGAGCAATTACTTGGAAAAGTTCCAAGCAGGAGACAGTGGCTGATTCGACTTGCGAATCAGAGTATATAGCGGCAAGCGAGGCAGCAAAGGAGGCGATATGGTTGACGAACTTCATTGGAGACCTTAGAGTTGTACCAGCTATAAAGGAGCAAATGGAAATTTTCTGTGATAGTGAAAGTGCAGTTGCCTTTGCGAAAGAACCAAGGGATCATGGTAGATCCGCACACATCGACATAAAATACCATTTCATCAGACATCGAATAGAAGAAGGACTCCTCGTGGCAAAGAGGGTATCATCGTATGAGAACCCGACAGATCCCCTCACGAAGGGACTGGGTAGGGTTAAGCATCTCCAGCATGCGAGGCGCATAGGGCTGAAGGATGATATTAGTTTTAGTAGTTAGATCGCTCTGAAATCTGTAAAGTGTAATTGACATTTGATGATGTATAAAAGTCGTGTTTATTTATGAGTAAAGTGTTGCTATCTTTTGTCAATCATTTACTATATTTCTTTTGCATGTTTTGACTTCTAGAATAATTATGTTTTGTATATCATATTATTCGAATTCTCTACAATCGGTCATATGATGGAAGTAGGTATGAATCAAGACTGTCATGAGTTGGTTGCAGAGGTCTAAGTTGTTGGAAATTTCTACAACACTCATGAGTGCTCATAAGGTCTAAATATTGGATTCAACCCACGCTTACTTGTATCACTTCATGGAATTTATCTCGAGTGATCGTGAGACGTTAATATCATATAATTCTTCAAACCTAGAGATATGACTTGTTGCCTATGAGTTAGTTATACATTGATTGTATGAAAACGCATTGCTAACTCGATGTTATAAAACGTACTTTTATGTATGATTCAACAAGTAGTAGAACAAGCATATGAGTCGAAGTTTATCTGTTCCTTTTTGGATTAGAAGCGATATTTGGGCCCCTCGATGATTTTTTTGACCCATCTACCGGGCCCGATCAGAACTAAATTGATGTGTTTGATTATGTTCTTTGTCAAACAAATCGGAAATCGAGAAACAAACTGTTGGACAATAAGTAAGACATTGTTCAATGTACTTGTTCGGTTGATATCTAGAAGAGAGGATTATACGATCACTTTTCTTAAATAGCGTATCATCATCATCTCAGTTCCGAGAGGCCTTGAAAGAGCTACGATTGTTGATCGGTTCCTGAAGTGATACTTGCAGTTATAGTTATTAGACTTATCCAAGAGAGAGACTGTTGGATAAGGTGTCTAAGTCCATAACTATTTCTAGTATGTACTTGACTCGGTTTGGCATGGTCCATTTGGGTTACATGGCATCATGCATTTGGATAGACTAAAATGAGAGAAATAACATTTATGGTTTATTAATATATTATAAGTTCTAATATATTAATAGTATTATTTAATTAGTATTGATCAAGAATTAATTTGGAATTAATTAAGTGATCAAAAGAATACTAATTAAATATATGGGTTGATTGTGTAAATCACTCATACTTGTATAGTGGGCTAAAGCTCCATGGATTATCAAGTTAGGCTAAAACCTATAGGATGCTCCATGGTGGTTATATAACCCATGGGTCTTGGAAATGAAAGGTCATGACAATTAGGGTTTACATGGTGTAACCCTAATTGTAACACACTATATAAGCATCATGTTATTCACCAAAATCGGCACTTAAGCAAGAAAGAAGAGGGCTAGTCGATTTGAGTAGTGTGACATTTCTCTCAAAGTTTATTCCAAGTGTATTTGGTGTTGTGTGAGACATTTGAGGCATAACACTTGGGGTGCTAGGCTCTCAAGGTTTTCAAGGAATCCAAACTACTACAATGTATGTAGTTCTAGCAAGCTTTTATGATTAAAGTTCCCCATGTATGCTAGTTTGGATTCTGAACCTTGGAAAATCAATTTTGCACGTATTTTAGACAAAAATAGATCCAAGCTTTATAAGGTTGCATGTACACCTTAGGAGTGTTAGAATACTCAAAACCCTAGACCTTCCACACAAGGCCTGTAGTCACCCAAAGTTCTCCTCCTAGGATCCTAATTCACAAATACTCTATATCTCACAAATCACAGACTACTCTCTCAGAAGACCCATCTCAAGCTCATCTAGGTATCTCTTCCTAGATTATCTTCTAACTCAGAACTCAGCACATACTCAAAGCAAATAGCAGATAACACTGATCAAAAGCATCTCCTGGGCTAAGGCATGACAAGTGGGATGGTAGAAACTTCGTCCTAAACAATCATTTAGAATAATGTACATAAATGCAATTTAGTAGATGCTAGAGTGATTGAGCTTATTGTCTAGAATTGGATCCATAACTCCATACCTTTTATATAAGGATAAACCATTACATGCTTAGTCTAATGAAAGTATTCAATCTACTTGTTCGGTTGGATATATATATATATATATATATACATATATATATATTCAAGATATATTTGTTGCAATGAGCATAGTTCCAAAAAAATTATAAAGTAAATAGTTCCTTTAGAAACATCATATAGTAGACTACAAGGTCTATGTTTATCCTATTCAAAAATTTATAATGTCGACATTCAGGAAGTGGCCAAGTGACCTTATCCCACTAGAGAATACGAAGGTGACCTCGAACATCATTAGATAGATCCAAGTGACCAGGTGATATTGTGCCACTAGATGTAACAACATAAATTTTCAAACCAAAATTTCAATTTAAAAACACGTTTATCTCATTAATAAAATCACAAAATGTCACAGTCTCAACTGTCAAATCATCAAATCTCATATCCAAAAACAATATATATCAAAACTCCAAGATCCTCTCAATCATAACTAAATCTCTGATGTGTGTACAATCAAGCCGACGCCTTCCCGTGATCCTTAGAAGTACCTGAAACACATAACACATAACACGGTAAGCATGAAGCTTAGTCAGTTCCCCAAAATACCACACACAGCTCATTAGCCACTCTAGGCGATACTCAATAAGACCCTCCACTCAATGTGTCTGAGTGGGACCCTCCGGTCTCAACTCAGTAAGCTTATAATAACAATACTCAGCATAAATCACAAAGACATAATGCAGAATATTAAAATACATAGGTAAGCACAATAAACATCTCAATCACACAAATGTACCACTCAAGGTAAGTATAGTGATACGACTCACCTCGCAAGAAATCGGCTAATATCGAACTCAAATCACCGGTCTAGCCTCTGCCTAACATATATGACAATTATCCCTAATTAACCACGACTATCTCTTTTGAAGGGTCTAGAGCATTCTAGCACTCCTATGGTGTACATGCAACCCTATAAACCTTGGATCTATGTTTTCTCTAGTATACATGCAAATATTTGATATTCCAAGGTTTCATCCTAACTAGCATAATATGAAGCAACTATAGTACAAGAATCTAGTAGAATGGCAAACCTTTTGATGTTGTAGATTGATTCCATGGAGCTTAAGGGTCGAGTGCCACAAATGTGACACACAACACCACCAAAAACTTGGAATAACTTGAGAGAGAAGTTCTTATGCTCAAATCGGCTAGCCCTCATGTGTACACACCTTAATGCCAATTTCTTAACCATGGGGTCCTTATATATTGTGGCTATTAGGGTTACACCATGTAACTCATGTCTTTCCATATTCTTCATGCTCCATGGGTTAAAACCTCCATGGAGTATCCATGGGTTACTCCATGGGTTTAGCCTAACATGATGAACTATAGATCATAAGCCCACATATATAAGAATGAATGATTTACACAATCAATCCCCATATATTTAATTAGTCTCCTTTTGATCTCAAAATTAATTCCAAATTAATTCTTGATCAATACTAATTAAATAATATGATTTCATATTAATATATTAGAAGTTATAATATATTAACAAATCATAAATATCCTTTTCTCACAAAAGTCTATCCAAATTGTTCCGATGCCATGAAACCCAAATGGACCATGCCAAATCGGGTCAGGTACATACCAATTATAATTATGGACATAGACATTAATCCAACAATCTCCCACTTGGATAAGTCTAAAACTATTATTGCGTATGACTCTGCAACCCAACTAGCAATCGTAGCTCTTAAAAGCTGCATTCGAACTCTGAACAAATCAATGGCGCGTCGATTAGATAAGGGATCATATATTCCTCCATTCTAGATATCATATGGACTAAGACATGGATTATAATCATTCTCTCTGTCCATTTGTTGTTTCTCGATTTCCGATTTATGACGACCGACTAATTGAACAAATCAAATCAGTCCAGGCTTGGCCAAACACTTCGGGGTGTCATCACTAAATCAGCGAGGGGCCCACAGATATCGCTTTTATCTCATCAAGGGTAAAAGGAATGGATAAACATCGAGTTACCAATGCATTTTCGTACAATCAATGTATAACCAACTCATTTTTAACAAATCATATCTCTAGGTTTGAAGAATATAACATATTATCGTCTCATGATCACTCGTGATAAAATCCATGAAGTGATTCAAATGAGCATGGGTTTAATCCAATACTCAGAACTTATGAGCACTCATGAATGTTGTAGCAACTCTTGCTATGTCCAATACCTTGGACATCTACAAACCAACTTCATGACAATCTTGCCTTAATACCTACTTCCAACGTATTATCGACTGTTGATGGTTTGAGTAACTTAGTCATTCAGGAAGAATGACCTAGTTATTCTGGAAGTCAAAACATGCAAAGTGAAACACAAGAATAATCGACTCCAATATCATCTCAGAACTTATTAATATAAATAGAACACCTTTTATTTATCACCATATTGATTACACATTATTCATTGTATAATGTTTCGAATTTATCAACTTAATACTTGAATTAAGACAATAGTTGTCCCATGCTCCAGGCATGTACACTATATTTTCTAAACACTAGTCATGCCATACACCAAGTATGCACACTATGTTTGTCCAAACATTAGTTATGCCATACACCAAGTATGCACATTAAGTTTTTCTATGATCTTTTACTTTGTGAAATAGATTGATTGAACATAATTCTAATGATTCTCATCTCACAATCCCAAATCCTTTTCGTAAATGTAAGAATTCCAAATTCCTACTATTTGCCGAAATCTGTTAGATTTTAAACTTATATGCACTGATCCTCTTGTAATGATTATGCACAAAGTCACAAAAACTTGTCAACAGTCAATACAGAGTACTCAAAGTACATTTCTTTGAACATCCTTCTTGCATTAAGTTTTCTAATCTTACACAGATTGAATAACTTCCACCTATGGAAAACATTTCCATATTCCAACTTTGACTATCACTTCTGAACAAGAGTTGCCTCTTTTCAGAATATGTCAATATGGTCCTTTCAAAATTAACAATATACTTCCTTCTGTCCCTGAGGAACCAATCTTTGGTAAACCTTAGATTGTTCTTGACAATTGCTTAATCAAATTAGTCATATCCAATTCTAGTACTTTTTCCCTTTTAATGCTCTAGGCATTTGGAAAAATTTAGAACAAATGAATATTATAGCACATGCAATCGATCCTATATCCGAAGCATATGGGACACGATTCATGATGTCTCACATAAAGACATGATAATAGACCAGTCTTTTGCTATAATATTTCTATATCTATTTGCCATGTTCTCAAAATTCAGATTATGAAAAGGGATGTCGTAATCATAATCAAATTTTAGAACGCAAATAATGTTCCCATATATAGAATTTCCTTATGTTGAACCATTCCAACATAACATTCATATATATACTTGACTAAATTTGATTAAAATCTCACGATCTAAGCTTTTAGATTAGAAATGAAGTATAATTTTCACTCCCTTAATTATAGCAAAACAACTTTTCCCTATTGAAGTTTTTTTTCTATAATTAACATTGCTAACTTTCAACACTTATCATAATTATCATCCTCCCACTAAAATGATGATTATTAGCATAACACTTATGCTCCCACTAGCTTTGACGTTTACTCAGAAATCAGGTGGACTTCTAGAAATCAATACTTTATTGACTTTCTTACCAAGGTTTAGATTTCTGATCCAAGATGCTTTGATAAAACTATATCAAAATCATACACCTTTCCTTAGATAGCTCACATGTGTGTCTAAAAAATTACAAAGAGGGATGTCGTAATCATAATGTTTCAACCTTTTTTCCATTCCTCACAAGTCCATGTTAGTGTATCGGTTAACCACACACGCTCCACTAACGACTTTGAGAATCCAAATATCACAATTGCTACCTACTTAAAATCTACTTAGTGAAAGCGTTTCCTCACCATCATTTTCATGAATCGGAGAGAAACCTTATGAAACTTAGATTTTATGGTGTATGTGTTCCTATCCATGTGAATCTGTCAAAACCATAATCACAAGACTAGGTTAGTGACAAATCCAAACTCATATGGATTGAACATGTGCACTCTTAACTTCTTGCCACCTGACATCACAAGGGCCTGCCACTGCTTCCAAGTTGTTATGCAACAAACTGAGAACTCCTAGAACTCATATGCAAAGCCAACTTTAACTAGAATGGGCACAGAAATAGGAATATGTCAACACGATAGGTTATAAACCTCAAGTCGTGTGCTGGTGATAAACTACAAGTTTTATTCCTGATTAGACTCTTTCAGGATCTGTTAGACTCCCACTGTCCTCTTGACATATAAGATTCTCTTGCCAAGACCCATTCCTTGACAAACAAATATTCAAGAGATGGTGCAGATTCTTATCAAGAAAAACACTTCACACAATTGGCCTAAGTTGGTCTCTGTTTTATCCAAAACATCACAACTTACCAATTTCAAATGTACAAGAGTAGGACACATTTTACTCTTACATTTGAAAAGTGTTAATAAACCTCCTTTAAGATGTGTCAGTCAAGTTACAATCTTGGAGTTTAACTCTAAGACTTGTTTTGGAATGAAGTATCACTCATCTTCTTGATTTAACCATTTCAACAATTCATCATTCCTCTTTTTAGCCATAAGAATGCACTAAGATGTCCTTAGAGGATGAATTGTGATATGGTCTCACAGTCATTTAGACGATCATAAAACATGATACTAAAGTACTCTCCCATCTTTTCAGATTTAAGATACTTTTATCTTTCTGCCTAATTTGATTCTTCTCATTCGTTCTGCCATACATCGAAACTTTTCCAATGCTTTAGAATTATACTTAAACTTTTAAGTATAACAAGATTTACTAAACTTTAGTAAATCATGACGAACAGTCCTATTGATCTTTTGTGGTGGACTTGACCAATGCACAAGAATGTGTACTCGATCCCTTAGTCCTTCACTTGACTCACATATACATGTGAACAAAGAATTAGTCTTAATTTTCCAAAGATGAAAATTCTCATTCATCAAACGACTTGCACGATTCCAAGTTTCTATCCAACTGAAACTTTGGTGATGAGAATCTTTCCTTATTTGGTAAATTTGGACACTAACACAATTGAAAGAATCAAATTCATATGTCCGTTATTGCTAGAAACATACAAACGTCAGTTTTCCATAGATGCCATTGCAAGGAGATATAAAATAAAGTAAAACAGGATTTTATTTATTTATAAATGCGAAAAAAACTTTTTCCTTACAATGAAACTTTAAATGAAAACTATGCTATTACATATTTTCTAGCAATCTATCATAACTCCTAAGTAGTAGCTCAAGAATCCGATCTTCGAACCATGCGATTGAAATCCATCTTCGCGATCAGATTCAACATACTCTTATTTTAAGCTTCCTTCCCTTTGCTTCATCCTGCCATACATCAAAATGTATTAAGAACCTACAAATAGGAACTTAAGAGAGTTTGATAGTGGACTTACCTGAAGCAGAGTCAAACTTTTTGACTTGACCTTCTTTCAGATCTTTCAGGTAGTTAGGGCAACTTCGAAACTAATGCCCCTTCTTTTGGAAATAGAAACATTTGGACTCTCTGGGAATGGTACACGGGACAATCTCAGACTTAGCCTTTCTCTTTACCATTTGGTCAATCGAGTTGATAATGGCCGATCCCTTTCCACTGGGAAGAGAAAGCTTCCTGGATTTCCAATGTTACCCATTGTTAAAGTCCATGGAAGTTTGGAAAGTTGATCTTCTAATCAAATTTGCTTTACCAGTGCTCTAAATCATTGCTAATTAACCAACATCAAGCAAATAGGTAAGATCATTAAGGGTCATGTCATAGTTTGTTACATAGTAGTCCTTAAAGAACTCACTATGTGACATAGAAAGTGATTGAAGAACCTAGTCAACAACCAACTTCCTCGAGACTTTGATACCCAACAGGGTTGAGTGACCTTGAACTATTCAAGAACTTGTGGGATAGGGAGAATAATTGGAGGAGTTGGAGGAATGGAAGTATGATTTCCATGATCCAACCATGGGAAATCATCTTCATTAGGAAAGCTTGTTCCAAGATATTTGGGAAGATAATAGTTTTCTGAACCAGCCATCTAAAATGGGAGATATTCAAGTTAGTTGAATTAAGTCCTTAATATAACACCCAATGTGAAATATTAAGGCTAGGACCAAACACAATATTTTATAACTTGGCAGAGGGATGTCGTAATCCAAGCTATAAAATATTTGAAGGTAGGCGAATGACGATTCAACAATTTCCACGATGAAAAACGAAATAATATATTAGGTTTTAATTGGATTTGAAACTCGTAGATATTTTGAGATTCATTGAACTTTTCAATGGGATGTTTCCATCTCGATTGTGCCCTCTCAAGTTTTGTGACTGGGATGCTGAGGATCACAAAACAAGGTATAAATAACCATGCAAATATACTTGGTACCCTTAATATTTAGCACTTAATCGATGTGTCGATTAACCACATGCACTCCACCGATCCTATGATAAACATTAAGTTACCCTTTTCCAACCTTGTTAAATCCAGGTTAGTGTGCCGGTTAACCACACACGCTCCACTAACGATTTAAGCAAAGTGCAAAGTAGGGATGTTCACTATTCGGATAAAACCGAATTGTCCAATTGGACAATTTGGATTGGACTATTTGGTTCGGATTTTTGGATGGGTTTCCAGTAAAACCGAATTATTATTTTGGATTTCGGATTGGTTACGGTTTATAAAATTAAAACCGAATAGTCCAAAAAAACCGAATAAGAGTTTATTATTTGTCTATTTATATATATTTGTTTCAAATATACATCTTTTAGTTATTTATTAATCTGCTAAATTGTAATTTTAAACAGATTAGAAAGTATTATCCAATAAAATACTTTAATGTATACTTTTCAATAGCTTTTTATCTGTAAAATATTGAATTATAATAAAAAATTTAATAGTTGTTCATAATTTTAATTCTCACCAAACAATTATTTTAAAGTTGATTAGTATTATGTTATATATATTTTTAAATATCATGCTTCTTGAAAACCGAATTGTAAAAACCGATCCAACCGAATTGTAATTTGATTGGTTCGGATCGGATTTGAATTTTGTTTGGACTATTTGGATTCATGTTCTGAAACCGAAATTAATTTGGATTCACGTGATTGGATCGGATCAAACTGATCCATCCAAACGAACATCCCTAGTGCAACGTGTAATTTCATGGGTTAGCACCAAATTCACATTTTCCTAAAGTAACTAAGATTGGGAATTTATAAAAGATTTAGTTACTTTATATTTATCATTATACTTATAATGAAGGGACAATTAGAGTCCTGTCAAACCCGTTCGGCTAACGAACCTCCACCAGTTAAGGAAATGGTGGGTGAGAGTGGACACTCATTAAACAACCATTTTATAGACAGTAACCTTATACCCCCCCCCCTTATAGACCGGCTTTGTGAATGAGGACTACTAACGGTAAGACTGACTTTGTTCTTATACACACACACACACACACACATATATATATATATATATATATATATATATATATATTATTAATGTTTAATACTATAAAGTATTAGGGTTGAATTTTAACTTTTAAAATTCTAAAGGTTTAACTTGGAATTAAAGTATTCATGAGGGAAAACTTTACAAATTCCAAAACTTGAGGGAAAGTTTTGAACTATTCAAAAACTTTTGGATTTTCATAACTTGTGAGTTTAATTAAGGTTTTAAAACCTTTAATGATGAGACTCTTGAACATCCATAACTTAAGGACAAGTTATGGAGTTCTTAAAACAAAAAAACTCTTCAACTTTTGTAACCTATGCATTTTAATGGATCTTTAAAAGAAATGAATTTTGGTAATCCATAACTTGAGGACAAATTATGGACTCAATTAAAACACATTTAGATCAAGAATTAACTAACGAACAATTTTGCAAATAATTCCTATGATCTACCAAAACTCATAAGTGTATGAACAATCATATCAATAATTTCAAGAATTACATAAAAATACATAAAACTTGAAATTTTGATAACAACGTTGAAATTGGTTTAACATAATCATTACCACATCAAAAATAGGTTTTATAGGTCCAAAACAGTTTAAGGTAATGATTCTAGATCAATTCCAGCCTTAAAACTCGAAGATATGCTGTCAGGGGCTCCAACTCGTCGAGTGCATGAACCAACTTGATGAGTTGGATGAATTTAGGCATGGACTCGTCGAGTCCCTTAATGGACTCGGCAAATCAGCTGTCCAGACAGCATCCAAACTTCGATTTTCAGCAATTTTCATCAAGTATAAATGAAAACAAGCCTAGAATCTGATACCACTAAAGGGTCTAGAGCATTCTAACACTCCTACGGTGTACATGCAACCCTATAAACCTTGGATCTATGTTTTCTCTATTATACATGCAAATATTTGATATTCCAAGGTTTCATCCTAACTAGCATAATATGAAGCAACTATACTACAAGAATCTAGTAGAATGACATACCTTTTGATGTTGTAGATTGATTCCATGGAGCTTAAGAGCCTAGTGCCTCAATTGTGACACCTCAAATGGTTCACACAACACCACCAACAACTTGGAATAACTTGAGAGAGAAGTTCTTATGTTCAAATCGGCTAGCCCTCTTGTGTACACACCTTAGTGCCAATTTCTTGAGCCATGGGGCCCTTACATGTTGTGGCTATTAGGGTTACACCATGTAACTCATTTCTTTCCATATTCTTCATGCTCCATGGGTTAAAACCTCCACGGAGTATCCATGGGTTACTCCATGTGTTTAGCCTAACATGAAGAACTATGGATCATAAGCCCACATATATAAGAATGAATAATTTACACAATCAATCCTCATATATTTAATTAGTCTCCTTTTGATCACAAAATTAATTCCAAATTAATTCTTGATCAATACTAATTAAATAATATGATTTCATATTAATATATTAGAACTTATAGTATATTAACAAATCATAAATATCCTTTTCTCACAAAAGTCTATCCAAATTGTTCTGATACCATGCAACCCATATGAACCATGCCAAATCGGGTCAGGTACATGCCAATTATAATTATGGACTTAGACAATAATCAAACATCTTTCTCAATAAGCCAAACTAACCTTTCTACACACTCAAAGAAGGGTAAAAGAGCATTTTACCCCTCAATGGCCTTAATAGTCCACAATTTGACCAAACCCTAAAAGTCAACAATAGAGAGTACGTTGCGCGTACTAGCTCTGTACGCTGGGCGTACTCAGCTGCCATCCAGTCATCAGGGATGCGTGACCCCTACGTTGTGCGTATTGGGATTATTCCGAACGTACACCCCAGTTTCACTCTTTTCACTCATTTAATCTTAAATAGTTAAGACCTTGGCTCAAATCACATATTTGGACTCCCTAACAGCTCTTACTCCATAAAGTCAGTGACTTTAAGCCTTTGCATGTTTGGAAAGGTCATAAACACAAAAAGCACTCACTCTCTTATGCCAAAAAGCCCATATCTCATGCATGGCCTAATTCCAATGTCCAAGATTGGATTTTTATGACACTACACCACTGAATACACTTAAATGGGGTTGATCATAAGTACTCCAACTTTTGGGACAAAACCCTAAACTACTCTACTATGATGCACAAATCAAAAGAGTGGGAAAGCTTTGAGCTTTATACCTCAAAATAAAGATCCACACTTAGATAAGCTCAGATCCAAGGCCTGGAATCCCACTCCTTCTTCATTTCAAAGAAACACAAGAATTCTCTCAAGGCTATCAAATACACTCACAAATTAGGGTTTTCACTCTGAGAATGGTGGCTAGAAATGGGGCCATCATATCCTTTAAATAGGGATGTCATCCTAAATTAGGGTTTTCACTATGGGTCTAGTACGTCCAACATACCCTTTGTTACGCCTAGCATACTAGGTGGCTTCCGTGTCAAATGCACACATACGAGTACGATGAGCGTACACTCACATACGCCCCACGTACTCATTCACCACCTTTTCTTATTAAAGGGCTAAAATGGACAAGTGTTCAAAAGACCAAGGGTTACAAGGTATACCAGGACTTGGGATGTTACACAAGAACCATACAAATGATGAGCGAGTGTTTTTGACAGAATGAGTCGTGAATTGATTCCACAAATCCTAAGATATTCCAAGAAAGACTTGGTTTATAATACTAATTTTCTATATCATAAAGAAAGGTTAATGATGGTCTCATTAAGTTGATTTTCAATCTTCACCATGAAACAATTTGAGCAAATCAAAAGTTTCAACAAAAACAAATAAAAGTCGTCACTGAATTGATCTAAGTATCTATCACCAAATCTATTCATGGATAGAAAAGATTACATACATCACTTATGTATAATTCTTTATCAAGCCTTTTTTTCTTTAACTACTAATAGATAAAGAAACTTGCGAATCATCGTCCTATACAAATAGGATTCACATATATCAATTAAATCAAACTCATTTGCTTTCAAAAATTCCATCATTATGAAGTTGGTATATGTGTTTCTTTTGTATATGGTCATGATGATTATGACATAGATAAGTTTGATCAAATATCATTTGATTTTATAGGTGTTATCTTTAGAACTATTAGTTTAATGAAAACTTATAGATTTACTTCGTAAATATCACTATGTATTCTTAACACATAATACATCGTTTCAGAACATGAATGTGAACAAACATTAAACGATAAATAAATTTAGATTTATTCACAAATTTCAACTGTTACATGTTCTTATAAAATAGGTATAAAACATCTATTGTTTAAATAGAGACTATAACAACACTTGTTATATCTTCAGCATGAAATGTCATTAGTTTGTAGTTAGTTGATTATTTCTTCCAATGATTAGCACATAATATCAATTATCAGTATCACCTTAAGTATAATATACTCAAGTGCATGATGAAAAAATAAATAGATCTATCATATAGATATTTGAAGTCTTGGTCAAGTTAGACTTCCTTAGCTCAATGAGATTAAAGGATCAGTTCCTTTTTCGGTGTCTAGTTTCTTCCACAATAGAAACAACACTAATCATTTGATCTTTCTTGAGTTCTGGGTTTATGCTATATTTCCCTTAACTGGACTATATGTCTATTAAAGTGCACAATTTCTTAGATCTTCCTTCTATTCAATGTTTGAATAGGTTTGAAGCACGTTCTACTGTTCATAATGAATATATGCTTCACTTGATAAGAAATTTTATATGTTTCATAATTATCCAAGAATTTCTGCGAGTCAAGGTTAATTACTTAAGTATGATGCGAGACACATTAATATCATCACAATAATACTTCCATTAAAGCATCATGATCAAACTAACTAGTTTGCAAAGGTTGTTAAAGCATGGGATCTTTTAGTATATATAATTTCTATTTATCCATAAGGAAGAACCTCAAGGTATTATATCAGTTATAGAAATAAAAACCATCAAATGTTTTACTATCTCTTGAAACTTAACAAGAGAAAAGGTTTTACATGAGAGTAAGAATATTAACAGTTATTAATAGAATTTAACAAAATTTCATTTAGTATTTTCAATATTAAGTTTTTAAAAATTAGTACCTTTTATTGTTTCTAAAACATTAATTTATAAAAGTATAGGATCCATGTAACGAAATAAGTAAATGGTAGGTGACCCTTTATCGCATCCACTTAATCAAACTCGGTAGGTAGTGATTACCAATCACACAAGCTATGCAATTCCTAGATAATGGGATCCTAAACAACTGTTGTTATTCTTAGCATGTTTGATCTCATCTATGCCTCAGACCTCTCATGCTTAGGTGAACTTTATCACACAAGATTTCGATCAAGTCTTTCTACTTGAAACTACTTGTAGTATTGCAGCTAACTAGTGACAAGGTGACCCTTACACCACCAGAAACTACAAAACTACCCCAAACATCATAAGACAATCCTAATGGTTAGGTGACCCATCGCCCACTAAGACCATATAAACAATGCCCAATTGTTTTTCAAAAGGATGGCAATGACTTGAATTTTTAAGTAAAGGTTTTATATATGTGTTTTACAAATACAGTTATAAAAAACATGGTCTCAGGAATATGGCATGCATCCAACAATTCATGTATCTTTTTGTAAAAATCATAGCACTTGTTATAAGGTTCTTTAGGTACCAAATAAAACTTCATTTTATTTACCATTAGCTGCGATCATTTGTAAACTAAAATTCAATATTTAAAGTTTAGTCGTAGAACGCTTAAGAACCGGTTTCTAGTCATTTAATAAAATTTCATTTTACATTCAAGACTGTGAGTTTCAGATAAGTTCTAAAATCAAATTGTTAAATGTCATTTTAACAATCAAAATCTTATGACTTTATGAATTCGTAAAATAAACTCATTTTATTTTATAAACTCAATTTTTATGCATCTTATGATAAAAGTCATATTTTGATAAACCAAAACATGGGTGATGATATTTAGGTTTTAAATTTCATTTAGCATGCATAAAACATAATATCAACTTGTTGCGTTATGTTTAAACCAATAATATCATATATTATGTTTTGACATAAAAATAATTACTAGTTTTATTATTTGCCATTATAACGCTATAAACCGATTTTAAGTCTTTTTAATAAAAACTTCTTATTTATAATAAAGACATGGAGTTCAAATAATGTTTAAACACCTTTTAAACCATTGAAAATATTTTAAAGTTGTCTATTTATAAGTTTTAAATAAAATTATTTTTAATAAAAAATCGATTTTTAACCGGTAACTGGTAAAACCGTTTTTATAAATATTCATTTATAAACATCTTATGTTATCTTTTAAATATTTTTTAATCAAACTCCATGTGATATTATCTTATATTAAAATGCTATTTGAAATGTAAAAACTATTTTCATACATAAAACACAACATACAACAACATAAAATAAACATCACATTCATGCATTATATTGTCTATAAACCAAGCCACGTCTAGTAATAACTTTTGTGAACTATCACAAGAATTATTAAGTGTTTCTAAAAGGACTTAAGAGATATTTCAAAAGGTCTTCAATCTCCCACTTTCCAAGACAATTATTTCTTGCAAAAGAAATTCAAATCTCCATGTTATAAATGTTGTAACACTTAAACCATTAAGACTATAATTAATCCGAAAACCAAGAGTAGAAGGTCATGGTTGGGATTATGGTCTCAAGTGGTTAAGTCATCTTCAAAATGTCATTTGTTCATTTTGTTACATTAAAAAAATACAACTAGTCTTACTAATT
Source organism: Lactuca sativa (assembly GCF_002870075.4). Classification (NCBI taxonomy): domain Eukaryota; kingdom Viridiplantae; phylum Streptophyta; class Magnoliopsida; order Asterales; family Asteraceae; genus Lactuca; species Lactuca sativa. Next base: position 150,525,396 of record NC_056629.2, read on the forward strand.
TATTACAACAAATAAACAAATGAAAAAATACGTATTTATCTATTACATCTTATGAATAAATAAATATCAACCAAACACAACACAAAAGTCTAAATGGCTTGTTATTACACAACATATCAAATATACTGATAGCTTCATTTTATTTACTTCTTTTTATAGTTTATTTTAGCACATTTCATTCGCATTTTAGTTAATTTCCACGCATATTTTTCTTTTTGTTATTTTATGACCATTTCGGGTACTTTCTAGTTTCTTGAGCATTATTGCAGATTTTTTTGGAGACTAACGGAGCAGGATTTTTGGGAGGCGATTAGACTTGAAGGGCAATGAGGATTTCGAGCTTGGTGGCTATGGAGGTGATTCATGGAGTGGGATTGTCAATTGCTTGAAGGCTTGGAATATTTGGACTTTAAATTTGCAAGACGAGTGAGAATTTTCAAGTGTGCTGAGATCGATGATCGGGCATTTGTAGAAGCTATGAGTGATTTGGAGAAGGCAAATTGGATTCAAATTGAAGAAATCTTTATGAAAAATGGGCTAGAAGCTGATTAGACTCGAACTGGGCCAATGGAATAGTTGTAGGGGCCCAAGACTTGAAGAAGCCCAAAAATCCCTCACATTCACGTGGCCCGCGCGGATTCCTGAAGAGGCAATTTCGGTATTTTCTCTAGAGCTCTATATTGAGAAGGTTGGTGTGCCTTTTTAGCCTTATCTTGAACATCCAATTTTGACACATTCTCTCTAGAGTTTTGGAGCATTTTTGAAGGCCAAGAACCCACAAGAACTTCATCATTTCACCTCTAGATTCTTGTTAAATGTTTGGTACAATATTTACTAACTTTATTTTCTTAAGTTTAGCCATGCTTGGCTAGACAAATTTTGGTTGACTTTGGTGAAATCCTTTGACTTTTTGGTTGAATGTTGAAGACTCTATGAACTTGCGTTTGAATCTTTATGAGAACGTTTTGTGTTTTAACATCTTATCACTACTTATATGTTTTTATTCATGAGTTTAAATATGCTTGTGGTGATTAGTTGGCTAATTTCTTGATTAAGTAAAAGATCTTCAAATTAGCAAGCAACAAGTGATTTTTGTGTTAGTTTTACTTCACATAATCATAAAAACATTTTCTCCAACATGGTAGTGAAAGCATTTGAATCCTCTTGGATTTGGTGACTTTATGATTCTTAATGCTAGTTGACTTTCACTAACTACATGCTTAATGGGAATTGTGACTTTGACTAAGGAAATTGTTATGAGCTTCTCTAACCATTTCAATAACTAAGAAAAGTCTAGGTAATCTCAAGTTTCTTGTATTACTATAGACAAATTAAGAAATTAAAACAAGTACTGTAACATTGGATTCTAATTATATCTTCATCAAGAGTCAAAGTGAGGAAACCTTAAGTCAACCATCTTTCCCTTATTGATTTTACATCAAATTCTTATTTTGTTGAATTGTTCATTTAAATCTTAGTTTAAATCTAGTTTTATTACAACTATTTTTAAAAGACCAAAACCCCCATTTTTATTTTTAATGTTATTTTACAAGTATTTTTACAAAGAGATTTTTCATTGAGTAACAAATTAAACCAATCTCCGTTGATTCGACCCCTTTACCACTACACTATTTTAGTGTAAAAGATTTAGGGTTATTTATTTTGTTGGCCTCGACAACCACCATACACTAATAAAAAACTCTTTGTTTTATATAAATCACCTTTTATATAATGAAAATGCGTGAAGTGTGGTATAAAAATAAACAATTTTGAACTACAAGTTGTCAAAGTAGACAAATATGGATCTTTCTTAACCAAAAGAAATCTATTCTCTTTTTCCAGAAGCCAAAGATTATCAACCATAACAACTCATTCTATCATATAAAAGATGACTTTGATACCACTGACGAGTTTTGATAAAAATAAAAGTTTGTTTTTCATAAAAACTACAATGGAAGCTTTTAAAAAATAACAAGTTTATTTTTGAGTTTATAACAAAATCAAACCATCCAGGATCTATTTATAGAGGTTGTAATGATATTAAAAACAACCATAGAGTTGTTTAGAATGACAACCATTGGAGCATTTAAACCTACTTGGTTTTGGAGTGTTGATGAAGATAGAAAAATAAAATCAAAGGGTTGATTTTCTCTACAAGTGTCCACCATCAAGATTAAGAGACTTAGAATGCTAGTTCCTTCTTGTATATAGTACTTCTTAAGCTTTTAAGTGCTTAACTCAAATAAGCACTAAAGAAGAAGTAATTTTAAGCATTGTTCAACTTACTGCAAAAAAGACAAGAAGAAGAGGGACGATAAGAGTGGTTTCACTCACAATGAAAAAAGAGAAGTAAACTATTCAAAACAACTAGCCAAAAACTCATGAAAAAACTTTCAAGATGAATCCAGACAGTAAGGTTTCTGTCAGGATTGAAATCCTTAAATATCGATTAGATTCAAAACAAGTAAAGTAAGAACACAACGATGATTCAAAGAATGTATAATGATTAAGTGTCACGCATCACAAGAACTCTATGAAGAATTACTACTGTAGAGGCGTGATTAGGGTTATAGCGTAATGATCAAAAGTTAACTAAAACACGATACATGCATGCATCTTAAATAATCTAACCCTAGAAATAAAGACGAGTAGACAGGTCCAACTCGTTAACATAAAAGACTAAACTAAAAGCCCAATCATGCAACATATAATACCCAACAATCTCCCCCTTTGCGTCAATTGAGGCCCGAACCCATTAGCCTTGAATTCACTTCTGAACTTTGTAAAATTTTGGAATGATGCCAAAAATTACCTGTCAAATTTGCATGTACCACAAAATCATATCAGTGAAGCACTTGAGGTGATCCTTATTGTTGCCCTTGAATTTCTTCACCAGGTCCAATATATACTCAAGGAAGGATGTAGTGTACAAATGCTTGCCAGAAAGGAAGAAACATCCCCTGCGAAATTCTGCACTAGTTTGTTCCCTAGCCTGATACACTACATACCATTCCTTAATTTAAATCCTCCCTAGATTAGGCTTTTCGATGTCCTTTGGAGATTCCTTACGAACATCAGAAGGCTTCTTTTGCAGCACCATTGCTATCTGTATGTCCATATCCCCAATTTATTGAATGTAAGACTTGATCATTAACTAGAGATCAGACATGAAAGGTTCATATTTTTCTTTGTCTTTCAATAACATGTTGTAAAGAATGAACCAGTCATTGGGGTTAAGATAAGGTAAGTCTGCGAGAGTGAACTCACAGCACTGGCTGACTGAACCTCTTGCCACTTTGAACTTCACGTTTGGATAGCTGTCAGTCTCGATTTGTCCTATGACTTTCACACCAGTAATTTTCCTTGATGACCATGTTTCATATTGCGGCTTCATATGATTTAGATAAAAATAGAACAACATGTGATCAACCTAGTTATCTGTGATTGGAATGTTTGCAACTTTCACAAAAGCACGAAATCTGAAAGCCTATGGAGTGATTGGTAGATCCAATTGCGAATCCTGTGTGTTTTGAAGATCAAATGGCATAATTGGCTCTAACCAATACTGGCTAGGTAAATCGACAACATCATTCTGGATTCGCTTCATTGTTCATTTGGGAAATAAAAGCTTCTTGGTTTGATGAGTGGCCTGAGCCTCTTTCTTATCTCTTTCTTTTTCTTCAGCCTCTCGGATGACTCGTTGGTGCTCATCCAGTTCGGCTTCACGAGCCTTTCGCTTTTTAAGCTTGTTTTCATCCATCTCTTCTTCGTCTTCATTATTATCGAAGATGGGCTCTTCACTAAAAAAAATTTCCTTGCCCTTAGGTTCTTTCTTGACAACGGGTTTAATTGGAGCAACAGGTTCTTCTTTTCTTGACCCACCAGACACACCTTCTTCCTTTTATTTATGATTAAAGATTTGATCTGAAACACCTTCTAGCCTGTGAAGCATGGAAAAAACGGGTCTCACTTTCTCATGCATATGCTTTTGTACTGTGATGGTGAGCATTGAGTCCCTGGTCTCAAGGATATCCAAGAGCATGCCTGTAAAAGTTGTAATATAGCTTCGCATGACAGCTCTCTCAGATAACAAATCGTTGACCTGTTTCTCTGAAGCTTCCAGTTTGGCACTTAACACCTTTACTTCTTCTATCTTGAGGGCAAGAGAGTCCTTGATGTTACTCTCTGTTGCCATTTAGTCTTGAAGCTTGGAAATTTGTGACGAGATGGAGGCTTGAAATTTTCATAGTCAGTTTTTAGACCAGTACGAATTTCTTGCAATTTTTCCTTCTTAGATTTGTAGAGAGAACCCAGACTCTTTAGAGCTTCATTGGCTATTGTGGTATTTGAGTTAAAGGTGGTTTGGAAATTCTTCATGAAGGTAGTAGTGTCATAAATTAGTTTATCGACTTTTTAGGTCGTTGTCTTGCAAACTTTAGCAGAATCAACAACTGCCTTATTCATCTTTTCAGCATTAGCAGAATGCTCCTTCGTGATGTGTTCAAAGAGAGACTCAACTGCTACTTTAGCATATGCGTCAGAAGATGACTCCTTGGAAGAGAGAATCAGTTGGTCAATCTTTTCATGTAAGGACTGAAGTTACCCTTTCGTGAGAGACACATCATCTTTACTCTCAGTCCGTATTTAGAAAGGACTGTAAGTGAATCCCCCAAGATCTTCGTCTTCATCATCACCAAAGATCATATCAAGGTCATCTCGGTTAAGAGGGGGAATAGGAGAGGTGAAAAATGGGTTGATAAACCTGAATTTTCAGCCCCGTATCAGATACGTTGACCGAAACAGGAGGTTCGGTAAAGGTAGAAGATGGGATTGTAAAATCAGTGAACAGTGGGGTAGAAAGAGGAATGCTGGTTTGTTGCTGCGAAGAGATTGGTGGAGGGCATGGTGCAATGGTAATTGGGGTAGAAGTGGTTTTAGGCGAAGGAGGAGGAGAAGGAACATAATCGTTAAGTTTTTGAGTTACCTGAGGATTGGATGTCTCTTCTTCGTTGCGAACGTTATCATCCTCGTTGTGAATGGTATCATCCTCCTTGATGCGAATCTCTGACTGTGTCTCAGAGTCCGAACTTTCACTTTCACTTGGAGTGGGAGACTTTCCCTTGCGAGCAAGTTGCTTTCGCCTTTTGGGAGCAACAACAAAAGTTCCCGTTGGTGCCTTTCTCTTGGAAGGAGGTTTTGCAGCCGTAGAAGGCCCTTCCATATCAGTAGTTTTCTTTTCATCCTTCTTTGAACCTTTTTGCCCCCCCCCCTTTTGGGTTTGTCAACTGCAACTATGATAGCTTGCATTTCTTCAGTTAATATACGAGGCCTAGACGGAGTCAATTTCCTGTACCCCTCCAAGATTTTGCTAGAAGTAGGCACATCTCGAAACATTGCTTCTGGGATTAAACCAATGAAGGAAAACTTTGAAGAATCTGAAACGATAATCCCAGTAGTGTGAAAGGTAGAGATTGATGCCATCAACGTGTCTTGAATAAGTGGGATTTTGAGCTTGTCAATGGACCGGTGGACAATAAGGGTCCAAAAACGTGCACAGGAGGCTTCATTGTGACGTTTGGTAGAGAGTGTGCTCTGGACCACATGAGCCCAATGAACAGAGTCGTAATCGATGTTCGAACCCGTGTAGAGATGTCACACCCCCGAACCAGACGGCGGAAACGTCCGAGGGCCTTGTGACTTTAATTGAATACCATCACAATGAATATACATGAATCATAGCATAATTCATCACCATGCATTGAAATATTACAACTGATATTGTTTACATCCAGTACATTGTTTTAGACATTACAATTTCATAACATAAACTGTCTGATAGATAGTTTAAGCAAAACACCATGACATTACAGGGTACTTATTCTTCGGTTTACCTGTTACCTGAGAATACAAGTTATTTTGAAAAACGTCAACATATGAAATGTCGGTGAGTTCATAAGAAACGTTGAAGTAAAATGATTTGGTGTAGTTTGTATAACCCAGAAAAACCGATATTTTCCGAAAAGATCATTGTTTATAAAAAGTGTGAAGATCTGTGAATATATGCTTGTTGGTTTTCAAAACATGTATAATTGTTGAACCTTTGTATAAATCACGCAAGTGAAGATGTTGAACTTCCCAGGAAAACCCGATGTTTTCCCAATCCATAAAATACAATGATTTGTCTATTTTTATACCGATACGTCGAATGATTTTGATTACCCGGGTGGCGTTGGATTAATTAAGGTTTGTAAGTTGTTATAATCCCGCAATAAGAAAAATGACTAGTTTATAACTACAGATTACGAACGATCCTTAAAGGCGTCGGCCGTTACTACTCACTTAATTCACCCACCGTGATTACTCTTGTTTATCGTCCTGAATCTGTTTACTTTGATTTCTCATAAGCCCAACAACCGAGGAGATAGGAGAGTACGAAGTCCCATTATTTCCATGAGTTATTCAAGGCTATCGGGAATGCGAAAGACACTTGGCCCATCTCGCATTTGAATTCTCGGCCTCACTAGCAGTACTAATGGGCCACTAGGGCCCAATAGCACATTAGAGCCATTGAAAGTCCTTTTACATGGAATTGGGTCATAAGAGGCCCAATAACACGTAAGCATATTCCCTTTGGGCCCAAAAATCATGTTAGTGAGCTAGCAAGGCCCAACAAGCATGATTTGAATCTTCCAAGCCCGAAGTTTGTAGGTTAGCTCATCATAGTTATCACCTGTTTATCGAAATGCTTTGGTTTAACGATTTTGTTTTGTTATTGATTCGAGACCGAATCAATTCGTTTTGTAACGATATTTGTTATTGAGAGTGTATTTGTTTTCCGTTTCGTCGGTAGTCGTGGATCTTGTATTTCGTATTAATGAATTAATTTGTTTGAAAGTGGAATTTGACCCTTTTCACTACCCTTCTTTTATAAAAATAACACTTTTGGTCCTTTTTATATAAAATAATTTCATTTTTAGTCCTTAAAACCCTTTTCTTGACACTTTTGTATTATTTATTTGATGAAAACACGATTTTAACCCAAAATTTACTTTGTTGATAGATTCAGCCCCTTCAAAATAGTGTTTCACGGTTAGGAACTCATATTCACAACTTTTATTGTTTTGACCCAAAATCTAAAAAGTTTATATTTTTGGTCCTTTTTATTAGTGAAAAGCATTTTGACCCTTATAAACATTTTGTTATGCTTATTACCCCCTGTTTTACAGAAAGTTACATTTTTAGCCCCTCAAACTTATCATTTTCGCATTTTGAGGCTTATTGGGCCGAGAAGCCCATAATTAGCCCATTAGGCTAAAAATTTTCATTTTAAGTCCCTTGAAATTCCTAATGTTCAGAAAAGTATTTATAGAAACTGTTTTGACCCTTTTAACCTTCAAGAAACCATGACTTGTTGATTTTTACCCCAAGTTTGTATTTTTGACAATTTAAGCCCAAAAATGGGTTTTATGTTAGAATTTGTTCATCATGACCTTATAAGTTATTATTCTTGACTTGTTTAGTCTAAGATAGCTTAAGTTATGTTTGTTTCCTTTCTCATTTCTTAGATCTCGGGTTTACACCCTTTTTGGTAACATATTCATCACAAAACACATGAAATCACACACATAGCATACATCAACACATAGATCTACACATTTTCTTGTATTCTCCCCCATAAAACTCATAAAAAACGAAAAGAAAGGGGTATGAAGCTCACCTTTGCTTGTTGGTTTCGATTTGAAGAAGAAAAGAGAAGAGTTTGTTGCTAATTTCGGCCCTAGCAAGTTTCTTGGATGGATCTCGAACTTAGAGGGTTCTAAAATGCAAGATCATGAATTCATATGAGTTAAGAAGAGATTTTTAATAGAACAAAGAGTCTAGAGTGTGGATCCAAGCATCAACTAACCTAAGATGATGATTTTTGTGAAGAATCCTCCTTGCAAAGCCCTTGAATCTCGAAAGTACGGAGAGGAGTGGAGAGAGTTTTCTTGAGAGGATTTTTGAGTAAAGTGTGGGTGTGTGTGTTTGGATTCGGTCGAGAGCAAGAAAGAGAGAGAGGAAGAGAGACTTTGATGAGATGGTTGCATGGGAATATGAGTTATAAGCATGGAAGTCCTATGGGTAAAAGTAAGGTGGCATCCAAGAGTCAACTCCTCTTCTTGGGTTGGACTTGGGCCGAGAATGGAGAGGGAAGAAAAGAATATTTGGGCCTTAAATGCTTAAGTCTATTTTATGGTTAAGTTGAGTGATTTTTGGCCCAAATAAATATAAATGTGAATTTTATGACCTATTAGGGCTAAATTAGGTTAGTTATGGCCCAATAAGGTCCATTTAGGTATTTTATTTCATTCTAGGCCCAATATGGCCCAAAATTTTAAAATAAATTGAAGTGGGTCCAATTAGAGCCCTGTAATAGTCTAAAAATTTCAATCAATTTAAATTTTTCAAAAAACAACCCATTTTCATAAAGTTATTACAAAAAGGTTTTCAATACAATTATTATCAGAGTCTTCCCAAAACCACATTATAAAACACAATCATGAGGATCGGTACGATCACACCTTTGCCTTGCCACAGTCTCCTGAATAACCTGAAAACATTAAACCACAGCCCAAGCTTAATGAGATACCCCCAAAATACCAACCACATATACCATACACGTACAACATGCCATATCATAACAGAACACAGAACAACCATGCACTTCGGGTCTATTGTCTGACTGGTCCGCCGCACCGGCCTTCAGTCCACCTGGTCCACCCTCCGAGTCTAACCACATACATCGAGTCTACAGTGTGATTGGTCCGCCCGTACCGGGCCTTAAATCCACCTTGTCCACTCTCTGAGTGTACATTATGACTGGTCCACCCGCACTAGGCCTTCAGTCGGCCTGGTCCACTCTCCGAGCCTCGACACGTCTGGTCCGCCCTCTTGGGGCTTACAGCCTATCCGGACCACTCATTGGGCCTTCGGGATAACCGGTCCATCCTGGGTATGTCGGCCTACAGCACAAAGCAGGACCCGCCTCAACCCAACCCCAGTCCAACAACCATGTGCACAAAAACATTCAATCATATAACGAATCGCATCTAAATAAACCGATCTAACAGATCACATAGCATAACATCATCCTAACCAGGATACCGACCTAACCGGTCACTAGCATAGCATCATCTTATATACCGGGATACCGACCTTAATCAGGTATCTAACATATACCATCATAACTACCGGATGCAAACATAGCAAGGCAAAACATAACAACGATACCCGGATCACAATCCGTTAAAGGGCCGGCCTTGGTGCCGTAGACCCTGTCGATATAGTGAGGATAACTCACCTTGAAACTGTCGATTGAAAGATAATACCAAGATGCTCCGACCACTGAGATGATCTCCACCACTTAGCCAACACCAACACTGAACTCAAAACAAATGCCAATAATTACCAAAATGCCTCACGAAGTTAAATGGTCAACCCTTGGTCAAGGTCAAAGTCAAAGTCAACCTCCTGACTGACTCTACTCGCCGAGTCAACCCGATGACTTGTCGAGTCCCCAAGCTCAGAACTTCCCCAATCCGCGACTCAACTCGCCGAGTCACCTTGAGACTCGCCGAGTCCAACAACTCTGAGTCCCCTCGCACTCAACTCATCGAGTCCTCCCTTGACTCACTGGTTCACGGCTCAACCAGAAGAAGGTTAGAACCTCACGACCAGACTCGCCGAGTCCAAGGCTATCTTCAACCAACTCGCCGAGTTTCTTCCCACCTTCATGCAACTCGCCAAGTACACCCATGTGACTCGCCGAGTGCCACTTGCTCATAACCCATACATAGGCTTTCCAAGCCATGCACGGTCTCAAATCCATAGATCTACTCTTATACAAGCCATCCATCATGTAAAGTGGCAAACTTTACGTGAATCCAAGTAGATTTAAGCATTTTACACTCTGGGGTTTGGGTTTGGGACAAAAGGGCTTCATCAACCATTCTTGGGCAGCACCTTCACAACAAATAGGATCATTACCAGCTTGGATCTGAAGTTTCAACTTCAGATCTAGCTTCAAAACTTGCAATTGAATCTACTCAAGCCATAATCCCCAAAACAGCAACTAAGAACAAATCAAGAAGAAGGAAACTCAAGGTAACGGATTGTTACCTCAGAAATGATCCAAAAGAGGAGTAGATCCTTGATATCCAATAATATCCTGATGCTAGCCTCTTAATCTTCAACCTTCTTCTTCTCAAGTTCTCTTCCCAAGCTCTACTTCTTCATCAATGGAGGTTATACACGATTCTAGGGTTTCTGGACTTCAAGATAGGGTAAAGAGGCTGGGGAGAGGGTATAATGTCCTTTAAATAGGTCTCATCCTCTGAAATTAGGGTTTTCTCCATACAGCACCAACTCGCCGAGTCCAGCCGCCGACTCGCCGAGTTGGCCACTTAACACACGACTAGAATCGTGACCCTACTCGCTGAGTCCACCCATGGACTTTTCGAGTTGCCCTTTCACATTTACACATTGAACCCTGAACTTGCACTTCTGAACTCAGGATGTTACAATTCTCCCCCACTTAAATTAGGCTTCATCCTCGAATCCTGTAGCAACACAACTCCAGAACTACTCTCGCAATGCACTACTTGGCATTAACCAGACCAGGCTCCTCAAAACGCAACCGCCGAAACCCAAAACCCAACTTTCCCTCTTGCGGTGTCCTGACCACTGCTTCAAGCCGGCCACCAACCTCATCCTTTGATAACCACACTTATCAACCGAGTTCCACTCCATGATACTTCACTCGTTCCAAAACATAGCAATCACTCGACCCATACGAGCTAGAAATAACCCTGAACCACTGGAATCCTGATCTGAGACCAACTTTATCCACTCCATGCTGACAGGATGACACATCCTTCAGCCTCAGAGCAACTCCCATGAGTTCTCCTCCGCGATCTCACGCCCATGCTAAACTGGCTCTAGCATCCCCGGATGTGATTCCATACACCCGCATAATTCCTTCCGTGACCTCAGCAGACATCCGACCCGGATGTGATTCCATACCACCGCCGCACCACACTGCTCAACAACCATAATTGGAACACCCCAATCAAAACTCCGCACTACTGCTATCACTTCCGTGAACTTACACTCCCTCTCGGAGCTACATTCCTTTCCCTTTCCTTACCAAGGAAATCCACTTGGCTGCCTTGACACTACCACAAGTGACACGGTGCTCACCCAATACTACACCATTTTCTTATAGCATAACCGCTATCCCATGCACCACACATACTCTAAATCCACTCGCTGGCACTCCCGAGTCTACGCACTACCTCCACTTCTCATGATCAATACCCAGGGCCAGACCTTCTGATGCTATCACATCGTGACATACTCGTTCCATTTCCTCATACCGATCTACCAACACATGCAGAGTCTTCAGCATGACTGGACCGCCTTTCCAGGCCTTCAGCCCATCTGGACCACTCTCAAAACCTTCGGCAGGTCTGGACCGCCCTCCAGGGCCTTCAGCCTGTCTGGACTGTTCTCCGAGTCTTCGGCCTGACTGGTACGCCCACCGGCCTTCAGTCTATCCAGACCGCCCAACTAGCATTCATCATCCCGCGTTATCCCTCCAGGAAAACTCTCCCATGCATACTGTTCTAGCGCTTTAGAGGTTCCGAACTCTATCTCCATTCTACATACTCAATCCCAACCCGATCCCAGGCCTTCCATAATCAATCACCCTTGGTCTGCATCCCACCCCGTCTGTCTAACACTTGCTCATACCAGCCTATGCTCGGCTGACAAAACCACTGTTGAATCCCAACAGCTAAACAACCTCTCATGCTTATCGATCTTCCGGAGAATTTTCCAATTCTCCTCCACTTAGAGCAATGACTATCAACCACCGGTCGCCATCACCGACCTTCCTTATCAACCTTACACAACACAACTCTTACACGCGAACTGATTCCCACTAGAACGAGCAACCTTCATAAAATCACATATCAGCATTGATCCTCTCGGACTCGAAAGAAACCTAACCTCCAGCTAACCACTTGTCAGACTGCAGATTTTCCCCGACATTTAGACCAAAAGCCAGATTCTCACTAATAAACCTCATGAATGATAACCAACGAAAATCCCCAACACCAAACTCATAACCCTCAAGGAACAACAAATACAAAGCCAACAAAATCACACAACGAGCCTAGCAGATATATAATACTCCATAATAATCACAAGATAATAAGACATCAAGAAAGAAACATACCTGCAGCTGCATCTGGCACTGCCCAGACCTCCTCTACTGTAAGCTGAAAAGCACGACCTTAAGCCCTTGGGGGCTCCGCTCCACCCTGACCTCCACCCGTAATCCTCAAAGTGGCCAGTGCTGGAGCCTGCACCGGTCCTACAGCAAGCTGTGGACAATTGACCTTCAAGTGTCCAACCTGATGGCAATGATAACAAATCCTCAAATCCGGAACCGGGGTTGTCTGCCGACAATCCCTCGCATTGTGCCCCTCCTTTCCGCACTTGCGGCATGCATCACCGGACCTACAAACTCCGGTGTGACCCTTCCCACACTTCCCACAAGTGTGGCTGCTCTGATCTCCCAATCTAGAACCAACGGTCTTGGACCGTTTCGGCGCCGGTTGCGACGGCACCGGAGCCTGTCTCAGCTCTCGCAACTGCAACTCAATCTCCAACTCACGCCGCCTGGTGGCCTCCTGCAACTCCAACAAGGTCTCGCACCTCTGCGTAGAAACAAACTGTATGATGTCCCTCTTGAGCATACTCAAATATCGGTACATCTGAGCCTGCTCTGAAGGGAACTCAGGGCAAAACATCGCCCTCTCCGTGAATATCCTGGTGATCTTCGTCACCGACTCTGAATCCTGCTTCAACTCCAGGAACTCCTGAGCCAACCTCTCTCTCTCAACCCGTGAAACATAACGAGTGCTAAACATCTCTCGAAACCGATCCCAAGAAACTACAGCCCTCTGCGCATCCGAATATGACCCCGTGGTCAATCTCCACCAATCCTTCACCCCGAGCCTCAACAGGTTCAGAGCACACCTCACCCTCTGATCAGCAGGGCATGAACACGTGAAGAAACACCCCTCCACGTCCGACAACCATCTCATAGCAACAATCGGGTCCTGAACTCCATTGAAGGTATGGGGCTTCGTATTATCGAAGTCCCGATACTGAAAACCTCGATCGGCTCCTCCCCCTGCCGCTGCTACAGCCGTTGTAGCCGCCGCGGCAGCCGTCTCTATGAGAGCCGCATAGCGCTCATCAAAATACTCAACCATGGTGCTCTTGATCGACCCAAACAGTTCCAGCAACTCGGTCCAGAACAACGCAACAACCTCATCATGCAGGATCTCACGAATCCTAGCAGCCAACTTGCCTGTGCTCATCTAACCAATAGCCTCGAGTGGTACTGACCCACCCTGACCGCCCTCTCTTGCTCCCAATCCTGACCCGGATCCGCTCCTAGCATGCCTCATAACCACCATACTGAAAAACATCACAAGATCTCAAATACTTCCCACTATCCCGGGAACCAACCCCCAACCCAACCCTAGAGGTCATGGTCTCTTTGATACACATATGGGTCTTGTGCTTTCAGTAGTATGTGCCCATACTACCTTCCACACCTACCCATATTTGTATCAAGTATTACCACAACACCTTAGTGAAAAACATACATAACAATCACTCAACCCTCACTCCTAGAGGAACACCAGAAATCTCCCACAGAAGAACCCTAGGCTAGCAGGCATCATAAAAGAAGCAACGTTATCATGAAATCCTGAAGATTCCTAGCCTAGTACTAGCATGTTGTTCTATCATAGCTCAAAAACAAATATCATGTATGGTATTTTGGGGTTACTTACTGGCTCCGGCTGATCATACCGCCGCGTCCTCCTTTACTCATTTTAAAAACCATTTTAAATTCTCTTTTCAAAACTCTATTTGATTTGAGACTGGATTCACACGAATGTTCCTCCAATTCACTCAAACCAAGGCTCTGCTGCCAACTTGTAATAGTCTAAAATTTCAATCAATTTAAAGTTTTCAAAAAACAACCCATTTTCATAAAGTTATTACAAAAAGGTTTTCAATACAATTATTATCAGAGTCTTCCCAGAACCAAATCATAAAACACAATCATGAGGATCGGTACGATCACACCTTTGCCTTGCCACGGTCTCCTGAAGAACCTGAAAACATTAAACCACAATTGTAAGCCTGAAAGCTTAGTGAGATACCCCCAAAATACCAACCACATATACCATACACGCACAACATGCCATATCATAACAGAACACAGAATAGCCATGCACTTCGGGTCTACTGTGTGACTGGTCGGCCGCACCAGCCTTTAGTCCACCTAGTCCACCCTCCGAGTCTAGCCATATACATCGAGTCTACAGTGTGATTGGTCCGCCCGCACCGGGCCTTCAATCCACCTGGTCCATTCTCTGAGTCTACAGTATGACTGGTCCGCCCGCATTGGGCCTTCAGTCGGCCTGGTCCACTCTCCGAGCCTCGGCACGTCTGGTCCGCCCTCTTGGGGCCTACATCCTATCCGGACCGCTTGCTGGGCCTTCGGGATAACTGGTCTGTCCTGGGTATGTCGGCCTACAACACAAAGCAGGACCCGCCTCAACCCAACCCCGGTCCAACAACCACGTGCACATTAGACCTAGTTCATCAGACCTAGTTCAGGAGTTATTGGACAAAGGTTTCATTAGACCTAGTTCATCGCCCTGGGGAGCTCCAGTGTTATTCGTAAAGAAGAAAGATGGAAGTATGAGGATTTGCATTGATTACAGAGAGCTGAATAAAGCAACGATAAAGAATAGATACCCGTTGCCTAGGATTGTTGACATGTTCGATCAACTACAAGGTTCAAGTTATTTTTCAAAGATCGACCTGAGGTCAGGATATCATCAGCTGAAGGTAAGAGAGCAAGATATAGAGAAGACTGCATTCAGAACACGATATGGACACTACGAGTTTTTGGTTATGTCGTTTGGACTAACCAATGCTCCAGCAACATTCATGGATTTAATGAACAGGGTTTGTAATCCGTTCCTGGATAAATCTATGATAGTGTTCATAGATGACATTCTGATTTATTCGAAAAGCCAAGAGGAGCATGGCAGACACTTGCGAGAAGTGTTAGAAGTTTTGAAGAAGGAGAAGCTGTATGCAAAATTCTCCAAATGTGATTTTTGGATTCGAGAAGTCCAATTCTTGGGTCACGTGGTCAACCAAGAAGGGATAATGGTTGATCCAGCAAAGATTGAAGTTGTAATGAAGTGGGAACAACCAAAAAGTCCCATGGAAATCCAAAGCTTTTTGGGATTAGCCGGATATTACCGAAGGTGTATCCAAGGCTTTTCTTCGATTGCTAGTCCATTGACAGCTTTGACCCACAAAGGAGCTACTTATGCTTGGAGTGATAAGCATAAAGAAGCATTCGAGAAGCTAAAGAAGAAACTATGTGAGGCACCGATACTTTCTCTACCCGATGGAGTTGAAGACTTCGCTGTTTATAGCGTTGCGTCTGGGGTTGGATTCGGTTGTGTTTTGACCCAACTAGAAAAGGTGATCGCATATGCGTCTCGACAATTGAAAGAGCATGAAAAGAACTACCCGACTCATGATTTGGAGTTGGCAGCGGTAGTTTTCGCTCTAAAAATATGGAGGCATTACCTCTATGGCATGAAGTGCAAACTTTTCACTGATCATAAGAGTCTCCAATATCTCTTTAATCAGAAAGAATTGAATATGAGGCAACGACACTGGCTAGAGTTACTTAAGGACTACGACTGTGAAATACTTTACCACCCTGGTAAAGCTAATGTAGTTGCTGATGCTCTTAGTCGGAAAGTCAATCTTGAAAGGAAAAGTCCAAGAGCGTTGAGAATTGAAGTTGTCTCGACAATTGTGGAAAGTATAAAGAAAGCTCAAGAGGAAGCTTCTGAGAAGAATGACTGAAAGGAGGAACGTTTGGGCAAAACATTGGTGTTCAGTGTAAACAGTCATGGACTGAAGGTGTTTCAAGATCGGATTTGGATACCTAAGACAGGAGGAGTCAGAGATCTTCTGATGGAAGAAGTTCACAAGACCATGTACTCGTTTCATCCCGGTAGCACTAAAATGTATAAGGACCTGAAATCCTACTACTGGTGGCCGACGATGAAGCTTGATGTTGCAAAGTATGTTGGTAAGTGTGTGACTTGTGCGAGAGTCAAGACACAACATCAGAAACCGTATAGGAATTTAGAACCATTGCCTGTGCCTATGGGTAAGTGGGAAGACATTGCTATGGATTTTGTCACTAAACTGCCCAGAACAAAGAATGGTCACGATATGATTTGGGTGGTCGTTGATCGATTCACTAAGAGTGTGCATTTCATATCAGCCAAGGAGAAATGGTCTATGGATAACCTTGCGAATTCTTACGTGGAGGAAATTGTGAGGCTTCACAGTGTTCCGTTAACGATTGTATCAGATCGTGATAGCCGTTTCACCTCGAGATTTTGGAAAAGTCTACAAGAGGAATTGGGTACCAAGTTGTGTTTAAGTATAGCTTATCATCCGCAGACTGATGGTCAGAGCGAACGAACGATACAAACACTTGAAGATATGCTGAGAGCATGTACCCTGGAATTCCTAGGTAATTGGGATGAACATTTACCTTTGGTAGAATTTTCCTACAATAATAGTTTCCACTCGAGCGTAAAGATGGCACCTTATCAAGCTTTGTATGGACAGAAGTGTCGTACGCCGTCTTGTTGGCTTGAGGTTGGGGAAAAGCAGTTTATGGGACAGGAGATAGTCCATCAAACTGCTGAAAAGTTGAAAATAATTAGGGAAAGAATCTTAGCAGCTCATGATCGTCAAAAGAGCTATGCTGACAACAAGCGAAGACCGATGACTTTTGAAGTTGGAGATTCGATTTTGCTTAAAGTCTCGTCGTGGAAGGGACTTATAAGATTTGGTAAAAGGGGAAAGTTAAGTCCAAGGTTTATCGGACTGTTTAAAGTTCTTCAGAGGATTGGGAACCAAGCTTACAAGCCCGAACTACCAGAAGAACTGAATGGAATTCATAACACTTTTCATGTGTGTTATTTGAGGAAGTTCACGGGAGAAGTTCCCGACATGATTCCACTTTCGGAGTTGAGAATCGATGAGAACAAAAGGTTGATTGAAGAACCAGAGGCAATAGTTGATCAAAAGACTAAGAAGTTGCGATGCAAGATGGTCGAGTTAGTGCTTGTCCGATGGAAACACGCGAATTGGCCGAATCTCACCTAGGAGACGGAGAGTGACATGATGGGTCGCTATCCACATTTGTTTGTTGATGTGTGATTCCGGAGATGGAATCATTCTAATGTGAAGAGAATTGTAACGGCTGTGTTTCTAGGCTTGTCATTAATGTTGATATAATAGTCTAGGTTAACCTTTGTAACCCGTTTTGAAATAATAGGAGTGTATTATTTGAGTATTATGTGTTTTGTGCTTAATTGCTTAATTATGTGATTTGATTAATTAAGAGTAAAAATAAGCGTCAAAATTTAAGTGTAAAATAAACTCGATATCTTTACATAAAATTGTAATGGCCAAAACGAGGTTTCCGAATATATATATATATATATATATATATATATATATATATATATATATATATATATATATATATATATATATATATATAGAACGCCCAAATCTGACTTCGTATGAGGAAGTTATGATTTTATGAAGTTTCGACTTAGCGGTATGCAGCCCGAATACTCGATTTGAGATCGAGCGGTTTTTAGCCGAAACAATCTAAACGAGAATAGAAGATCTCGTTAGTGGTAGCGAAGCGATGAAAAGTTAGGCGAGAACGCACGCCGGACGAAGAAGTTATGAATTTATAACGAAGTTTTCCTGTCCCGGCCTACTAAAAATAAATAATAAAAATAAATTCAAAATTAGCCGACGGAGTCTAAACTAAAGTTGTAGAGCGTAGTCTCACCTACGCGTGGATATAAAGAACGTCGAAAACGGAGTTCGTATGAAGAAGATATGAATTTTTGAAGTTTATTAAATAATTAATATATAAATTTAATTATTAAATCCGACATTATCCGAAGGGGAGTCATCGGACTTATCCGAAGTACGCCCAGCGTACAGCGAAGCATGAAACGCCTCGCACTCGAGTTCTTCGGATGACGCATGCAGTGATGATTTCAGACGCGTACGCCCCACGTACGGCTGCACGCCCAACGTACTGCGAGGTTTCAGCCTCCTATAAATAGGATGCAAGGGTTCCGGGCATATTTGCTCATTTCTCCTCCTTTTTGTGCCGAAGCTTTGCGTGTAAACCCCTGAAGCCATCCCGACACCCCGGATCTCATATTCAAGTTAAGAAGGAAGTTTCACGCCCCCGAAGATCCCGAGAAGTTCGATTCCAGAGCCGAAGCTCTGCTCGCGAGAAGCCCGGTTTTTGTGAAGATCTTCCAGATCTACCGAAGAATACTACTTTTGCAAGTCGTAGTGCTGTCCGATCATCTTCTGATCAAGTGAAAGTGTAGTTACTTTCTTCTAACAAATAAGTATGAATTATTTTATACGAAATACATGTTATGTGTATAATTTTTTTGTTATGTGTGTGAATGTATATTCACTCTCTTCTATCTCATAGATCTGATTTATTTTCTATGAAATACGTGTTATGTGGGTGTGCCTCATCCGTTATATGGAATATGTATTGAATGAAAATGTTATACAGGTTTTATACTATGTATAAAAATATATATTTTATCTACTAATATGTTGGGTAGAACTGTTGGAATAGTGTCTAAGGCTACAACTATATTAGGCAAGTACTTGACCCGGTTGTGCATGGTCCTTTTGGGTTGCCTTCACCATAGCAACTTGATAGGATGATTTATTAAGAGAGAGTAAATATTATTAATATATTATGAGAATAATATAAAGAATAATAATATTGTTATTTGATTAATATAAGTCATAGAATTAATTGAAATTAATTTGGTGACTTAAAGAGATTAATTAAGTAAAAGGGTATAAACTGTCAATTGTTTGATAGTTAAACTTTAGACTGTAAATCCATATAGATTGGACGGATTCTAGAAGCTAAAGGATAGCTCAAATCGTCCAAGACTTATCTAAGGAATGGATTTGGATAGCCTTAAGAGAAGATTATCCAATTAGGGTTTAGGTTGTAACCCTTAAGGAGTCTACAAGTATAAATAAACCCTATGGCATAAGGAATTCGGGACTTCACCTAAAGTAGAGAAACCCTGGCCGAATTCCTCCCCTCTCCTCTCTCCCAAATCATCCTCCTTGCTATTTGGTGTTTGTAAGCCATTAGAGGAGTGACAATTGTGACTCTAGAAGCTCCAAGACAACAAGATCAACAAGGAATTCAAAGGCATGATTCTAGATCTGTTTCAATGTTATTATTTAACCTAAATAGTCATTAGAAGTCTTTGATTCAAAGCATGTTTAATTAGAAAGCCTAGATCCAAGCATTAGGGTTTTACATGCGCACATAGGAAAGTTCTTATGGCTAAAACCCATCAGTGGTATCAGAGCCTAGCTTGGTTTTCATTAAATTGTTGCTTAATTGTATGAAACTAAACTTCAAAATTCGATTTTTGTATTTCTGAGTCATGGACTCGGCGAGTTCCAAAGTGGACTCGGCGAGTTGGCCTGACTCGGCGAGTCCCTTTGTGCACTCGGCGAGTCCAAGCGTCAGGAATGGCCAGATTCGGGATTTCTTCATGATTATCTTATGGAAACTTACCTTAATCATATTAGATCAACCCTAATCCGATTTTTTTGATATATATGACTATAATCTTGATCTAATTAAAGATATTTATCAACTAATAAAATATTTAATTTCCTTATATGATAATTAATTAATTATTTTGATTATTTTGGTAATTATCTTAAAAGAAATCTTGAATAAATCAAATATAGATAATTAGGAAATTAATTGTTAACAAAAATTATTTGTTATTTGATCCTCCATGTTTTAAATGTTTAAAACTTGTCCTCAAGTTTTGAAATTTATATTTTGTGATTAAAAGTTTTAATTTAGACAACTTAAATTTCAAACCCTAGCTTTTAAAAAGTTTAAAATACAACCCTATACTAAGATAATATTACAAGAATAATATATATATATATATATATATATATATATATATATATATATATATATATATATATATATATGTATAACTAAAATGCTAGTCTTACCGTTAGTAGGCCTCATTCAAGAAGCCGATCTAAAAGGTGGGTATAAGGTTGCGGCCTATAAAATGGCGCTTAATGGGTGTACACTCACACCCACCGCTTGCTTGGTCGGTGGAGGGTCGTTAGCCGAACGGGTAGGATAGGGCAACCTCATCCTCTCATTAAAAGTATAATAAGTAATACAACGTAACTACACATTTTTTTAAAATTTCCCAATCTTAGTTACTTTAGGAAAAGTGAATTGATGCAATCCCATGAAATTATACTTTGCACCCTTGCTAAGAAGTTAGTGGAGCGTGTGTGGTTTACCGGCACACTAATTGGTTCTAAGCAAAGGTGGCGAAGGGTGATTCATTGTTTATCATAGTTTGATGGAGCGTGTGTGGTTTACCGGCACATCGAATAGGTGATGGTTACAATGAAGGCACCATGTGAATTTGCATGGTAATTCACACCCGCTTTGTGATCCTCGGTATCCCAGTCACAAACAAGAGGGGCATATCGAGATTTAAACATGCCATTGAATAGTTTCAATGAATCTCATCCGAACCTAGGAATTCTCAATACATTTAGGACTAATAGTTAAGTTTTTGAAATGGAGAATTAGTGAATCGTCATTCACTTACCTTCAATTTATTTGCATGTTAGATTACGGCATCCGTTTTCTAGTATGTTAATGTTATTGTTGGATCCTAGCCCTAATTTTTCTTATTGGGTGATAATTAGGGATTCTTATTCTAATCTATCTTTGTCCTTTCTTCCTTTTGTAGATGTCGAACGCAAACAACGCTGCTGCTAGTTCTTCACGTTGATGAGCCTTTGCCAAAAGGTCACCTTCGATGGAACGAACTTTAGCGAATGGATAAGATACATTCGCACCATTACTCGCTATGAGGATAAGGAGTATGTCCTCGATGAGAAGCTCAAGAAGATCAACCCTGAAATTGCTACTCCGGCTGAAATTACCGCTTTTAAAACTCATGAGTGAGATGCAACGAAGGTACATTGCATCATGATAGCCACCATGAACTCCGAATTCCAAAAGTCCTACGAGGACATGTACCCGTACAAGATGCATCAAGACTTATTGGAGAGATACCACCAGAACGCGAGACAAGAGCGTTATGAGATTTTCACTAACATGATTTCCGCTAAGATGGGTCATGGAGAATCTCTTACCGTGCACCTGCAAAAGATGCAAAGGTATGTCGACCGCCTTCACAAGTTAAATGTTGACTTTGGGGAAGACTTGGCGATCGACATGGTGCTTCACTCTTTGCCTCCGATGTACAATCAATTTAGGATGACCTACCACATGAACAAAGAAGAGGTCACCCTAAGCAAACTCCAAGGTCTCTTGAGGGTCGCTGAGAGCAACTTCAAAGACAAGTCTGTTGCACCAACTCCGAATCCACCTGCTGCTCCTGTATTGGCTATTGGTCAAGGAAAGGGAAAGAAGAGGAAGGCTTCGTCTAAGAACTATCGCAAGGTTAAAGCCCGAGATGGTGCCTCTTCTAGTGGGACCAAAGTTGATCCCGCTAAGCCCTGCCCTAACCCTAAGGAGGCAGAGTGCCACCACTGCCACAAGATAGGACATTGGAAGAGAAGCTGCCCAGAGTACCTTCAATCCATCAAGGAAGGAAAGATCAAGCCGTCTTTCGCAGGTATATACACAATTAAATCTAACGATTCTAATCATGCTATTTCTTGGGTTCTTGATACCGGTTGTGGTTACCACATTTGTTCTAATGTGCAGGGACTAAGAAGAAGTAGGGATGTGGAGCAAGGAAGGATCAATCTAATCATGGGGAACAGAAGATCGTCACCTGTGACCAAGATTGGAGTGTATTCTTTAGTGCTTAGGAATAATTTATGTTTAGATTTGAACAATTGTTGCTATTCGACAGAAATGGCTAGAAACATCATTTCATTTCATGGTTATATAGACAAGGCTTTAGATTTTCTTTTAATAATGAGAATGGTTCTATATTGGCTTATCTAAATGGTGTCTTTTACTTTGAAGCTATACCATGTAATGGAATTTATGAAACTGTTATGATTGTTGATAACTTAGGAAATGATGTTTTGAATATTGATTCTTCCAATAGTATGGATAAGGCATCCTTGTGGGATTGTCGTCTTGGACAAGTCAACAAGAAACGCATAGCCCAACTCCAAAAGGATGGAGTGTTGGAGTCATTCGACCTTAGGGAAGACGACACATGCGAGTCTTGTTTACTTGGAAAGATGACTAAGTCACCCTTCACGAGTACGTGTGAAAGGGGTGAGGGTCTATTGGACTTAATACATACCGATGTATGTGGACCATTTAGATCAACCACGAAGGATGGGAACCGCTTCTACGTGACCTTTACCGATGATTATAGTAGATATGGGTATATCTATTTAATCAAGCAAAAGTTAGAAACCTTTGAAAAGTTCAAAGAGTTCAAGAATGAAGTGGAGAATCAATTGGGCAGGAAAATCAAGATGCTTCGATCCGATTGAGGAGGAGAGTACCTAAGTCTTGAATTCCACGATTATCTCAAGGAGTGTGGAATAGTTTCGCAATTGACGCCTCCTAGGACACCATAGTTGAATGGTGTGGCAGAAAGGCGTAATCGAACCTTATTGGATATGGTTCGCTCTATGATGAGTCGTGCTTCACTACCTATCTCTTTTTGGGGGTATGCCTTAGATACTGCCGCCCATATCCTTAACCGAGTCCCTACTAAGAAGGTTGCCAAAACACCTCACGAGATGTGGACAGGGAAAGCTCCCTCGTTAGCACATATCAAGGTTTGGGGTTGCGAGGCTTTCGTAAGACGAGATACTCACGACAAGCTCGAACCTCGAAGTGAGCGATGTATTTTCATCGGCTACCCGCAGACATCCTTTGGATATCTCTTCTATAGATCGAAGGACAATGTTGTCTTTGTTGTGAGGAGAGGAGTTTTCCAAGAGCAAGAACTCATAAGCCAAGGAGACAGTGGGAGGCAAATCGAACTTGAAGAGATTCAAGAGTCGATAGATGAAGGAACCTCTACCGCTGGCACTCAACCCGAGGAGGAAACTCTGGTTGAACCGATTGACGAGTCCTTACCTCTTAGACGTTCCGATAGAGTTAGAGGTCATCCCCAGTTTTATGGTTTTCATATTACTACCGAAGGGGACACGTATATTAGTGACGGTACACTAATAAATCTTGATGAACCTAATAGCTATAAGGAAGCCATGGCAGGCCCGGAGTCTACAAAATGGAAAGAGGCAATGGATAGCGAGATCCAATCCATGTATGATAACCAAGTTTGGAATTTGGTTGATTATGTGCCCGGACGTAAGACCGTTGGGTGCAAATGGATCTTCAAGAAGAAGACCGACGTGGATGGAAACATACACGCATATAAAGCGCGGTTGGTTGCGAAGGGCTTTACTCAAACTCCTGGAGTTGACTATGATGAGACCTTCTCACCAGTTGTGAAGATAAAATCTATTAGAGTGATGCTAGCGATTGCCGCATTTCATGATTATGAGATTTGGCAAATGGATGTCAAGACCGCTTTCCTTAACGGAAAGTTGGCTGAGGATGTTTACATGGCTCAGCCAGAGGGGTTTGTGGATCCGAAGCATCCGAATAGAGTGTGTAAGCTTGAGAAGTCCATTTATGGACTTAAGCAAGCGTCTCACAGATGGAATCTTTGCTTCGATGAGAAAGTCAAAGAGTTTTGATTTGTACGAAGCGAAGACGAATCATGTGTATATGTCAAAGCCAGTGGGAGTATAGTAAGCTTCCTCGTTCTATATGTCGATGACATATTACTCATAGGAAACAACATCCCGACTCTGCAGGAGGTCAAGTCCTGGCTCGGGAAGTGCTTCGCTATAAAGGACCTCGGAGAGGCTTCTTACATTTTGGGAATAAGGATAGTAAGAGAAAGAAGTAAAAGACTAATTGGACTTAGTAAGAATACTTACTTAGAGAAGGTACTAAAACGTTTTAGTATGGAAAACTCAAAAAAGGGAGAATCACCGACACAAAGTAATGCCAAATTGAGTAAGACTCAAAGTCCGAGTACCGAAGTTGAGATAGTAGAAATGAGCCGAGTACCATACGCTTCCGCAGTTGGCTCAATCAAGTACGCTATGACTTGTACTCGCCCTGATGTAGCCTTCGCATTGAGCATGGTTAGCAGATATCAAGGGAATCCTGGCAGAGCACATTGGATTGCGGTGAAGAATATCCTTAAGTACCTTCGGAGGACGAAGGAATGGTTCTTAGTCCTTGGAGGGAGTGATGACTTGAAGGTGCAAGGGTATAGTGACGCCAGTTTTCAGACCGACAGGGACAACTACCGTTCACAGTCAGGCTGGGTCTTTACCCTAAATGGAGGAGCAGTGACATGGAAGAGTTCCAAGCAGGAAACTGTAGCTGCTTCAACGTGCGAATCAGAGTACATTGCAGCGAGCGAAGCGTCTAAGGAGGCAATATGGCTAAAGAACTTCATCGGTGATCTTGGAGTTGTATCTGCCATAAAGGAGCCCATGGAGATTTTCTGTGATAACGAAGGAGCGGTTGCCTTGACCAAGGAACCAAGGGATCATGGTAGATCAAGACATATCGACAGAAAATATCACTTCATTAGACATCGTGTAGAAGAAGGACAACTCATAGTGAAGAGGATATCATCAGAAGATAACACAACAGATCTGCTTACGAAGGGACTGAGTAGGGTTAAGCACTTGCAGCATGCTAGGAGTATTGGGCTGAAGGATGATATTAGCATAGATTAGATAGTATTAGAAACGTGTAATAGATAAATGTAATTAACATTTGATGATTAAATAAAGGAGTTTTATTTATGAGTAATGTTATTGTCTTATGTTAATTGTTTAACTATTGTTTCACTTTGCATGTTTTGACTTCCAGAATAATTGAGTTTATTAGGAATAATCGAATTGTTCAAATTGTCCACAATCGTTCATATGTTGGAAGTAGATATGAATGAAGATTGTCATGAATTGGTGTGTAGATTGTCTAAATGGTGTTAGACATAGCAAAGGGTTGCTGCAACGTTCATGAGTGCTTATGAACTAGTTTTGAGCATTGGAACAAACCCGCGCTTGCTGGAATCACCTTATGGAATAAGATATAAAAGGGTGATCGCAAGACGATAATATCATATAGTCTTAAAACCTAGATATATGGTTTGTTATTTGTTGATTGATTGTACATTGATAATGCGAAAACGTATCAGTAACTCGGTGTTATAAAATGCATTGTTGTGTATAGTTGGTTAATGAATAAGTAAATGCATATAAGTCGAAGTTTATCTATAACTTTTACCTAAGAAGGTAAAAGCGATATCTCGGCCGCTCGATGATTTGATTTGACTTATGTGTCGGGCCCGGTCAGAACTGAATTGATGTGTTAGATTAAGTTCTATGTCAAATAAATTAGAGATCGAGAAACCTGAATGCTTGACTAACCATTCCATAGGATTGTCAGCATGATATTTAACAGAGGACTGTACGATCCCTTATCTAAAGGACAAGATTGATTATATCAGAGTTTGACAGCGTCTTTGAGAGCTACGATTGCAAACCGAATTGTACTTGTGTATATAGTTACTAGACTTATCCAAGTGGGAGACTGTTGGAATAGTGTCTAAGGCTACAACTATATTAGGCAAGTACTTGACCCGGTTGTGCATGGTCCTTTTGCGTTGCCTTCACCATAACAACTTGATAGGATGATTTATTAAGAGAGAGTAAATATTATTAATATATTATGAGAATAATATAAAGAATAATAATATTGTTATTTGATTAATATAAGTCATAGAATTAATTGGAATTAATTTGGTGACTTAAAGAGATTAATTAAGTAAAAGGGTATAAACTGTCAATTGTTTGATAGTTAATCTTTAGACTGTAAATCCATATAGATTGGACGGATTCTAGAAGCTAAAGGATATCTCAAATCGTCCAAGACTTATCTAAGGAATGGATTTGGATAGCCTTAAGAGAAGATTATCCAATTAGGGTTTAGGTTGTAACCCTTAAGGAGTCTACAAGTATAAATAGACCCTATGGCATAAGGAATTCGGGACTTCACCTAAAGTAGAGAAACCCTGGCCGAATTCCTCCCCTCTCCTCTCTCCCAAATCATCCTCCTTGTTATTTGGTGTTTGTAAGCCATTAGAGGAGTGACAATTGTGACTCTAGAAGCTCCAAGACAACAAGATCAACAAGGAATTCAAAGGTATGATTCTAGATATGTTTCAATGTTATTATTTAACCTAAATAGTCAACATAAGTCTTGGATTCAAAGCATGTTTAATTAGAAAGCCTAGATCCAAGCATTAGAGTTTTGCATGCGCACATAGGAAAGTTCTTATGGCTAAAACCCATCAAGAACATGGGTAGATAGTTGGTGTGTAATAAACAGATGAGAGGCCTTGATGTTGCTGTTGTTGATCTAGTTATTCAGCAGAGTATGGATAACGACCACGAACTCTTTCTAGACAGTCCAGTGGAACTCTAGCAGGTTCATAACTTGTAGGTGTTGTGAACGATGTGTTCACCGGTGTACTCTATCCCCTTCATGGTTGCCTTTAGGATATCTATTGTTGAGGAAACCCCTTAGCAGTAATGTCCGTCCCGATGAAAATCCTAAATTAGGTCCCTTGAGATAGATGTTGTTTTAGGGACGTAAAGTGAGGATAACGGGAATGGGTAATCGGGATATCGTTGGTTGGTGAAATTAAATATAATTTATTTATTGTGGGTTGAAAACCCTATATGCTCACCAGGCTCCCAAGCCTGACCCACTCAGTTTTATTTGTATTACAGGAAGTGGCGCAAGGGCATAAGATTGATGAATCATCGAGTTGTTTTGTTTACAAGTCTGTATATGTATATATTTGTTGAATGACTTGTAATGTTATCGTTTATGGTTTATGGTCTGTATCGGAACATGACATCCCGAGTTTTGATTATATAATGAAAATGCATCTCTTGATGAAATGCTTTGATAAATATTATTTTATCATATTTTGTTTTGGGAACAAATTCCACAACTCTTTTAAATCAAAAGGATTTACTCTGAAATTATTTTAAAAAGCATAAATGAAACCAGTCTTTTCTGGCCGAGATTTTGGAGATGTCACACATAGCATCATCCTATATACCAGGATACTAACCTTAATCAGGTCTCTAACATATACCATCATAACTAGCGGATGCAAACATAGCAAAGGAAAACATTACAACGATACCCGGATCACAATCCAATAAAGGGTCGGCCTTGGTGTTGTAGACCCTATCGATATAGTGAGGATAACTCACTTCGCAACTGCTGACTGAAAGATAATACCAAGATGCTCTGACCAATGACACGATCTCCACCACTTAGCCAACATCAACATTGAACTCAAAACAAATGCTAATAATTACCAAAATTCCCTAGGAAGTCAAATGGTCAACCCTTGGTCAAGGTCAAAGTCAAAGTCAACCTCCTGACTGACTCTACTCGCCGAGTTAACCTGATGACTCGTCGAGTCCCCAAGCTCAGAACTTCCCCAATCTGCGACTCAACTCGCCGAGTCACCCCGAGACTCGCCGAGTCCAACCACTCTGAGTCCCCTCGCACTCAACTCACCGAGTCCTCCCTTGACTCACCGGTTCACGGCTCAACCAGAAGAAGGTTAGGACCTCACAACCAGACTCGCCGAGTCCAAGAATAGACTCGCCGAGTCCAAGGCTATCTTCAACCAACTCACCGAGTTGTTCTTCCAACTCGCCGAGTCTTTGCCCATCTTCATGCAACTCGCCGAGTACACCCATGTGACTCGCCGAGTGTCACTAGCTCATAACCCATACATAGGCTTTCCAAGCCATGCACGGTCTCAAATCCATAGATCTACTCTTATACAAGCCATCCATCATGTAAAGTGGCAAACTTTACGTGAATCCAAGTAGATCTAAGCATTTTACACTCTAGGGTTTGGGTTTGGGACAAAAGGGCTTCATCAACCATTCTTGGGCAGCACCTTCACAACAAATATGATCATTACCAGCTTGGATCTGAAGTTTCAACTTCAGATCTAGCTTCAAAACTTGCAATTGAATCTACTCAAGCCATAATCCCCTAAATAGCAACTAAGAACAAATCAAGAAGAAGGAAACTCAAGGTAACAGATTGTTACCTCAGAAATGATCCAAAGGAGGAGTAGATCCCTGATCTACAATAATATCCAGATGCTAGCCTCTTAATCTTCAACCTTCTTCTTCTCAAGTGCTCTTCCCAAGCTCTAATTCTTCATCAATGGAGGTTATACACGATTCTAGGGTTTCTGGACTTCGATGGTAAAGAGGCTGGGGAGAGGGTATAATGTCCTTTAAATAGGGCTCATCCTCCGAAATTAGGGTTTTCTCCACACAGCACCAACTCGCCGAGTCCAGCCACCGACTCGATGAGTTGGCCACTTAACACGCGACCAGAATCACGACCCTACTCGCCGAGTCCACCCATGGACTCGCCGAGTTGCCCTTTCACATTTACACATTGAACCCTCAACTTGCACTTCTGAACTCGGGATGTTACAAGCCCATTTAAGAGTTCTAAGCCCAAAGTAGTCAAATTGGAAGCTTATTTGTCCATTGGGTCCAATAAGGAAATCCTAGTCCAAAATGGACTTAAACAAGGATTTCTAGGGTTTCCAATTATTTGTTGTCTATTTTCAGTGCTTGTATGAAGTGTTTGATTGAAATTATGTTGTTATTGAATAAGCATCCTACATGCTTTCACATTGTTGGTTCACATTTGTTATCATTGTTAAATGTTTACAAGGCATCGAATTTCCTAGTTGTGACATCATCTCCCCGTTAGAGGGAATTTCGTCCGGAAATTCTTTTGAAAGCTAGATTTGAGAATGCTAGAATAGATGAGGGTACTTCTGCTTCATTTGATCTTCGCGTTCCCACGTGAATTCTGGCCCACGTTTCTCATTCCACCCTACCTTCACAATCGGAATGCGACTTTGCTTGGTACGCTTCACCTCCTTGTCCATGATTTCGACTGGTTCTTCTACGAATAAGAGATTCTCGTTGATTTCAATTTCATCAAGGGGAATGACTAGATTTTCATCAGATAAACACTTCTTTAGGTTGGAAACATGGAACACGGGGTGTACGCTGCTGAGCTCAGCGGGTAGCTGCAGTCTGTACGCTATTGGACCAATTCGGGCAAGAATCTCGAAAGGTCCAATGTATTGTGGATTCAATTTTCCCCGTTTTCCAAAACGAATAACTCCTTTCCAAGGAGAAACTTTTAGCAGTACTCGATCGCGTGATGCTTTCTCCGTTTATCAGCGTAGCTCTTTTATCGGTCGCGTGATGCTTGTAGTCGAGTTCTGATTTGAACTATCTTTTCCGTGGTTTCAGGTATGATCTCCGGTCCCGTTAACGTCTTGTCTGATGCTAGTTCCCTCGCTAGCTGGGTGTCGCCTACCTTAGCCCAACACAGCGGTGATCTACATTTACGTCCATATAGTGCCTCGAAAAGAGCAACTTTGATGCTCGAATGGTAACTGTTGTTGTATGAGAATTCAACTAAGGGTAAGTGGGTATCCCAGGACTTCCCAAAGTCTATCACACATGCGCGAAGCATGTCTTCAAGCATCTGAATGGTTCGTTCGCTTTGACCATCCGTTTGTGGGTGATAAGTAGTGCTCATGTCTAGATGGGTTCCAAGTGCTTTCTGAAGTGATTACCAAAAACGTGAAGTGAATCTACTATCTCTATCTGAGATGATAGACACTAGCACTCCGTGAAGTCTCAAGATTTCTCGAATGTATATTCTTGTCAATCTCTCCATCTTGTAGGATTCTTTTATCGGCAGGAAATGAGCGGATTTCGTCAGTCGGTCGACTATTACCCATATAGTCTCCAATCCATCTGGCGACTTGGGTAGCTTGGTTACAAAATCCATAGTAATCCTTTCCCATTTCCACTTGGGAATTACTGGTTGCTGTAATAACCCCGAGAGATT